>NC_134175.1:38648872-39248872 GCF_964188355.1 Buteo buteo
AAAGCATCAGAGATTGATTGTAAAATAACCCTTAATAAATCCATACTGTCTCCTATAAGTTGATATACATATTATGGCACACTGCTATCGTATCTGTACTATCAAATGTACTGTTGGTTGGTTTTGGTGGGGTTTTTTTTTTCCATTCTAAAATACCACAACTGTCTAGTAAATATAAAGGCAGTCTATACTATACTTTTATGGGGTTTCAACACATTATCTGCCAAGCATTCCCAACTTTCACTGATTTTGCTGGGAACCAACAAAGCCTAGGTGCTTGGACAACTTTAGCACGAGATATCAAGTAAAATTTAACATTGCTCCTAAAATCTCAGGTTCTCAAAGGACTGCAACATCCACACTTTCAGGGATAAATGTGGAAAGAAATGAACCTTTGGAGCATCTGGAAGAACAATGTAAAATGGAAGAACATTTTTTTTTCTTTGAGAACTATCCATCGTTTCTTTAACCACTGCCATGAAGCCACTCCTACTAAAATTAGTCCTTTTCCACCTTCACATAGCTTCTCTCAAACCATTTGCCCCACTTGCAACGTTAGTAGAGGATAACATTAATCACAATTACCCCTCCACTAGTAGGAGAATGTTCTGATTTACTAAGATCTACACCCATACAGATATTGAGACACATGCCAGCCAAGATTCTAGTAACTCCTCAGGCAGATAGAAACACAACTCTCACTGACTTGGAATGGGCATTGAGAAACCATGGCTGAATTTCTAAGCCTGTCAAGATACCTCTTAAAATCTGCCTCAATACCCCTGTAAATCCAGGGCTAACCATTGTAACAAAAGGCAATCCCTGCTGCATTAGAGGCAAGGCCAGTATTTCACTGTTGCCCAGCTTTGCATTTCTCTCTTCAAGTACACAGTGTGAGCTGAGAGAAAGTATGTTCCAGACTGATTTAAAAGTCTAAACTGACCTCTGCTTCCAACAGTATATCAACTGCCCTGTAGATTCTGATGTGCCAAAACTGGATATGAATCTTAAAGTCAAATGTGGTTTTGAGACCTACCTGGTGTCCGTGGCTGTGTCAAGGGAGAAGATTTACCTGGGGGGGTAACTCTTGTGGCCAAGGGACGTCACAAGCTGCAGCCGTGAGAGGATTAAATTCCTCTGGGATCAGGAGTGTTCTGGATTTTAACTTTCAATTGGAGGACTTTGTGCGCAGCTTACTCCCCTTTTGGATCCACTCCAAGTTCTCCAGTATGAAATCAAGCAAAATTTCCATTTTGGGACTCTTTGGATGCTGACCCCTGCTATTTTTTTCATTCCCACTGATCTTTCCCTCCATTGCAGGAGTGGCCTAAATAAATTGGGCATTTCTTCCATGTCTTCCTCACTTTTTTGTTGTTTTTTTAGGAGTAAGGAATAGAATAATGAAACCAGGTGAGTTGTTTAGTGTGCTTAATTGCATAGTCGACATAGAGACTAAACCGAGAACACTTTTCAACGTATGATTTTTATTTGGGGTTTATTTTTTGCTAAGTTTGGCTGGTAACACTACATTTACCAATTCTTTACCTAAAAAAAAAAGCCCTTTTTACATTCTGAAGCCTATCTTTAAGCCTCTTGAAATCACTGGAACAAAACCAGGAGTCAGCATCCTCTCCCTTCCCACAGGGATGGATCCAGTGCCTCCATGTCCTCTGAGAGCAGGTCAGGATAAGCGTCTCCAGCTGGCTTAATGCTGCAGAGGATTTTTTTCTCTCTGTTATGATTGGCAGCACATTTCAACCCGGTTTATGTGAACAAAGCCAGCGAGCAAGAAGCAATAGGGCACGGATCCTCTGAGGCTTCAAAGCCAAGCTTTTCCCACTTAAATGTCAGTCGACTACTGTTTGTCAGCAGCATGGAAAGCCCTGACAGAAGGAAATTGAGTCTTTTCTGCTTGTTTAATACTCGTACGGCAGTGGGCTGTGTGCAGTGCCACCCTGGGAAATGAAGTGTGCCCAGGAAGAGCATGGCAAGGTGAGGCTTCTGCCTCACGAGCATCCCAGGCACAGGCACTGCAGCAGGCTCAGGGTGCCCGACTCCCTCTGTTGAAGACCCACTTCAGGGACAGGGGGAGTTTCCCAATCTGCTTGCTTTTTGCCTGGAAGAGGATGTCCCAGGCAGCCTTTCCATACCTTACCAACCAGTTCTGGCTGGTTTGATGCTTTCCAGAGTGGATAATCATGCATATGGATCCAGGGGCACATGGGCTTTTCTAGGGCAGCCTCTGGCCCCATTTATGAGTTTGTCCTCTGGCCCAACACTGAGTTTGGCAATGGGGGAAACACCAGCAAGGCTCTGTCTGGGGTCTGGGGGATGAGGCAGGGGGTATTCCCATATGTGCGGGCAGTAGGGTTAGGGTTTTAAGAACAGGAGTCTGCAGTCCTTGCTTGCATCACTGACTTTTGAGGGGATTCTTTGGAAATCAAGGATGCTGTTTGTGTAAGGTGTTTGGGAGGAAAAGGACCCTGACTCTGCTTGTCTATGGCTGTGCTGAAATCAAGAATAGCGCCTCTATCATAAAAACCTAGATTATAGTCAAAAGGGTTACTCTGATAAAAATTAATATTTCATTTATTTCATAAGCCAAATGATGTAGATGACTCACCATTGGGTGAAGTTCATACCGCAGGTATCACTGCCTGAGTAAATAATGCTATTAATTGTTTGCATTTAGTTCTGTTTGTTAATCTCTCTTGGACACGTTATTTGCAGTTGTCATCAAGATAAATTTGCACCCTGCCAAACTGCAAACAAGGACTGCCATCCCCACCAGTTTGTTCATGCCAGTGGTTTCAATTAGCTGAACTCTGAAATACATCTGTCTTAGAAAGAGAAGTACCATACCTAACAAGTCATTTTTTGTCTGTGTCAAAATAGCAATATCACAATGAGAATCTGATCTCAGTGACTGGAATAGAACTATGAATAATAGTATCTAATCAAGATATTAATTAAAACTTGTAATATCATCTTAATGGGAACATGTTGCAAAGTTAAATTGGATTTTTTTCCCTTTTAAATTAGCACAGTCGATTAACAGGTGTTCTCCATATGTAATTATTTTCAGTGGAATGAAAAGCTGAGTTGAACATTACAGCTGTATAGGGTAGATTACGGTCAGGCACCTTGAGAGGATGAAGGCAGACAGGAGTGAAAATGTGGACGAGGATGCTCTGGCTAAGTTCCAGTTTGCTAATCACATCCTACTTAGTCAAAGCTGCCTGATAGTTTCAATTAGTTGCTGTGTTCTCCTCATATTTCCTTGGAGGGCTGGGTGCTTTGCAATATAAAATTGAAAAGCTGCTTCTCCCCATGTGTGCCTGCCTTTAACTCTCAAGTGACACAAATTTCAAATAACAGATCTATTTCAACTTCATTTTTGTGTGCAGGAAAGGTTTTTCACTTTATCTATCTCTCTGTATACGCATATATGTATGAACATACATATGTATGTTTTTCTTTAAAGGCTGCCTACAAACTGAGTGTTTCTGTAGGTAAAATAGTCATTTTGCTTTTCTCATGGAACATTCCTGGATGAAAATTTGTCACATTGTTTTTGCTGAAAAATCTGGTTGCATATTTTCTAGCTTTCTAGTTGTACAACTGATGACCTCACAGGCTAATCCATCTCATCCCCCAAACTCATTTTGAATGTTTGACAGTGGTGCTCTAGTATTGAGCTTCCACAGCAAGAAGATTTTAGAATCAGTCCCTTTTGACAGACTGGTGATGACAGGGGTTAAAACAGGGATATCTGGGTCTGAAGGCATGGGATAAAGGACAAAGCTGTGTTTGTCCAGACGAAAGCAGATTTTTTGCTATTTTGGTATTTGTCAAGTAGACTACTGAGCATCTGTGGTTACCTGTAGGGTTCGGCATTCGGAAGATCTCGCGATGTCATGGAAAGTTAGAGGGTTAGTCGCAGCCTTGTGATGTACCTGTAATCCCACCTCCCCTTGTTAGTATAAAAGGAATTAACTGCGCAATAAAAGGCAGAAGTTGGCGCTCACACTGTGTGTGTTATCTGTCTCTTTCCCTGGTCCGGGCCAACCAGTGATCTAAGCGTGGCACCTTGATATGTAGCGAACGCTACAGTTACCCACACATAGAGTTCATCAGTGTGACTTGATCATGGGTTTTATGTCCTGTAATGCTGAAGGGATGGATCTACTCTTCAAGTAAGACTGAAGGGGCACTTAAGAATCAACTTTATTTACCCTCTTGTAAAATGAATATTCAACATCTAAGTGAAAAAAAATCTTATTTCATTCAAAATCCAAAGCCTGCCAAAATCAATGGAAGACTTTCCAGGAACTTCAGTGAGCTTTGGTTATAAGTGAAAAGAACTAATTTTGCAGGAATAAGAACATCTGAGCAGCCTTTACAAGTGAATAGGAAATCATAGGATCAGTTTGCATTCATACAGAACTCTTCCCCTAAGGTTTTCATTCTACTTTGAAAATGGACTCCTTGAACAAGCTTTAACTCCATTTAAATACACATACATATAGAAAGAGATTGTTTTATTTAAGAAAGTTTTTCTTTCCCCCCATCAAGCATAACTTCTTAATCATGCATTTTTCCCCTCTTTCTGGTTTCTCAGTATTTTTCACCACCTCTAGCCAGACATTAGATTTCTTAAGACAGCCAGATCCCTGTCTTGACAGGTTATTAATTATCACAGCTGGAGGTGGGGTGTTGTGGCTGTTCCTTGCTGTTTGTCATTTGACAGTAAAACTGGAAGAATACTAAGGCTTTGGAAGAAAATAGGAATAAACCCCAACATTTGTATACAGCGCACATTGGCTGAACAGCTGCTGGGTTGTTTTTCAGACCATTTCCAGTACCTCTTATCCTTCTTTCTTAAACTTCTCTTTTCTAAACTCGGAGATCTTAAACCAGAGAATAATGTGGTAGCAGACCACTACAGAAGGTAGCAAATTCTTGCTGAAAATATCTTGCCTTACTTAAAGATATTTCCCAGAAATCTGTAGACCGAGATAGAAGTAGGGTGGTGATGAGAGAACACATTCAAAACAAAGAGAAGACCCCTTCCAGCAACAAGGCCATTTACTGGGAATCATTGGGGGATCCTAAATTCCCTACATCTAGCTGTCGTCTGAAATCACTCATGTTGGGGGGATTCATTTGGTTTGGGATGATGACTTGGTCATTGATTTCATGAATGCTTGCAGTGGTGAGTGTGACTGGCTGGGTAAGGTGGGCGTTTGCAGAAGGATGTGTTTGGGGTGCCGGGACGCTTTCTGTGAGCATCTGTGCCACTTGCACACTAAGGTGAAGCAAGGCTCTCCCAGGGGCATGCATGGGTCATGAGGAAATTCAGCCCAGGGAAGGACAATTCTGGCATATCAGGGCCAGGAGGTGCAAAAGCAGCTGAGGGGCACCACCTGAAGCACAGAGCCTACATAAATTGTCCTTTCCTTAGCTTCTAGGCACCTCATGGGACTGATGTTGAGCAGGGGCATAGGGAAGGAGTTGGGGGAGTCTGTGCAGCCCATGCCAGGACAAAGCATCTCCTCAGAAAGATGAATTCATGTTTGTGTGAAGCTTGTCTTTCCCCCCCCGATGCTCCTCAGGTTTAGCTGCTCTTGTAAGGCTCTGAAGAGCAGACAGTATCCGGGAGAGGGCAGTGCTGTATTCACACATCACCTGGAAAGCCAGGACTGTTTCCATGTGGAAATACTGTGAGTGATGAGAAATTGTTCTTCTCACATAATCAGTTCATTTAATTAGCAACAGATTCTTCTGCCACATTTACATTCATTTTATTTTTGTATCTGGTCAGCCTCTATCATGGAATTCACTGGATGTCGTCAAGGTAAATTGTGACAGCAACACTGCCTTGCGGTTTCATTTTTCTTCCTAGTTAGAATGAGATCTGGGAGGAAGAAAAGGGAGGGACGGTTATCCTAAGTTGGAATTTAATAATATTGCTAAAAAGGGAAGACTTTATCACCCAAGGAACACTTTGCAGTGTTTCCTGAAAGTGAACAAAACCTGTCTCCTTTTCCCTTTCTCCAGAAGTTTTGTTGTGCCCAGATCCTTCAGCCCGGGTATCCATCACCTGTAACTCACTCCCACACCGTGCCAGGCTTCCTCATCCATTCCATCCCAAAGGACCCCAGCAGTCTCAGCTACGCTCAAATGTAGCCAAATCAGTTGAGATCAGATCCTTTCATTGTTTTGCAGCATGGTACCAAGGCTTTAAATCATGGAAGGAGGCAGGGAGTAAGCTGATAACAAAACTCCTAAAATATGAGAGAGACTGTGATTTTGAACTAACCGGAGCCAAATGGTGAACTGCAGTGATCCACACTGGACATAACAAATGCATAGCTCATCTTGGCCTCCGTCTGGGAAGAAGGGGAGAATGAGAGATACACTTTGGCTCCCAGGGAAAGATGTATGAGGATCTGTGAACTGAAGTGCCCTGGAGCCACAAGAAGTGTCTGGCACTCCATGCTGGCAAAGAGGGTGTTTTATGCCCAGCAAGCTGAAAGACTGGGACATCAGCCTGTGTCCGTATAAAGGCTTCTGGCAGTATCTGCCATTTATCTCTTCTGTACTTGTTTCCAGGAACAGCTACTTCTTTCCTGTCTGTGTTTCTCTTGCCAAGTGTGCAGTCCTACAGTTGCTCCTCTGCCAAAACGGAGACCTGCATGTTTGGCTCCTGCCTTCCACCTCGCTGCAGCTCAGTCTGCATCCCAGAGGTGCCCACCACACAAAAGCCTCTCTCCTGCTCCCAAACTGGTCACAGCTGTAAGCATCACCACCATTGCTCTGGGCATGCACATCTCCTGCATGACTCTCACTCATCCTACTCCATGAATCTTAAGTTTCATGGTTCAAGTAACTTGAAAAGGCTGGAGAAGGCAAATTTCCCACGTGCAGCATTTTAAGGGCTCTCCTCTGCTACCAAACCCCCAAATTAATCTCCCTCTTGCATAGCTGTGTCTCATATCAGAGACAGATTTCCCTGAGGAACAAGAACAGGGAAGAAAAGGAGCAATGAGTGACAAACAAAACCAGAAAAGGCCATGTTCAAAGTAAACAGAGTGTGATTCTTCACACAAGGTGTAGTTAAGTTGTGAAAAATGCTTGATGAATGATATTGTGCAAATCATTCCTCTATCTGGCTTTGGCGGAAAACTGGACAAATTCTTGAAAAAGAATCTCTCTCTCTCTCATCCCTGTAAATAGGGAGGTGATGCTCTAAGCAGTCTCCATTTACCAGCCTTTGAAAGTCTACTATTATATAGGAAAAAAAGAATGAAAAAGTTGCCAACTAGATCTTTACATCACCCAAACCTCTTAGTGCTAGTCAGTCATGTTGCATATTAACATCAACATTCAAAGAAAACTTGTTTGCAAATTTGTCTTGAGGACAACCTAGAGAAGATGTTCAGTGAATGACCTTTTTTCAGTTCACCTCCTCCCTGCAGACATTTTAGAGTCACAACAAGCCCGAAGCCATGCTACTTGAATAATGATCTCAGACTTTGCAAACTAAGCAGGGTCAGGACTGGGACATACTTGACTGGAGAAACCTCCAGGACAAATCCAGCAACCCTCAGGAGGTGACATGAGAATTTCAGGGCTGAACCAATGTCACTGGATGATGGGTGTTACTGATCTGCTGCTTTTTTGCAGAACTTCTCCCTTAGGTAATGCACTTACCTACATATGAGGATATTCAATGATGTATTTGTAATTGGGACTCGCTCCACCTAATGGAAAGCTTTCAGACTTCTCTTTGGTTATTAGTCAGAAAGATCCCATCAAACCCGGTGAGGGGACCAGATTATTTAAATGTTAATGTGGGGAGAGGTGAACATAAAGGAACTATTCACAGCCAATACATTCTATTTGCTTGACATCTGCTGCAGGGTCTGAAGTGAAATTATACCCAAACATATCTAGAGCACAAATAGCTGGGATAGAAAATGGCAAAGTATTTCTTATGCCAGTGACAGACCCTTTTAAAGGAAAGGACTTACTGGGGGCCTTATCATCATCCTGGTTCATGCTTTCTGAGAGAGACAGTCATCTGGGAATTGCTGAATTGTTGCTGTTTTGAAAATTTCAGCAGAGGGAAAGCTGAAATCTGAGCAGTCATCCTCTGATTACACCAGTTCCTCCTGAAATGTTAAGTGTATATAATAATGCCTTTTCCTTATGGAGCCTGAACTGATAATAGTCTTTCTGTTGAAATGCCATATTGTGCAAGGGAAGAAGCAGATGCTTTCTGCCGGGTAGTGTAATTTTTGTCAGTGAAATTTCTGTAAAGGTGATCGGCTCTTTAATATGTTATATCCAGGAGGTTCTGTCCCTAGTTTGAATATTTGCAGTTCGGATCCAAGTACAGACAGGTGCTTCTGCAGTGGGGAATAAAAATCCCTCCTCCCACCTTACTGCCTTATTGGACTGGTTATCTCAGAGGGAACCACGTCGCTGCTAGCCTCCTATTTACCATGAGCGAAGGTCAGTCAGTACCTTACCAGTTTCCATTCTCCCTCCATAATTGCTTCTCACATTGAAAGAAACATTTTTTATTACTCTCTGCCAGTGTGTGTTCACCATATAGCTCATGTCATAGATTTCTTTTCTTTTCTAGCTTGCTGGCATGTCCACTTCTTAGTTCATCATCTTTTTCTTTCTACAAGGAAAGGCTTCCTAAATGCATGTGTGTGTGTGTATAGGGATGCAGACTTCAGTTTGCCAGTCATTCCTTCCTGCTAGTCCCACAAGTTCAGCTGCTTACATCTCAAAAGTACACTGCAGTTGGGTTAATATGAAAGAAATAAAGCAAATTAACTTGGATTGTGTTGCAAGTTTTGGAGATAGTTTGTTGAGCTGCAGTGTATCAGTCACTTGTATTTACTACTTCATATTGTCTTGTATGAATAAAATATGCATGTGAAAATTCCCTCAGAAAGGAATAATCTGGGAAAAGTGAAAGAAATTTTGTTACTCTGTTCATGTTGTAAAGTTGAAAAGCTGCCTTCAGCCAGAAATCAACTTTTTGTCATAAAAACTAGATTTTCTCTAAGAAAACAGCAAGATTTTCTGGGAGAATACTGAAGAAAATATTGCTTGTATGTAAGCGGAAAATCCAGTAGTGTATTATATGAGAAATAACATGTGTTCATATGATTAAAACCTGGGGATAGTATTCTCAGTGAACATTGCACAACGCATGATCTAATATACACCAAATTTTCTTGCAGTCCCAGTGTGCTTGGAAACCAAGTCAAGGTAGCTACATATGCTGTCAGAATAGGTGCAGAGTCCAATTAGACTTAAAAAATATACTCAATTTTTTGCATAAAGCTGGACCATCTTGCTCATCAAAAAATGTGGCCCTTGCAGCTCTGGTTTCTGGGTAGTGAAGCAAACTGGTGCAGCACTGACCTTCCTGTGCTCAGTGCCCTCCCTGCCTGCCCATCTCCATTTGTGGAGGCAGGAAGAATGAACATGTGGCCAACACATTTTGAAAGCTTCATTTTGGCATGCTAATGTAAGCCCAGGTTCAAGGGTGGCTTAAGCTAATATGCTGTCTCCTGAATTCAGTGTCCAACCCGTAAGCACGCATTCCTTTACAGTGTCCAGGGGTGTTAAATGCTGACAAAAAGCTGAGGGGAATAACATGTTACACTCCCGCATTAGGTTTCCAAAGCCTTCAGTCTCTCTGAGCCTGTCTTCCACCTGTAAAAGGAGTTAGGAAGATAAATGTCTAAAGGCTTCCACAGTGTGCCATTGCAAGGATCACAAAGGTAACAAAACCAGGCTGAACAGATGAAATAGAAATCCAAGCCAGCCTGGTTCTCAGCATTGAAAACCGGTGGGATAATCTGGGTCTGCTGTATTTTTCCTGGTTGTCCTTCTACAGCTAGTGTACCAGATATACTAGTTAAAGCATCAGTAATTTATTCCACCATTCCCAGTGCTGAAATCCCTTGCTGACATGTTGATGAAACTCTGCTCAGTTGGAGAGTCAAATTAAGTGCATAGCAATTTATAAAGCTGGCTAAATTCAGACACAATCTGCTGCAAAGCAGAGAAGTCTGACCAATATAAAAAGCCAGCTTTCTTTGAGACATTCAAAAATGAAAAAAAGGATTAGAAAATGAAAAAAAAAGTAAGAAGACCAGTTAAGTATATATTATTTATGTGTATGTGTGTGTATATACGTACATATACATACACACATATATGTATGTATGTGTATATATGTATATATGTAACAGGAACAAAACTGGAGTGGTGTGATTGTCAAATTGAGTGATAACAAATCCCTTGGCTTTTGCTTAAATAATAAAGATTAAACAGAACAGTGGTTTTCCAGAATGTCCTCTCTTGTTTGGCAAACTTCTAAACCACAAAAGAATAGTTTTGAGCCTTAGCCAAATCCTTTCTCTGCTGAGTTTACTGTGATCCCTTTTCCTGAATCGGTGCATAACATTACCATGCATGTTTATGGTAACAGCTCCCCATCCCCTTTTGGCTGAAAAATTAGTGAAACTGCCCATGTTTTTGATTAATTGATGAGTAATCAAATATCATCTAATATCCAGTTGCTTCAGACAGACTGCTAATTAGGACTGAATTATAGAGCTGAGAGATACAGTTTTCTTTTCTTAGCTATCACTGAGCTGATATTTTGCTGGTGGCCTTTTTTATTTTCCTGCTGCCTTTGCCTGTATTGTTTCTTTTGTTTATTTGGTGGGCAGATACAATAACTGCAGTTTTGCAGTGGATTTAACACAGTTAAAATACAAGCTATTCTTGAAAAGGATGCTGCTGCTTCTCCTGTCATCCCAGGGTATTCATTCCCTCATCCTCTTTTTGCCACACCTAAAGCTGGTGTAGGTCTCTGATGAGTCAGACCAAGGAGCTGCTCTAGCTGAAAACTAACTTAAAATAAAAATCTGCACTCTCCAGAGTGACGATCTCAGGGCATACCAAGGACTGGACCAAGGAAAGGGCAGGAATTCACAACCAGCTGCAGTGAAATGATCTTCAGCAGCTCTGCTGATTTAGATTAGGCTTCATAGTGATTTTAAGCCATCCTATTGCTTACTGGAAAAATATGCTTTTTTCCAGTAAAGACAGGTTTAGGCCATCCTTGAATACACTGTCATAACATAAACAGGAAAGATTAAGTATTCCCTGCTGCACAGAGCATAGTTTTGAAGAGTCCTTCAGTGTCCAAAACTCATGCTGATACAGAAATTACCCACTTTCGTAGTCTCTATATAAAGATGCTCAGTGTTAGACGTAGCTTTAATGGGAACCAGTGCTCAGAAATACTTTATGGACAGAATAAGTTGTCCAAGCTGGAAATGGCTTTGGTCCTTCCCAGAAAATCTTGGTTCTGCATAATTAAATCTCACCTGTTAGTTTTGCAAATCCTCCAGAGATGAGCATGATTATTTGCTATTATATCTTACTAAATTAATTAGGTTATTTTGATGGACTGAATTTGGTTTATCTCAGAAGCAGCACTCAAGTTTCTGTAAAGTCATATCATCGTTTTGAGGCCATAATAATATCTTTGATAACATATGCAACTTTCATGCAGATTTTTCTAGCCTGAAACCCGAGCTAAGAAAAAGCAGTTTTTTGTTTAGAAGTGAAGCTTTTTAGTTGGTTGGGGTTTTTTTAGCAAAAACCATTTCTAATTCTTGTATTATGCTTTCTGTAAGCAAGCTGGAATGAATGATTGACAACATAATAATTTGGTCATAGTTATTATAGAACAATAAAGATTTTGCCTTCTTTTTAGTTTTCCATCTGCAAAGTGGGGATACAGTTTCTGTCTCAGAGACTTATGAAGATTTGTTGGTTAATGCTTGGACTGCATTTTGTGTGTGCTAAGTACTATATAATTATTTAATGTCCCAGTTACAGACAGTTGACACTGTGTCACATCCTTGGAGTATTTCTCACTTATTTTATTTTTTAAGACTGAAAATCTGAATGATATACCTGTTCTGAGTGTAATGCATCAAATGTCAAAGCACAAATGTGGGGTTTTTTTGTAATACTAAGAATAATACTCAAAGGCATGCAATTTTTTATTTGTTTTCTCCTAATACACAATATGGTTCTCTCATTTTATACAAAATGGACAAAAAAAATCCTGCTATACTTCTTTGCAATCTCAGGAAGACTCTTGGATGTTTCCTTCTTCTTATGGTCTAGATTGTGACATCACGTTATTGCAAAATGCACCTTTAGAGGATAGAGCTATTTATATGATTAAATTTCAGGTGTGCTCAAAACCACAATTGCAGTGTTGAGGAGTCTAATAAAAGCTCATCACTTATTAATTAGAAACCAGTTTTAGTATATGCACCCAAGCACAAAAAATATCAAAACTGAGTCATTGGAAGTTCTTGTAGAAGAAAGTCTGTCTGCTTTTTATAACGATTTGATGGCTTCAGGCCTCCACACTCCACACTCTCTGGTTGTAGCAACCACTTGTAATAAGCACTGTCATTTTGAGTGGGTTGCATTTATTTGACTTCACTTGCTGGCGTCTCTAAGCAGAATAGGCACCAGCCCAACACCAAACAGCCTAGTTGCCAGTGGATGGAGAGCAAAGTGAGCAAGAGCATGACTCAGTGGTCTAGAAATTGTGAATGCACTTCACATGGAGTTTTGTTGGATTTATAAAAGACATATAAATAAACAGAAACAATTAAAAAAATGCGTGTGACCCAGTTGCCTTCAATATCCCCTCTTACATGTTGTGCTCTGACTGTTGCACTACAGAGTCATGTCCTTCCTTCAGTACACTGCCACTTTGATCTCGTATGTCCTCCTGAAATTGTCCCTGCGTGTTAGATGTGTTTCTCTCCTTCACTCAGAGCATAGTGGTGGGACACCCTCCAGGTGAAGGGGCCTGACTTCTTGCTGTGGCAGATGGTTTTGTGGTAAAGTTGGTGCTTACCTTGTACTTTAAGGGTACGCCAGTCTCTGACCCTGCAAGGTCTTAAATGTCACTCTGTGAAGCAGTGTCTGATGGGGTTCACTTGGAGACCCCCACAGGGTAGACTTGCACATGTTCCCTTTGCTTTCCTTGCACACATTGTCGACAGCATGCAAACAGCCTCTATGGTCATGGCTTGTTAAAAACCTGTCCTGGGAATTTTTGGATCAAAATTACAAATGCCTAATGTGATCAGATGCTGCTAAACTAGATTGCTAACTAGTGTTTCGTTATAGCATAAGACTTAGAAATTAAGAAAACTTTGAAGTCCAGTTTTAGATGCCCAAGTCTTTTTGTTAGACTTGGTCTATGTGCTTTGAAGAGATCTGCCTCCTTCAACAGTTCAGTTCTGGTTGTGTTTGCATTATCATGGCTTTCTGTAGGCAGTCCTTGGGCTTCCTGTTTCCAAAGCTAAATCCCAGGTGACTGTCAGAAATACAGCCTGCAGACATTGATCCAATAGGTCACTAAAAGACATGCTCAAAACAGGAGTCTTAAGATGTGAGAGATACTTGTCATGTATTTACCTAGGTGCTTTGGAAGAAAGAGTTTCAGTTTCATGGAGGGCCGGACTTCACAACCCACCACTTAGGGAAATCTCCACTTGGCTGAGACTTACCAAACACTTCACTTTCACATCCTACATCCCCCAAAACCAACACCCCAAACTTTTAACTCCCCCACTATATACCCACATCTTTCCAAATCAGGGCTATCACTGCATTTTTCTTTGTCGCTTTCTCGCTCTTCTGCGATACACATTCACCTCTCCAAAACATATCCCTACCTAGCCTTGCCTCTATCTTTTTTTATCCTCTTGGAATGTATGATTGCTTCTGGATGTATTCAGTCTTATGTCTGTGATCTCATCCAGCTTCTCAATTCTCTGCTGCCCACCTTGGAGGGCTGCCCAGCTTTCTAGTCTTCGGTCACTGGCTCAGCCGAGTTCCTTTGCAAGATGCTGCACATCACACAGTAGGAAAGCTGCAAGAGACAGAAGTTTTGCCTCCCATGGGAGCAAATTACCAGAGATCGGCTGCCATGCAGTGTCTTGTTCCTGCTTGAGGCAGCAACTCCCAGCTCCCGAACTTTTCACTTCATTTCCATACATATTGCTGTCCAAAATTAATGCCTTTCACATTTCAGCATGCTAAAATATGCAGTCAGAAAATCCGCACATTTGATAAGCAAGCAGATCATGAACTGCTCATGAGACACTTCTTGGCTGTGACTATTATAGTCAATAAAGAGAAGCTACAGAAAAAATGCCCATAGTATCTAAATATGAAAGATTTGAGAAAGGTATTAATGTTTTCTTTATCTCTTGAAGACACAAAGGGATGTCTTTGTCTCTCCTGAAATTCTACCAGAGGTACAGCAGGGACGAATCTGCTCCATAAAAACAAAATTACACCAAAGAAAATTAAACTAATAAAAAGAGAGAAAGAGAGATTACAATAACAATAAAAAACAATAGGCAAAAGAGAAAACAACTCTCCCTCCTTATTGTTATGCATCCAGAATCAGTGTCTTACTCATTTGTTAAACTTTTATGGCACTGGGAATCTCAAATACTAATTTTCTTCAGCATGAAAGTGCCCTTTTTATCGGGATGAGTATGATGCTCCCAGTGCAGGCAAAAGCAGGCATCTGGGGTATGCTAATGTTATATTCTAGTCTGCTGGAGGTTTGTGAGCAAGACACCTTTGCCTTATTGTTTCTCCCACTCTTTTTCTGCCCTAACCTGCTGATGCTGCAAGAACATCTGGTCAACCCCCATCTGTTAAACCAGCTGTAACAGAATTCTGATGATGCCATGTTACAATTTTCATTGGCAGTGAGGCTAAAAAAATCACTTTCCCAGAAAGTAAAATCTTTTGCCTCAAAAATGACATGGTGTCCATGTGGAAATGAAGCATGCATACCTCCTGGGAAGGGCAGTCAGGTGGTGTGCTCTTATGGCTGTCCATCAGCCACCAGACTTCACTTCCAAGGGGACATTGTGGTGGGGACATCCCTTGCATCTTGCTAAGTGAGGGTCTGATGAATCATAAGAGGGGTTATCCTAGGGACAAGGAGAGAAAGCAGCTGTGCAGCAGCATTATTTATTTGCAATAATGGGAATTCCTGTTGGAAAAAGAAAGTCTTTCATCCTTCTGTGAAAAATGGAGAATTCAAGTTTTACAAGTGACAAATTGAAAAACCTGGGTACAGTGATGAAAGGCTTTGCTTCAAGGTCTTCATATGGGTAAGCATACAGCTGAGCCCAATATGACTGGAGTTTCAGCACCCATAATAGAAATAATTAGCCATACTAGTTTGTTTGCAGAAGTTTTCATTATTTGCTGAGCTTTATTTAGTGCCACTGTGTGTATACTAACAACACACACAGCTCTGCAGGACTTCTGAAAAAGTAGGCCATTTAAACAGGCGAACATCACAGGGTAACCTTAACTATTGGTAAGAAGATGGACCAGAAATTATGTTCATGGCCATACTTGCAAGACTCTGATGATGATAATAATAATAATAAAAGAAGATATCATGCCATTGACAAATAGAAACAATTTTACATCTAATAGGATTTAAGTAATAAAGGCTGAAGGGCTGCAACAGCTGCAAAGAGATTAGATACGTTATGTTTTCTCAGTGTAATAAAACTTGTCAAATAAAGCTGAATAAAATCTTCTTATCTGTGTCTCTGGCTTATTTTTCCTGCAGCCTCTTTCCTTTCAGCTGATTGCGGGAATCACCATTTCTCTAGAATGGTTACACACACGACAGTTCAATTAGAGTCAAGTTAGTGAAAGTTATTGCTGGATTTGCTTTTGGTTGCGCCTTTTTTTTAAAGCAAAGGACATCTGCAGCATTTGGAAAGTATGAAGCAGATCAAAAAACCCACTCCGCCAATCTGTTACTAATCTCTGCTGATTTTTACTGGATGACTGGACTGGACTGTGCGTATCACTGTAGTACCATTAAATTTAGCACTGGTTTACACCAGATCTGGATCTGATTTAAAAACAAACCACATCAAAATAACAAGGCAGCCTTCCCCAGTCACGTGTGGTGCTACCTTGGCTACCCCAACGCATTCCTTTGTGAGGTCTCCCTTTTCTTACCCATCTGCTCCCACCTCTGGACACTGTCTGGAGTCTTTCTCCATTATTTCTGCTCCTCCTGCCTTGGTTTCTCCCTCTTTATAAAGGAAAGCATTGTCTTTCTAGGGTTGGTGTGCTAATGTTTGCTGAGAGCTTTAGGATACGCAGATGGTATTTGAGTTCAGAGGTGTGAGTTGTTATTATTACTGTTAATAAGATGTGACAGGCTGATATTTTGCTAACCTTTCCATGAAATCCAAGGCCAAACCTTCGTCTGGGTTACAAACATGCTTGGATTTGCCATGTGGTCCACCCTTCCATCCAGGTCAGTATTTCTGAACTTGTGTCCATGTCTGATTTAAATTACACAAGCATCTAAAACAGAGGTATTGTTTTAAATACTGAGTGGGAAGAGTGAATGACAATGCATGTTTGAGCAACATTGCTGTTGCCTTCAGCACATATTTGAACAAAGTATATTACCTTCTAAGGCAAACCAGTGAACCTAGTAAAAAAAGCCAAGGGATCAGTCCAAGCTGATGTAATACATAAAGACACAAACATCATCCATAAATCAATAGGCATTGATTTAGGTAAATGAGAGCTTTGCCCTTAGCTAAGAAAAATTTTACTCATTTATATGTCTGTATTTAAAATGTTTCACGCGAGATTTCTGGGGACACATATCCAATATTAATTAAAATTAAAGTGTGTTGGGTCAGTGCCCACAAACCCATTATTTAAGATTTTTTTTCAAATTAAAGCTTTTCTCCTACATTTCTTCCCCTCCAGACGGAAAGCTCAGGAAACCAATGCATGATGACAATATGATAACCAATTAGGGAAAAAAAGCTGAAACCAGTTGCTGGTGCTGAAACTACTGTCAAAATCTACAGTGTATCTGTGTCTGAAACAATTTCTGGCCACTGTTTTAAAAATGTCTGTTCTTTGGGGTAGAGGGGGGAAAGAAATTTCTATATAAATTTAATCTAATAATTTAATTTAGTCTCAGTCCTAATTGCATGGAACTCTGAAGACCCTGGAAAGATACAGGTGAGTGTAAAGCCTATGTCAACCTGCTGAGAAGTGCTGCAGTCAGCTCTGAGTGAGCCAGCGTGAGTCCTCAGGGAAGTAACTGCATTAACCAGAGCGCTCCCAGCCTCTAAGCTGGCATCGCAGAGGCTGTATGTGCAAGTTTATTGAAAGGATGGGGGGGGGGATTAAGATGCTTCTCTTCTTTTAATAGCACAGGAAATCTGATGACTGGAAGGATGCATTACGCTGGATTTGGAGACTCTAAAGCAACGAGGCCAAGGCAGCTGTCGCAGGTGGTATACATACATCACTCTCGGCATCTTGCTTGTCTGATCACAACTGCAGCCCTGGTCTCCAGCATGGCCAGGCTTTCTACGGAGCAGGCTGAAGTGGGAGTGTGCACCACCCTCAGTCCAGTGGTCAGCATCTTTGGGGGTCTTGGGCTCTCTTCCCCAACTCTCCACTTCTCCACCTGTATGTTTCTATTATTGCTACTACTACAACATTATTACTCCTTCCTTACAAAGTAAGGGGAGAACTGTATTGCGAAAACCTCTTCACAGGTTTAATTCAAGAATGACTCAACTGATTTTAATGGAGAATGTTCAGTTTGTTTACAGCTGAAGTTGTCATCTATTTGTTGAGATCACCTTGGGTATAGCTGCTGGTAAAAGGTATTATGTTAGTAGTTGGACGGGTAAAATAACATTTTAGAACATGCACTTCTTTTCCACTTGTCTCCCCTTCCTGTGAAGTCAAGTTGTTCCTAGTGGCTCAGGTATAAATAAATGTAGGGAAGAGCCTACATAAAGTTATTCCTTTCCCTGGCCTGGCCAAAGGGTTTTTCTAAAAATCCCTTCCCACTGAGGTGCAGTTTTCCCAGTGTGACAGGAGATTTTAAAAGGCACCTGCATGGCTCAGCCCTCTGAATACAAAACTCTTCATGTAGGCACAGAGCCAGCTTGTTTTTCTAGGAATACAAACAGGAGTCAAGAGAGCATAGAAAATGGAGAATTACATCCTCTGCTTAAATTTCTCCACCTTCCTCTCTCCCTGCAAGATTATGAAGAAATCCTGTGTGCAAGTAGAGACTTGCTTTAGCTCTTGTCAGAAGTTCACATTTTAATATTAGTTTCTTTCTATTTTGTTTATGTTCTCTCCTTTTCTTTTGCTGGTAAAGACTTAATGAAAGTTAGCCTGACAGGAAATGCTGAGATCCAAGCTGTGGATCGTTTGCTGCCACCAAAGTCCTTTGAGTCTTAAAGTTCATCCTTATCACTACTATTGAATATAACAGCGTCGTCAGATTACTTTCTGGCATCGGTTTTCACACATGATTGACAGATGTAACAAGCAAGTAGGCAAGAAACTTAACTTGTTGCAGGACAAAGGATGTGCCCATTAGAATCTTTCTGAAATGCAGAATGTTACTAAAGGCCATAACCTGATATCAGCAGTGGAGATGGCTGCAAATGATTCAGTGCGCTTCAGTTCTTAATATTTTGTTTTGTTTTGTTGGTTACCTCTTGTTATAGATCAGTACTCATGTCCTCAAGGTATTTCTTGCATACCAGGAGCCCCCAGGACATGGGAACCAATTAAAGACATTTATATTCTTGCTTCAACATTAAGGCAGTGAAAGAATTGACAGGAATTTCAAGCTCACTGTGCATGCAGGAGGTGGTTCCCATTTCTGCATGGCTTTCAGGCTGTCTTCACTCCCAGTGAAAACCCATGTCTGAGGAAGACCCATCAGGGGCTGAGGCATGATTCGCTTCAAACAGATTTTGATTCCCACCAGCATAATTTATTGGAAACATTCTGCTTTGTTGGAAACATTCACAGCCAGTCTGGGAGCTACTGAAACATGTCCCTAACATGTAGAATATATTTTGAATGACAAAGCTCAAAGTAGCCATGGCCAGTTGTTGGACAGAAAGTGCCTTGTGACCATTCTTGCAGCAGGTCCCAGATCATATATACACTCATGCTTTCAGTCACTTGCTGGTTTTTTTTTCTTGCATTGGACAATTCGAAGTCCCACTGCCAGGCCAAACTGGAGTCCCAGTATCCCAGCCTTGCACAAGCAGTGTTGTCCTTTTGGATTTCACTAAACAGAACAGGTGCTGCTCATGTTCCCCAGCTGGTACTGTATGGAATGCTGTGTGATGGTGGATGGGGAGGAGAAGGGGAATGAAGGAGATCCTTAAGGTCTAAAAACGTGATGATCCATATGATCTGCTCTTAGCTCATGCTCAATATGCTTTGTAGCCTGGCCATGTTCTTGGTCTCTGCTCAGGAACATGAGGACAGCTCCAGTGTGGTGGTGTGAACAGCTTTTTCCTGCCTGAAGGAGGCATAGTGCTATAGACCTGAGGGATTTCTGGGGCTTAGCCTAGCATTTTGAATTTTGGCCTGCCTCTTTTGCCCTCACCAGTAGCTCATTGCTTCTTAAGCACTCAAAGCATACATAAATATAAGCACTGTATACCTCAGGAGTAGCCCCATGAATTACTGGAACAAAAATGATTTATAAACATCTCAACCTTCATTTGCTATGTGTGGAAGGTCCAATAACTGTATTATAGATGACAACCTTGTGTAATTACACTGCTGTTTTACCCAGTGACAAATCTCATTCCCAACCAATTTTGACTAAACAACGGGGGTTGCTCAGATGACTTACAAGATGAGTTTTTAGTTTGAGCCACCTTCTTCCTGTGTTGTTTCACTCCCCATCTCTTTCCATTTCAGCCTTAGGCAAGTGAAGACTTCTGACTTGCTACCGTTTCATCAGCAGTTCCCATGTATGGTTAAATGGCTGCAGCATTTCTCTGCAAAAGTCATTGTGTTTCAGAGAGAGGTGAAATGGTGCTGGTTATACTGCAGTTTGTATTTCACAGTTGCCCAGATACATGTCTGAGATAAGGGACTAGGGATGTTTCTGATTACTATTGCTAATGTTTGCTGTCCGTGCAGCAGTAGAGACAGACCTCCGCTACTCTTAAGTGCAACGGGTGCATCTAATGAGAATCCATGTCTATAAAGAGTGAATAGGCAAGCATTCATCTCTCTGACCTTGGCTATCTACAAGATACGTGTCTAATCTGACCCCCTTGTCCAAGCTCCCTCTGTACTTGGTGGAGAGGGTGATAAATCCCTCCAGTTTCAGACACCTCTCTCAGGCTGGGATTAATCATCTCAGAAGATAATCTTTCTCTGTTGGCTCTAGTGGAAGCTGATGTGACTAACATGGATTAGATAGCTACATTTCAGATTACTGATTTCCTTATTCCGTTATGTTTGGTAGACTGAAGCCGTCTCTTCTGTACAGGTGGGAGAGAAATGGACAAAGCCATCATTTTGTGATGCATAGTGCCAGGTAGTATGACTGTGAAATATCCGCACTTATCTTCATTTCTTGTACACCCAGCTTGGGAGCAGGAATAAGAAATTGGATTATGATTCTTGCTCTCCTGTTATTTCCTCAAGTAACAGATTGATAAGTCAGCACAAAATAATATATAACATATTATTTTATATATAAATAATAAATTTAAATAAATAAATAAAATTCTATATATAATAAGTGCATTATATAACAAACTATAATGAATGGATTCTTTTGATTGGAGTTTTCTTATGCTTACATAGCAAATAAATATATTATGTCTGGTTGTAATTGTCAAGGCTAAAGAAATACATAGTTGCTGATTTGCCTCTTAATGGGACTGAAAATCTTCTAACAGCGCTGTAATATTACCACTTTCTTCTGACCCTGTGGAAGAATAATCAGAAAAGCAACAATACTCAGAGGCTCAAGGTGAGATTATCTGTCTTTCTCCTCGGCAGCAGGAGCTGCTCAGAATGTTAATCAATGCTGTTTCCAAGCTTGAAGCCATCTACTTCCAGCAGCAAACACTTAAACTATTCAGTCCTTAATTAAGTTGTCCCAATGGCACATCTTCCCTTCACACTCCACTTCTTGTACCCCTACACTGCCCAGATGTAATTGTCAAGGGCTTTATAGCCCCTCTTCGCTCTTATCCTTTTCATGAGCAGTAATCCTACTCAAAAGTGACAAAATTGAAATGAAAAATTAGGAAGGGTCATTGCTCTGTTCTGGCTGGGAAGATGCTACTGTGTGTAGATATTGGGTTGGATGCCTCCATGCTGCAAAGTCCAGGTACTTGGTATTAAAGATTCTGCCACATTAAAGATGATGTTAGTCCCTATTCCCTGTAAATAACCAGAAGAAAGACAGATCTGCTGCCTGCAGACAGGATGTGCTGGTTTTGGCTGGGATAGAGTCAATTTTCTTCACAGTAGCTAGGATGGGGCTGTGTTTTGGATTTGTGCTGGAAACACTGTTGATAATACAGGGATGTTTTACTGCTGAGCAGTGATTACACAGAGCCAAGGCCCTTTCTGCTTCTCACCCCAGCCCACCAGCGAGCGGCTGGGGGGGCACAAGGATTTGGGAGGGGACACAGCTGGGACAGCTGACCCCAGGGATATTCCAGACCATAGGACGTCATGCTCAGCATATAAAGCTGGGGGAAGAAGAAGGAAGCGGGGGATGTTTGGAGTGATGGCATTTGTCTTCCCAAGTAACTGTTAAGTGTGATGGAGCCCTGCTTTCCTGGAGATGGCTGAACACCTGCCTGCCCGTGGGAAGTAGTGAACGAATTCTTTGTTTTGCTTTGCTTGCATGCACGGCTTTTACTTTACTTATTAACCTGTCTTTATCTCAACCCACAAGTTTTCTCGTATTTACTCTTCTGATTCTCTCCCCCATCCCACCAGCGGGGAGTGAGTTGTGTGGGGCTTAGCTGCTGGCTGGCGTTAAACCACGACAGTCCTGGGGCTTGGAAGGTTTGAGATAATGACAGATTTGGTTGGATCAAATTTATAGCTGTTATTGCTGTTTAGCTATTAATCAGCAGCCTCCTGTGCTGGCCAGGGGGCTTGCTTGCTTTACCATATATAAGAGTCTAGTGCTCGTTAGTGGCCGCTTTTTGCTTTCACTGCTTGTTGTACTGCTGTACTGCTTATCATCTTACTCTGCTGTGCCTGGGAACGTTTTGATAATGGCAATGGCCTTGCACCTGGGCTGACAGAAGGCCAGGGCATCGCTGCTGTTTGTGCTGCTGTACCGGCCAGTTTAGAACTCTGCTGTGAACTGGAGTCAAAGGGACTGTGACCTGTGGATGAGTCCACGTGGGAGCGGCACATCCCGAAGCACGCGTGTCCGTGGATAAGCCCGTGCCAGAGCAGGTACGTCTCGAAGCGTCTGTGGCCATGGTTATGTCTGTGCTGCAGCAGGTGTACCTCTGAAGGGATTGTGGCCCAAGGGTAAGTCCATGCTGGAGAAGGTCCACCCTGAAGCACGTGTGGCTGTGGGTAAGTCCATGCTGCAGCAGGTACATCTCGCAGCATCAGTGCGTGAGGTCACGCTAGAGCACCTCAAAGCCTGTGGCCGTGCATAAGCCCACGACACAGGAAAAGCTTGTCAAATTTGGCATCGTCCTGTGGGTTTGATTTTGGCCGGCGTTTGAGTTGGGCCTTTCCTGCATGGTGTGTTCAGAGACACCAGCAGCTATAAAGCTTCAGATACCTCTGTTGTGAGATTTTCTCATTCCTGTCATAGTGTCTGCTGCACTACTGCACTGAAAGAGCACAGCGTGGCTTCCCCTTCCCTAAAAGTTCCCCCTGAATTGGGAAGAGCATGGCAGGAGACCAGGAGCTATCTGCCTGCTCCATGCAAGGAGCAAGAGTTTGAAACCAAGAGCTGCCATTTGCTGTCAGACTGATTTATTTTCATAGCACAGCATTTAAAGGAGGGATTTGACTATGAAGCACTTCACTTGCAGGAAAGGGCCAACATATAACTTTTTTCTTAGCTTTTAGATTTAAAGAACTTTAAAGAGGATTAAATTAGTGACACTTCTCTGATATGAAATGGCACAGCTTCTCAGTGACTGATGGAAACAAATCTGTTTCCATCACCTATGGATGAAGCCAAGCAGCAGGACCATGGAAAACCAGCATGAGAAAAACCCCAAACAGAGCATTTTCCAATTTAATTATGTATTTTATGAAAAGATAACTGATTATTTTGGGGGACTGCCATAAAAATGTGTATATTCTGCTTATAAATGGTCCTCCGGGCACCTTATCTCTGTTTACAAATGATAGTTTCCTTCTAAGTATTGGTTGTGTTTGTTAAATACATGATAAACAGAGGTTGGAGGGCACCAAAACTCTAACATTGCATGTGTTATTTTCCTTTTTTCCCCTCCCCCTTGTTTTCTTCGGTTTGGGTTTTTTGACCTCCTAATGCCTTTGCTCCCTGACCCCCAACATCAAGAAACAAATCAAATCTCCACAGGGGAAAGGTGCTTGTTAAAACTTGTTTTGGTTTTCAATGCAGCAGCAGCACAAAGTCAGAGCATTTTTGACACAAATAACCTCAGTCTTTAACCTGCAGCATTGCTTTACGTAACATTCAGTAGTCTTGCTAACACATCAGGGAAAAAAATATATTCCTAGATTTTTCTTCTTTGGGGCAAATAAGAAAGCACTTGTCAAGGAAAAGTATTTTAATGTCAGAGTTATGGGTTTTCTTTTTCTTTTTCATCTCTTCTAGTTCAGTTACTTTAGGTAGATGCTTAGTTCTAAGCGTTAGAGTTTGAAAACAGAGTATTTTTAATTTTATTTTTTTTTTAATTGGATATTAATAGCTGGAAGAGAGTTCCTGGGACACATTTACAATGTGTATGAGTCTTATTGATCCTCCTATTGAAGATGCATTCATGAATATCATCTTTTGGCATCTGCCATAATAACTCTTTCCATCAAGACAAACAGAAGCTGCTCTTGGAGCAACCTGGGATCAGGGGCTGGGAAGCACCAGCACTGTGCTGAGTCTGGGGGATGTTGCCTGCCTGTCACACATCCCCTATATGGCCTTAGACAAGTCACCTGAGAACGGTCCAAAGCCATGAAATTTCACAGGCGTGTGAATCTGCAGACTGTGCTGATCAGTTAGTGTTTCCTGCTCCTCTAGGATTTCCATGATTGCATTTCTGTTTAAGCTTAGCTATGTCTTTAAGTAAAAATCATGTAAACCTGTCTTAACTTTAACATGCCCAGTAACACTACAGCTCTTGGTAATCATTCCCCTGGTTAATTACTATTCATATCAAAGAAACCGTGGTGTTCTTGAGGAAGTACAAAGCCTGGAGTTTACATATTTATTCTCCCCCTATAGTGTCATCACATAAAGAATGCAGCAGAGGAAACAGGATTTAATTTCTGACTCACAATTGTATCTACCTCAGCAATACAGAAGTACCTGAGCTAGTTGTATGTGAGAGAGTCCAGATCCCAATGCAGTTTAATTGGACATGCTGATTATTATCTCAGGCACAGTTCTAGGTTGAGGCAGTTCAGTTTTGTGCCGCCCGAGTGATAAGTCAGAGCAGAGCTGTGCTGAACCACTGGCACTGACCAGCTTGCAGCTTCTCCATCCCAGAAGCCACAGCTTCACAATTCCTGTTAGTTCATGCCATGGTCACAAGGCAGGACTCTTTGGGCAGGACAAGGTTTTAGGTAGGGCTCCAGGTTTGTTTACAGAGGTCTGGAAGCCCTGGGAAATAACAATGCTGTACTGACTCTCAGACCAGGCTTCCAGTGTCTGACCAGGTCCAGCATGGGCTGAGCTCGCATTTAGCCTGCGCGAGAAAGACTCCTGCAAAGGCACACTCACATCAGGGATGCTGCAACACGATCAGATAAACAGTATTGTGACAGACTCGTTCTCTGCACAGTTTGAGCAGGATTAAGGTGCCCAAACATAAGCATCTAGGGCACCCCACCCAGTCTCCAACTGCTGTTTTAAAAGAGTGTTTCTGTTTGTGCTGCTTGGAAGTGCCAGACCTCCAAGGGCATCAGAAATGGCACTAGACTCCAGTGTATGGATATTTCAATCACAGCACCACTAACGGAGGAAAAACTCCTAAATCTATTTGTGTTTGATCAAGAAGTGTAGTTCACAAACCTCAGTGATCCATTAAAGCATCTGCTTCACAAAGTTAGGCTCCTTAAGCCCAAACTAATCCACCCTAAACTTGGGCATTTAAGACAGTGTTAAGAACCTGTGTACCATGAATTCCCTCTGTAGTCAGTAAAAAGAGAGATATCTAAGAGTTTATCTAAAATCTAACAGTTTCTATGTGGGATTATTCCAGGGTTTGCCAGCCATCTAATTTTTGGCCAGGAACTTTCTTCCCACATGCTTATTTTGATACACATGGCATGTATTTGTGCTTTGCGGTAGCAGTTTGCCGAAGTAGAAGGTCTGGATGAGTCCAAGCTTGTGGATGAGTCCTAGCTTGTAATAATTCCCCTGCAGTCAGTGGAGCTACATCTGCCTTTGAAAATGTGTGAGAGTAGAAGCAGGTTCCCCCATTGCATTCAGAGAAACAATCTGGGTATCAGATAGCATCCAGCATTTGTCTACCTGAAAGTCCCTGCTGCAGCTGGTGAAATGTACACTCTAGTTAAGTCTTGTTACCCTTTCGTCATATAGATCAGAATTATCCAGATTCAAAACAGCTCTGTTAGTGAAAGGGAGAGGGTGAGGGAGAAGAGGAAACTTAACAATGAGTGAAATGACATTTCAATGAGAAGCTTGCCATTCAGCTGACAGCTGAAATCTAAATTTCAGTAAGATGAGGAGCATGGAGTCATGTGGGCAGACCTTACATACTGCAAGGGCTTGAATTTTTGAGGGATGAACTGATGTGGACATTTGAAAATGACAATTTACAGGGCATCTTACCCAAGTGGTGGGAGGAATGGCCCAGCTAGGGGAACACCCATAGGTTGTTGCCATGCGTTGTTTTATGATATGAAGGTTTTTGAATGCATTCATGTAATAAATAAATAAATAAATACATAAATTAAGTGCATCACTGTCACCAAGGGCCTTTTCTGATATTTATCACGGAGACATGCTGTGTTTTCCTTTTGAATAGCAATGCTTTTCACTGTTGACAGATTCATGTAGGAGAATCTCAAATCTTAAAGGAGAATTGAATAGGTTTTCCAGCAGAATTAAAACGTAGTGAATGAAATATAACAATGTTTTTGCTGACTTAGCAGCTTCAATAACTGAGAAAGTTGGATATAGAAAGATCCAATGTGTGTCTGAAAGTCTTGGAGCAAGTTTTATTTTCATAACATAAGAATCAAGACATATTACATCATCACTTCTATTTTAATTAGAAAGGTGTCTTTTATGCCATTGAAGAACTACTGAAATTGGTCTGGTATTTACACCACTTTCTGTACCATTCTATTGGGTCTTACTACTGATGACTTTCAATTGCAGAGAATATTCATATGTCATCATGTTTTTTCATCTGGAGCATGGTCTGATCTCCAGCTTCAGATGATATTATTTTAAGAACCAGATCCTGAACAATTGCAAATTTCCTCTGACATGTTATGCTAAAATGACAATACCCTGCTTTGCCTATAGTTATGTAAATAGAGGGGCAGTGAACGGGTGCTCAGCACTGTGTAGCATTGTTTAAGAACTTGGTAGGCACAGTAAGTTAGTTCCTGCTAGTTACTTCATGTAGCTCTTCAGCACAACTCTACACCAGCTTTCCACCAACAATCAGTCTTTATTCCTCAGCTTTGTCTGTAGACTTTCCCACCCTTGTTAGTGCCAAAAAATTGTTGCTTTTGTTCTGCAAGGTTGTGCTTTCTGCCATACAATAGCACTTCCATCTCAAAGAAACATTTCTCAGCCATTCAAGTGGCTTAGGGTTTGTGGGTTTGGTTTTTTTTTTTTTCTTGTTTCCCCCCACTATTTCCATTCTTCACTTTCCAATGTGGACTTAACCTGTGACAAGATATTTGAATAGGAAAATCATGCTGAGGAATTCATAACTGAAACTGAAGTGTAATGTAGGGAAAAGAAAAAGAAGAGGCGAGAGAGTTGAGCTGTTCAAGCATGAGTGAAAGGTTAGAAGTTAAAAGATGGGACTTGTATTGAGCATTTTCAGATCAGCCAGAAATTTTTCCTTAAAGGAGACAGAATGAAAACTGATGGGAATATTCAACATTAAAGAATTTGGAGAATAGATCCTTAACCTGCTTCATCACTACTTTGGAAACTGATGTACAACTCTGGGCAAGTTGCTCCTTCTTTCCTTTGTCTCTCTTTAGTCTCACTTGCCCTGTTTCATCTCTGTGTTTTGCAGGCTCTTACAGAAGATTTTAAATGGTAGAGCTTTCCATAGCATGGTTATAACAACTGTTAAATACATTTTCTGATCTGAACCAAGCCAAGGTTCTATGACATGAAAACCTCAGAGACTCACATCTAGCCTCATGGCTCTGAGTGCCCACCATCCAAAGGTGATAGAATGAGGTGTCATGCTCCATCAGCTGCTTCCATCATGCATATACGATAGGAGATGAAGTTAAGTATGTGTTTCTGAATTGAGTTTCGGGAGATGAGGTTTCATTTCCCAGGCACTGGAACAGGCTGCTCAGTGAAGTGGTTGAGTCACCATCCCTGGGGACATTTAAAAGACTTGTAGATGTGGGGCTTAGGGACATGGTTTAGTGGTGGATTTGGCAGTGTAAGGTTTACAGTTGGACTTGATGATCGTAAGGGTCTTTTCTAACCTAAATGATTCTATGATTCCGTGATTAATCACAGACTTTTTGCAGGACTGGGAAAGCAATTTAATATAATGAAGCCTCAGTTGACCAATATTAATCTATGTGATGATGCTGTCCTGTGTTCCAGGAATGTTACTGTGGCCAGAATCTATCGCTGTTTATAGGTAGTTTAAATAATATGGGTTTTATTCATCCTGTAGACTTGAATCAAGTTAGGATGGGTTGAACCCTGAGCCTGGTAAGGCTCTTGCTTCAGAGAATGGTTTACTGGTCATAACATCAAGAGAAAACCTGAAACATTGTTTTGAATTGAAATCCAAATAATTCTGAAAAGTAAAAAATGTTTAATCTGCTTTTTTCTTCCTTATGTTTTCCATAGAAATACTGCATTTTTCAAAAAAAAAAAAAATCTTTATTCACAAGATAATGTGTGTATTAGCTAAAATCATTGCTCGTCATGAAGTAAACATCTTTGCAGTTGCTAAGCTCCTGGTTTCTCTCTTCCTTCTCAGTTCCATATGTGTAGTCATTTGCATTGAGCGTGTATGATGCAGAGAGATCATGTCATCATTGCAACTGTTTTAGGGCTTCATTTAAGTCATTCTCTTCCTTGTCAATATTATTATTTGTTAACAAAATTTACAGTACTAACAGAAAGTGCGGATTTCTCCCCCCCCCTCTTTCAAGTAAACAAAGGAGAACTTGAACCTGCTATTTATTCCTGCTTCCCAGGGCTAAACTTTAGGTTCAAGCAGGTGGCATTTTTTACATTTGGAGAGGCTCAACCTCTGCAAGCAGTGGTTCCAGACAAACTAGGAGGGGGTAAGGGCAGAAAACAGAACTGTGTTGGAAGACCTGTTTTCCATCCTCCTTGGCTGGAATGGTATCAGGCTGTCATTTATCCTCGCTGTGTCTCGGTTTTTAGAACTATAAAATTCAGTAAGAAGCTGTGATCAGCTCTTCTTTACTTCCTTCAGTCAGAACCCTTTCCTCCTCACTCTTTCTTTTAAATGATCTGGATTAAAAGAGGTCAGGCAGAAATTTTCTGCTTTGCACTGCCTTAGGAGAGGAGAGGTCTTCAAGCAGTGTCCATGGGACTCATTTCTGGTGGGTTGGTGTGGTCAAACCCACCAGTCTCCTCCTGTGATAAACACACTGGTCATTTACATGCAAGCACCAGTCTGGTTCTTTCGAATTCTTTGAAAAAGTTTCTAAGCTTCATTTGCTATAAAACAGAAACTCTCTTCTCTCACTGCCCGTTCTGCCTCTAGCTGGCTGGTGGATTACCGATTACTTGTCTTTAACCACGACGTGAACTATGCCAGCAAGAATATAAATACATATTACTTAAATCCTGTTTGCATTAAGCTAACAGCAAAGTGTTGACAACATTAAGGAGGGAGAGAAACAGAGAAAGAGAACTTAAAAAATAAAATCTCCCATCAGAAATCAATTAACCTGCTACTCACCTTCTCCTTTATGGACTGTCAGAAGGAAACTTTTGTGTATTTATGCCATGACAACATAACTATTCTTTCCTTCTTCCTTGTCATAAATCAAGATGCAAGCAGATTTCTGGTGATACTCAGCTGTTGAATTCACTCTTGTTTTAAAAAATACCTGGCCTGCAGTTCACTGGAAATTGGGAGAGTATTCCAAGGAAATGAATGTCACAATAGGTTTGTGCTAATTCTATATTTGCCCTTTGAGGTTTGCTGTTGGGGGAGGATACTGTGGTAGATAGACTGTTAAGCTGACATTGCCCAGCTGCTGCTACATTCCTGTGGATGAGGGGAGTTTTCCCTGGAAGGGCAGGAGCACACTGATTTTGCTTTACATGAGTGTCTGCATCTCCTGGCAGTGGCTGGCTGCAGGACTGGGCCCATATGAGTTTTGATTTCTAATAGAGGTGGCACATTATGGTTAGCTGTCAAGTAAATGGTTCTGCAGGATCAAAATCCCATTTTTCCTACCTAGTAGTGTGGAAGGACCACTAAATATGGACACATGTTCTCTTTTTAGTTCAATGTTGAGGCTGCAGAAAGGTAGCTGAAGAGAGCAAAGCAGATCAAAGCTGGTCTTTATACTGAGGAATCATTTTGGATATATAACTTGATTTTTCTTATTCCACTGTTTCTGATCCCTGCCGGGTTTTTAAAAGTATAAAGAGTCAAAACAGTTAAAAAAGGAAATAAACCAAAATAAACTAAGGCTTCTTTGGGTTTTGTACGACATTATTTCCTGGGTCCAGGTGAAGTCAATCACAGAACAGAAAGGTTGCCTCTTTTCCTGAGGGCCTCCAATGTAAATATAAGAAGAGACAAATGCAATAACAGGAAAATACAGAGGAAAAGCATGACAGAATTGAGTAGTGGGTTCAGGAACTCAGCATTGCAACATCTTCACACCCCCATATATTTTATTTATTTATTATTTTGCAAAGCAATTTTCTCTAAAATGTGCACACACAGAGGAAAAGTAATTTTCAAGATCCTTTTTTTATAATAAAGCTGCCACATATCAGCTCACAAAACCTCAGAGAGCTCAGCTGGCTCCACTATTGATGAGCCTATGAGGCTGAGCAAATCACTTGGCTTCTTTTGGCTCCATTTCAGCTTGCACCAGTGGTCTGTTCCAGATAATTCTAGTATTTGCCTCTTGGTCAAAGCGTATCTCATCTATCTTCTGCTACACTACATGTCTGCGCAGCACATAGGATGACTGTGTCCTAGTCCTTTGCTGTCATTGTAATGCAATAATAAAAATAATAAATCATATTAAGAACAACTGGCAACAAAAGTAATATGGAATTTTTTTGAAACCACGATACCACTTTCTGGGCTACTGATACTCAACTGGATTTTGACAGACAGAAATCAAAACAATGCTATTGGTTCCAACAAAGCTGTACCAGTTTACATTACATAATATGTAAGTTTACTTGCTTAAAAAATCTGAGCACATAGCTTTTGCAACTATGAATTTTTTTCTCATTTTTTCCCCCAAAGAACTGGAAGAAAACTTACTGTCTACCAAGAGGAGATCTAACATATTAAATTAGATCATGGACCAAATATATTAGATCAACATCTGTTCTCCCAGAAGAGGCTTGCTTACTGGCAATAATCCAACCTGACAGCTTTAGGATCAATCATCTTATTAAAACTTTCTTCTCTTTTTCCTCTCTCTCTCATTCCTTGAAGGAGCTTGGCAAAGTTTATTTGTTTGTCTGTTTGTTTGTTTTTTCTACTTCAGAATTTCTCTCACTAATACTTCCATAAGAAATAGATTTGCCTCAAGTAGCTTACATTAATCTGGGACACAATAATGAATAAATATTTGGAATAAATAATGCATAATGTCTAAGTCTGATAATTATACTAATGATGACTGACATCCTCTTAGCACCTTCCCACCCCAAATCCCAAGGTACTTAATTGAACGACTACAGATTTAGGGACTGGGGGAGGAGATGGGGAAAGATCCTGTGCTGCAGTAAGCTGTCAAATCTTCTCTGATGTTGCTTGGGCCTCTTTACCATGTATAAAGTCTGCTTTTGTTTACAGGACCCTCACTGTGAGCTGTAAAATAGGATGATTTTTATTATAAAATGGCTCCCTAAAAAGATTTTTTGTGTTTGTGGCTTAGTGGGCAAAGAGATGTAAAAGGCCAATACTTGGGAGAACTAGCAGGGTGGTGGGAGGGTGCACCGCCTCTTGGAGCGGTCCATGCCGCGGTGATCCCTGTCTACTCCAAGGACAGAGCCAGGGAGGGCACTAAGAGAGAGCAGCCCAGAGAAGGCAGTAGCTGTTCCTGAGGCATGGGACAGTGTCCCATTGAATCCATGCCACTCTGCTTTCTGAGCTGAACAATAAGGGGTGGCCAACAAAAAGTGGACATCTTGGATGAGGACCAGCAAATGTCACTTATAGGATGCAGCTGAGCTCTCAGGGTTGGGTGGAAAGGACAGCACACTCCTGGAAAGCCTACCAGCTCTGGCACGTTAAAGAAGAGGTGTTGCACGGTTCAACCTCGTGCTCCTTCACGAATAGGGAGCAGTTCTTGCCGTTGATGTCAATGATCATGGGAGGCAGGATTCAAACCTGGGTCTTTTCTAATCAGCTTCCCCTGGGCTTGATGTTCTCCAAATCCAAAATGAACGTGAGCGATAAAGAGATGAAGGAGTTGCAAATCAGGGCGTGACCCAGAGGATGCAATTTGATAAAAACCAGCATTGGAAAGAAGCTGCTAGCTTTTGGTCAGTATGCTTAGGGTGATTTGGAGGACATTTCCAAAAGCAGTGGTCCATCTTTCTGCCAGAGCATCACTTTGAGCTCTGGCAGAGAGCAAAAAGCTACTTCATTTTTCCCTTTGAGGAACGACTGCCTCCAGGCCACTTTGCTTCAAAACTCATTCCCCACACACCCCGAGAATTCAGGGTACCGGAACCTCTGGGCTCAACTTCTTGATGTAAAGCTCCTTCACTGTGGGTTTTTTTTTTCTTTCTGCTGGCAGCCCTCACAAGTAAACACATTCTATATAAAGCTGGCAGGTGTTATAGCAGCTAGTGGTCAGAGTAACACCTGGACATCCCTTTCACAGTGGCCTGTTCAGTATTGTAAAGTTTGCGGACCTTCTACGAGTACCATGGAAAGGATTGTGCCTTAGGTGTCAGGGTCATGACAACAATTTTAAAAGTCTGCTTTGTCCCCAGTTGAATTTAAATGGAAGTAGGAAAGCTTCCAGATATTCTAGGGCTGACTCTGAACCTGTGTGTTCTGGAGCACATCTATACAAGAGGAACACAGCAGGGACCTCATCAGGGAGGTATACAGATTTATCTGCGGGGTCATAGCCTTTGAAGAGCCATATACATCCTCCATTTCATAAATGGTTCAGCGGGACTATTCACAAGAGGAAAGATAATACAATGATTTGCCTATATAAGCATGGCAGACAGAAACACAATGTGCAGCTGGAGAGCGATAAGGGAAATTGATTTCTTTTTCCTATTCCTTTTCACTTTATTTCTCCTGGATGGCAGCAGCAGCTCTGTTCATCGATATATTGCCTCCTTCTCCTATGCAGGGGCAAATTTTCCAACAAGCTAGAGCCTGCTGCAGGTAGATATATTGAATAATCTGCCTCTTTAAAAAAAGAACTGAGTTTTCATGAAAATCTGCTCTATGTTGGCCAAGTTATTGGAATATTTTCCCTTTTTCTTTATACTCGTCACCAAGTTATAGGACTAAGAACACCGCTCTAAGTGTCATGCAACCATCCTAATCAGCTGGTGATTTGGAGAGATACATGTCACCTAAACCATAGTTTTTTCGCTGGCTCTTATTGCTGTGCTAGATATAGTAATAAACACTTAACCACCCGTAAGATTTCTGTGCAGTCTCTGCTTGTGTTTAGGCTGCAGATGAAGCAATGTCAACACAAGCATGATAAATTGGAGGTTTCTTCCGTGGAGCGCTTGCACACACACAAACAAACTCTTCATTAGCGAGAAGGTAAACAAAACAAAACCCACAGCAGTCCCCACGAATGTGTCAGTAAATTGCTTCAGGGTGAGAAAACACCCTCTGCATCAACTTCAGGATATCAGGGAGCCTGGGGAAGCTGCTGCCAGGCTGGAAGCATCTCCTGGGCTGCTTGTTGCCTCTGTGAGAGGAGGCTGCAGAGTGGAAATCCTTCCCCTCGCCCAACGGGCACGTCCCTCTGGTCCCCGCAGCTCTCCAGGATTTGGTGCTTTGCCTGAAAAAACCAATCCTGTGAAATTACTCAAGACGAAGCAGCTGGAGTTAATGCGTCCTGCCACATGTGGGCTCACTCTGAGGACTGCCTGGGTCCCCCCCTAATTTAACTGCAGGTTTTGAAATTCTGCTACAGGGACCAATGCCCCATAGGGAGAAAGGAAATATTTGGGTTCTCTTGGGTGTGAGAAACAGCTGCAAATAATGGTGTCAATGCTGTTTATCGTTCTGCAATCAATTTGGAAAGAAGAGCTTAGGAAATACACACCAACAAGTTCCATTAGCCAATATGGGTTTTCCCTATGATTTTTTTCTACTAATTTTTTTTACTATAATTGAAAATGTTAACTTATTTAGTATTTTGTACCCGTCGCACAATTTTTTTTATTCAGCACAACAGGAAGAGTGATACCTATGGGATTCAGCTGTTTTCTTTTTGTTTCCTCTACTTATGTATTTATTCAGCTGCCTTAACTTTGTAAAAGGTAAATGAAATACAAGAAAAGAGAAGAAAAAAACAGCTATGAGGCTCATTCATAAAGCAGAATTTGGAGGCTCAAAGTGGTGGAGGGAAAAATATGGAGAAGCACACATTTAAAAAAGGAAAAGAAAAGAGGAAAAGCAAATGATATGTTAAACCTCATGAGATAAAAATAACACAGTATTGGTAGGTTGTAAGCATATTTCTTTTAGAGGGGTTTTGGAAGGATTGAGGCTGGATTGTTTGATGAATAATTTTCTCTGTGACTTATCAAATAACTGTTTCATATGCTAACTTTAGACACTGCAATGTTCACATCCTCTAGAATCAAGGAAGTCTAGGCTGTCTTCAGTCATCCTTATCGCTTGCTGATTCAGATTACTTTATTAGGAGAACTCAATGAAACTAAAAAAAAAAGTACACTGCTTTCCAAAGAAAATTTTTCTTCATAAGAACTTGAATAAATTTGCCACTGCTAACAAGTTTAAATGTTTGATGTTACACATTATTTCTGAACCAATATAGCAAGGTAGGAACACTACCTTTTCTGGAAAGATTGTCCACTTACATTTGTCTTCTTACAGAAACTTTTTTCTCCCCCCTGCTGTTGCTGGGGGTGAGGCTGGCACTTTAAATTGGTAAAGACTTACAGCTGTGGGGTTTTTTCTCTTGGTAGTAGCTGTGTCATGGTGACCTGTTGCTGTCTGCCTGCTTCTACCTAGTGAGTATTCTGGTTTATTTTATGTTTGGGGTTTTTTTTCCCTACATGGTGCCTGGGTGTTCCTTAGCATATTGTCCCAGAATATATGCATATGTGACTGAGTTTGTTGTGGGATGAAATAAGTAACTGTTTGACGTATACCAGTCTACATAAGAAGCCTAAACCTTTCATCAAGAGTGAAAAAACTTTTTTTTTTTAACTTTAAAGGTAGCTAGTACTGAAATATCTTGTGTAGTATGGTTTCTTTAAACAGGGCACTGAAATGAAAGGCATGGATTCAGGAAAATGTATGTTGGACTTGTAAAACAATCCTGCAAAAACATAGTTGAATTGTTTGCCTTGATAGGTATGTTTCAGACATACCTGTGCCTCTTAGGTAGTTTTTTATATGGATGTAAGTGGTTTCAAAGACTTCCTCTGTATTTTTAAGCTTCAAATGCTTTGAAGATGTTTTTTATACTATGCAGTCCTACACTTGTGGTACTGCCCCTTCAGCCTTTTCTCAACTAGATCTTTTTTTTTTCTTCTTCCACTTCTTTTTGCCTCTTTAATTCAGATTCACAAAAGTTCATGCTGCTTATTGCTCAAGTCCCTTTTTCTCTCTTTGTACTTTTTTTTTTTTTCAGTTTATATATATATAATCCTGTGTCATGGGTGGGACTCAACTAAAAAGCAGCCTGAAAATCTGAGTTCTTAGTTATAAATTTTATTTCTTTACAGGTAGTTTTTCTTTCTTTCATTCTTCTTTTCTAAATGGGATCCAGTATGACTGGGAAGCGATCTCACTTTTCTTTCCTATAAAAATATTTGGGAGGGCCACGTGGGCTTCTTAGAGGTTAATAAATTTCATAACTGGAATGAATTGCAAAAAGCAAAGAAGTGATCACATCAAAAGTGTCTACAGTTATTACCCTCTACTGGAGACGTTCAGTACTTTGTACCACTTAGCTTCTTATTTACTATATTGTATATATTAAATCTAATTATTTTCAGGCATATAATTAGTCTCTGCACATAAGAAAAATAACTGTTTCTTCAATTCTATGTTTTAAAATAAATAGAACCAAGACTCATTGTTGTCTCAGAACTAGCTCTGTTCATGGAAGTTTGATGCTTTCTGACTCTTACTGCTGTTAGTGTATTTACATCACAAATAAAGAATAATAAAACGAGAATTTAGACAGAGCTATCTATGCCAGATGAATCAATTCCACAATGTTTTATGTTCCCTGTGTGGGTAACATTTAAGTGCCATTCTCTTTCAGTTTTTGTCAAGCATTATGTTTCATGTTTGCATTTGGTATGGTGTCAGATGTTCACACCATCACACTCTTCTTCCCACTCCCTTCCCAAAAATATGGTAGGATTTTTACAGTGATTTATTTAGTAGTTCACTGGGAATCTGACTCTTCAATTTTGTCACTTGCTTTTCTTGTAGTTTTGTAAAGTTAGCATTGCCTGAATACAGAGAAGGTTTTTGGCATTTAACATACAGAAAACTGTGCTTAAAATACCATTACCGTTGTAACAAACCAATAAAGCCTGAAGAATTTGTTTGAAAGGCTGAAATTATGTCCTTAATTTACATGCTTTTCCTTCTCCTTGTTAAGAACAGTGGTGATGAAGTGTCATCCTTAACTTTGAATTGCCCAGCATCTGTTGGTTTGTGGCACAGCCCAAACCTAACATTATTTAAATGTATTTTTGTGCATCTGAATTTTAAATGGTGCCCTGAGGATTTAGTCCAGCAGCCAGAACTATGATAGTTACAAGGTTATAATTTCTCTTGTGCTTGTTTTTTGTTCAAACATCTATCTAACTAATTCAGTTTAAAAAAAAAAAAAAAGAACCAAACACAAACCAAAAAAATAGGGGGGAGGGAAACCAGATTATATTTGTGGAAATATTATGGAGGTAGGGTTACCAATCTGTTTCTTTCCTTAAATTTTCAAGTTAATTCCCCAGAGCAAGCATACTTGAAATTTTTCACAGCACTTCATGTCAGGTTTGCAAATTGCGGTGTTCATCTGTTCTTAGGTTTGTTTTGCTTTTCCTTACAAGATGAACAACAAAAACATATGCATATATAATATATACATAACATGACAGCTGAAGGAACACTGAAAGCTGAAATCAGTTTCTATCAGAAGAAAAGGTGGAACTAATCTGAGCAGAAGACCACTACAAATTATCTAAGCCTGCAAATGGTGGCAGACTGCCTCTGTGTTAAGATGCTCTGTTCTCAAGCACTGCCATGACTTTGTACGGTGTTTACACAGGTTTCAATGGTGATACATTCAGTAACTCTGTTTTAAATGGACAGATCGGATTGCTAAAATTTGGATTAAAATTAGTATTAAAAACCAGGGCCTTTGAGAATGTGGATTTTGGTTTGTTTTTCAGGATTCGCACAGACAGCTTATTTAGGTGCCTTTTTTTTTTTTTGAGAAAAAAATCTTTTGTTTTTAGCTATATGAGCTGCTTTATTAAAGTGTAAGTAAACTCTGTAGATCTTAATGTTTTGTTTTACCCTTGGATTTCATATCTGTGACACTATGTAAGATTTTTAGATTTTAAAAAGTTTTAGAATCACAGGTGTTTTGAAAATATTGTTTAGTTTTCCACTCGGGATTTTTTTTTTCTTTAAAAGACAGATAAATTTCTTATAACACTTCAGGCATTTGGGCTTAGGAAAAAATATTAATACAATGTTGAAAGTAGTAAAATAATTGGAGTTTTTCACTGCAAGTATTGCTTCTTTCGAATGCTTTTTCCTTCTTGCTCACCAGTTAACATCAGCCAACTTCTTCTCAGGGCAACTTTTAGTTTTGTCAAGGGGAAGAATATGCCTTGCTGAGGCAAAGAAATAAGAGCAATCACATTCCTTCTTCACATTCTCTGCACTTATTCATGTCTCTTCCTCCTAATTTTTCATCTTTCATATGTGGCCTGGAGCAGAATCTCATCTATTTACAATAATGGGAAAAATATTGAAAAATAGGAGATCCTTTCCAAGCTCCATTAGCTAAGCAATATGATGCATGTTGATGAAAGGTGCTGACAGCCTCTCGTAACTCAGGTCTGGAGAATCGTTCTATGATCAGTGTCAGCTCCATTGCTCAAAGCTCACCCTTAGTGCTACTGCTGAAGAAGGGCACATGAGGGACACCATTCTTTGGCTGGGCTAACATTGGCATGAAATCTGCAAGGAGCTTGATTCCACACCTCTTGTGCTGATTTCTTGTCAGAGTGATGGCAGTGTCTTTGCAGGCTGAGGGTGCCTCAGGACCCACAAGTACCATATTATCTTTAGGCTTCTTTGATGTTTCTAAGCAGCAAGGACATATAAGCAAACCATAGTAAATGGTGGAACTGCTGCAGAATGACACCTGTAGTCTCTTGAATCATCATTGGTGTACTCTCGTTTACAGATACTGTTGGCTCACCCCACATTGCTTTGTTAGACCCAATTTCTTTACCAAAAGTGTTTTCGCTGATCTTGAGGAACCTCTTTGTGAGACCCATCTGAGGCCTGTTGAATGCTGGTGGTGTCCAAGGCTGTATCACTGCATGTAAACGTGTGCTTGGCTGAAAAATGTAAATCACTTTGGAGATGGAGTAGAAGAGCTGCAAGTGGAACCTATTTGCCTAGAATTATGTAAGGCCAAGCCAATGAGGGCCAGTATGACACAAAAGTACTTACACAAAACCAAATGTGAAAATAACCTCTGGTTTCTGACATATCTTCATCTGGAAGAAACAGACTTGAACAACAGTGGTTTTCATCCCATTTATGTTGTTGCTTTCCAATGTGTTATTCTATTATGTGAGAATGATATGCATAGCATAGCCGTCAAAACATCAAGGAACTACATCCAGGCAGTTGCTGAACACCTGCAAATCTCACTGAAGTTGGTGGAAGATGCAGCTGCCAAGCTGTAGCTCAGCTCCTTGAAGGGACTGACTACAGTGAGTAATAAAAAACCCCCAATAACAAAAGCAATTAAAAGTCACAACTGCATTGCAATGTGCATTTTAGGGAGATAGGTTGTATGTCGTAGAAAATCATACTCCATTTCTTTACTGGAAATAAAATGAGACTAATTAACTGTTGCACAGCAGTGACTTTTGGTTTGTATCCAAAGCCTATATAAGTTTTCTGCTTTGATTGATTTATGGAACTTTTGGTGTTGTTACCTCAGTAGCAGTTATGCTGAGTTTTAAGAACCTGACAGAAAGTATAATAAACATTTTTTTTTTTTAAGGGTTCAGAAGGATGTGCATAGCTGTTAAATAAAAAACCAGGATCATTGAAATAAATTAAATTGCCATAGCTGATGCCAAAAGGGGGCTGTAGTCAATGTTGATTCTGAAAACTTGGGTCCTAAATTTAGACCACTGCATCTGCAGTAGGTTAGCAAGTAGGTGCCAAGTTGAGATAATGAGTTTACAATTAAAAAAAACACCAAAACAATCATCTTCCCTCAAGGAGTTGAACGTGGTACTTGAGGAACCCAATGAAAGGCAAGCTTTGTGTAGCCTCTTAAGGTATCACTGATGATCTCTACCTCTATTTGCCTCGGCGCATTACAGATAGGTATCTATTTGCAATATTTTGCATTCTGTCTGCAGTGAGCTGCTCTTTCTCCAAGACCAAGTAGAGAAAATGACTCTGCAGGCTTCCATTTCTTATTCATTAAAATATTTTCTTAGAGGAAGATGCTGCTGCTTCATTCTTCCATAACTGCTTTATGTACAGATATGTTGACCAATTGATAGATTTTGTTCACTTCGGATCCCATTTGTTTCCATTTTGTTAAGTAAATCCCATGTTGTTTTAGCTAGTTTTGTCTTTTGGAAAGATGTAAGTGGTGATTTTGAAGAAAACATAGATGTTTGTGCCTCTGGTCACTTTGCAAGTGGGACTTCTGCTTTTCATTCACACTCATTTCACACATGAAATACCTGTATGGGATGCCCTTTTGGACTTCTCCTGTGGGGCAGAGGAGGACTGCCTGAGTTATCTAGCTTCATTTATGAAGTTCTCCAGAGAATTTCAATTTTACAGGGGCTTTGCATGACTCTTCATGTGATTTCTTATAATATTGTATTCTACTAGTTTTAAGACCACACTGCATAGAACAAAAAACACTGCATCAGTTATTTTATTGATGGATGCTGTGGGCCTGCTGGGAACTTGGAGAATAGAATTGATCTTTTGACTAATTTTCCCTTTGTATCTGTCTTTAAGACCGACCTCATAAAGTAGGCAACTTCAATACCAGTACATGAGCTTCAAACAGATTGAATCATCTTTGTGTTACATTTTCTTTGAACTGTCATCATGTCTTTGTCTCCTTTGTGGTGGTTTTGTTGTTGTTGTTTTTTGTTTTCTTTTTTCCTTCTCCTTGATTCTCTTTTCTGTCTTGGGCCTTTCATATTTTTCAACGTTGTGTTAAAATGACCTCTGTGGTGTTTGCAATGTGAACACAGAATTTCATTTATATTTGGCACTTAATCAACGGGGAGCAAAGCCCAATGTCAAATTAACACTACTTGTTGTAGAACAGCACAGGAAAAGACAAAGTGTATTTTCTTTAAGTTTGTGTGTGAATCTTCTGCCCAGATGTGTCTGAAACTGTATATATGTGTGTGTTTGGAGGGTAGGTTGCCTTTATTTTGTTACACATATGTTTTTTCTTTCTTTTTTTTTTTGTTCTTTTTTTCAGTAAGATTAAGGGCTAGAAGCATCACTCTCAGAACAAATAGTTGGTGGTTGTTTTAGCATCCCTTTTCCATTACAGCCTGAGCCTATCCTACACAAGATACCTGGTCTGGGTGTTGCCTTGTATTGAGGGTAGACATGACACTAGGAGAGCTGCTGCTGTTAGCGGACTGCAGTCTAGCTGTTTTCTCTTGTCTTTAACTGGCTTTGGACCCCAGACTAAAGGTTGGAAGCATGTGCCCATCCTTGTCTTCAAAATACAGCATATACGCACTCGCACACACAAACACAGCATGAGTGTGACAATTATGCTGTTCTGATCGTTACCATGGGGATACAGCAGTTTCCCACGGCTTCTCTATATGGAGCCTTTGGATGCAACAGTCTGGCAGCTCAGTAACTCTGTAAAAGTAGAGTTTCTTGCCCTGTCAGGTGTTTTGTCACATTTGTCTGGAGGAGGGCTTTGGGTTTGGACTTGTAAAATATGTGGAAATCAGCACCATCTCTGTAGTTATCTATGCCTATGTGTTGAATCCCCTGGAGCAGGCAGGGCCCATGAGTAAGGTTTGTGTGTAAGAAAACACTTTACTGCAAACATGCACGCCCGCCACAGATGAAGGCTGGGGGAAGCTTGCTTTATATCCTGGAAACTTACACTGTAAGAAAACAAGGAAAAGACTAAGGGCAGTAGGAGATAACAAGAGCGCATTCAGTTATTAAAAATCTATGGGCATCATAGGTGGTGATTTTGCCTTTTAAAAAGAAGTGGAGTTATGCAACTAAATTTCGTATATACTCTGGGAAAATATGAATGTTGATATTCATAAGAGATTGTTTATCTGGTGACACAGATCTTGCTGTTCTTATCCAATTCCTTTCCTAGAGCTCTGGTGTATCACAAAGTTGAAGCATTGATTAAACAAGATATTAACCATTTAAAGGCTAAAGAGTGTTCTTTTCCTAAAGACAAACTAATCAGAACAAGTAAGATACTTATAAGAATAAGTTTAAGAAAATGATGGTTTTTTCAATTGCTTTCAAGGTTGGCAGAGAAACTTTATTACTGCTTAATTTGATCTCTGGTTTAATGCATCCTGTGGGGTTTTTTGCTCTATAACTTCTACTTGAGTTATGCCATATATTTTAGACGGTTTTTAGCCTTGATTCAAGTCACAGGTAATGAAGACCTTACCACATCTATTAGTAGTTTCTCCTAATGGCTAATTACTTTGCTGTTAACAGCGTGTTTTGTAACTTTACTGTGATGATTTGTTTCTTTTGTCTGTTTTAAGCTGCCAGCCATTGGCTCTCATTATCTTAAAAACTTGACCTGTCAGTTGTGGGCAAGTTGCTTTATAACACCGTATTGGTTAAATGTTATTGAGAGGCTTTCTTTGTTTCTGCTGCTTTACACAAGTGTTAGCTCGACCTCTAATAGCTCTCACAGCTCTTCTATGATTCTGTTCCACCCTTGAGACCCAGCATGGTTCCACAATAGCCCTAGGCAGGACCACAGGCCCTTCTTCTGCTCCCCAGTGTACTTGTCATGTTATTGTGCCAAGCCATTTACGTATAGCATCATGCTGTGGGGTTGTTAGTTTTTTGTTGCGTTGGGTTTTTTTGTTTTGTTTTATTTTTCTCTCACCAAACCTTGCTCAGATAACTAGTTGCCTCTGGGATTCTGATAAGTGTTGTGCTATTTTGGGGTTCACCCAGCCACTTTAATAGGTCATGTGAAAATACGTGTTTGAAGAAGCAAAAAAAATTGTGATGAGAGTCCCCTTCTCTCTAAATGTAAAATAAGAATTAGTGGAGTTGGTGAAACACTCAGACTTCTGCATAAATGCTATGTTATCCAAGGCTCTGTAACTCTCTTCCTCTCTTTTGAGCCTCCCAGCACAAGCAACTTTTTTTCGGATATGATACTTTAAAAACATAATTATCCAAACACTCACCTTAGGGTAAGCTGACCCAGTGGTTCTGTGCATTTAAAACTATTAAATCTCTGCTAACATATCCATTAGAAAGGAATGAAATAATGATATAGACAAAGCTGAACCAAAGCACACAATTAATTAAATTTCATTTTCTATTGTGATGGATTCCTGGAGCTCTGTGGGCACTGACCAAAGATACATTTGCTTTTCTCATGTAGGATAATTGGATTACCAGGTAGTATGAGTCTTTAATCTTTGCTGATAGAGTGAGATAAATGTCTGCTAAATACACTGAGCAAATAAGAGTAGCTTAAGAAAAGAAGTGACAAAAAAGGTGTCATGAATATAGAGGCTTAAGCAATATTTCTTCTGGTGATGGAGAGGAAAAAGCTGTTCTGTTGTCACTTGGCTGGTTAAACATACTGTGACAACAGGGCTAGCTGCTTCTCTGTACACTTTAATAATGTCTTCCTATATGCACTGAATTTTGAAATGGGGTGTCTCCTTTATGTGTCTGCACAAGTGTCTTTGCTTTTCAGGGAATGGGTGTCTGAAAATACTTGGAAATTTTTTCTCTGTGAGGAACTCCGAAATATAGATTGGAAAAACTGAGGTGTCGGTAGTCATTTCTAGGGTTGAAAATGGACATCAGTTTTTCATCCTGTGATCAGGAGTGAAAATACAGTATGTGCCTCGGTATTTTGGGGGTTGGAGTGGGGTGTGTGAGTTTGCTTTATTTTTTAAGGTATTGGAACATAAAAAGAAATATGACAGAAATAAAATACCTTTACCATTCTGGTAATTCATCCCACCAATCACCACCTAAAAAAACCCCCATGCCACTCATCTGTGACTAGTCATAGACCTGCATTCAAGCAAAAACAGAGCACAAAAATAGATAAATTATTATGGGCTGTGCTATTTGGTGGGGGAAAATAAATAAATTGGGGTTGTGCTGGTTCGAGATTGGAAGCAATTTCCTGTGGAAGACCTTTCCTCCTGACCTGTAATTTATGCCCTGCTTGAATAGAGGCAGAACCTGATCTCTTTTGAATACCTGAGAAGTACAGGAGGTTGCACAGCCGTAATTCCCAGCTGTGGGAAATAGATACTGAGATCTGAGTGCCTCTGCAGAGCTCCAGGGCTGTCCTATGTAGCCAGAGAGGAGGACTTTCGAAGAGACAGCATGTGGCCACCTTCTGTCCACCTTCCCTTAAAAGCCATCTGAGCTGAGTGTTTAACTCATCCGCGGTGCTCGGAAAACCTGGCCCTTCAAGGAGCAGGTCTGGAGGACTAAACAAACAGCTTGAACTCTAGTAAGTGGGCAGACCACCTCCAGAAGTATCAGTGTCCTGATGTCCTGTCACGAAGGCAGCTCTGGGCTGTGAATTAGCTCAAGGGGTGGCTCACGTTCTGGGGGGTCAGATCACTGTCAATTATACATTCAACAGGAATTGTCAAATTCACTTGTTAAAGCTTGTTTAAGCTTGTTTGAATAGATATCCTGAATTTCTTCCATTTTAGGAAAGCCAGCAATAAAGAGCTAACACCCAGATCAGACTATGGAGACCAGCTTCCCCTCTTTCTGGATCATTTTGTGGCAGTAGGATTCTGGGAAACATGCAAATATATCCTGAACTGTTTCATAAATGCCAGAGAGGTCAATCTTCTTTCCTTGCTTTTTCACGAGGAAGTGATTGATGCTTGGCACTTCTGTATAATAATAAAACATTTCCAAAGTTTATGGTCAATAAATTTATATAATAAAAAATGCATCCCAATGCTATTATAGTTCATACTTCCACTTCAATAACTTCACAGGCTAAGATAATGTAAGTTTTGGTCATGCTTTTTTCCTTTTCAAAGAGCAAAGACTTTGAAATTTCTTTTAAGGTAGTGCATGTTAAGGTTAGTGTCTCCTTCAACTAGTGATTTCTGCTGGAGTGAAACCTGTGATTTTAATTTGGATTTTCTATGAGCCTTTGCTATATAGTGTGGTCTGGGACTTTAAGTGGGTGGCAAATATTCTCATGTTATTTTTTGGTTTTTTTTCTGGACACTTCCAAATACACCTGTATTTTTTTAGTGAAGCACCCTGCAAAACTGGCTTTCTGATGAGGTATATGTTCATTAGGTGTTTTGACATCTGTAATCTAATCCAAAGCACAGTTCAGTCACTGGATAAGTCTTCATTGCCTCTACCAATATTTGAATAAAAGCTTCAGGTAAAGAGATGCTATAAAAGCACTTATCTATCTTCAAGGCATAGCATTTATATGGTCTTTGTTTTTCTTTGTTCTTTTGTTTTCTTTTTTGTTTTGGTTTTGCAGCCAGTCTCTTTTTTCTGGCCTTGGATTCAGACAGAAGCAGTAAATGGGGCTGATAGAGGAGAGGATCCAGTCCTATTTCCACTGAAATGATGACGTGGGTTTGTGTCAAGAACTGTGCAGGCTCCTAATTGTTCATGTGAGGGATGTAAATAGAAGTTGGAGACCAGATTAATGTGATTTTCAGTCATAGAAATCCCTAACTGTTCCAGAGCCACTTTTCAGCTAGCTTTAGAAATTAGCTTTAAAAGTTTTAAATAGCCTTTGTTTTCCTTTTAAAACCTCCTATAAGGTTTTTTGAGACTTTTAGATATGTTAGGCAACATTCTGTCTTTGCTGTTTTCCATGCAGCCATGATAGTTAGGCATCAATTTGGTTGCCATATCTTAAAGACAGAGATAGTGGCATAACCAGGCTCCAGCCAACACTGCAGAACAGGGGTAGTTATTCTGTAGGTCCTATGCCATACCTGACAGCCTCATCCAAGGCACTTTAGGGGTCTCCAATAGCACTATATCTGCCTGTGTGTAGACAACTGAATTGACATGTTAATGTTTGCTTTTCCTTCCTTTTGAAAATGTGAGGAAAGAAATAAAAATAATCTGGACTGAAAAAGCCCTGAATTTCCCTTCATTGTTCATTAAAAAATTAACAAGGTTTGGGTTTTTGTTTGGTTTTGGTTTTTTTTCCCTTGATTTTACCCCTCTTTTCTCCCAAACCTGAAAATTTTGATTAAGAAAATATTTAGAAGATGAACTAGTAGAGAAGGGAAGCTACTCGCTTTTTTCCAAGTCCATCTTGTAAGAAACTATTCTCTAAAAACTCATTCTGAAAGGTAGTTTCAAGGAATTTTTTCCCCGTAGCAGATATGAGGGATATATACTGTTCTGGGATATTTGCCTGTTTGGGAATGCCTGTTCTCTGTTAGGTTTTGCAAGGTTGATGGAGTGATAGTGGGGAGACACAGGAAAAATGCAGAAAAATTAGGACTCAGACAGGAGGAATGTGTCAGTAGTCAGGATCTCAGACTTTGCTTGTCAAGGGATTCATCTTGCCAGGCTGAGTTTAACTTAATTATCCAGGGTCCTCCCGAGAGAGAATAACAGTGTCCAGACAACAACTTCTCCCATCATCCTAAGAAAGGTGTCTACAAAACTAGAGACCATGTTGTCCTGGTTTCAGCTGGGATAGAGTTAACTGTTGTTTTCCTAGTAGCTGGTACAGTGCTATGTTTTGAGTTCAGTATGCAAAGAATGTTGATAACACTGATGTTTTCAGTTGCTGCTAGGTAGTGTTTAGACTAAAGTCAAGGATTTTTCAGCTTCTCATCCCCACCCAGCGAGAAAGCTGGAGGGGCACAAGAAGTTGGCACAGGACACAGCCAGGGCACCTGACCCAAACTGGCCAACGGTGTATTCCATACCATGGGACATCCCATCTAGTACAGGAACTGGGAAGTGGGGGCAGGGAATCGCTGCTCAAGGACTAACTGGGTGTTGGTCAGCAGGTGGTGAACAATTGCATCATTTGTACATTCCAATCCTTTTATCATTACTGTTGTCATTTTATTAGTGTTAGCATTATTAGTTTCTTCCTTTCTGTTCTATTAAACTGTTCTTATCTCAACACATGGGTTTTGCTTCTTTTCCCAATTTTCTCCCCCATCCCACTGGGTAGAGGGGAGTGACTGAGCGGCTGCGTGGTGTTTAGTTGCTGGCTGGGGTTAAACCACGACACATGTGAAACCCATCCTAACCTGTCTTTTTGTCTTCCTCTCAAGCTGGCCTTGTGAGATGAAAATTATGACTTAACACCTTTGCTTTCTGATTTTGATAAAACTTTGAAAATTTTTCTTCCAACAGTCTTGTCAGGAGATGACATGTGCCCTCTGCTTTGTTCTTGTGCCTTCTGTTTCATTTCTGCTGTCCTCATGCATGCTGATGGCATATGCTGTAGCTTTTTCTACCCCCAAAAATGTAGAATCACATTTCTAGACCTGTCCAGTCCTGTGCAATAGCTCATATCTCTGACTTCTGGCTTTTTCTTCTCACTCCATAAAGGCCAGGGCAATATTTTGTGCCTTTAGACAGTCCTTCAGCCTCACTGCAGCTCTGGCACCCCAATTTATAATCTATTACCAGCCGTTGTCCCCCTTCTGAGCTGCCACACAACAGCCGCCTACAGGGAAAATTGATGCCCCCAGATTCATCCATAAATGACAAGGATTACTTTAGGCACAGAAAGCTAGTTTATAAGGAGTCCTCAGTGTTTGTGTATAAAAATACTCCAGTAGATTTGCAGTTTTTGAGGAGCAAGTTTAAAAGAAGAAAACACAGCACTTGATGGCCAAAAGGAGACTGCATGGGGGAGAAAATACACGGTCGCTCGTAAGCTGCAATCTGCTGAAACCCAGCGGGTTCTTTTAAGTTTGTCTTTTCTCTGATCTGTGTTTGTTTATTCCAGCAGAACATGTTTTTGTCCAGAAGATATTTTGTGCCTCAAATAAAACATACAACTTTGCACAAAGAGATCTATTTTAAACTGGTATCAACCATTTACGAAGTTCATTGTGGAAACTGCACAAATAGAAATGTGAAGATTCCAGCATTTAAGGACAAGCTTTTCTCTTTGACTGAGGAGGTCACAATATCTATCTCTTTTCCTTGTAAAACTTACACATTACTAATAAAAGAATTTGGGGCCTCTTTCTAGAAGATAGCAAAGCTAGGACAATTTTTACATCCCTGGACTTAAACCTAGTCTTGACCTTGTTACGTGAACCGTTACCTTTAGGTAAAGAACTTGGACTTAAATTAGAAGTTTTTTTCTTTGTATAGGTCCTCTCTTTGCTTCATTTATTCTATTATAGTCAAACTGAATATCGCTACAGAAACAGAACCGCACTGTGTGCAACATAATAAACACACAATAAGCTACACTTTCTGTGCTGAAGGAGCAAGTAGGCCAAATAGATGAGAGGACGAAGAGGAGGAGGAAAGAAAAATCAGCCCCTTTGTACGTGCTTGGAACCTGAAGTTCAGAGCTTGTTCAAGGTCACTCAGGAGCTGCGCACCAGAGATGAGATTTAACCAGGCTTTCTGAATCTGAGGCCGGCACTGCAATCACTGAAATATCTCTTCATCCAGAAGTTTGCAGTCACTTGACATTTGTGTTAATGCCTGACACTTGACTTCAGCGTTTCAGCTTTGATAAGGCCACACTGGCTTCACTTAGGATGAAAAGACTTTAAAAAAAAAAAAAAAAAAAAGAGAAAAACAGGGGACTGTTTATTGTGAAGGCTCCTCCATGGTATGTGAAAAGAGCTCTGTTGACTCACTTTCTCTGAATTTGTACCAGAAACCATCTGAGTAAAACTTTACTGTAAGGATAGAGCCTCAACCTATTAATATGATCAGTAGTTGCTTGCCCTGCTAGTTAGGAAAAGGGAGGCTTCTTGTCTTTTCAGTATGAATAGCTTAGGGAAATATTTGCCGACACAAATCAGGGGTGTTTCTATACTTTTCCAGATTTATTTGTTTATGGTAGAAATCAGCTGGCCTTATGCCAATACCTGGTATGTGATAATTCTGGAGAATCAGTCTGGAGAGCATGGGACTTTGCAGATGTTAAGAAACAGTAACAGGTCAAGGTGGGCTCATCCAACCTGAAGGTCTGGGCTATTATTATTACTATTATTACCGCCAATAGGGTCTGAGTGTTTTCAGATAAACCAAGACCCAGGTTCTCTGGGTTTGATCTGTGGGATATACCAACACAGTGTTTAGAGGGGCACTTTCTTTTCATCATCTTAATGTCTTTCTTATGTGCTGCCCAGCCCTTTAAGGGAGGGAAAGGGGGTGGGAGGAAAAACAGAAATAAGGCTGCCCCTACAAGAAATACAGCTTGCACAGAGGTATCACTGCTGGGTAAAGTTACTGGAAGAGGACACCTTGTGGAAGCCTATAACACAACTGCACATTTCTGCAAACCACTGTCTCGTGAGCAGAGGGATATTTTGGGTTTGGAGCTGATTATTAGATATTACCAACTACACAGGGGGAAGAGAGCCCCTTTTTTGAGACTTCTGTCAATACAGCTTCATGGGCTGACATACAGAGTGCTTAAATTTTAACATTTAACCTAAGGGAGGCAAACAGCTTTGCAATTTCAATATTTTCAAGAATATCTCTTTCTCTCTCTTTCTCTCCTTTCCCTTTTCTTGTACCCAACTGCCAACTCCCCAATAACTATTGGGCATCTGTTTATTTATAATAGGTTTTAGAGAAGCAGCTTATCATAGTATCAGCGATGACTCTCCAAGTTTCTGATTTGTTACTTGTTTTTCTAATAGTGCTTGCCTCTGCTTCTGCTCTTTTCAAATGCTCTCATTGCTACTAATTGTCTGTTTGGATTACATTCAGAGAATTATTATTATTTTGCTTAACTATGTACTCAAAGTCACTTCCCTGTTTTTATAGAAGGAAAGAAAAAGGTTGGGACAAGCATCTATAAGCAAAGAATAGCTGCTATGTTCCAAAAAAAGGAAGTACATTAAAAGGGACATTAAAAAGGAAGTCAATAGCAGTCCTGTGAAGGGACAGCTCCTGCCAAGGTACATAGGTACCCACCTTAGGGGAAAATTCACAACATGGAGGCAGGATATGGAGTACACTGACAATCTGGGATGTGGAGTGTTGCCATGTGTTTCAGGCGGGAGGATGGGTGTTTCATGTACCTCTTATTTTCCCATGGAATTTTCCTTTTGTTATCATGTTGACACATCATGTGCATGAGCGTGACTGGTAGTCAGGGTTTGGTTTGAATAGGCCAAAGCCAGAGAAGGCAAATGGTTTATAGCACGACATTTTAACAGGTGGGTTAAAGACTGAATTGCAGTGTTTGTGTTTGTTTTCTTTGTTAAAGTAGCAATGTAAAACACCCTTAACCCTACAATGCCATTAGTGTCAGACTGTTTTCAGAACCTAAAAAATTAGAAACGTGGCACAAAAGATATTAGTAATGTTGATGTATCTTTTTCTACCTGAAAGGAAAGATTAAAAAAAGAAGTATTGTTAAAAACACATAATCTTATGCAAAACAGTTAAAATAATTTTTTAAAAAATGTTCAAAGTCATCAAAGAGACTAGAAGAGAAGAGAAGGACCTGGCTGTTACTTGAGAGGAAACATGTCAGATGAACTGTGAATAAGCTCAGTGATTTTTCCATTTGGGGAGGCAGAGACAAGTTGTTTTTAAAGTACCTAAATGAGGGTTGAGTGGTTATGTGACATCTAATAAATTAAAGGGGTGACAGCCTGTCTCCTGAGTGATTCCTTGCAGTCACCCCTGTTAGGATCCTAGGGGGAAAAAAAATTTCATCGAGTCTTTCTCCTGCCTGGCATAGCAGCAAAGTATTACAGCAGAACCCAGAAAAATGGACCAGTAATGTGGTAGAGCCTCCAAAAAAGAGAATCAAACAGAAGATGGGCTCAGTCAAGGAATCTGGTGGGTATTGGCAAATGATGCCTCATCACTGTGTAGAGAGGACAAAGAGTTGTTAGTCTGAAAACATCCTATGTTAACACAGCTTGTAAATCAGTGTGCTTTCAATGAAAGGAGTGGCGGGTAAGCGAGTGTTAATGTCAGGTTTATGTTAACATGTACCGAGGAAATCAATACAAGGTAACACTGTTTGCATAGGGTAAACAGATTTCTGGCATGCTTGCTGCTTTTGATTACCCAAAATTGTGTACGCAGAGCTGTGAGTTTGCACTGCATTGTACAAACCAGAGGGTAGTTATCCTGTGCAGAGAAACCAACACATTTCAATAAAGCATCAGAAAGAGCTTAGACCCAATTTTCCCTGTCGTTTGGCACAGGGGTCTGCCCTTTACAACAGCTTGTTTCTTTGGTCCGAATCTTATTCACTTGTACATCAACCTGTTCCTGGGGCAGTCTCCTTAACTCTGCCAGAAAAGTGGAAACTGAATTCTTTGTACGGAGGAGGGAGTGTGTGGGAAAACTTAGACACAACCAAAATAGAGGACTTAGAAGAACCTGTTCCCAAGGAAAAATGTGCACGTAAGGATGCTAAAAATGTTCCTTTCTTTGCCATGCAGTTAGATCTGAAAGGCTGTATGCAAATCAAGTCAGAAGTAGTATTTGATCCCAACTGGACTGATTTTAAATGCTTTTTGAAATCCTAATCTGTTCTCTCATCAGTGGCTGAAATTTTCATCAGCTGCAAGCTGTAGCATATTTAATAAAAAGTTGGGAGAATTTGCATCTCTGCAGCTCTGATTTTTCCCTCCCATACTGTGTTACTACCTGTTTTATACCTTTAATATCCCGTTGTTGGTTTAGTGTAACTTTTTCCTAGGAGAGCTGTTAGTGTGCTTGGTGTCTCACCCCTTAATGAAACATGGATTGTTTACAACTAATGAAGTTCACAGTAGCCCATTTTAATTTGAGGCTAATTTTCCTGGGCCCAACCAAAACCTATAAACCATAAAGAGTATAAGTGGGGCCTGACTGAAGGCCTGAGGTTGTTCAGTCCTCGATTCCCTCTCCTGCCCTCATGCTGCTAGGAGTTATTTCTTTTCGTAATGAACCGAGGATATGATGTTCCTAGCAGGACAGGGCCGTGGGTAAGCAGAGAGGTTTTGCCAGCCTTTGGCTGCCGCTACTGCACCAGGTGGGATGGACTGGGGCTTCGGGCTCCAAGCAATGTCTTTGTATCCCAGAGGCAGGGCACACCAAGCTTCGTATAGCAGTTCTCATTTTCCAAGAATGCAAGCTTATTTTCTCACAGCTCCAGGTGCGGAGGTGTCTCCAGTTTGGGAACTGCTACTTTGCATCCAATCCTTTTGACCTGTTTGGGACCAGTCTCATTAAAGCAAAACCTTTCTCCGTGAGAAAGATACAGAACTACTTCACCAAAGAGCATATTTCTTTCTATCCCTCTCCTAACCTGAAACAGCAGGTTAGTTTTGTCCAGTGACCCATTAGGTTGTATTTCCCCTTAGAAGGATCCATCTTCCAGATCCTGAAGGTGCACAATGTCTTTTTGTTGCAGGAAACTTCTACACAGATTCGTCTTTAGGTGAGAAATGTAAGGGTAAAAAACAAAATCTTGCTCTTTGCTACAGCTTCACTCCAGACAGAACAGCATCTGTAACATTTATTTCTAGACCGTGTGATATTTGGTTCTGCACCACAGGATGGAAGACTGATTTTTCTCACTGCTTTCCCAAACCCATCAGTATTAATAATCCAAATAATAAATCTAAAAAGGACTCCTGAACTCCCTCCCTTATAAGAATAGTCTGTGTGTGTTGTGTTTTTGTTGATATAATATTTCTGCTTTGTTTAATTCAAAAGCATTTATTTTTCCTTCCATCATTCATTTTACTGCATTAAGTTACTGGTTCTGTGGGGATTCCATTGATTAATGACTAACTTCCATCCTATGCAAGCTCAAGAGGAACCTGCTCTCACAGTACTTCCCTCTAAAATAATATAATCTCAAATGAGGGGGGAGTTTAGGGGAGCAAAACTTTCATGTGAAAACAAAACCACCACAGTAGAACTGCAATGGAAAAATGGCATGTGTTGAAAATGTCTGTATTTCAGTAGTTTCCTGGGTGTGAAAGAACTTCTGAAATGGATGCCTGTATTCAAGCATTCCCTTTTGACTACCCCAGCAGCTGAAGATGTTACTGTCACCAACCAGTTGGTGTCGTGATGCGCTTAAGGGGTTAAAACTTTACTCGTTTAACTGACTGCCTGAATTCCTGCCAGCTTATTTCAGTTTCCTCCTCAGAGAGCTAGAAAAGGATGGGTAAACACAGAATCATGATCTTTACTTCCCCGAAAGAGAGCACAAGCAGGGTCAGCAAGTGCGTTGCTCTAGGTTGTACTACAGATTGGTGGCAGAGTCAAGGATTAGTCCAAAAGCCAATTGTCTGCTTAGTTCTTCATATTCACGCTTGGGTTACATGCATCCCACTCCTGGTCTGAGCTTCTGCAAAATAGCCCATAAATACTCCCCGAACTGTTAAATGTATCCTCTGAGACATCAAAACCTCAGAAATAGCAATCAGCTCTCAGCGATGACTGAAGACCTCCAAAACCCCACCTGATGCTTGGAAGTGTGCAACACTTCGAGTGCCTCTGTCTTTGCAGGCAGGAAGATGTGGTCTTTGTAACTGAAGTGAACCTGAATGTTTTCAGTAAAATTCAGTCAGGTCCTCGTAATGGCTGATCTGTGAGGGAGAGCCAAGCCTTCCTCTGCAGGATCACCACATTTCTTTTACTTGCAATATTTTAAGCATTTGTATGATGTTAATGTACCCTTAATAATAACACAGTATTCAACAAAATACCGCAGGCTTTTTGGCAACTGTCTTTTTTCAAGGAATTAACCATGTAAATTGGTATGTCAGCAAGTGAATTGAAAATGCAGGCAGATATTGCGGACACCAGATCTGAATTTCATTGTTTTGCACATCATAAGAGCCATAGGCATCTGGCAAAGGACACCAATAAACAAACCTTCTCTGGTTACTTCCTCATGCTTCCTCTGAGGATGCCACAATCTTTTAATAGGTATTTCAATGCAATCATAGATTCTTTTTTTTTTTTTGTGTTGGAGATGAACCAGAGGCAGAGTTCCATTGCTAAATCAATTAGAAAGAAAACTACAGGTGCTCTTGTAATGCTGCTTGCAGGAAGACAGATTTCCTGATAAATCAGTTCCTCTGACACACTGTTAATGAGAAATTAAGAACCACGTTGTAGTCTGTGCCTGGGCCTGACTGACTTAAATTTCTTTTCTTTCCTCTTTGAGTATAAAATATATTGGGGGGCAGGGGGGTGTATTGTAATTCCTAGTGTAAAGTAGACTTCTTTTTTCTAATATGCACATTTACATATCAGTCTAGACACAGATAGATTGTTAATATGATGATAGGACTTTTCTTTGCCAGCTTCAAGGATGCACAAAAAAATGTTCTCCTATTACTAGCAACTAAAGCATCTTATCAAAATGTTCTGAAGTAAACTTGTGAAATAAGATGTCAGAAACTAGTATGTAGCATCTTGCCAACAAACCAGAAGACCGAAGAGCTGCAACATAAGGTCAATCCCCAAATATAGCATACCTATTTTGAACTGTCATCTTCTCTTATCTTAGACTTTGACCATGTGTCTGTGAGTTGCTTTGTGAATGAAGTTTTAGTCAACTGTGTTGGACAGACTGATGTATGAGCATGTAGGTTCTGATCTTGCAAAGTATGAAATGCCTTGTAAGAGCTGTGGAATGTCCAGTGTCAGCTGTGATGGGAAGTGAAAATGTTCAAATGCTGTATCTCCCTGCTTATGAATGTAAAACATACGTTTTGGCATCACAATGGTTCTGTTGTGCTGTTATTGGAGTGTATCAAGTGGAAAATGATCTTAACCTCCAAAAAATAAGTCATGCACTTGCCTTACCAGTTTTACTGGGAAGTTACCATCCATACTAGGACTGGAAAAGGAGAAACAGGATGCCTCAGCTGTCAGAGTTCATAGTCACAGTGCAAACCTGCCTTCCCCAGCCCTCAGACATAAAATGCCAGTTTGAAGTGAACAGCTGAGAAGTCAGCAGCCATTCCCTTTTGTTGTGCCTGGTCCACGGAGGGTAACCTCCCTGAACAAGATGAAGTTTGCAGCTGGAACTGATAAGATATTAAACTACAGCAGCAAAAATTTCTAGACTCTCTATCAGTGTCTCCAGGACTTTTGCTATGATTTTTTGTTTCCTGATTGGTTTTGGTTGGTTTGCTTTGTTTGGGTTTTAGTTTTGGTTTTTTGGGTGGTTTTTTTTGTCTCTGTGTGTGTGTTGATTTCCCCCTTCCCCCCGCTACTGCCAAGGGCAGTGAGCAGGTTGTGCTGGTCCTAGTTAGCTAGAATCTCTCTCAGTAGATGACAGACTCCGCGCTAGGCTAACTCACGATACTTATATGTCATAATTTTATGATAGCAGCTGAAATTTGTTAGCTGTTCATAGGCAGACTGGTCTCACAAGATCATTTTTCTTCTACAGATAACTACTTTTCCCCATAAGATTTCACAAAGGCAGTGCATGTGCAAACACACACATACACGCATATTCTATTTTTAAAAAATCCTTTATTTGCTGTTTCATTAGAATGTGGATAGATAATCTGCTTGTCTCTAGCAATACATTCTGGCTTTGTGTTCAAAGTCTGTTGATCTCATGTTTTACTAGATAAATTGCTTCCTGTCGGTCCTATTTTTTTTTGGTACGTCTCTTTGAAAAGATATTTTTTGTGTTTGACACAGTGAAACTGGAATCTTTTTCAATGCAGTAGGTAGCAAAGGCATGGTCCCTAACACAGCAGGGTAGGTCAGTAGTTAAAGGTCTTCATGTTTTGCTAATGTAGATTAGAAGAGCTCCACTGAAGCCAGCAGAACTGAATCAGTTTGTATCAGATGGGGATGTGGTACATATACTTAAGGATGGAGTGGATGCTTTTGAAAACTAAGTTAGTTGGATTTTTTTCTGGTGACTATTTCAGTTGGTCACACCTCGTGTACAATTAATATTATATTCATGGTGGACTAAACCATACTTTGTTACCACTCAGATCTATATGGACCCGACTTCATGGGAATGCCAAGCTTATGAATATTAAGCATTTTTTCCTTTCTATTTCTGAGGTAAAAGTTGGGAGCTGAATTGCTAGATGAACAGCCTAATTTGTAAATAAGTGGCTAACCATGGCCTGCCAACACAAAGTAATTGACTAGTCAACATGGCTTGGACCCCACTAGAAATTGTGTTCTTTGCTTCATGATTAATTTATATAAGTTCAAGATAATCTGTCTAACCTTTACCAATCAGTTACGAGGCAAAATCACAGACAAGTGTGACTTTACGTCCACATCAATTGCTGTAAGCTTTTGCTCATCTGTGGGCAGTGGTTTGTGCTGTGCTACGAAGGCTCTTGCTGTGTCCTTGGTGGCTTGAAAGAGGATGCAAAGTCTTCTCTCCATGAAAAGTGCTATAAAAAATGAAAAAAGAAAATATATGAAGAAAAATCATTGCAGGATGACGTTTTCATCTGAGTGGATGTATTAACGAAAGCGCTGTAAACACATGTCTAGATTAGCCCTTCTTGCCATATGTGGATGTATGAGTTGCTAAGTCAGATCAGCCTTTTCGCTCAGACACCTGAAGTGGTATCAGACCATTCCTATCTAGACGATAAAGCCCATTTTATCTTCTACCACTCTCCCTATACCCTGAATATGTATAATTTGCAGTATTTAAAGGCCTGGCTATCACTTCACTGAGCTCCCTAGTGAAATCTCCACTGATGTCAATGGTGTCAGGTAAAATCCCAAATAATTCCATGTTTTACAATAAATCACTCAACCCCTGTTCTCAAGGGCTGCTTGAAGAAGGCATTCCCTAGCACCAAAACAACAAGGTCCTACCAGTCCTCGTATTCCCAGCTAAAAGCCCTTTGGCTCTTGATTCTTATAAAGTGTCTGCTCACCATATCCATGTGCACACGGTGATGGTGAACGTTTAGTGTTCTGCTGGAAAACCTGCTTCCTTTTCCACCATGGGGCAGATTACACGGTAATCTCTTGTACGTTTTCTCATTTTTATCAGCTGGCATACATCCTCCCTCACCAATGAACAACTTTGTATAATAACAAGGCACTGCTTACAATAAAGTAATTTACTTGCAAGCCATTGGAAATGGTGTATGGTCACAAAAAGCACAATGTTATACAAAGCAAAACACCAGAGGAAAAAAAAAATCTTATCAAAGAAAAGACAAAGCAAAGAAAATCAGAATGTGTGTTAAAGATAAATCTTATGTCACGACCTTAAAAAATTCCAGCTGGGATTCTGCTATTCAGAATAGCCCTTGGAAATTATTTTCAAAGGTTAGCTGCATGTAAAAAAGAAACAAAATAAAGTTTGATCACCCAGGGATTTGCAAACATGTTTGTGGGAGCCACCAGAAGGCCTGTACAGATGACCTGAATGGAGGAAGAAATAGTTCAGCTTTCCAACCAAGCAGTTGAGAGTGAATGTTCTGTAAACATTTGAATATCAAAGGAGGCCTTTTAAAACCAAAGCCCTTCTTCACAGGAAGCCAATTTAATGAACACACACCAGAAAAAATAAATTACAAGGCTGGAATACATTACTTGGTGAGATCACACCATTCTGAGGCCTGTCATTTTCCAGAGACTTTTCTCTGCAGGTCAAGGAGCAAGCTCTGATCTGAATCTCGTGCTATGATTAGTAGGGCAAGAGAAAGAAGCTTAGGTTCAGAAAGGACCTGGATTAATGTGTAACATTTGAGAATGCACCTGGAGCCAGCTGCTACTAGAAAAACAGTAGACACTTGGCATGCCGTAATCCTTTCAGCAGGTTTAATGAAGCTTTCTCTCAGAGATAGTTCTTTCTGGTTTATAATTTCTTATTACACTATGTCCTTGCTGAATCACTTATGGCTGATGAAACAGAAGTATTACAATACCTAAAAGCTGTGTTGAAGTCTAGGCTTGGGTTTTGATGCATCTTTTCAGCTGGACAAAAATACAGAGAAGCCTAAAAACCCCATTTTATGGACAGGCAGCTTGAGTGCAAGTTTTCCAGTTTGGTGAAGGGGAAATTACATTCCCACCAGTTCTGTACCACATAGTACTATGCACCAACAACCTCCATTTACTCCCAATAAACTACATGCAAAACATGAGGAAAAACCAGACCTTATTATTTTCAACTTTTTTCTTTTCTCCTTTCTGGAATTCCTTTCAAACTAGTAGGATGATTTTCAATCTCTTGGAGCTTCACTTTGTAAAAGTGAACTTCAGATTTATGTGGTTTTGAGCAAGCAGTGAAACACTGGTGCCCATGCCTGCCCTGTGCAAGGTTTCTGTACATCTTACTGGCAGACACAAACAAAACTTTTTTTTTTTTTTTAATGCCAAAAGTACAAATGGGTTCACTGAAGGGTTAGACAAATTCATGTCTCTTAATAGTAGCCCGGTCATTACTTCCAACTCCAGATGTCTCTGTACCACTAATTACAATAAATCAGGAAACTGTACTGAGGAAAAAATTGCTCTCAATATGTCCTCATTATTATATTCCTCAATTAGCTCTAGACCCCAACTGGAGCTGGGAGGCTGAACTCGATGTGCTCAGCTCCACTCCAGTGCAATGCTTATGACCACCTTAAGTGTAAAACCTTTACAAAAAATAATCTGGTTTTGATATAGAGAGCCTGACACGGGCAGGAACAATGTAACTAAGCAGGAAATACAGAAGCAGAATCACAAGTATGATGGGAGATAAAGATGAAGAAGAATTATGTCAGTATAGATCCACTGATGGCAATGAAAATGTGCTGATTTACACCAGCTGTAGTCTTTACTAAGGTAACAGTATAAAAGTATCACTGGGAGTATAACAAATATTTCTTTCTAGGCACAATGGGTTATAGCCAGCCATGGCTGCGAGTTGCATGTGCTTACACCAGGGTTTAATTTGGCACAACAGCTATAAGCATGATGTGGTTTAGCAAAAGATTTACGTTGGCTTTGTAGGTAGCTGACAGCAGAGATCTCCCAATAAAACTGTATCGGTGAGGTACAGGAATAGAAGTGAGTGGCATCCCAAATGGCAAGGCCACCTGAATCTGCACAATGATATTTGTGTTGTATCAGTCCATCTGTGTGAGCAAAGGGCCCAGAAGAAATGCATGACCGGAGCCGTAATGATCCTCAGATCAGGGGTGGGCAGATTATTTTGTTTTGTGATGATCTGTTCACCTGTGGAGGGTGTTGGAAAGGCTAATTCTCCAGGGTTCATCAGGTGGGGATGTTGTCCCTGCATAGGCCACTGGATTTGGCAGAGAGGTCAGTGTGTTTCCAGTCTGGCTCCTCTTTTCCTGCAGCTATTGTGGGAACGGGTTTGTCCTTAGGTTAATGGCTTGAGAAGAGAAAGTGGTGAAAATCCATTGCTCTAAGAAAAACTGGTGCAAACTGGCATTGCTGTGGTTTCCACGGGGGTGTTTGGAAGCGAAACGCCAGAGCTGTGCTATTTGGTCATACTGTCTAATTTGACATCATGTGGGGTATAAAAACTTGGGTGAATCCAGAGAAGCAGCTCTGGCCCAGCAGAAAGTAATCAAAATGGAGTGTCCTAGAGATATTGTGAAGGGGTGAGCAAACTGTGCATCCCTGAAAAACAGTGAGTATGCACAAAATAGTGGTAGTTCATGCTGATCACTCACTGAAAAAGCATGTGGTAAAGATGATGCCGGTGGCTATTGCATATCTTGTGACCTGATTCTTTTACACAGAATTGGCTCTGTTTGCAAGCAACAGCACTGACTCGGAAAATGGGTTGCTTTCATATTTTAAATTAACCAGTTATGAAAATAATTTTTAAGACAATTATTTAGAAATAATCATATTTTAAAGTTACTGACTCATTCAAATAATACTTAAAAAAGTGTCTGGCATGTTGCCATGTGCAGAGACAGGACTGGTTTAGATGAACTGTGTGTTTCTGGATTAGTAACTCTCACTGTGTTGCTTTGCCTTTGAGTGTAGCAACCAGGGCAAGACTGATGACTGAACTGGCCCTCAGAAGCACAGAGAGAAGACATAAATGTGATCTGGAGAACTGAAGCTGGAGCATGTGCTCACATGAGCTAGGCACACAAGGAATTTAATGTAGCTTCCTTTATGGACAAAGCAGATATATAATGATAGATATGTAAATATAATTATTATTAATACAAGAATGTGGAGAAGAATATATGTTGAGAATATTTCCAGTTATTAAACCATGCACTGGAATAGATAGTAGTGCTGTGGTTAGCACACTGTGAACTTCCCGTGTTTTTTCTCTGAAATGATTTGAGATCACCCATCTGCTTCTGTTCTGCAAGCTTGCTGCTCCTTGTGAAAGAAATTGCTTTGTGTATCCCATCAGGACATAGCTTGAAATATTAGCTTGCATTGTTGGCTTTCTTTCTAGCATAGACCATACAAGTAGACACCACCAAAGGATTCATGCTTGGTCTAATGTGCTGTGGCACAGGAATATGCCCAGAACAAGCTTCCATGTTGTGAAAGCAAGGAAACATATTCAACAACAGAAACAGGAGTCAGAGTTCTTTTTTTTTTTCCTTTCCCTTTTCTGATTTTTCACTTTTAGCTTGTTAGCTGACAGAACAAGGGAGTGAGAAGGGAAAATGGATAGGGGGAGACAATGCTTAGTATAAACTCCTTGCTTTTGACAAGTGCTTATCTCATTTCTGTCTCTCTTCTGTGTGTGGAGCTTGTCTAAATGTCTCAGCAACGATGTTTGCTAAAGACTTTCTCATATATGATTCTATTCTCCCCATCTACTCTATAAAACATGACCTTTTCCATGCCAAATGATGTCTGCGTTAGGCTGAATTGTTAAAGCTTTTGGTTGGACAAAGCGGGGAAAGTATAACTGTTATTACATGTAAAAAGGAAAAAAGTGGTTGGGTTTTTTTTTCCTAGCAACGAGAAACCAAAAGTCTCCTTACCATGTTGAGGAAGGTTGCAAGACTAGCATCTTCTGCATAAATTCACCCTCTGGTAATTCTACAGGATGACATTGCTGTGTCATTCCAGTCTCTCTGTTTTTAGGGAGAAAAATACTAAAACTTAGGCTCAGTTATAATGATCTTAAAAGCACTGTTTGTACATCATTTATTTTTTAAAAAGTTGGCTACAGATCCTCAGAAGATTGCATGTACAAGGTTCAGTGTTCAGTGCTGACTAGGTCTGCAGATGTTGAGAAGGACTCCCGTCATGCTCTGAGCCCGCAGAGCTTGGCCCTTCTGGGTGTTCAAGACGATGTTGATTAGTACTAAAGCAACATGCTAAAAAGGGTAGAAGAAATTTATAAGGTAGATCAGAGGTGTTAGGTCCCCAGAACAGACTCATATCTCATGTCAGGGCTGCATGCATGCCTGATAAAAGAAGTAGCTGAAAGCAATGAGCCCAAGGGTTGTTTCTCCTAAGATTTCTTGCACTTCTGGTTACACAGAGGTAGGTCAAAACTGAAATGCAAATGGGAAGTCGCAAATTCAAGGGCAGTTACAAGGCATCTGAGGAATTGGCAGGCCAAACATGTTTTGGTGGATGGATTTTTTTAATCAGTTTTCTCATGTGAAGGATTATTTTGTCATTGTGGGTGTGAGACAAATTTTGTGAATAAAAGAAGAGAAGATGAACAAGTTCAGAAGAAAGGCCAACACTCTGCAGACCCAGCTAAACGCTTTGACAGTACTCACGTTATTTGCCTTAACGTTACTGGTATCACTACAGCAGATGTTCCCATAACATTTGGTAAGGAATCTTGTAGTTGAGGGGGGAAAAAAGATCATTCTTCCATGTTTCTGACTAAAAATGTGAACTAAAGCAAAGACTCTCTTGCCTGTGTAGTCATGCTTGGCTTGGGTGATTATCAGCTGAGGGTTTATGGTTTCAAATAGGGACCTCGGGGTGTTTTTCAGGTTCTGTTCAAATGTTATCGCGTGGGTGGGCATCTGTCAGCAGTCTGCGATGCAAGTCAAAAACTAGAGAATGTTACAGAGGTTGAGAGTGAAAGTGTGGGCATTTTACTGTGGGTGCAGCTGTGTGTCCACTAAAAGTGTGGGAAGCAGGTGAGTTTGTCTGTATGAAGTTTTGAGTTAGTGTGGCTGGACTGTAACCAGTATCTAAATAAACAACGAACCTGAGACAGCTCTCCCAGGTCCCTTGGGATCCTGGTATGGGGTTCCCTCTGTGCTGCTGCTGCAGTGCAGGTGATGAAGCAAACTTGAAGTTAAACAAAATGAGCAAGCCCATCTAAAGTGCAGATGATTGGGAGCCAGCAAAAAGCTTGAAAAACATGTATAATCCTAAATCCTTGTTTTTTCCTTTTAAAGAAGAACAATCCCCCCCCCCCCCCCCCGCCTTTTTTTCACACACAACAAGCAAAACTGCCTAAGGTTGATTTTTGTGTTTGCACTTGCTCATTCTAACTTGGTTGTTATTCCACTCTGTTTGCTTCAGCAACTTTAATTTCATTTTAATTTTATCTGATGTTCAAGTCAATATTTTCTTGAAATCAGTGAAATTTGGAAATCTGAGGTATCATGAAAGATCTGAGCCCAATTAATTTGTTCAGAGTTGACAGAAGGGCTTTGGATTACATCGGGGCATTGAATGCAGGTCTTCCCAGGCTTAAAAGATACCCTAACTTCCCTATCCTGCCAATAAACTAATACAGCAACCAGACTGGACAGAGAGACTCTCTTCATAATGCTTGCTCCAGCTTTTCAGCTTTTCTTCTTTCTTCCCTTACCTTATCTTCTAGTACCAGCAAGGACTAGATTCTTATTACATCAGCAGTGTCCTACAAATATCTTCCCATCTGAGGCCATCACTAGTCTTATTAGAACAGAGGTTTTAATTTCTATTTCCTAGAAGGGATAGGCATTGTCTGATGCTTGCTTTTCTGCTGTATTTTTCATCTTATCAACATTATTTATATTCATTCTCTTTCCCACTTAATCAAACTCCCATCCTACTCTGCTAATGGTGTGTTCGTTAGTTGTAAAGACTTTAAAAATAAATTAAAAAAAACCCAACACTTTAAAAAATAGGGAGAGTGAGAAAGAGGCACAGGGTTGATAATATTCCTCAGTTATCTCTACTCAGTTTCACCACCAAATGTAATGCAGAGTGCAAATACCCTCACTTTGATTTGTGATATAGCAGCTCTTGGAAGCACTTGGTGGGAGAGGTGCTGTGCATATGTTTAATTAAGACCCTAAACTGCAAACACTCTCAACAAACAAGACAGAGTCAGGAAGCAAATGAGGTTATAAGATGTGAATAAAACTAGGTCAGTAGTCAGGAAAGACTACAATGAAGCCTGCTAACTACCACACCAGCTAACTGGTAGTCGATGTTCAGCCCTGTCTCCCCCGAGTTGCACAACGGTGGCCATCCCTGGCCTTGTTTGAAAAACCAATCATGGAAGAAGCTGGAATTAAATAAGTACCATAACTCTCGTCCCATATCTCCTGCACTGGAAGAGAAAAGTATGTTTATACAAGAGCAGTTTTTACTGTTCTTACACTTTCCCACTCTCAGCTAAAGATATTAATGTTATTCTCACAGTATTTATTTATAAAGGAAATTTATTCTGGTTGGGGGGTGACATTTATGCTGATTTTACCACAGCCTTTTCACTGCCTGTGTCTTTTATTATAGCTGTATTTCTTTCATTGCCTGATGTTCATCCCCTCTTAGAAGTAAAATATTTTACCAAGCTGACCATCTGATGAAACATTTTTTCTGCTAGGTTCAGAATATATTTACGAAGTAGCATTGGAGGAATGAAGGCATATAACATTTTCAGACAGTGTCCCATGGTATAAGGGTGATAGAGGTTTATGTGAGATATAAGAGAAAAGAGAGAATCACTTCCTTAGGGTGATTAAGCAGATTTTATTTACAGCACAAACTGGACACATGCAAATTTTGTATCCATTAAACACAACACTGCTTTAGATTTCAGGCAGCTAGAGATGAATGCTTTTGTATTAATTTTCACCTAGCATATAAATGTTAGATCAAGTTAAGGTTTAGGATATATCAAGTATTCTTAAGTTAAAAAAAAATAATAAAAAAGGCAGGCATGAAAAGCAGGGATGTTGCAATTATCCCTAGAGAAACCATTACAAGTACAATAAAATGAAAATACAAAGTCAAATTTCCAACACAAGTAAACCACGTAAGAGAAGGTAGTGCAAAGCTGAACCATACAGGCTATTTAAGCTCTGCTATCTAGTTTTCCTTTGTAGTTCCTTCACACTGCTACAGGAACTGGTGAGAACTGGGAGAAGTTAGGTTCTTTGTCTGTGTCTTGCCTCTCCCTTCATCCTCGATCTTGCTTCCCAGGATAGTAATCTGTGCTCCCCACTGCTGCCACTCTGTGGGGGAGGCATCGGGCGATGTGTGCAGTGCAGCCTAGGAAGGAGACACACACCCCAAAGGGTCTGACGGAGGCCCCAGGAGATGCAGAGAGGCTGAGACCACTCTTGGGTTGGGCACAGAAACTGCTAATTAGAGTAAGCGGGAGAAATTAATAAAAGCCAGCTTGGACCAGACCCAGTGATCAGTGAACAGTCATGGTGCCAGTTGCTCTCCCAGGCATGTTGTGAAACTGCTTTTTGCCCACTTCAAACTAAATACAGAAAACCCAGCATGTGATTGTGACTTTAGCGTGAATTTCCTTGCGTGATGGTAGAACAGGGACTAACAAAACCTATTCTCTGGTGGGTCTTAGAGCTGCCCCAACTCACAGCATTTCCTGTGCAACATCCTCTTATCATCCCGAGCTGCTGCTCTCCATAAGGTTCAGATCCTGTGAGCGACACCAACGGCATCCTGCCATTGCTTGTGCACACGTAAATCAGATGCATTTCTTGAGAGTTAGACCCATGCTTCTGAGAGCAAATAGGTAAACACGAAGCAGGCTGGCTTTTATATCTTTTACTCAACACCATGTTTTTTGCACATATTCCCCCTCACCCTCTTCCCAATCTTTTTCACAGGAATAAAAAAATGCTAAAGTGTAGGAGATAAAAAATCTCACCAGCTTTACAGGTTTCAATTAAACACATCTATTAATGTTATCCTCATGTGCTTATTTATAAACACAATTTATTCTTTTCTGCAAGTCATTCATGCAGCTGCTTGCTGCTGCTATGAAAGTGCTTTCCTTGACTGCATATTTTATTATCAGCATATTTCTTTAGCTACTTTCCATTCGTCCTACCTTAGAAATAAAATATTTCATTGAAATGTCCATCTGATAAAATATTCCTCTTTAGACATATATTTACTCAAAGAGTATTTGAAAAGTAAATTTGTATAATATTTAAGGCAGAAAGTGGTGCCAGCAGCAATAAATTAATGGCAGGCTAACCTGCAGGTTTGTAGGCATTCTCTTCCTGCAATAATATACAGTATGTCATTGTTAGTATCAATATACATACTCCTATAGATCCCAATTCAAGAAAGACTTATGCACATCATTTGAACAGAGCCAAGTGCTCCAGTTATCCAAACTGGAAGGGGCTTTAAGTATATATTTGAACTGCAGATTGAAGCTTCCCTGGGAAGTTTGGGGGATCATAAGGCCGTGTCCTTTATGAGTTCCCAAACTGAAAGAGCAGAAGAGCTTCAGTTAAATACAGAAGCGAGTATTTATTATGTGTAAGCATGGCGTTCGTTGCAAATTTAAGCGTGGCTTTTAATTTAGGGCAGACTGCATTTTGGATTCAGAGTTCAAGTGTATCCCAAACCCCTCAGTAGAATATCCCATTGAGCCATGGAGTTTCCACCAGGGTCTGAATGCAGTTAGCTGCCAGTGCCTATGTTTCAGCTAACGGTGCTGTTGGTGAGTTATCCTTCCCCTTGGCTCTATTACAAAGCCTGAAGCCTGGTTTGTTCCCCAATTACAGCTCAAGTATGAAAAAGCCAACACGCACCTGTAGCTGAGGCCAGAGGAGTTGCTAGCAGTTTACTTCCCACAGCTCTGCAGCGCACAGATTCCTGCTCCAATTCATCCATCCGCTCTCAAGCTTCTTTCTGTAGGTTCAGCTGTGTGTTCAGCTGATAGAAACTGGTGTAGCTACTTGGCTTAAGTGGTGTGAGTTCTGCTCCCTGAAATACTGTAATAAGACTTCAGTGCGACTGAACTCAAAATTCATGAACACCCTAATGTCCTGAACGTGATATAAATCATGAGTTACACAGGCCAGAAAACAATACAAGGATTTACCTCGCTATAGATGAGCCCGTTTCAACAGTCTCCTTCGTAATGCATTACATTTGCTGACCAAGGAAGCCTGAAAACAGGAGGAGATTGAGTGCAGAGAAGAGCCCCTATCGCTGTGGTGCTTGCTCTCGGGGTTGCTGTTGTGGGTGTTTTGGCAACTGGGGACTATATGTGTATTACAGAGGATGAAGGACTCTTCTGTGTCTGACTAGTGTTTGTAAAAGGCCTTGCAAAATGTAAGCTCTGGGTGTGTATTATTTTAGCCCCTCAGTTGACTCATTACACAGTAAGTAAAAGCTCTAGAAGCTGGGGGAGGGAAATACACATGGATTTGAAGGTAAATAACTCACATGCACTGCTCTTTTCTAAAAATCTTTGTTACAGTGGCAGAGCATGGAAGGAGGCTTTTCTCTTTGTACAGAAATCCTTTTTCTATGGTGATGATTTCTTTTTTTTTTTTTTTTTTAAATTCTCTCTCTAATGTCATCTGAGTTAGGCTTTCCCAGAGTGTGCTAAGAAGGAACAGAGAGGTTTTGCCTCTCAAAGAAGCCAGGTGCCACCTGTTCTCTCTGTAAGGCTCTGTTGTTCTCACCAGAGGCAGCAGCTGCTGGTCCCTTTATGTTTGGGAACTGCTGTCTTTCATGGGCATTTCACTCGGGGTCCCACGGATCTCACCTCCTTTGCTCCTTGCTGTGGTTGACCAGAGGGATTTCTCTCTCTCTCTCCGTATAATTAAAGAATGGTGCAATGTCGCTCCTTAGCAACAGTTAGCGGGGCTGAGGGACAGGGAATTTAAATATATTTGTGTGCTACCGCTCAGTGCGGACGTGGTAGCTCAGGTCTACGTTAGCTCAGAGACCCTGCTTTCCCAAATCACTTCTCTTTTCTCCATAGTAACCTCAATGTATGCTTTTAAAGCTGAATGATACTGGAATGCTTAACATGATCTCTGGTTTTTTTCTTTACACTGGTCATCCCAACTCTTCTCTCGTATTATCTCAGCAAACGAGGAGCTGGTGGGTTAGATCTGTATGTCAGTGGAACTCCTTTTGCAGGGGTATGCTCTGTTCACCTGTCTGTGCCCCTGTTAAATGCGTAATCCTCTGTTTCTGACAAATTAATCTTTTCTGTGCGCAAGCACTAACTGTGACATTACAAGAGGAGGATTATTCTTGCATGCAGTGAAGAGGTAGCAGAGGAACAAGCACTTCAAACATTCCTTGAAGTTCCTGTTTCTTGTGCATCTTAGTAATAAAGATCTATGGAAGGGTGAAAAATGAGAATTTCTAAGATTAATATAAGTTAGTACTTACAAGGTGCTTTTTGAAGGCACTATAATGTTTTCTTGTTGCCATGCAAAGCCATCAAGTAAATGAATATTTCTTCTTTGAAAATCTGGTTAGGAATGTCTCATTGAAACAGATTTTGAACTTTGAAGGAAGTTTTAGATAAAAAGCACAGGTCTGAGGCTAGAATGAGAGAGTGAATGTAAAATTTATTGGGTTTTTCAGTGCCTGTTTTCCAGTCGTCAGCCAGACTGACCCAGACACCCTGTCTGCTGGCAGGGTGCCTGCTTCCCTGTCACTGGGCTCAGGTGGCGGACGACCTGGTGTGGATGGGGACATGGGCCAGATTCAGAGCCCTTCCTCATGTTTTCACTGCTTCTCCTCACTTTGCCTTCCCAGTTGTGCCTGTCAATGTGCATCTAGCATCAAACTCGGCTCAAGCGTAGCTCCCTGAGGGGCTAAGGCCATGGTTTGTGGCACAGGTGCAGGTGAGAAACCTCAGGTGTCCACTCCAGTTTGCTCTGTTGAAGGGAGCTAAAGCATGTCTCCTGCCAGTCTTTCTTCTCCTCTTCCTCTCCCCTGGGCTTTTTGAGCACAAGAAGATTAGCAGGACTTGCTGTAAGATGCTTGCTGCTCCTATTACCATTTCTGTAGTTCTCATGAATTTCACGAAAGCCCTGTTTTGTCTTGCAGCCACTGGCAGCAGTTCATGGAGGGTGGAAGCAGGAGCACCCTGAAGTGAAACTTACTGTCTTAGAAAGAAGTTTTATAGCAGTGGAATGTTCAGGCCACAAATATCTTTAGCTATTTCGTTTGTGTATATTGTGGACTACTTGTGCACTTGATACTGTAGTGCCCAGAGTTGAGACTGTAATGTGGAGCAGCATGATGCAGATACTACTAATTTTTCATCTTTGGCCTTTTCTTTCTAGCTCTTTTGTTAAAACCCAACTGAATTATCCCAGACTGAAAAAAATCATTGATTTAGTACCTATCCAACAATTTATACTGGGAAAAAAAAAGAGAGGACGGGATATTACTCCATTTTGTAGTAAAACACCCATATCCTGTTTTTCCCCTATTGCCATAGGGGATTGCCATTTCCCCCATGCCAGTCAGCATTTGTCTTTTCTGTGGTAGGACGAAAGAAAGACTAAATATTGAAAAGGCATAGGCAGCATCTAATTGGTAAAAATATTTGTCCTTGGATATAGCTGGACACGCTAGAGGTTAAGGCTGGGATACTTAAACTGAGAGAGAGAATTCCTGCTGGTGATTCCAATGATGCAGAACACAGTGCAGTGTCTATAATGACTGATATAGGCCGCTAGTATAGTGGAAAACCATTTCCAGTTCAACTGTCTGTTTGTATTCCTTTTTAAAATTTTCTAAAACATCCATTATTTGGGATGGCATATTTCTACAAAACTTTGAAAAAATTCCTGTACTATATCTTAAGATGCATTTTAAATAATATTTCTTTTGAAATGAAACCCTTTGTCTTCAAGCAGCGAAACAGAGAAAGAGAACAACCACAGATTGTAAATATTTTTACAATGCTGTGGTGCATTAATATATTCAGTTTTTTCTTATAGAGATTTTGATTATTAAAAATACAAATTGTCTGATTAATTATAAATTATAATTTGATTTATAAGATGGTGTTACATATTAAATAATGCCAGATGGTGCCATGAGGGCATTAGCTCGCTGTAATAGATTCTGGATGACAAGGGAATTAAAAGGGGACAGAGTCCGGGAACCAAATTAAACAAGCAGTGAAAACTCTGCCAGAATAAAAATAGTTCCCAAAGCATTTTTTTTTGTGTCTCTTGTTTTTTGGTTTTTTTTTAAAGTTAAACATCAAAAAACCACCCCAAAACCTACTTATTTTTTGTTATGCTTTCAGCATTTATGATTACAGCAGGAGTCCAAAGGCAATACAGCATGGATTAAATTTTCAGTAACTTCATGTGCCTTATAAGCTTCCTTCAATATGTTTGCACTTGTTAGTAAAAAATCTGTTGTTATGTACCACCATTGGAAAAATATTTCTGGATTTAGAGCAGCCAGGTTTGTTACTTGTACTACTCCTAGGTAAGACAGATCCCTTTCCCCACCTTAGCGCTAGTGGCTGACGTACGTTGTTGCCCTGAAGTACAGTTTCTCTTCCTATGCAGAATTAAACAAGGTGCTACATTGGCTTTACTTATAAATATGAGTTACAAGGACCAAAACATATGCATATACACAGAATGGTCCAACTACTACTAAAGTGAATGAAACAACTTCCTCTCCCAAAAAGTATAGAATATGTGAACACTTAGATTAAAATTCCAGCTACATAGACATTGGAAGCACCTAAATTACAGTGTTTTTAAAAATAATTTTCAATGTTGATTTTTGAATAGAAGTTGCCTGTGTTAAACTCATGTGAGGAGGGGGATTCTTCTTCAGCACTGACCTGAACATCTCTCTTCTTGTGGCCCTCGGTTCTGACTTCATATCTGTTCAGTGTATTGAAACATCTACCACTGCCTATGTTTTTCTTTGCCATGGTTATTTCCACTATGTTTTGCATCTTAAAGGGATATTCTGCAGTCAACTAAAATATGCATCTTATAATTGCAAGCTTTATTTTGAGTGGTATTCTTTAAGAGGTTGTTTGTTCTTTGTCCAGTGATCTATTGCCATTACGTGAACAATGTGTGCTGACGTAGTAATATCCCCACCGAGTATATTCTCATATGCTTCTAGTTTTAAGTTTGGTGTCCTTATTTGATGTCGTTTGTTGAACACCTACAGAGACTTTCCTTTTCCACCTTGCTGTACATGGATTCTTCTGTACCAGGAATTCAGGGAGGGTGTGTAAGAGACTGAAAGTTCTGTAAAATCATCCTCGTAATCATGCACAAGAGGCATCTGAGGAGCCTGAGAAAGTCTCTAGGCTTAACAATTGTCTCTTTCCTCTGGGAGCTGTGCTTCTTCGTATTTGCATCTCTTTTTTTTTTTTTGTGAAGAGAACAGTGAAATAGTAAGGCTATCTTTCCTGAACTCAACCTCATGTATTTTATTTTGAAGTGTCTGATTCAAGAGCACCAATTTTTTTTCTTGTACTCTTAATGTTCTTGTTTTGATATATCATCTTTCTATTGAACAATGACTGATGACTTCAGGCTCTGCCTAACATGCAATGTTTATAAATGAATCAGAAAAGCAACGTTGCACGTATTTGCATGAGAAGATAATGTAATGAAGTTGAACCAGTTTTATTTCTGAAATTCCTTATTTAAAGTGCACTGGTCTTCAATGTAAGATGATGTCAAAAGTGCTGAGCCTGGACTTTTTCTCTTAAACTTGGAATTTCCACTGTAAGTGATTTCAGTATTTCCAATTTTTTTTTGGTACTGAATAAAACAAAAGTTATATGTCCTGGTTTCAGCTGGGATAGAGTTAATTGTCTTCCTAGTAGCTGGTACAGTGCTATGTTTTGAGTTCAGTATGTGAAGAGTGTTGATAACACTGATGTTTTCAGTTGTTGCTAAGTAGTGTTTACTTTAAAGTCAAGGATCTTTCAGCTTCTCCAGCCCAGACAGTAAGAAGGCTGGAGGGACACAAGAAGTTGGAGGGGGACACAGCCAGGGCACCTGACCCAAAATTCCAGACCGTGTGACGTCATGCCCAGTATATAAACTGGGGGGAGTGAGGGCAGGGGGAATCGCCGCTCGGGGACTGGGTGGGTGTCGGTCGGCAGGTGGTGAGCAATTGCCCTGTGCATCATTTGTACATTCCAATCCTTTTATTATTGCTGTTGTCATTTTATTAGTGTTATCATTATCATTATTAGTTTCTTCTTTCCTGTTCTATTAAACAGTTCTTATCTCAACCCACGAGTTTTACTTCTTTTCCCAATTTTCTCCCCCATCCCATTGGGGGGGGGAGGGGAGTGAGTGAGCAGCTGCGTGGTGCTCAGTTGCTGGCTGGGGTTAAACCACGGCATTATATTATCATACAGTTCATGAAGGAAGGGAGGAAATTTTATTTTATTTTACTTAGAAACTACCTTAGTAAGCTATCTCTTCCTGATAAGGTTAAAACATTTTATTTCAATGTTTCTTTTTGACTTTTATATTATGGTATAATTTTAATGTAATAAACAGTCTATTTAAAGTTTAAATGAAGAATTTCAGTCACTAAGAAAATTCCAGTAATTCTGGTACAAATATAGAAAAAACTGATGGCCATTTCAGTTGTAATATTGCAGTATTTCAGAAGTATTTATTGATGAAAATAACTTTTTTTTTTCCATTTATTTGTAAGAAGTATGTGTTTGTAAGTTCTTAAATGGTGGTTTTCATTTAGCATCCAAAATTCATAGAACTTACATATTTCTACTCAGTCTCTGTGTACCAAAGACAGTAGCTAGAACTGTCTGATTTTCTTGAATTTCACACAACACAGTTTTTAGCAGCTTTAAAATATAAATATTTATTATGTTTTACAAATTACTTCTGATACTGCTAAGCTTCAAGTAAAGACAACTAATTTAAACTTTGCCACAGTTAGAAGGTGTTCCCTGGAACTGACCAACCTCATATTGTGATCTTGTCACATCTGAAAAGAATCTTAAAAGATCTTATTTGATCTATTCTGGAGACACAAGTTGCTCTCAAGAGACCTCAGAAACATGTGGGTATGTACTTGTATATATGTTCTAATACATATAACTCGGGTAACTGGTACTTTAAAGCAATCCTCTTGCCAAAAAACTCCCACCGTGTTTCAACAGCAAAGAATGATGGTGTCTGTCATGCGATAGGAAGTTCAACCCAGAGTTTCCTTCCCTCTTGGAGCTTCATCTCTGTGATTTCTTTGTGAACTACTCTCTTTCCTTTCGCAACTTTCTGCCTTTAATTTCATGAGGTGTAGGTACTCTGTTACTTATTTTCAAATATCTACATATTTAAAGGACTCTGAGTCAGCTGAAAAAAAAGAATATAAGCAGGAAAATAAAACAATATCGGTGACCCATCATTTGATATTCTGATCCTGACCTATATTACCAAACAAATGGTCCTGCCCAGTTGAAGCTGAACTGCTTAAGACACAGTAGGAAACAGGTTAACATCTGCAGGGCAGTTCGAAAGAACTCGAGTCTTTGATTTGCTTCCTCCCGGGTGTGTGGTTGTATCTCTGGAGAAGAGGCAGCCCACATAGCATAGGCTGACATAGGTCAGCGGGATAAAATGGACTGGAAAAGGCCTCTGCCTGCTATATTGCCTGTGCATTTCCAGTTGCTCTAATAAGGCTATTGCAGAGGTAGGGGGTAAGAATAAGGAAATAAAAAGGATAGGAAGTGTGTGAAGGATTCAATACAAAAGGAGACTGAAAGCATTGGAGAAATGAAGATAAAAAAGAAAAACTGAGGGACAAGGATAGATTTCTGAAGGAAGGTTACCCAGTTGCTCATGTTTCCATTTTCTTGTATTACCTAATCAAGGAATAATTAAGCTCTCCAGGAGCATATTAAAACAGACTAAAGGAAATGTGTGTCTTCTGTTTTGTTCCATTATATTAAGCATTGTATAACAAACTTATGGAATGCTATCCCGGAGGGAGGAAGGGAAAAAAGTTTTTATCTGAATCTTTTGAACCAGTTTCATTGCACACAAATCTCTCTTAAAATGATCAAATTTTAGTTTTCAGGACTAGACTTTTAGTCAGCTCAGGTTAGGAAGATTGTTTTGTTTACTCCATAGAGGTACCTTTTACACAAGTGTCTGTGAAGTACTCAAGTCTGGCTAGTTAATGAGGAAGACTACTGACCCCATCTGCAGCTACTGTTCGTATATCACAAGTAATAATGTCCACAAGGATTTCTCCACCCCCCCACCCCCCAATTAGTTTCAAGACCTCTTCCTCAAAGTGTTCTTTAGGTAAGGGCAATTTAAAAGAATTTCCTCTACCAAAAACAGAAAAAGGGAAAAAATGTGGAAGTTAATTTGACTTCTCATGTTTAATAGAAATTAATTGTGTTTTAAAATATTAAACAGTTATACTGAAAACAGCCCAGCATTATTATTCTTACTCTGTTCTTTTTTGTTGATGAATATTTTTGACACTGTCAGTCATCATATGTATGAAACTAGGAGCATGTTTCATATTGCCAGTTCTTTAAACAACAAGAAAATCTATTGGCGTCTGCTTCCAAAGGCATGCGTTAGAAAGGCAGGTAAGCTGCAAGCTAGTGAGAAGTTGGGAGAGCAGGGAATTTACTCTGTAAAGCTTAATTACCCTACATGCGTATCAACCGTAGAGGTGAAACACCTCTGAATAGGTTTGCTCAGGTACATAACTCTATTAAGAGCATTGTTCTTACACAAAGATTGATCTAGACTGGGGCTTTAAAAACACAAATTTGACAAAACACAAAAGATTTTTTAAATAAATGTGCAATTACTTTAACTTGTATTTGTAACCCACACAATACCAGCCATAATTTTTTTAACCTCCCCTGCTTTCCCTCTCTATTCATTGCACATTTAAATTCATTATGTAAAAAAATTAGGGGAAAAAAATCCTGGTAGTTATTTTTATGATCAAATACCTTTTCCAATTAGTCTTGGCACCTCACTATAATCACGATGAATGTTATTAATTCAGCAGTCTACATCCTATTAAGGGTTTCATCATAGCAGTGTGTTCAGGAACTTAATGGCTTTTGCATATTAATGCTGCAGCCTGTGGTCTTGTGTCCATTAGTACTGTGCAATATTGTGGGTTTGCACTCACACATGTACATGCAAACATATAAACATGTGATTACATACAAATCTCGATCAGGTGAACGCAAGGCTATGAAACAGTATTTTGAATTTACTTAAGCAATGCTTTTAAGTAAGATAATTGTACATTCAAAATGTTCTCCACATAACAAAAGATGTAATGCCATTATAAATCAGTAGGATACAAGTACAACAACATACAAGAGAAGACAACAGCAGTGGTGGTTGCTAGACATGGTGCACAGACATTGGTGAGCTTTGAGATCATGGTGAAAGTACACCTTACATATACAATATTACTGTGAGGGTATTTTAAATAAACGAGCAATTTAAAAACATGGACAAAGTGCTTTGTGAGAAATTTTGCAGGTTGACAATGATTTGTGGGGCAAAAATTTTGGTAACTACTGGGTTATAGCAACCAGTCTGACAGTCTATCTTGCTTTCTGTTGACAAAGAAATAATTAAGAAAGTGTGTGAGTTATCCGGCCTTCAGAGAAGTTTGAATTTTGGCATAAACTCCTTTTTTTTTTCCTTCTTTTTATAGAAGACTTAATCTAAGCTTAGTTTCTGTGCTCTGAGTTTCTAAGAGCGCAAGGGTAAGGAAGGACCTTTTTTTATCATTTAGTTTCACCCCCACCTCTGTATAATACTGATGGTAGTCCTTATTTCATTTTCCTCCAGTAAACCTATAGCTTGTCTTCAATCTTTTTGGAAGACAACATAGACGTATTTTTGAAAATAAGAATGATGGTCAGGTAATCTATCACAATTTAAATTGTCCCATTAATAACTACCAGTATTTAAAATTCTGTATCTTAGAATTTTATCCAATTTTTTCCTCGTTACTGTCCTACATTTTTTTGATTTAGTCAAACTTTCTTCTGTCTTCGGATTTTAAGTATCTGGAACATCTGCAAACCATTGCTCCTCCAAAGCTGTTGAATGTTTGTGGCACGTTGGCACTCCTCAAGAGCACTCCTTTTGGCACTTCTTGCTAAGGATCCAGCAGCACATACCAAAGTCTTGACCTGGACTTGACATTGCTTCTAAATTGTTCAATGTGCCCAGCTTGTGTGACTCTGAAGCCTTTGCAGATGCAGATCCAACCATGTGACTCCCTTTTGTGCTGTTTTCTAAAAAAACCCCCAACAACAACAACAACAACAACAACAAACTAACAAACAAACAAAAAAACAAAACCAGTGTGCCCTGATAACATTACTGCTGCAAGTCACCTAGTCTTGGGCAGGCCTTTGACTTGGAGCGAATGGGCCTCTTGCTTCAAACCTGAGCTCTTCCCCTGTCTTCCAAAAGGAGCATTATGCAAGATCTATTTAGATATTATGCCCTCATCAGAAAGCACATTTAGAGCTGAGCAATGAAATAGTCCTTGTATCACTAATTAAAATTCAGTGGTGAGGTTGTTTAATTACTCCCTCCACTGAAAATTCTTACTTTACTTTCACATTTATTCTGGTAATAATGTGTTGAAGAGCTCATCAGCCTCTGAAGGAAGGCAACAATTTTTCTCATGTACATAATCATTAAACTGACAAATAGGCACAGCACTATACAGTTATCAATATTAGCACCGCAGCCCCATCACTATTAAAACTCTTTGCAGCAGGGGATTAAAGTGCATAAAGGAGGGGGAGAAAATGGTGGGAAACAACTAAGTTTGAGATCCTTCCCTTTTCCTCTCCTAGCAGCCACCTCAAATCAATTCCTAGTGAAATCCCTCCTTCCTGTACAAAAGCAAGATAATTGAGTGCATTTGATTCTGTAAAAAATTAATGGCCTTATTTGCTTTTTCTTTGTGGGTTAGGCTAAAATGCTTTCCTTTCTTTTTCTTTCACTTTTTTTCATTCATGATGGCAAGATCTTAAAGCTGATGGATGAGTATAACTGCCTGCTGCAGATTGCTTTCAAATCCAGTCACCAGCTCTGCCAGTGAAATAAGTGGGGTGGAGGGGAGGATTCCCAAATTACCTTGTTGAATCTTGACTTGGGTGAAATAACTGGTTTGCAGCTCCTCAGCCGTCTTTTCTGACTTCAGAGAATCAGAGTGCAGAGGAGAGACCACCCAATTTCACAAGAATAAGCTTGCCAGCCATAGACTGCCTCTCTGAGCTATATAAATAGGCCTGTATAATCAGGTGAAGTTTCCAGGAGTATCTAGCCTTGCTGTATCAGGGAGAAGCAGAACTGCAGCAACTGGAAATAAAAAATACCTGCAGCTGTGTTGATTGTTGGTGAATGCAATGTCTCATGGCAGGTCTAGGGAGCAGGAGTAGGATAATGTGCATTTTGAAGCATGGTTTGGTAGTTTTGAAGCAAACAAGCAGAAGTCAATAATAAGGTAAAAATTTCATTTCATAGCAAGTTTATAATATGAAATAAAAGGGGGTAATACTCTGTTTCTTCACTAACTGTGCTGGGGATCTGAAAGGCTTGCTAAGCTGCCATTATAAAAAATAGTGTATCTATCAATCAATTATCCTGATTAACCCTGAGTGATTTCCAGGTTCTGTTTCTCATTTTTGCCATGGCATGTTTAGCTCTAGCTTTCAGTTTTCATTCTGAAAAGCATGAGTTAACACCGAGGGTTTTTCCTGGTGCTGTCTGTAACATCCTTTCGACTACGCCTCCCCAAAAGGCAGTTAAGAGTTTTAGCTCTGCCTTTGTAAGGCCAGGGTAGCAACAGCACAAAACATGACCACAATTCAGAAAAAAAATTTCTCCCATCACTAACCAAGCAGCTTCACTACATTCCAGACTCTAGTGATCAGCTCATACTTATGTGCCTCAAAATGAGGAGAGGGCAGTCCCCAGCATGGCTATTTTACTCTAGTGTGTTCGATTTTGCATATGAGGTTGCAATCTGGGAAGATGTTTGACGTACCATCTGCTACAGGCAGCTATATCCTATCCCATTATTCGACAGATGAGGGTGGTATGGTTGGGTGCTCTCTTGGGAGAGATTGTGTCCCTGATGGATAGTGCGCCATTATTGTCAGTTTACCTAAAAAAGAAAACACGTCAGGAGATCTCGTTACTACTGCAGTGGTCTGCAAAAGGACTGAAAAGAAATCATGTATCAAAATTTATATATGAGGGGTGCATCAAGGGGGCAATATTCCTGCACTTCGTTCACTCTCTGTCGGAGGGAGGGCTGACTGACAACTCCCACAATTTCTTGCCACCAGAAAACCTTTCTAGGAAATGAAAAACCTAAAAGGGCCCCTGGTTTGTGGTGTCCGTTCCTCCAGGACACCAGGCAGTAATGCACCCTGTGTGGGACTGAAGGGATGCGTGGTGTGATGCTGCCTCCGGCTCTTCCTCGCGGCACTCTGGATCCAGAGATCTCTAGGCGCTACAAATAGGCATGGCAGCACTGCCAAGCTGGGTGGTTTACTAGCACTAAAAATCACTTTGAGTAAAGAAGGAAATGATAGCAAATTTAGCTGCTCAAGAAAATAGCAGTGTGATAAATAATGTATGGAAATGGGATGTTTCTTTAAGAGATGAAGGAAGGAATGCTGAAGCTTTTATTGAGCAGTTAATGCTCTCTCTACTTATTATCTTTGGAGTTTTTAAACCTTTTGGCAGTCAGACATGTTCAAATGGAAGAATTTAATCTTTTCTACCCTGGAAGACAGAGACCAGAAATTTGATTTGACCTGAAGCTTCAGGATGTTGGTTTCATTTTACAGAGTGTTCCGTTTTCTGTTGCTTTGTTTTCTTGATATCATCTTACTATGGGTCCACAACCAGGGAGGTAAAATTCATGACTTGTACCTGGAGTGTGATGCATATCTTCCACAGGCATTTTTGCCTCCAAAAGGCAAGTATTTCCTATGGTATAAAAATTACTCCATTTCCAAGTTTACTGATGATAAGGCAGGTGAAGCAAAGTTCATCACTTCTAAGAATCACATCCTGGGCTTGTATTTTGAACTTGAGACATTGGCTTACTGTGATGGCCTTGGGCTGTTATTTACTCACCTTTTCCAATCCTTTGAGGCACATAAAAGAATGATTAAGAGGTAGAAAACCCACATGGCTTGTATATTTTTGGCAGCATTGTCAAATCTTTTGATGCAGTCTTACAGATGAATGTGCAGTTTTTGTCCAGAATCTGTTCTGTACCCAAATTTCCCCATTGTACTATGAAATTTGGAGGCAAACTATTCAAAGACTGTGCTAAACCTGTTGGTTTGGATCAAACCTCTGCAAAGCTTAGAGCAAATGATACTGTCTTTATTTTGTATGCATAACTAGAAAAAACCTGCTTGTAATGGATTGTGGGAGGATTAGATTTCAGGTAATGGAAGATACGCTTTGTTTTGGTACCTCCAATTGCTCCTCATTATATTGAAGCCTGTCAGATTTGCTTCTGAGGGGGAGTGGTGGTAGCTTCAGCATTTTGAATTATTTAAAAAAAGTCTCATTCTTCAAGCAAAAGTTGTTGAGTCTAATGAGGTAATAAAGCAACATATTGTGGGTGCAGAAGACCTGACTTAAATGATCACTCTCATCTCTCTTTGTCTCTTACTCTGAGTTACAAAGATAACATTAAATGGAGTTAAGGAAAGCAGCGGACTCGAAGGCATGACTTCAGATGAGTGCTTGGATAACTCATGCCCAGCAGAACACACAATTCAGATTTATGTTTTCATCTAGGGAGATAATTTGTCTGAAAATCAATATCGTGCTGGATATGTTGTGTAGCAATTATACAGTACTTTATGTTTTCAAATCAAGAGATGACTGCTATTCTTAACCTTTGTGAAATTTTTGGGGGGTAAAGCAAGTGAAAGCTATTTTCCCCAAATTATACGCTGGCATGGCAAGCTAAACAAGCATAGGAATCATTCAATGAATGTCACAGTGTAGTTGGCTATGTCTGAAATGCTTCTATTAAAAAATTATATAGTAGCTCCCCTCCCCAAACCTGACCGAGGTTAAAGAGCTTTCGGAGGTTCCAAACTCTAATTTGTTGTGCTGGGTAACCAAGGATCTTGAGAATGATTATACTCTGTGGGATTTGCTATAGTGTAATCTTCTTGCTAAAAGATGTTTTCTCTTTTTATGTTTCTCACTAAGTACTACTCAGAATGCAATAAGGTTTTGTATTTTCTTGCTCATTATCTTAAAAAAATAAAAGAAAAAAAAAAGAAAAACACCACCCCCACTCCCCAAAAAAGCCAAAATAACCTTGTGCTGAAAGCTAGCCTATTTATACTGACAAAATACAGCTGATTTATAAGGATGTGATTATCTTTTGTATTTTCCACGTACAGATGTCAATGATTGCATGCAAAGCTTCTGACTGGAAAGAGCCCATCCTCTGAAAGTATATTGAGATATTTAATTTGAAAGGATGGTGCTGTAATCAGTTACCTCTCAAAATGAAATAAATGGAAGTGACATTGTACCTGCACTCTGATATCTGTCTAACGAAAATAATTTTTATGTCTGTATTTCCAGAATTCCACCATTTGTAAAAGCTCCATTTGGGAAATCATTTGTTGAAAGGATACTGAAAATTCAAGGTGTAAAGGGACAAGAAAATCACAGCTCACATGTGAAAAATAACATGACTCATTGTCTATTTTTTTTTTTTTGTAGCAGTGGAATATTATTACCTTTTCTGTGTTACTTTTAGACCAGAGAAATATGTCACTACAAAATATTTAGCTATTGATTTGGCTCTGAGAAAAGCCCTGTGATTGGATTGAAGAGGGGGGAGGAATTATCAGCTCAGATGATGAAATTGTAAGTGTCCTAATCAGCAGTCCCTGAAGCTGGAGATGTGATGCATCCTCTCCCATGTCAACTTCTTTCCTTCAGTATTGGGCATATCATCACCGGCAGTCATAAAGAGAAGATGAGAGAAATTTCCTCAGTAGGGTATAGCTTGTATCACAAGTCCAGGAAAGAAAGGTACAGCTCAGAGAAGTCCATGTGCTGATTGAGAAAATATTTTGCTAGATCTGTAAGGGGTTACTGAAAAATTAATGCCTACAGAAGATCTGAGGGCTTCAGTGTAATAAACAGCTGTAGCAGTAATATGTAAAGACCTGTTCTAAGTTAGTTAAGTGGTAAGCCTCCTACTTTTGCAAGCAAAATCTATAGGAACTGAGCTATATACTTGTCCACATTTTAGAGCACAGCAGAAATATTCTTAAAAACAACTGCCTGAGGTAGTGTTTTTTTCTTGAGAACATGTGAGACAAAATGCTGTGTATCTATTTTTAATGGGAAGTAATGAGCTTTTCAACTGATGAAACTTGAACAGTGACTTTTGTGCTTCTCTAGCAGAGCTGATGACCACAAACAAGCTCTATTTGAATGCAGATCTCAAAACTGCCAAGTATGCCAAGCAACAGGCAGCACTAATAAAGGCAGATTTCCATGGGTTCGGTTATGGTGTCCAACTCCTCCAGCCCCTAATAAGCTTTGAGCTCTAATTAAATATTTTTCAGCACATGGGCTATTTGCAACATCCTTTTTTCTCTCTCTTGTGGATTTGCTGCAATCTAATAACATTTGAATTCATAGTGCAGTTTTCTAGGTTTTGGGGTTGGGGACTTTTTTTTTTTTTTCTTGTGAGATAATTACAGAGTTCTTTTTCCTCTAGCTGGTTACTGTTTATTTTTATGTGAGAGCTTAATATCATTCAGCCTAATCTCCTGCTGTCAAATCTGATTGATAGTTGCCAAAGAGAGACAAAAATTATTAGAGAAGCACAGTCACATGCATAGACAGTATTGGTAATGTCCCCTGAAGAAATAGGTCTGAATAATTGGTTCTGGTTCCTGTATCCCTTGACCACCAGATGCCTGAGAGTGGTTTAGCTGTTAGAGCAGCATGTCAAAACAGAGACTGAGGAATGGGGTTGAGGGTCAAATCACCAGCCTGTAAAATTAACTTTCTCCTTTTAATTCCTTTCAAAAAAAGAATATAGAAGGGTTGGGATGGGGGATAGGAATGTTCAAAACTATTCACAATACTAGCTTTAGAGTTCAAAATAGCGAAAATACGATGAAAAAATTATTCAAAATGTTCCCACTTCTTCTCCCAATCTTTCCATATCACACTCCATTTCCATAAAAAGAAAAAGAAGAAGATCTGTACAGTATTCTTTTTGTGTGTGTATGTGTGTTTTTTAACCTGCTGTGCTGATTTTGGCTGTGATATTAATTTTCTTCAGAGTAGCTAGTGTGGGGCTATATTTTGGATTTGTGCTGAAAACAATGTTGATAATACAGGGTTGTCTTCGTTATTGCTGAGCACCGCTTACACAGAGCCAAGACCTTTCTGCTTCTCACCCCAGCCCACCAGCGAGCGGCTGGGGGGGGCACAAGGAGTTGGGAGGGGACACAGCTGGGACAGCTGACCCCAACCGACCAAAGGGATATTCCATGCCATATGATGTCATGCTCAGCATATAAAGCTGGAGGAGGAAGGAATAAGGGGGGGAAATTTGGAGCGATGGTGTTTGTCTTCCCAAGTAATGGTTACGCATGATGGAGCCCTGCTTTCCTGGAGATGGCTGAACACCTGCCTGCCAATGGGAAGTGGTGAATGAATTCCTTGGCTTGCTTTGCTTGCGTACGCGGCTTTTGCTTTACTTATTAAACTGTCTTTACCTGAATGCACAAGTTTTCTCGCTTTTACCTTTCTGATTCTCTCCCCCATCTCACTGTGAGGGAGGTGAGCGAGTGGCTGCGTGGTGCTTAATTGCTGGCTGGGGTTAAACCACAACACCTGCTTTGTCTTGTGATTGTAGTTTATTGACTTAAAGTTTATACAGATTCCCAGGCACAAAGTGTTTTACTGGGTCACCAACTGGGTCTGCAGTTTTATAAGCTGTCTTGTTGCCAGGCTGTTCTCAGAAGATATAACACTGTCAGGTGTGAGGATATAAGGATGAAATAGAGAAAAGAAATAAATAGCAGAGGAGTAAAGAAAGGGAAAAGGCATAGGGGAATGGGGCAGGTGGTTAAGTGGAAGGGGATGCTGGTCTTCGTGGAGGGCATTTGTACAACACCCTGTACAGTGAGGTTTCCCTGAACCCCAACAAGGTACAAATATAGGGCTATGGGTTCAACTGGATGGCGCTGAACCATCAATTAGTTTTTTACCCTTTGCTTCTGTGCTAAAGGTACAACTGGCATTTCTTTTGTCACCCTCCTGTAACGTTGAAACCTCTTATTGCAGTTCCTTCCTTCTATCTGTTTACTTGGTAGTAACTTTGCTCTGCGTATTATCAGCCTGTGACATTATTTCATGAGCTGAATCTCTTTGTATTTTCTTTTGCTCTTCTTCACAGTCTTTTTAGAGTCCTTTGTTATTTCTGTCTTGAGTGGAGTTTTCAGCTTCTCCTAAATTTAAATCATCTATGAATTTTAATAACATGAAGTTTGTTCCTTCTTCTGGAAAGTTAATTATTGCATTAAACAATCTAGATAGACCCTTTCCATTTTCTACGTTACATTATATTAGAGCACAGTGGTAATTAGTTAATGAACCCTTTAATTTTTTTGTTCTTAGACCAGATCTGAAAACTAACATCAGTATGGAGCACTAGACATTAGCTTGGCTCAGCCTCTGCTTAGTTAGAGAGGGCAAAATGCAAGCCCAGAATCACTGGAGGCTGCTGAATCTATGTGAAGGGATTACTTAAAGAAAATAACCTGCCTGATACAGTCAGAGACCACACTCTATCTCACCACAGATAAAAGAAGAAGGTATCACTTTGTATTTTCTTTAGTGGGGTTTTTACTGGGTTTAGTCACAAATTAGACTCCTACAAAGGAGGGAGGATGATTGGCAAGACTTTATTCTATTTGTATTCTTGTTTTTCCTTTGAAACTCCTTTGATTTCACCAATATAAAGAACAGGCAGCCACATCAAATTAAAGGTTTGGAATGGGAGGATCAAACAAATCTTATCAAGCTGCAGGACAGTAGAGGAATTATTTGAAAAGTCAAGATGTTCATGTCATCTTCTCTCCTGTTCTTCCCCAAAACAGTGGTTAAGGGTTTGGTAGAGTCACTGGAAGAATATGGAGGTCTGCTTTAGCAAACAAGTAGGAGTTCAGGTTTTTAAGAGCTTTAGCCTCATAGCAATCTTCTGCCACTGAGAAACTGAGGCACAAAGAGATGAAGTGATTTGGCTGTGGTTACAACAGGTAGAAGACTCCTCATCACTGGTTCTCTGTATCCCCTTTTTTCTTTAACTAATCCCATACAAGGTTATGGAGGTCAAATATATCCCATTTTCTTCATAGGAAAGGAAATACACCGAGCTTTTTCTGAACCAGGTGGCGTTGTTTATAGGTGTGTGACAACTTTGTTTCTCAGCTTGAGCTGAGAGGAAGTCTTTTCCAAGATTTCATACTTAATTCTTGAAAAAAGACTAGGGGTTATACTATTGAGCTCTTCAAAAGCATCTGGCATTATCCATTTTTAAAGAAAGAACTTCCATCTATAAAGAGAATATATTTGTACTCGGACAGTCTGTTATGTTTGTGTTTTAACATAAATATTACAAAAATGTAATGTGCAGACTGACAAATGCTATAGTTTTTCTATGATATATTTTGATGTTCTGTCTACAACTTCAAAGCATTCGCTTGCTGAATTATTTGTGAAGAAAGAAATGTATGGTAACAGCCCGTAATCTGTTTGCATAACTCCCTCATGGTCTGTTGTAGTGCTGCACAGGATGTGTTGTGTATGAAATATTGCTTTGTCACACTGGCAAGGAGATCTGAAATGGACTGGATCTGTCTGAGAATGGCATTTCATTCTGTGGCCTGTGCAAGAATAGTCTCTTTAGCTTTGTCCAAAATTATTTTTAAAAATCCTGAGGGAATGTTGACAATGACTTTTAAAAATGATGCTGTCAATGAAGCTTGGCTTCCTAGTTACATTTTATGAAATAAAAGAGAACAATTTGGGAAAATTACCCAGACACTTTGGTGCCTCTTGCCAGATGAAATGTGGATGGTTTTGTTTTTATTGAAAATCCCATAAGATCTTGTCAAATTTCTGTTTAAAAATCAACAAGAGACAACAAATGACATTACTGGTCATGGAGAATAACACTGGAATGACTCCATTTTCTCAGTGTTCATGTCCCAGACACATCTTCCCTCTGCTTTCTAGATTGGTGTTTTCTCCAGTGGCTTCTGGTTGATTGCACATTGGGACCCTTATGGCAATAAGCAACCAAACCCCTATGGACATGCCGGAAACGTTTTCCCTTTGGTGTCATATTCCTTTTCCTTCTTTTTTTTTTTTTTTTTTTTCTTTTCTTACACAAGCTGAGATAACTTTGACAATCTAAAGCTAAATCTGTTTATTGTCAAAAGATGTCCAAGTAGAATACTTTACCTGAAATAAGATTGATTATGTTAAAAGGTCTATTGCTCATTAGGGTATCTCAGAGTCCCAAGGTACAACAAAATTTGTTGACTGAACTTCAGAAGTGTTTCCCCTCAATGTACCTTTTTTCTTTTCTTTTCTTTTTTTTTTTTTGCTTGCTTAATTGCTTCCTGTGTATTTCTGCTCTGTGGAAGAGTTAGTGATTCTGAAACAGGAGGATGTCGTATTTATTCTGTAGGCATTAAGAGTTCTAATTACTCCCTGACGATTCTCATTCACAAAGCATTTTATTTATGATGCTTTTTCTTAAATGATTAAACATTTATTGGTTAAATGTTTGCTAAATGTAAGGGCATCACATCCTTGATGCTGGTTCCCAGTAGGAAAATAAGAATAAGAAAATAGTAGGTAGCTGTTACAGGAAAGTCTTTCCCAATAGACAGTAGCTATTTGTCAGAAAGATACAGGCTGGCCTGTTTTTATAAATATATATATAATTATGCAACATATTTTTTTAATATGTGGTTCCATCTAAATGGTTTTGGTTTTGTTGTTGTTGTTTTTAATTTTTCGTGTTTCACAGCTGTTCTGTCTGCCTTTCATCACATAAATAAAAACTTTTGCCATTTGACTTTGTAAAAATATATCTTGGGTAGCTCGTTAGAGTTGCTGCTTTGTTTTCAAATTGGCAACAGCATTTTTTTACAGTTCTCACCTTCAGCCTGCTGGAGATCAAATGAAGTGTGTAGAAAGAAAACTAAACTGAAGGACACAGAGTGGAAGTTAACCAGGGAAAAGCACTGAGTGGCTGCCCTAGAGATGTGGGTCTCATAAATGTTACCTCTGCATTTTCAATTTGTTTTGGGACCCTTCCTTGCCTGCTGCTTTTTCTCCCTTCTTCCCTCATTTCATATTGACTCTTGGGACTCCCTTCTTCTAATTTATGCTCCTCTTAATTGGCACTATTTCCCTTATCCCTTAACAGCTCTGCTTTCTCCCCTTTCTTCTTTTTTCCACACAGGCTGCACATTGAGATTACCAGTCTTGTCCTCTTTCACAGCATTTTCAGCGAATTATTTCCTATTTGCAAACCACCATCAGTGGGGGGGTGACACTGGCATCTGATGCAAAATTCCGGAAAGATGGTGGGACCTGCACGTCAGCTCCCATCTTCTGTTCAAAGTGTGGCTGCCACGAGCCTTGAATGACACTCTGGGTGGGTGTGGGGGGGGGGTGTGGTGTGGGGGGGTGTGTGCCCACATGAGAAATGCACTAGGGAGAGCTGGTAGAAGAGCATGTTAGAGATTGGCATTGTTAGGCGGGAAATGGGTGCTGACTTTTCAGGCAAACCCTTATTCCAGCTCTCAAGCTGTCTGCTGAATCTTTTCCTCCACCCTTGGCAGGTTTGTCATATTCTGAATTTTTGGTAACTTGTCCTGTGATCTCGGTGTGAAACACATGCACATCCTAAAATGATGTTACTTTAATCTTGATGGAAATAAGGAAGAAATGATGGATCCTGCTGTCATCATTATATCTTCTTTCATGAAACCAATAGCTTTTAAGAAAAAAAATGAATACAGAGTCAGCAAGGTAAATTACTCTTGGTAGTGCATAAACTACGTGAGCTAAAATAACCACGATCATCATGGATATTTTATTGTTCCAATAGAACACGCCAAAACAAGAGGAACAGAATGCTTAAGCTGTATCTATGTAATGAGGATGGAGTGAAGCATTGGGCCCCACACAGTCTTGGGACTTGAGGTCATGTAGGTGCTGTATTGAGACCAAGCAAAAAATCCTTTGAAAAGTGCTATCCTTCTTGGCGCGGTGTAGACAGGCACTCAGAAGAGCTGCAGCAACAGTGATGTATGTCAGTGAAGGAATAAAATGAAGTGCTGTGGGCAGGCAGTACGGCTTCACCAGGGCATTGAAGGGATAACTACTGGCCTAGGGAGACAGGGGAGGCTCGGGGAGCCGCGGCTGGCTGGGGAGCTACTTTTACTCCTTGCAGCAGCGGCTGGGTAAACCCTGTTATTCTGAGACGTAACGTCTCAGTCCTCCAGTCATTGACCAGGTCTTGAGAGCTGAACATCACCAAGAAATACATTTTTCAGTGCTGAGTGATTGTTAGGTTTGGAAAGCCTTCAATCTGCAACTCTTGGCGTGGCAGGAGCAGGCTGTGTGGGGGGCTGCAGATAAAAAGGCACGATGGTATTGATTCCGTCAAAGCACTTGTATTTCCTGGGCCTACTGTACTGCATAACATGTAAATTCAGAACAGCTCCACCAAATCCAGAGATAGATGGCATTTACTCTACTGCGGGTGAGATCAGAGTGAGGCTGGAAGATGTATGCATTTTAGTGCCTGTAACATTATGTATTATGCACACAACCCGACAATTCCTGAGCTCAGTTCCTGCTGTTAAGTGCCTTCCTCACAACCTGCAAAGGCAGATTCTTTAATTAACCTTTAAATGATAATTATTTCACTGGCAGCGCACCAAACCAGAATCAAAGTAACTCAGTTCATACTGTATTAGACTTGTCTCCTGAAGATATGTTAGATTACCTGGAGTAACTTAATGAAGCTGAAGGCTGCTTCACCTAATTGTTTGTTGCATCCTAGCAGATCTGTGGGCAGATAGGATAGGGGTGGGGGAATATATGGGGCAGGACAAATGATTTGCTTTCCTGAGAAACTTGCTGAGTGGAAAAAGCAGACAATGCAGTCAGGAGTCATTGGGGAAGCAACATGAAAATGTACTGGGAAGTGCAAAGGAAAACTGTGGCCAGCTGCTCTGACTTTGGAAATGACCTAAACAGACCTTGCTGTGACAAGCATTGCTGTGCAGATAGGGAAAGACTTGTTATGATATTTGAGACATACATCCAGATAGTATTAAATGAGCGATACCACTTGCTGTCACTTTCATGAGGTGAGTGTCACGTAGTTTGGTTGCATAGGTGGCTAGTTGACATGCTTGGCCTCTTGGAACCGTAGAGAGCAATAGGGCAAGTACTCTCAAAACAAGGGAGGTAAACTGATTTCCCATGCATTTAACATAATTAATTTCTAGACCATTCCCTCACTCCTCACTGAATTTTATGCAGTGAGTCCGTGTTGTATCCTGAAAGTTCAATAACATCCGCTGAACCCAACACATGAAGAAGTGCTAAGTAAGCAAGGAGATAGAGGCAGATATTTGCCTCCTTCAGGCCTCTCAGTGTTGTGTCTGTAAAACCTGTCGTAGAAGTGACACTCCCAGCCTAGGATAGAGATGCCAATGAGGTGAAATTATGTGTCTAAATGCGTTGATTATTCACTGCAGAGTCATCATTTTAGGGAAAGCAATGATGTCAGGGTGAGCTGCTTCCCTTTTCTCCACATAATTATTCATTTCCTCCAAGTCTACAGGAAGCAACTACCATGGGATAAAAGAAGGAAAATGGTGGATAAATCATGTGCTTTCAGGACATTTTCCAGATTTGATTGGAAATGTCCTTGAGAGTGATGGTACTGCCTTTTGTTATTTAAGTCCAAACCGTCCCAAGAAGCTGGATGCTGCCACCTTCTCCACCTTTTAGATGATTCTCTCAGAAGCACGTCTCTGTGGAGGTATGCTTTACCCTTCACTATAGCCACACTGAGGTTTTGCACAAAATTCACTGATTCCCATTTATTCCCACATGCTCATCAGCAAGTCTCTCATCTGAATGACTGGAATATATTGCTGTCTCCAGGCTAGTACAGTAAGAATAAATGGATGCAACCACATTCCTTATCTCCAGACTGCAGAAACTTTTGTCAATCCATGAGATAGACTGGGCAGAAGCTGAATGCATAACAAGATCATTTGGGGTCATGGTACAATGATTAGATTCATGCAGCCTGTGTTACTGTAGATTAGTGCTCTGGCTCCCTGGAGGAAAAACAAATTTTAAATTCTACGCTACAGCCAGATGCCAGGCGGGCCATCATAAACAGTGTGTGAACCTGAGAAAAACAGGCATCCTTTTAAGGTACTGAGATCTTTTCCCAGCAAACACTAATCTCAATCCTAAAGGGAAAGCTCAGTTCAGCTCGCAATGCTGTACTACCAATGGGACATCTCCGGCCACTCGCAGGGACCGCAGCTGTGGTTTGGTAAGCTTTGGGAAGTGGCGCTTTTTCTTGATAGAGAGAGAGAGGCCAGAAATGCACAAAAGCTCCAACTCAGTGACAGAAGGTTTTTCAAAAGCTTTGTGGTAAGGCACAGACGAGACGGGCAAGGGATTGCCTTTTTGTCACGGAATCAGTTATGTTATCCTCCGAATACACGTTTGAGGGACCACGATGTACTGCCTAGAAACGAATGAGGGTAGGACATGAGATAGTCCAGGGAGATGATCTTTATTCAGCACTGGCAAAGGGAAGTATTTAAGTTTTTGGATATCTGGCTCTAGTTTCATAGCTTTCTGATTACACAGTAAAATGCATTCTGCAGGTCAAAGCTTATGTTCTTTTCTGGTCTCTATATTTGCTCCTGGGACAGAGGTTTATCAGTGTTCTGCTACCACGTAGCTTTTGCAGCACAGTAGCTGCTTTGGATATGGTTTGGCTTATAGAGAAAACAAGCTTAATCCTGATTTACAGTCAGCCCCTTAGAGTGCTTGAGAGCAAGGGGTTTTGTCCAAAGTCTTGGCATCATGTAACGAGAGCAGTTCAGATTTCTCTAGACACATTGCATGCCTTCCGTGGAGAAATACAGTTGTGGGAAGCTGAATTTCTAACACAAGCATCAAACAGGGAAGTATAATTAAGTCCCATATCATAAGAAGAACAAAATCATTCTCCTAACAGGGCACAAACCCAAACAACTCCCCATTCCTTCCTTTTTATGTGGCAAAAGAAAGAGAAACATTTCATCCTGCCAAAAAAACAAAAACAACAACAAAAAAGGTGTTAGCAAATGTGATCTTATTCCAGCAATGCCCAACCTAAGAGAACAATTTGTGCTTCTGCCAGTAGATACTGCAATTGGATACTATTTTGTAGCAGCAGAATTGTTGTAACTGCTGTGGAGGCACAGCATGCTGCTAAAAACCTGGCAACTTTTATGAAAGCCGTTTATATTACTGTAGGCTTTCTATAAACAGTGGCAATAAAAAGCTAAACTGTTTTAGGAATAAGATGCAGATATTAGAGATGAGTTTTTCTGCAACAGTAATGCCTTTTGGCAAGTGTGCTGGCATTTAAAGAAAAAATAAAAATTAAAAAAAAAAAAATCTCTTAGAGATAGAAACTATCTCACTGCAGCGTCGACAGTGAGCAGAACCCCTTCCCCAAGACAGAGGACCAGCTGCAGAAATTACATGGAATTGGTTTTCTTACTAATCTTGCATGAGAATGGGGGGAGAGCACTCCTCCCAGGTAGCGAAGGCATCTTTTTTATGGATGAATATTCAGAGGGGAAGGAGCAAGTTTCTCAGCTGCTCTCTGATGTGTGCTCCACTAGGAAGAGCACAGCTTTCCAGATATTTATTTTAACCCATTTGAACTTGTATATTAGGAGTTTAAGACTGGTTGATTGGTTGGTTTGTTTGTTTTCTGGAGCTGTTGCACACTAGGGTTTTCCTTTGGGTTCCAGTGGATTTTCCAATGGAGAACTTGGAAACCAGACCACTCATTTATGGGCCCCACTGTAATAGGCCACATCTGATGTTAAGGATATATATTTGAAAGCTTTGAGCTACCCTAGTTTTGTTAGTTTTCATTCTAGGCATAATTTCTATTGGTTTCTAGAGTTAGAGAAGTTGTCTTTCAGCGTCAGGTTCAAAACAAACTGCCTCCAGAAAATCCCTGAGCTGAAAATGGCTGGAGGCTAAGAAATGTGCTTGGTCTAGTTTTCTGTTCTTCACTAGGCATCTCCTTTTGGTCACCACCAGAGATCGGTTACTAGGCTTTGGTCTGAACTATTGAAGCTGTTGTCTTATTCTTGTTTTCTTGTGTACTGGTGATGCTTTCCAGCCAAACAGCTGCTGGGCAAAAAGAAGGGGAACATAATGGGAACTATCGTGCTATTTTTAAGCTCCAAAATGCATTCATACAAGAACAGCTGTATACTGGAAAATCAGAAATGTAGACACTGCTACACCTGGCAAGAATGATCCCTCTATCCCAGAAGTCCTCCATTTTGAAGGAGATACATGTAAGTCTGCTTTACGCCTTCCTGTGTGATTTAAAATATTAATACAATCCCACACAAACCCAACAGCAGAGAATTTAGAAAATTTGAGATACTGTAAATTTATGGGAGACTTACAGTCATTTACACTTAATCATGGGCTAATGGAGAAGTGTGGGAACTGCATGTGAAGTGTACAGATATTTTCCCAACAGAAAGCTGTTGCAAATACATTGGGCACCTGCTCCCCAGCACAGCAGTACAGCTGGGGTTTGCAGAAGTGTGTCTAAGATTAGGCTGTAGTTTATTGTCTGCAGCATTAAAATTATGCCTACCTAAGCTGTGTTCAGTGCCTACTATTTATCCTACCTGGAGCAAGGTAACAAGAGGCTATGATATCTGTGCCTACTCTCTTCATCTTAAGTGATTATTTCTCCCACTTTGTAGGAGGCTGTGAATATAAATATGGTTAAATATAGTTTCCCCCCTATTTCCTTATTGTTCCCCAGAAGCTTGAATTCTATCTGCCGCATTTAATATCAGCTATCTTGCAGAGCTGGGTACAATGTATAACACTTTTTCTCTGAAAATTAGACTTTTTTTCCCTTCTATTTGTGGACTGCTGGAGAACAGATCGCCGTTTTGTCAAAGTTATTCAGTATGAGAATAATTAGGGACATTGAAGCATGAAGTTTGAGGGGAAAATGGAAAAGGAAGGATGATTCTCTGGCTGTATATAGCTTCTTTAGGGATGTTTACTGAGCACTGAGATTCAACATTCAAGCTGTTTGCATTGCATTCTCTAACTTCAAGGCTTTGTTTCTCCTGTTTGAATGGTAAGCAATCAGGAATCATCATAGTTCAGCTTTTTAAAAAATAATTGCTCTCTACGTTAAATCTGAAATATTCACTTACAATTGAATTTTTGAGTAAAAGTTTAAGCCCATACATGAATTTTTGAGATGTGACTTCTAGAGGTTTATGAATATATCTTAAGAATCTTATTTAAATGTTTGCTGAAAAATGCGCAGAACACATTTTTTCCAGGCTAATCTCCAGTTTATTCATTAAATAAATGTTTCAGTTGCTGAGGAAACAAATCCAAAAACTAATCAGGAGTCAGTCTGCTATTAGTAGTATCAGTAATTAGATTTGCCAAATCTATTTGAGAAGAGGTGTGGAGCTGAGAGAGGCAGTCTGTACTGCCTCTAGTACCTTCACCTCCTTTCCCAAGTGAAGACTTAAACTCAGCTCCAGCATATGCCCATGGGCTTCTTTTGAAAACTGCTTTCAAAACTAACTGAGGGAGGCTGAGGCAGAGCGTGAGACTGAGCCCTCAGCAGACAGGGGTGTGCTGCCATTTGGGCTGCCTTGGGATGCCTGAGTGCCTGCGTGCAGCAAGCCCAGGGGAAACAGGACCTGCAGGGTACCAGAACTTCTCTGGAGGAGAGGAGCACCTGGGTGTCACTCAGCATCTCCTACATCTCTGGAATGACAGAAAACATATTTTTTATAGAATCACAGCATTGCTGAGGTTGGAAGGCACCTCTGGAGATTGACTAGTCCAACCCCCCCGCTCAAAGTAGGGCCAACAGAGCAGGTTGTCCACAGACATGTCCAGTTGTTTTAAATCATCTCCAGGGATGGAGACTCCACAATATCCCTTTGCAACCTGTTCCAGTCCTTGGTCACCCTCACGGTGAAAAAAGTTTTTCTCTTGTATTTTGAGGTACTTGGATACCAGGGCAACCTGGAATATAAATTCTGTTATGTCAGACTTGAGTGCTGTTGTCACCAGCCGTAGTTCACTAACACGTCCAGGTCCTCCTTTGCATGTGAACAGTCATAAGAATGGGAAGTGCAGGCAGCTCTGTGCAGGGCTGGGAGCAATGTGCCAATGACAAGAGAGGTCTCAAATCAGTGTCCCTGGAGTTGCTAAAATTGGAGCATATTACATTAAATTCCTGATGGTCAGATTCATGTGATGGGTAAGATGATGTGACTGTAATTTACCTGATGCTCAGGTTTCCTTGTGTTCCACCAGGACACATTATGGTTCCTGGTATATGCTGTTACATTCAGAAATAGAAGCCACCTGTCCCATAGGGCACACTGTTTCAGGGGGCCAGGAATTATACCTGTTGCTTCCCTGCCTCTACCAGGAGGGCAGGAGCTGGGAAATCTCACTCAATCTCTATCCAAGGGAAAGAACGTCAGCATCTTATACGTCATATCTAAAATTTGCTAGTGGCATAAACATGCATGAGCAATTCACAAGGCAGGTGGGAATCACTTATGCTATAGGTAGACACCCTAGGCAAGAACACGTTGATGGGGCCTTTTGCAAGGAAATAGAAAAAAGCAAGTAGTTTTCATATTCAGTGCAGCAGCCCAAGGATGCAGCTGCATGAATTAGTTAATATGAGGTAAAGAGAGGTGTGAATGTGGAGCAGTAAACCTGCGGTCGCTGCCTGAGTGCTCGTTGTTCCCGGCAGTAAATGCAAAGCAGCTCATTCTGTTTCTCACTGCATGGGGGGGTGGGCTCATGGCCAGGTAATGTGCTATACATCCACGCCCAGGCTTGTCTCCGGTACTCGCAGCCTGCATGATACATAAATAAATCAGCATGTCCATCTGACAATCTCGTTTCAGGCTAGGAAACTTCCCAATAGAAGATCCGTATTTTGCTGAGGAAGTGGGAAAGGTTCTTGGCTTTTTAAAAGCATCAGAACTGACCTGCTGGGTTGGACCAAGAGTCTGTCCTGCCTGGGACAGTCACGGAAGGGGTCAGGGAGACGGTGTGAGCCTGAGTGCTCTCTGCAGGTGGTTCTCCTCACGTTTCCCCTGCATCTGCAGTCGCTGGATTAGCAATGTAAGAAGGCACATCCTTGTCTATTCCATTCAGTATCTGTGGGGACCCGTTGTCCATGATTTATTTTTATCTGCTTTGAAGCTGCTGCTGCTTTCTGCTTCCAGTCTTCTGTGGCAGCAAATTTTTGTGGTGTTTTTTTTTTTTTTTTAATTTATTTTTTATTTATACAGAACAGTGTAGCTTTGGCCTCCCCCGAAGATCAACAGTCTAGCCAATACTCACCTGATATAATAGCCCTTGGTACTTTTTCCAGGGAAGGAAACTGGCCACCAGCTCCCTTCCAGTCATTCTCTGCCTTTCTTTCATCTTCCATCTTTCCACATCAAAAGCAGCAACAAAACCACAGTTCACCCAATGGCAGGTTAAGGAGGGTTGCAGCATCTCCTTCTGCTCCGAGATGGAGCTGCGTGCCTGCTTAACAGAAATAATTAAAAGCAGCACTGTTGCTGTGCTCTGAGAGTCATCTTCTTTTGTCATGACCAGTGGATACTCAGGAACTTACTGAGTGTCACAGCTAGAACAAAGCTATGAAAAAAAAATCTATACGCATTCATTATTTGAGTCAAAATCTTACCATCTCTATACTGATTGCTATATATAAAGAATTACATACCTAGGATATGGCTCTACATGATGTAAGCTCAGCATAGGACAAAATATAATTCCATGATTCTAAACGTTTTAGGAAAGGGAGAAAGTATCTTTCTCTTTCTTCTACAGACAAAATGTGCCTTAAGTACTTAAGGACTTAAATGATGCAGCAGCCTGCTACAATCAACAGGAACTTCACCTTATATTAACATCACACCAATCAAGTTACAGTAAGATGAACAATCACAGAAAGAGAATTTCAAAGCCACACATGTAGTGGTGGAAACAGATTTTAAGCTAGCGCCTCATCAAAGAGACTGAGGAAACAGTGCCATACGATTCCTCTGATTCTTTGAAAAAAATGTTAACTCAAATAACTCATAATAATCCATAGGCTTAATATTTGAAATGAAGAAATCAATGTAAAATTCTGAATAATTTATATGTTTGATGAACTCTACCCTCCCCAGAGATGAGCAAAAATAAAAGGTAAATTTTATCAGATACACAATTGGAATTCACTGAATTCTGTTCTGTGGGAAGTGATGTGGGCAGATATCTTCCCACTGCAGATCCACCCAGCAACTTCCATAGAAATAATTTAAACCTGCCAATTCCATTACTATCATAAGAACTTTGCCATTTTGTATCAGCTGGAGTTAGTGAAATTTTGCTGCTTGCTAGTGCAAGTACTCGATCGGTGCCTTTGATTGTAATTTTTACCATAGCCACAAGCACCTTGGATTCTTCAGAACAGGAATAAAAGGATTCCAACTTGCAGTTAAAACTAGATGATTATTTTTTCCTTCCCTTGAGAGGAGCAGAGGAAAATGAGAATTTGGTTTCTGTTGACATTTCCTTGATTTTTTTTTCATCATTTTTCTTTGCAGAAAGCTTAGGAAACAAAAAGTGTTCAGTGAAAGTGGGTTTCTTTATTAAAAAAAAGTTCTATAGAAGCAAAAAGATTCAAAAGACTATTTGTCCTCAAACAACCTGATTCTCAGATGTAGTCCATCCCCCTGAGAAAATTTCATTTTGATTTATTTGGCTGCGAGGGAAAGCAGGCTCTGGAACTCCCTCGTCGGCTTTTTCCACTTGGGATGTCGCTAATATGATTCCCATGAGATTTGCTGGCCAGTTCTGCAGAAATCTGAAGTGTAGATTTGTTCTGAAAAAAGCAGCTCTAGGGAATAAATTATGCTGTTCCGGTGTACCTCTTAGTCTTTCTTTGCTTGGAGAAAGCTCCCTTTGAAAAGGCTGAGAATAGTGGGTGTTTTGTGTTGGCTGGCACCAAACACAGTGTGATTTGTGACTTGAGGTTGTTAGGATGTTTCTCTGCAATCTCTTGGCCTGGGAGCCAGCTTGGAAACAGGGCTGGCAATCACAGAATATCTGTGCCCCATTTTTGCTCTCCACGTGGCTGATACTCTTTCTTCCTGCCCTAGAGAAATCTCACTGCCCATCTATAAAACACATAATTGATTTCTTTGACTTCATATATTTATCTTCTGAGAAGTAATTTTTAATCAGGCTATTTACTAAATTTGTTTTCTCCAGAAATAACGTGACATTAACTTGTGAAAAATGACATTTCAGCTTGTGACATCTCTCACTTAAATTAGCTTCAAGTGATTCTGAGTAAATTTGTGATTACATTAAGCATGGGTTTTAAAAGAATATTTTGCCATTCAGTATTTCACACAGTAATGAGGTTGAATTTCTTCCCATCTTACCTTTCTTTGGCAGTGTGCAATGAGCTCAGTGACTTCAAGGGCTAAACCACTAAGGTTTTGTAAAGAAGAGCTAGAAGAGTTGAATCTCAAAGCATTAAGAAAAAAAGATGATAGAAGCATATCACAATAAATCCAGGTTCTTAAGGACCTGTTAAGGGGAGTGGGTGGGAAGATCCATAGTAATCTTTATATACCTGACAGGTATCAAAGAGTAGTGTGTATCAGTGTATCACTTAGGTGCATTCTGATCCTGCTTTGAAGTCTTAATAATCTGTAGGGTTTCATGTATTAAGTTGTTTCATCTGTATGCTAGTAAATAACATTTAAAAAGCATTAAAAAATCAGCAGTTTAAAAAGTAAACACTAAAAAAAAAAAAGCAATTGGTTAAGATAAAGTAGGGGGTTCCAAATGAAAATATTCACTTTCAAAAGACTGAAGAGAATAACACATCAACCTGTCTCCATTTCTCACCAGGTAGGCAGAAAGACAGACTCAAGAGAAGGCCACCACCCCTGCTTTAGGTGTTGCTTATGATCCTTGTGTGGCCTCTGCTTAAAATCTTAAAATCTTCCCACCACGTGCTGAAACCCCGGTAGAGGGCCAGCCCCTGTGGCTTCTTTCCATGAACGGTGTGGACGAGACCCCTGCAAAAACACTTGTGACGAAAAGTTGAGGCCAATGCTTACTGTACGTTTTGCGCTGGGTGCCTCCCAGACAGAAAGACTGCCCGAGCACGTGGTGATGGCAATGGGTTGGCAGCTTCCCTCGGCACTCCAGGATGGGCTTGGTGGGCAATCTGAATGCTTTATTTCATATCAGCAACTTGCATACCCTCCCACCAGCGGCAGAAAGCTCTCAAACTGCCTACTATGTGAACAGGGAGCCTTATTTAGTGCAGTCACGTGGAAATGAGGGGTCTTTCCCATTCCCCTGGTACTGCAGCTATTCTACTGACTAAAAATTCAACTAAGCTAAACATTATCCAAGATGTGATATTCTATTATACTGGGTTTCAGTATATGTGTGCTACTACATATATCGAGGCTTCTTAAAAAAAAAAATTGTATTAAGGAGCAGCTGTAGTATCTGCCCCAAAATGTGATAAATGTTTTCAGATCCCAAGAGATTATGAGAAATCAGAGAAATGTGAGGGTTCTTTTAATAGCAATAAAAGCCTAGTTTGATTTTTATGGATTTTTTTATCATTTCAAAGTATTCAATTTGCACTTAAGTCAGATTTTCTGTCTTTTCTCCAAAATCACAAGGAATAAAATCTACTTAAAAACAGTGAAAAAGCAAGAAAAGGAAAATAAAGGCAGAAGTCTCAACTGTTTAAATGTTGTGGGGCTTAAAACCAGAAATGCTATGCTGGTCTGTTTGTTTGGAAAAAAAGAAATACCACTGAATGATAGATATCTCACATTTTATTAAAAAAAAATTAGCGCTCATTCAAGAAAGAAATAATGAATATCAATTAACCATTTTTATTCCAGTTGCATGTGATTATTACTTTGTTTTTATTGGAGAAATTTGGGCGTTTGCATATACTGTTTTTATTAAATTATTGTGTTTAACCTGAAGGAACCTTAAAAATTAATCACTTTGTCAAATAACCACATATAAGTACCAAGGGAAAATTAGACTGTGGCAAAAATACATGCTTTTATTGTACTATGACTTCTGATTTCAGTTACTAGAAACCTTTGTTGCAGCCTTCATCTTTTGTTTTGATGAACCCATCTCTCTCTTTCTTTTAGCAGTATAACAAAAAGGCACATAATTTTAGATTTCAAAACTCTTTCTATACATTTCATTTTGGTTTGGTTTGCTTCTGTCTTTGTTTCTAAGTCACTGCCCTTGACAAGCAGTCAGTCTTCAATACAAGCTTTATGATTTATATAGCTCATACAACTGGATCAAAAAAACTTGTGAGGTTCAGGTTGTTATATCTGTCTTCTCCAGGACTGCAGGATATAAATAAACATAGAAAATTTTGGCTGAATATGGTAATAAAAAGTCACATATCTTGACTTCTGTATTTAGCTACTAAAAGGTGGGAAATATATTTAATATGTATGGAAATTTCAACTCTAAACTGGAAACTTTATTTATCGATCCCCTGATAGGCTGCTTAAGATTATTACAAGTGTGAAAAAAACAGAAATAATGAACTTAAATGCTATTCTGAAACTCATTTCAGGGGTGAGGCATCACTGATAAAAATGAAAATACTCTGGGTAGAAGGAAGACTTTACCTGTTGGGAGAATCTATAACGTCCATTAGCTTTAAGGATTGATCCACTCTCCTCTCTCTTTTCCAAATGAAGAGTTTTATGTGAAACAGTGGTTCTGCTGCCTTCTTGGGATTCCCCATGCTGGGTAGCTGTGTAACTGCTGTATGGTGTCCTGATGGTAAATAGGATGGTACTGGTAGGTGATAAGCGATAATTTTATGACTGGAATGGTATATGTTTGCATGTATTTGTTTTAAGCAAAAATAAATAAGCTGATAAGAAAAAAGTCAATATAAAGGATAATACCTGAGAGACATCTACTGTTATGTGTTTGGGAAATATGTCCTATGGCCATAAGTACTATACTTCTGACACATCTTCCGAATACAGTTAGACCTAGAGAGTGATAACTATACAGCTGTTCCTCTCAAATAAGCAAAGTTCAAATCAATTTCCATAGAGAGAATTATAGAAGAGCCAAGAAATAAAAATGCATCAAAAATGTTAGATTTTTTTGGTAGTGAGAAGAGAGAAAAAAACCTGAAATTTGAGTAACATTTTTAAAAATATGTATTTTTCATAGAAGAGTCCCAAGAAAATTTCCACTCTGAAAGACAAAATTGAGATTTGTTTCCAGCTTGCTCCCTGCCAGCATGTTAGTTACATCTTTTGACCTCTTCAACTGTAGACCTCCTTAGCCTAGAAAAGGTTGGTTGGGTCCAGCAAATTGCTCTTTGGGGAGGCAATGAACCTCACATGCTAGGAAGAAAGTTAGCATAGTATGCTGGTTTTGGCTGGGATAGAGTTAATTTTCTTCACAGTAGCTAGGATGGGGCTGTGTTTTGGATTTGTGCTGAAAACACTGTTGATAATACAGGGATGTTTTCGTTACCGCTGAGCAGCGCTTACCCAGAGCCAAGGCCCTTTCTGCTTCTCACCCCAGCCCACCAGCGAGCGGCTGGGGGGGCACAAGGAGTTGGGAGGGGACACAGCTGGGACAGCTGACCCCGACTGACCAAAGGGATATTCCATGCCATATGATGTCATGGTCAGCACATACAGCTGGGGGAAAAAGAAGGAAGTGGGCGACATTCTAAGTGATGGTGTTTTGTTTTCCCAAGTAACGGTTACGCATGATGGAGCCCTGCTTTCCTGGAGATGGCTGAACACCTGCCTGCCAATGGGAAGTGGTGAATGAATTCCTTATTTTGCTTTGCTTGCGTGCACGGCTTCTGCTTTACCTTTTAAATGTCTTTATCGCAGCCCACAAGCTTTCTCACTTTTACCTTTCTTATTCTCTTCCCCGTCTCACTGTGAAGGAGGTCAGTGAGAGGCTGCATGATGCTTAGTTGCTGGCTGGGGTTAAACCACGACACATAGGAAAGTGGCTGAATGAATGGCAGGAAATTAGTCAAGTAGTCAATCAGTTTATTGTAATTCTCATCTAAACTTCTGACAAATCTGATAGGTCTTGGCTGGCCATTCCCAGTCATTGGAAACTATTCCATGTTCATGAAAATACTCAATCACTTGCAATGACTTTTGGATGACTGATGTTACAGTAGGAACCTTCAGGAGAAGAGTGTTGGAAGGGAAAAAGTAAAGAGGAAGAGGCTATATTCCTGTATTAGCTGAATTTTCTATGCCATTTTCCTCCCAAAATACTGCTAGTTTTTGCTGTAAAATTTCTTATCTCAAAGTGTCTGGAGGGTGTCTATGAGGTGGGAAATACAGCTCTTCATAAACCAGTGAGAACTGAATTTGTTGGTTAGATTCTGCTTTCTTCAAGGTGTCCAGGTTGCAGGTGAGCAGAGTTGTTTCCATTAAAAGTCTTTTAAACTTGTGAGACTCAAAAAATATTAGAAATAACAAATAAAGAAACAAAGAGGTCTGTGAGTGAAATACTGAAGAATGAAAATACTGACCAAAAAGCTGTGATTAAACATTTTTCTGACAAAATGTCTCTGTAGACAGAGTAGCTTTTTTACAGAACATGTTTATCCAACACATTTAGATTTCAGTGGTTTTAGATCTCTTTATTTTTAATAAACGTTATTTTTAAGAACTGACAGGAGAAGAAAGTTAATCTCCAATCAAACAATATCGTAGAGGTCTGCGAGTGCAGAGGAAATTTCAGCCTTAAAGTATAGCAAAAAAAAATAATCATATTCATATAGATTGCAGATTTTAAAACAAAATATTATTTTCCGTTAGTAAAAGTGTTTTCAACTTTGTGACTTTTTAAACTGAAGAGCTGTCAAGAAGAAACACCTTTAGCTAATCCATAGCATTTATATCTCTCTAAAAGAGGTTGAATTCAGAGTATTGGTTTACTTAAAAAAAAAAAATAAAAAAAAAAAAAAAGAAAAAAAAAAAGAAGCCCTTACCATCTCTCTAAACTTTTTACTTTTTAAACTTTCTAACTTCAAGGCTTTATTGTATAGCAGATTTAGATCTGACATTTGGAGTAAATTTCAATAGAGCTCAGAAGAACCTAAGCTCTACGAGTCTGTGGTACCCTTTAAAGTCTAACAGCTGAGTCACTCTAGCCCAGATCTGCATTAAAGAAAGCAGAGCTGGGTAATTTGATGTTGTTGGACTTCAGATTTGTGGGCTGTTATATCCAATCAGTATAATCATTACAGTGATATGCACAAAACCATGCTGTTGCTTATTCTACAACACCGTCTCTGCCACACTAACATAATAACAAATGTGGGGCTCCAGTGATGTGGTGCAATTTGAATTACTTAGTATGATATGAGTATACATAAATAAATATACTAAACTTTTTCCTACTTGAAAAAGATTACATTAATATAGCAGTATGCCAACCCATGCAAACTGTAAACCCACTAAGCAAGTCATCAGAGTGTTTTATCAGTCCCTGCCTCTTCCTATGAGCCATGCAATATTTTATGCCCCTTCCAAACCTCTTCACAGCCTTCATCTATTTACCCAGCGAGATCTCTGTCACTGGCCACGTGCCCTCTTATCCAGAGTCTGGTCTCACATATGACTGCAGTCAGCATTTGACACGGGAACCGGAGAGACACCTCCACAGCAGCAAGTCTATCCCATTATTGTTTTTATTTAAAGCTCTCCCTTATCCATTTGCATCTCTCATACACTTAGCGTTGGACTTATCCCAGTGCATCTGATGCTTTTTCTTTGGTGTGACAATAGTTTTCCATAGTTACCAAGCCAGTATAGTTGGGACTGCAGGTATATATGCTTCTAGGTACGCAGTTGTTTTTCTAATTCTTTTTCATTCAGCTGATTTGTGACCTTGCAAAATGAAAAGAATGATGCCTTGTTTGTCAGCTTGTTTGTGCTTTAGAGAGGAAAAATGCTATAAGAGAACTAGGTTGGTTTGTGACAATTACCCTGGGCTCTCTCCCATTCTTTTGACTGCGTTATGCTTTGGAGAAATCGTTTCTGTTTGTATATCTGGGTAACTATCCATCCATCTGCACAACTAGCATTTAGGCAGAGGAAATATCGAACAAAAAGGTGTTTGGTTTTTTATTTTGATTTTTGGTTTTGATTTTTTTATTCAGTATCTAGCTTTCCAAGAAAAAGATTATAGATTTCTGAGTTTGCTTGTTTGTGAGCAAAGGTGATCATTTTTCCACACTGCTATAATTCAGCTGAAAAGAATATTCCTGTATAACAAGAACAACAATGTGTGTGCAATTTGGGGGGCAACAGTATAATATATGGCAGAGAACAAGAACATCCCGATGACCTCATGCCAAACACTGTGTTACTGCATACCTCAGTTTCCCTAACTACTCAAATGTAATGTGTTGTTTTTCCCTCTTTGCAAATACTGATAATACGAAGGCTTAAAAACTTACAAATGCATGGTCTGGAAAGCACTGTGACAGAGCTGTATATTTTCTTGAACTTGAACCTTTCAAAAGCTGAATAATTGGTCCTTCTTGGTTACAAATTGCAGAGATAAAAGGAATGCTCTTTTTTTATTATTTTTAAATCATTTGTTTCAGGTCAGAAAACATCTCTCCTGTTCACACTTCGCCATCACATTATCTACCCTTCACCTGCAGATTTTTCTTCTTTTTGCTCCCATGGTAATTGTAATATCCAGTGTACATGTGCATCTTTGATCACTGTTCAGCTGATATCTCAGTGGTTAGCAGAGAGGTAAGAGGCTTCCCTGTGCAGAAGATTGATCTTTTATTTTGATTTGTTGGTTATTATATTGGCATGGTTTACAAAAGCATGAAAAGTTTTTAAAGATGACCAAAATCAATTATTCCTTGTACAAACAGCATCATGGGAGTGGCTGGCTGTGACTTAAAAAACAAAATTAAAAAATGATCCTTGAGGTGAGATAAGAAAGACTTGCTTTTAGCCTACCCTGATCACCTGTGGCTGGAAGCCTGTATGTCTGGCAGAATATATGAGCAACAGGATGCTCATTCCAGCTGCTATTTGAGGTTGCACTTTCTTCCATCAAGACAAGTCAAACACAGATTACCAGCTGTCTGACACTCCCTTCACAAACAAAGAATTGGATCCCCCAGTAATTACTTTTACTGTGACTTCCATGAGCCCCTTGTCAGGCCCAAAACTTGGATTAGAGTTGCATTTATAAAAACTAAAGGGTTTACCTGATGTGTGGGACTTATGCTGGATGTGTTTATGGGGATTAAAGGTGAAATGAAAATCCAGGTCCTACAGAAGCAAGTAGAAAACCACTACTAATGTCATTAGAAGTTGGATTGGACTGTTAAAAAAATTCCTGAGTAAAAATAAGACATTTCTAGTCATGCCTACAAGGAAAAATGCCTCTGGAAGTTTTCTCCCTGAAAAATGGTGATAGAACTTTTGGGGCTTTTGGTTTTCCTCTTTTCACACTCTGTATCTGATCTGTAGTTATCATGGACAGCCAGATACGAACAAGTTTTGGATACATGTGCTCCATATCACTATGTTATTTAGAATGATACATTACTCTGTATTTATATTTAGGTCAAAGAGTTTTCTTACAGATTTGCAGTAAATGTGATACAGAAAAGGATAATGTAGATGTGATAAATAGTGCAGTTTGAGGTGATTACAATGGGAAGAGGGGTTTGTATAAATGGCCAATATATTTCAAACAGTCTTCGTCTTTTGAAAGCGTAAAGATGACTAATGCCTTCACTTTAGAATGAAAGAACTCTAGAAATAGAAAAGTTTCATTAGTAGTTCTTACCTAATCACTCACAACAACCATCAGCTGCCTACTAGGTGAGTGGGTGGAGGAAATATTCTGAAAGCCCCTCAAAATCAATTAAAAGATTTTAATAAATTCAGTGGATGTTGAATCGTCTGGAGTGAGTGCTGAAGGGGGAATGGCAAATTCTCTGCAAAACTTAAACTTGCTTAGGAAAGTCCTAAACCAGGTATTACTCTCCAAAAGTGCTCAGATCTCTTTCACATTCAAATTTGCCTTGTTCCCACCTCGAAACTCTTAGAAGCAAAGCATTTAATATCTCGGTACAGCAGTAATAGGGATAATACTTTTATTCCTTATCCAAGCCATCCATCTATAACTAGGTGTGCAGAGAAGAGTCCAGAAGAGGACAAGAAAGTCCAAAGCTACAAAATGAGGAAAGATGAAAGAAATTTGAGATTTTCAGTTCAGAGAAAGAAAATGCATAGGAAGTCGCTGTGGTGTTCCTCGAATATGAAAAAAGTCACTGAAAAGGCAAAGAGAATAAACTGATTTCTGAGAATAGGTTGGGAAGCCATGGACTTGTACTGAATCAAAGTACATGCAGGTTAGATACTCGGTAAAGCTTTGTAGCAGTGAGGGATTGCCAAGGGACACATTGGATCCAAACAAGTTAGACAAGGGTCTGTCAGGGGACAGTTGGGTAAAGCCAATCCTTCTCCTATGTTACCTCTCTTATCCTAAAAATGAAACTAATTATATCTGTTGACTTGCAACATAGTGTTCTTTTGAGCATTAATTACCTACCACCTACCAAGACCTTGAATTTTAAACAGCTTTCATTTATTATTCTCATGTTCATCTCCTATATTCAGTTCTATGACTGCCTGTGTATTGCAGGTGGTCTAAATCCTCATTAACTCAAACTAATCTTTACCTGTCTTCCTTTTTTCTTTTTTTTTAATCCATGCACAAATCCCAAATGTCCTTTTTATTAAGTATTCACCCTGCAAATTTGGAAAAGTAGTAATTTTGTAAAAGCAGTTTTGTGATCCTTGTCTTGCTGAGCTTACTAGCTTGTCTGTTCTGTATTTGGTTGTATTGCTGTTCAGTGCAGGCAGTTGACCTTATTTTTATAACTTTATTCCCAAAACAATTTTATTTTTTTTTTAAATTCTAAAGTAACTCCCATTTAATTTCATACACATTATTGTCTTTTGCTACTAAGCACCAAAATAAGATTAATCTTCTTTAAGGAAAAAAAAAAAAAAAAGAAAAAAAAAAAGGAAAAAATGTGCTTTTGAAGCTATTATCAACCAACATGCATATTTTTCCCAAACTTGCATTATGCAAGCTCAAAAAATATTATAGTATGTAATGTTTCCTAACAAGAATGGGCTGTTTAATGCATTAAACTACCAGAGTAACAAGATAGAAAAATTGTTTTTTTTCTTGAGTATCTTACATATTGTTAAGTATTTTAAATCTATCACGCATAGGATTTATTCTGAATACATGTTTTTAATGCTTTATGCAGACAATGGTTGTCTCAGATCCTCCAAAGCACAAATTCAAAACCAATGGTTAGTTAGGTAAAGTTGGGATCCTTATTGACCTGAAATTATACCCTAACTGACAAGTCAGTTAAGCATGTGTTTAAACCCATCCTTTTTCAGCAAATAATTTCATCTTAACTTTTTGGCAAAAATTCAAATTTAAGCATAAATGTAAGTAATGAGTCTTCAAGCATATTATTTAGTGGTTCTCCAAATAGGTTAATTAAGCCCTGGTAATGAACAAGACAATACTGATAGTAAATATTGAATTTAAAATCAAGCATTCCTATGTTTTGTTTTGGTTTTTTTTTGTTGTTGTTTCCTTTTGCATGTGTACATTTGATAACAGTATCAAAACCTAGGGATGGAGAGTAATTCAACATCTTATACTTCCTATTTCGCTTGTGAATTTTTTTTCCTCATAGAAGGTAATTCCCAGAGGATTCACAGGCTCTCAGCTGAGATCACCATGTGATGCCACCTTGAAAATAAGGGCTTTGGTCTCAGGGCAGAGTCCCCAGCACTGGTTCACTGCTGAGTGAAGTCTCAGAAACTGTGACTGGAAATAGAATTATATTTATAGATCTGCTACTTGGTCTTAATTCAGTATAGGGGTCAAAGAACTTACTAAACATAACATGAATGGGAGCAAGTATTTGTCATCAAAAAAATGAAAAAGGAATACCAAAGGTACAAAGATGAAGAAGCAGCCTTTTTTCCATTTCCATTTATTAATGTTACAACTCTTCAGAGGGCAGTATACATATCACCAAGCACTGGTTCAGAAATGTAATACTGACTGCTAGGAAACAAATTCTCCATGTAGGTGTGATCTGATATCTAACCAATGTGTTTGTAGTTTCAAAGTTTGACAGGCTCTAGCTGACTGAAAAGGTTTTGGTGCATGCTTCATTTTTCTTGAGGAGGGGTGTGACTTGGGGTGGTGGTGGTGGGGTGTTCCAGTAATACTGGAAAGGTTGAAAAATTACCTGCAAAAACATTTCTATGTACAGCAGACCTGATATGAGCAGGAGTATCAGGACAGTGAAGCTGTTTGGGGGTTTTAGACTTGGAATGGACTTGGTTATGATTTGGATAAGGTCAACAAATACTGACAAAGCAAAAAGATTTCTGAAAGTAGAATGCTGTTTTGTACCAGAACACAGTACTTGATGGAAGGAAGTTGAAGACTATTTTATACCAAGGACAGGGTGCCCGTTTCAGACACAGGGTAGCTTAATTGGAGTAATTCATCTAGAGATATGTTGAATTCTCCATCCCTGGAAATCAAGACTGGAAACCTTTTGAAAACTAGGTCAAATCAGAATCATAGCCTTGATGTAGAAATGCAGAAAATAGTTGCTCCAGATGCTCCAAAGCACAAGTTCAAACCAACAGTAAGTAAACTAGCAAAAGTTATTCAGCCTGTGCTATGGAGGGTGCTGGAGGAAATGATCAGCTGACACCTCAGTCTTTAAAAAAGGTTATGTGAATTGCTACTTTACATCATGGTTTGGCTTTATTAACATATAAACTATCAGACTATCATCTAGAATTCTTTTATGTTAGCTTTTTTTTATGATACAACTTCTCTCTTCTCTGCCCCCCTCCATCATGTTCTGGTCATGTTAATTTTTGCTTTATAATCATAAAGAAATAAGAAATGTATTTTTAATTAATTAGTTTTATTTAAGTCAAAGCACCTGCTCATAGTTTATGGGAGTTAGGTCTCTAAAAAAGAATGTTCTGATTCCTGATATGACATTTCAGAGGCTGAAATTTCATTTACAACTTCTAGGAATCTAGCCCAGTAGTGAGATGCTCTCACATTGGATTTCCTAAACCTGGCAAGTCAACAGCTGAGAACCACCATAGACAAATGAGCCAAAATACAGCCAGGCAGGACATTTCCCTTGAGAAGCAGTACACTGAAACTTCATACTTCCTTCACTCTATGTGTTTTTTCATAATAAGATATTACTTGTACTCTTTTGACAGAAACTGCCAAAATTGCTGTTTGTGCTAAGTATAATAGATTCTATTTAACTTGTAGTGCTCTGGCACCTGTCACTAAGTCACTAAAAAAATCCTTAGGAGAGCATTTTGTACATGAGAGAAGTTAAGATCTATCACAGACCAAGCAACCAAATGAAAATAAAATGTGTGACTTAAGCAAAGTAATAACACGCAGATTTCAAAATACCATAGTTATCTCCTTTATTGACTCCAGGCATGGGAAACAGAAATACTGACCTTGCAGGATGATCCTTTCAACTCTACTGGAAGCCAAATTCCAGTCTAAAATACAACCTAATTTTAGAAGTGAATTTTTAAATCCATTTTCTTAGGAACAACATTGCTGTGACTGACCTTGAAATATTTGCCTCTTTATAAACTTACTCTGAAACATCCTGCCGCTTCTTTTTCTTTCCAGTCCCTGGAGCTGAGATGTATCATTGTTAGTTTTCAGCATTATTATTTGTTCTGCAGAGTGAACTTACTGTGTAATTATATCTACCAGTACCAGTAACTACCACCAGCTACAACCCAAACAGGACTACTGGGTAAGATAGTCCTTCACAGAAGCCTCCTTTAGTTATTCTTGTGTTAAATCACACTGTGTCACTTCCAAAAATATCCCACAACCAATTGCATGCTGCATCCTAAGGGAAAGGGAACTCAAAATCACAATGGTTTCTAGATAAAACAGAAGTGATGGCACTATCATCTTTCCTTCAGACTCTTTCCAGGCTCCTGTGATCCTTGCAAAGATGTGACACATTGGTATGGTCTCCAGCAAGTGCTGATAACACCTGGCTTACGGAATAAAGATGCCACTGGGAAATCTCAGAGATAAGCAGCAGTTAAAATCAGGCTGCTTATTTAAGGGTCACATGCGTTAGGTGTATTATCCACTGACATTTGGGCATAAGCCTTGCCTGTGATTACTGCATGAATCAGTAGTTCATAAAACGTAGGATTCCCAGGTTTGTCTATATTACCAATCAGTGCAGTGCCCAAAAAAAAAGATTGATTTGGGGGTTCATTTGACACAATCCCTTACAGCTCTTGAATCCTATGTCTGCATCACGTGTGCCAGCAGAGAGTCTCATGCGGGTTGCCGATCCTGTCCACGTACCCCGTGTCTCTGCCCGGCAGGGGATGGTGCACCCACCTCACAAGTGGGGCTCTGTTGATGACAACCTTGCATGTGGCTTTGGCCAACGGGGGAACTGCTTGAGCACACGTGGTGCCCTTGAGCCGGTACCCTTTGCTTTCTAGTATAAATATGAGGCAAATTTACATCTGGAGAGGACCACTTGAGCACATCAAAATGCTAACACAGGTACTCCAGCATACTCTAGTTGCTAGCTGCACTCATTCACTATCTCATACCAGCACTGGATTTTGGTAACATAAAGCATTCAGCAAGTAAAATGCTAATGTTAGAATTCTCTATGAATTTTTCTAGAGTTTCTTGAGCACTGATAACACTGGAAGGCTCAGTGCTTTCAGCATCTGAGCGCCATATAAAGCATTAAAGAGATACTGAGCAAAACAGTTACCATCCCCTGTCACACAGCAGCACGTGTACTGACAGCATACATTCCCTGTGGCAAGGACCCTGTGTACCTTTACGTTTTCTACCACACCAGATGCACACATGGTTCCTGATAATATTTAAATAACAATACAAGCAGTAGTTCTGCTCTGATTTTATATAAGGCATGCTTGTTCCACCATATATTGTCAGGGATGAGAAAATTATAAGAATGCTTGCTGTTCTGTGCGATAGCAGTGGGGTTTTGTTTGGTTATGTGTGCACGAATAGCCTGAGGAGTTCACAAATGTGTTTGATTTGCATTGAGTGAAGAACCTTAGAAACTGCTGTGATGAGCAATGAGGAGAAGCACAAGTTAATACAGCAAGCAATCAGTTGGTGTGTAGCTCTCTTTCATTAATACAAAGACATCTTGTCTTTGAAAACCAGATGGTTTTATTTAGTTCTCATATGATGGCAAATCCATGAGCTGAGATCAGAGACAGACTGGAGATCAGAACATTTTGTTGACTGCAACCAAGAGCTGCCAGGCCCACAGAATCCATCACTCATTCCAGGAAGGATTTTAACCATGGGTTTTTGCAGTCAGGCCCACCTCCTGGTGCTCTGAAAACATCTGCTGCATACAGTCTGCATTTCTTGGTTTATATACAAACATCTGAAGAGCCTACACACTTTGTTCTGTCATTCCAGGACAAGGCATGGACAATCAGTTTTCCCAGAGGGAAATTAAAGATAACTCTAGCCCAGCCTCCAGAGTATTTATTGACAAGTATATATTGACTGTCCTCTTTGGCCTTTCTGAGTCTGACAAATGATTAAACAGGGAACTCTATCACATCCTTGGAAATGCTGATTGAAAATGGTGGATCAGTGATTATATTGAACATGGATAAAAAGTAGTCATATATCACTGGGGTTTAATCTCTTTTGCAGAAAGGAGAGCATATTGATCAGAATCAGAATGCTTAAAGTTAGGTACACCTTAAATGACAGTATTGGCGCCTAGACATGCATCAATAAGGCTATTTTAATGTGTCTTATATTATTCTGCCCAAATTATTTCATTGGCTCTTCTATCATCCTTCTAAAAACCTATCGATCTCTTATTTTCAGTTATTGTTGTTTTATACCAGGATGTTCTTTGTTGCATTTGCAATGATGTTGCAGTTTTCTGATGCTGTTGGAATCTCACTGAGATTGTTATTTGGTAAGTTACAATCCCTGGGTGTAAATGTGTAGTGAATCTAATGGACTTCTTGCTTTCAGTCTCTGTGTCTCTAGGCCTCTGGTGCATTTGTCAAAATAGTCTTACTTGGAAGTTCCAGAACTATTCCTAAATTGCAAAAAAATGCTAAAAAAAAAAAAAGTCAAGGACACTTCTTTCTAGTCTTAGAGCAAGGAGAGAGGAAAAAAAAGGCATTTCATATTATTTTCTACATTCTTCTTTCCTTTTTTTGGTGATTAACTTGATGTCAAAGGTGAAGTCTTCAAATTTTTTTTCTTATCACTCTTTGCTCTGATTAACATCAAGAAAATGGTGAGAAGACACTGTTGTGCATAAGTTTCAAACAGCCATGAATGTTAACTAAGCGTAAATGCAGAGGGGTTATTTCTGTAGATCATCACTTGCAACAGAAGACAAAGCAACTGTAAACTATTGAAAAGAACATCACCCAATTTTGTACTGTGCATGTTCCCTTTCTTCAGAGTAAAAGGGTATATGAATGTTAACAAAATTTCAGTCTCTGGAAAATGTCTCCAAGGCTTCATACAGGAGCTGGAAAAGTGCTGAAACTTTCCGCTCTTACTGGTTTAGCAATGGCTTCTTGCCACCAAAGGTCATTCTTAATAGAAACAGGGGTTGGCTGAATAGACAGTTTATCTATTTATGGGCATATTTATAGACTTGACATATTTAATAGATCTAGCTGGCATGGAATACACCATTCATTTTGTAACAAAAGCTAGATGCCCCCCCCCCCTTTTTTTTTTTTCCATGTTGGTAGGATGAAGAAGAACAGAACCGTTTTCTCATTTGGCTTGTTTCATTTGAAAGTCCCTTTGTAGATCAGTAAATCAGTCTTTGAAGTAATCATGTCCAGATTGTTAAACGTACCCTGCAAATACCATTGTTAATACAATAGCCTGCTTGATTCCACAAAAGAAATCTTTTGCACATAGGCTACACTCCTTATTCTGTATGCAAATATGTGAAGGGACTACACATTACCGACATTGCAGCAAAAGCTTGGAGAATGACTGCTCTGGATCTGAAGAAGAAAAAACCTCAGAACTTGCATTTTTAGGTGAAAGGATGAGAAGGGTGGTTCACAGTTCACCAATTAGTACTCAAAGAATTGGGATCTTGTGGTTATTCTTTTTGTCACTGGGAAATTTGCAGCTAGTTCTAGCTATAAACTGCTGTTTATTAGGCTGATAGTACAACTGGCTTCCTAATTCTGCATCAGTTCAGACAGTAAGCTGTACTGTGGCAGAATGGCAAGGAGCTGATATGACATGTATGATGTTGTACCTTTAGGCAAACTAGAACTCTTTGGATGTGAATTAAGTTCCTGTGTCACTTACAGTCTGTTCCAGAGCTGCTTTCTTTGAAGAAAAAGAAAAAAGAGTATTCACCCTTCTACCGTCTGTGCCATGTAGCTGAATTCACATAGAATACTTCAGGTCATTTAAAACAAGCGTCTTCCCAATCAGGAACATATGCTCCTTAAATAGTCCATCAAATTCAGAATGCTAATATGACTTGCTGTTTGCTGCTGCTGTTGTTTTTTCCTGAAAATCACCCTTTCATGCAGATTCGGACAATTCTGATAAAATCAGAAGAAAGCACAGATCCTGTATCAAGATCCATTTTAAGCTATGTTTCTTTAACCTGTAAAACAAGTCATAACATACTCTGAAGCACTGTCTTTTAAATTAAACATTTGCCAAGATGCTATACTAAGGTACTCCATGATGGTAAATGGATGAAATGAAATTCTCTGGGATTGCCTTTGTAATAGGATAAACAGACTTGCATGTCATTGCAAAGACCTTGATTTATTACATTTTGTATTGGATTCAGTCACGAGCCATCAGTTATATGCACTGTAGGTTATTTTTCTCAACTCATTGACTATTTGTTGCATACAATTTGTGACACTGTTGCAAATTTCTGGCCTTTTGCAAAAATCCACATTGAATCAGCAGTTTCTGCTATGTGCTTTCAGGCTAGAACCTTCTCAGCACAGAAGTGGTGTGGTGTTCCATTTTGTCTGTTGCACTTCCTAAAGTCTTGCCCCAATACAGCTGCACTCATTCCTCTAATCCAGCTATGCTTTCAGGTATTGTTACCTTTTCTCTTTGGATTTCTTTTATAAAACCAGAAATTTTCTGTGGCCACCAGTGACTTCAAAGGGTCTGAGACGGAAAAACTTTTGTCTCCTTGCCTGTCTCCTAGTATTTTGCACAGCAAGTTGTGCTTTGCCATTTATAACATCCAGAAAGCAGCTACCTTTTCCTTACCACTGTCGTCATTATCTGCTGTCTACTAATTCTAATCTCTTACCTCTTGTAACAGCTCCCAAGCAAACAAGGCCATAAGCTAATAAGGGGCAGCCATTTTGCCCACTTGTTTTTATTCACCTACACAGATAGCTGCAGGCTGTATGGTCGGACCTGCCTCCGCAGCCAGATCTGGTCTCAGTCCGTTCTCACTGTGTGCTTCCTCTGGATGTGTCGGCAGTGGTGTGCCTGAACCACATGGCTTCAACTCTCAGTTATTAGTGCATCCCTGTGCTGACATAGCCCTATGGCTGCCAGTCTAATGGCAAAATGCCTGGGAAAGCAAAGAACGACCGTTATATTCAGCACTTTGACCTCCTTTGACCGTCCTTGTGTGGTGAAGGGTCTGTACTCCCCAGCTGCAGTCTGTGACTTGTGTCACCAGCTGTCCTGCTCCTCAAAACATTGCTATCGGTGTGCGAGTACTACACAAGTGTAGCTATCACTGCTCCGTACAAGTACATCAGGATTTGCAATCTGCATATGCTCCTCCTTAGGCAGATTTTGAAAGCTTCAGAGAGGTCTTACCAGAAGGTGTGGACCATGGACACTGGATTGTTTGCTGTATACCCTGGCCACTGACTTGACAAAGAAGTCAAGAGCAGTTTGGGATAATTCCTGTGATCTGGACACAGTTGAACTCGAGGGAAAGAATCCTATTGCATTAAGCTTTGGATCAGATCTCTCCCTAAGCCCAGATGAAGAAGTAATCACCAAGCTTTTCTGTTAGCAAAATATATTGAGGATCACTTGTTACGTTGCTATTCTCTATAGATTTTATTCAATAGGGACAAAATGCAGGCCGTTGAACTTGCCTTAGGGGAGAAGTCTGGGGATAGACTTCAGCCATTTCATCATGAAGTGGATGGAAAGACCCATATTACCTGGTTAGTTCAGAGTGTGTGATAGTATCTGTCACATTAAGACGTAGAATGTCTCTGTCAATTAAAATGTAGAATAAGTATCACAGATTTTAAGGCCCAAAGAAGTTGTTTTGATCCCGCTATCTAACCCGTCTTATAATGCAGGTGATATAGTCATCCATGTGTTTATCGTGACAACAATTTCTTAAGCTGCACAGATGTGGATTTGGGAGAAGAGGAGTGTAACTCATTCTCACCTCCAGAACTGTATTATCAAACAGTCAGCTGTGGCTGTCTTCCTCTGTCATATGAGAACTTCACTTACTAATGAAGGTTTTCTCTGCCTGTGGCTACCTGGTCCTCTGTGTTTCTCTTTATATTCTTGTATATCTTTTCAATTTCTACAAATGGGGAGAAATCAAAATTCACAGTGACTGTATATAATTTGCATACTATACATACTGTAATTTCTCCAAAGGTGACATATTGTCAGCGTGTGTAAGTTATTTATTTGCAAAAGGTGTGAGATGAGTTCCAGAGGAGTCTGCTTTGCTAGGAAATAACTCCCTCTTTGAACACACACCAGCTGCTTCCCTTTTTCGCCGGGGTGTTTGCATCATGTCACCACCTGACATGATTTGCCCTGGAGGCTCCAGGAAGGAATAGAAAGGTTGCCATGTTAATTAGAGGAGAGTGATAAAACCTGATGTTTTATTTATTTTCTTGAAGAGGGATTTGTGCGTCTTATCCTGTTTTATGGTAATATTTTTATGATGAAATTTTTTAAGTTTAGTTCAGAATCAGTTCCCTGAGGAACAAGTGCTACAGCAAATTATAGAGGCCCCCAGTGCTTGAGATTTCTCATTAAAATTAACCCACCCCTAACTGCAGTTAACAAACAGTCATCACATCATCAAGGATCCTAACTTAGCTCCTGACGATGACATCGGTAGAATTAGACATATACACTGTTTAAGGATTTATCTTTAATGACTGAGATGGAGTCCATACTGTGATTCAAACCACTAGTTTAGAAACACTGCAGATACCTGAAGGTTGCAGCAAGTTATGCCAGGAAGGGAACAGAGTTATGTAGGTCCATCTCACAGAGGTTCAAGATCTGAACACCTTCATGGATCTTGGCCCATGGTGCTTCTTTTGCCTGGCAAGCATCAACACTTGTGTGAAATGGACTTTTGAGTAATTGGCTGTCGGCAGAACTCAAGGAGTATGTAGTTGCGTTGCTGTAACTACAAAGACTCGTCACACTCGCATGGGGTCAGGATAAGTCTGGCTGTAAGAATGCCCCATGGCAATTAAATGAACACAGCTTTCTTCTTGGTACAGAGATGAATTTAGACCTGTGGGGACTAGAAAGCCAAGGAGTAAGGCAGAGAAGAATAGTTGTGTTTTCTTTGGTCTCAGATTTGTTGTCGTTCAAGTTTAGGCTTCAGAGTGACAGACTAAGCTGTCACACATTATGAAACCTTTGCTGAAGATCAATATTTTCATTCTTTTCTTGTGATCCAGAGGAATTAAGCAGTTAAAGACCAAAAGGCAAAGACCTGACTTTTATAGACATCTTGCTTTAAAGATCCATTTTGCGTAAATAACTTGACTGAGCCAATCCATGCTGTAGCCTTGGTATTTACATTATAATAGTCCCTAGAAACTCCAGCCATGCATGGGGTGTCATTTTTCTAGATACTGTGTATAATTCAATAAGAAGAGATAATTTCCAGAAGCATTTATAACCCAAAAGACAGCTTAGGTGGGGAAAGGAAAAAAAATGTCCTATAAGAGAAAGACCATTTAGTACATACTAACTTCAAGCACAAACTAAATTCAGTTGTCAGTCAGCAAACCACTTCAGCATTCATTCCAATGAATTTAGCTCATCATCTATTTGGGGCAAACAGTGTTTTACACTTGGGTAAACAGTTTACCTCAGCAGGATTCTGGTTCTTGATTGTGGCTACTTGAAGCAATTGCAATATGAATGACAATAATAATACTAATGAGTCTCATTAATTAGGATCACATACTGCCAATAATACCTCTGAAAAACACCTTTCCTGTTCCAGATTTTGTACAATTTATTGTGGTTTCTACTGTGAAAAACTTTTGGGTTTACCTTTGAGCTCTTTGTCCTGGCTGTGATTTTAATAAGAGGTTGTTTTTATGCAAATAGTGTATTATTCACAATTTTTCAGTGTTTGTCTTATGCTGATTATGTTAGCAGCTTGTCTTCTGTACTTGCAGTCTTGCTGCTAATAATTTTACAGATCATATAATGGAGTTAATGAAAACAACTGTGTCACTTTCATTGTCTATACCACCAGTGTACATGGATGAGGAGAGGCTGCTGTGATAATTTTGGAAGGACTCAACAACCCACCATGTGTTGGAGGCTTAACCCATCAGATGTGGGAGCTTTTTGCCATTGTCTAGCACTCTTCTCCAAGTCCATTGCTTGCTGAGAAAAAAAGAAGGATTTTCATACTGTTTCCTAAGGGTCCATCTTCAGATTCTATTAAACCTATTATTCGGACAGAAGAAAACTTGTCAGTCCGAAGAAAATGGTACAAAGACACAGTTTTTGCTCTAATTGTCACAGATTTGAACAATGTGTTGTTGCCAAAAATTTAAATGCATCACTTTACAAAGCTGTTTATGCAGCATGTGAATTATTTGGGATAAGTTTCATTATGGTGATTAATATGCATGACACTGCATCGCAATATGAAACCTATTAAGCCTGGATTGTTTATTTTATTGTTGTTGTTGTTCTTTTGATGGTACGCAATTTAAGAGCAAAACCACCCCCTCTCAATAAGATCTCAGTGTCTTTTCATAGGTTCAATCTCAGTTCGTATTTCTGAGATGGGATCATGTTTTTGAAGTGTTAATTTATATGCATAATACCTTTGTTACATACAATTCATAAAGAGCAGTTGGGTTTATAATATACATGGAAACTAATTTTCTTGTAGTTAGGCTTTTGAGCTTTGTACAAGATAGACACTATAGAGTTTCCTTGAAAGACCTTCAATTAACACTAGCTGAGGATACGCAACCACAGAGCTGTGACTTGGGTTTGCATCTGAACAGCCCTTACTGCAAATGAAAGGCAAATTGAACTGGAACTGCCTGGGTTTGCGTCTTTTTTCTCAAAGCCTTGTAGTGCTGTGAATTTTGCCCAAACCTGGGCCCTAATGTAATTTACACCCTTTCGAGAAACTAGGAGGAATCCAGAGTATGGTATAAAGCATAAAAACTAGAGAGTTTCTGGTTGGTTTAGGTTTCATTTTAAATGTTCCTATGAGTTTTGATAAAAAGCATCTCAATAGCACTATACCACGAAAAACTCCCTGTCAGTCCAACTTCCATAGATCTAACCTAGTTAGACTTCTGTGAAGCTTGTCATATTTTACTATAAGAGAAATGATTAATTAAGATGAAAAGGAACAGAATTAGTAGAAGGCCTGTAAGGTGCATAAGAAACTGAAATACAACAAAGGAAAACATTAGGCTGAATGGAGCTTTGTAGCTGAGATCCTCAAACCTCCACATTGTTTAATACTGTCTATCATGCTAGTCATTATGACTAGCGTGATAAACAACGCTTTTGAAATGTGCTAATATTTCAAAGGTAGAAAAGATGCCAATAAAGAAGAAGGATCCAGGTACTATACAGAATTTACTGAGTGACCTTGAGGTCCCAGAGTAATGGAAACAGAAGGTCACGCATGCCAGAACTAATACCAAATATTGGGCACTGTCACTATGTAGCACTAGGAGGGAAGAAAAGTTGCCTGGGTGTTTGGTCAATCACGGTATGACTATATAACACCTATGGAAAAAAGCAAATATTGCTCTACCATGTCTCAGGCAAAGTGTTTGCAACAGAAATAGCAAAGTATTAACAACCCTTGTAAAGCCCGTATAGTTCTTATTTTTATTCCCTATATATTCTTCTGCTCATCTATGTTAGAGAATGAATTCAAACTGAAATGGGTGCAAAGAACGATCAAGGAACTGGAGACATCATATAGGAGAATGAAAGATTTTTTTCCTTTTTAACCTAATAAACTCAGGCTATGGCTGCTCTCTCTAAATTCCTCAGGAGAAAGAACCTGCAGGATAGGTATGAGATAAAGGGCAAGGTGGACAAAGAATAAAGTATGTATAAATGAATTTAGGTTGGAAATCAGAAAACCACCACCTCATTTTCAGAGCTATGATAGGGTATCCTATACTGAATGATGAGAAACCTGCCTATGTAAGCACAGATAAGCACACAGCTACATTAACGGAAGGAATTATATGAGGTGGCAACTGTTGACAGGACTTTGATGGCCTGTGATGGACCTAATGACTCAGCTGAATCTTGTCTAGCCTTACACATGCCTCTCTCCCTAGCTGAGTGTCATGCTGTGAATAGGACTTTCTCTTGTGAACTTTCATATTAGCAACTTATCCTACCATCAGAATGAGATGTGAAAAGGGGTATTTCTACTATAGACTGATGCCTTGTAAAATTTTGTACTTCAGAAGTAAACCGAAGAGATTGCTTTTGATGAAGAAAACTGTAAGTTCCACAGAAATCATAAGGATGTTTTTGTTTCTTTTGGTTTTGATTTTTCCTTAGAAAATCCAGTCAAGTGAGTAGAGTTTCCCTAAGAAAGGATAAACACCTAATTCTGATTTAGGCCAAAAAAAAATGAGACTTCTCAATACATGTATAGAAATGAGACAGATGACACTGCCTTGTCTATAAATGATGCCCCAGGTTTCAGGACTGCTCCTTAAGTCCCCAGGTGTCCAAATGGGGAAGACCACACTGCACGGCAGCAGGTATAAGAAGTGGTGATTTGTATTTCTTTTCCTCAATAGCACAGTTAAGCTCTGGCACACGTCCGCCGATGTACAAGAAAGGTGAACTGTCAGGGTGTTGTGACTCAGTAGAAATATCTAGTGTCAAATCTTGTAAGACTAAATAACACAGAATGTATTAGAGGCTAATAAACAGCTATTAACCACCCAGCATTCAGATTTACCAATTACCACACTGTTCTAGGCCATGGACCTGCTCGCTGTGGCTGACAACATCGCATTAATGAATCTCAAGTCTTAACCTCCTTGAATTCATGAATAACAATTTGACTCCATGTAACTTGATTACTATGAAATGGAAACTTTAGTTGAGTCTAAACATTGGTTATGAGGTTGAGATGAGAAAGACAACCCTACTCCATCACTGGTAATTTAAACTCATATAAAACCAAGCACCTGTCACAGTGATAAATGGGTTTTCTTGTTATCTCGCTGTCGGTATCATTTCCCAGTCAGATTCCTATCAAACACCCAGACAACACTGTGGAAACCAAGGTACAATTGTCTTCATTTTATTTCTCTTCCAGAGAAATGGGTAAAGGTCACAAGATGCTTATAAATGTGATTGATTTCATTTTCTCTGAGTCATTCCCAGAACACAGATTAATTTACTTGTATATGCAAATGTAAGGTTTTTATAGTCACCACAGAAGAGAGCGCTGCTCATTGTTTACTGACTCCAAGCTTAAGCCACAACCATGTCGAATCAGGAGGTGTCCCAAGGGGTTACGTTTTCAAGGTCCATTTCACTGTGTATGGTTAAGAGAAACCAATTTTTTAATCTGTTTTGCTTTTTAGATCAGTGCCTCAAAATTTTGAGGGTATTCTCAGTCTGAGGAATGAGGCTGAAAGTGTAACAGGAACATGTTCCTTCCTTACAACTCCAGTGTGTCACCTTGCTTCTAGGTGTGTCATATTATTTTCTAGACTTGAATCTTTTTTTAGTTCTTTTTTAGTTTAAATCTTTCGGTTTCAGACCCTGCTGTGTATCAGAAGTAGCAAAGATGTAGGAAGATCAAGAAAGAAGGAAAGAAAAAAAAACCCCCAATATTTAAAAACATTAAACTTGGAAGAATCCTCTGTCCTGTGTTAAACAAGGTGTCTGAATAGACAATCATTGTGGTCATTTCTGAATGTAGAAGCTATGCACAAGCTGTCACTTGTATCAGTATCAGTATGAATGAAGAGAACTGTCTCATCCTGACCTATCTGACAGGTTTAGGATTGGCTCTATAACACTGCAAAGTATTTTTATTCTTTTACATCTTCAGTACCATACATCAAACATGATCATGGTGAACTTCCATTCTCGTTTGCTGGACTGTGGTCTCAAAATTTAAATTTGAATGTTCATGGGTGTTATTAGCAGTCACACAGAACAGCTTGTGGACATGGAATGAACCCTCCAGAGATTAGGATAATAATGCTGCTTTCTGTTAAAGTGTAGCTGAAGAAGGAGGTGGAAGTGATGATTTTATCCCTTTTGTAGAAAACTTGAAATAAACAGAAGACTCAGTTTCTTTCAGTCTCTACCTGTTGCTTTTCCATATTTCTTCTCTCCCTAGAGTGATAGAAGTAGCAGATTATAGGTTAGTCTTTCCCTTTTGAAGCTGTCTCCATGTAGAGGAAATATTTATATTACTTCATCATGCAACAGGAGGTGAGAGAGAGAGAAGGATTTTGCCTGACAATTAACAGATCTCTCTCCTTTTGTGAGAAAGGATGTCTGCTTTTAGAAGATGCTTTAACAATTTGTTCTGCATTTTAGCTGGTGGTAAAAGAAATAACAATCCTGGAGAAGGGAATGGAAGGACCCTTTTTAAAAGGGGCAACAGGGTTGTTTGTACATTGGCAATAAAGTAATCCAATACTGTGGTCCTCAGGACAGTCTCCTATGGAGGGGCACAGCCCAAGGCTGCTCTCTGCCACTGCTTTCCAGCAGCAGACACAGCCGTTCTGCTGTAGTCTGTGCAAGCAGGAGGCAAACACAGCACCCAAAAGTCAGAAATGGAGATGGGGAAGTGACGAGATAACAACACAATAATTGTCAAAATGTTTCACTGTAGAATTTCTCTGAGATGTGAAATTAAGTCATGTCAGACATAGCAGAGAATTGAAGCCATGTCCCGAATGAACCCTCATCTGCGAAGTCTCTGTGTTTCCAGGGCAAGTACATGCTGCTTCCTTCTCCAGTTAAGTTTGGAAAGAAAGGAAGGAGGTGTGCTAAGCAATTTGAAAAAAAGATCCTATAAGCCAACATTTCAGGAGCACATTTCAGGCTTCAGTCTGACGGGAAGGGGGATGAAAGATGGCTTTCTCTTCCCTCATACTGCCTACTGATTAGATCTAAGATGTTCCTCCTCAACATGCTGTCTGCTTTGGATCTCACCTGAACATCTGAATTTTCCTTCAGTTCTGTGCAAGGGTTCAAATCCAGGTTCCTGCTAGTTAGTTCTTATAGCACTTTTTATTAGGTCATTAGTGAAATCCTTTACTTGATTAAGACCTGTGTGATTTATGACATTGCATAAGTCAACACAAAGAATAAAATCCTTATGCTTCATATCTGTTTCCTCAGGTTACCCTTTCTTTCTATCAATGGCCAGGCAAGACAGTCCATTATAACCATGACTCTTCGGGATGCAAAAATGGAACTTAGCTGGAAATATGCGAAGTTTTGCTTTTAGTTAAGTTGAATGTCATCCTTTCTTTGAAGAAGACAAAGAAGGCAAGGAAGGAAAGTACAATTTATCCACTGTATTGACATTTGGGTTTGGAAAGTACAAAAATACGTGAGCTGCACATACTATTAATATTAATAATGTTTAAAAAAATCGTCTCACAAGGGCTTTGTGTTAATCTTACATGATTCAGCTCCTGGCTGCATAATGAAGATCTTACATATTTAATAAGCAAATTGAAGTAGGCCCAAATGAGTGAACAACATAGCACTGTAAAAAGAAACAGGGAGGGAGGAATTCTTGTCAGATGAAGTGGCTGAAAAATCCTGATCTACTGACATTTTTATGTCTGCTATCAAATGTCATTGTGAATTGAAAGTGGAATGTCTGAAAAAGAAGCAGCAAGTTTCTATATAACCTGATGAATGTAACTCCATTGTTTCCATGAAATCATATTAAAAAGGTTATCGCTTTACGTATGAAAATACCATGGCAGTTGTTCTATTGCTCTTTCAATTTGGAATAAGCACTTGAATGTCATCAAAGAGAAATAGATGATATTCTATAATTAAAAGTAGATTTTGATTTACAGTGGGGAAGATTATAAGAATGGATCCTTCCATACTGCTGATGTAGACATGCAGCTTATTTGGGAATAAAAGAAACTATCTGAAGGATGAAGGGAAAATATGATTAAATTAAAATGTCTGGGGTACGGAAATGTGTATGTGAAAGGAACCGAAAAATTCCCCCTTCTTGTGGTGTTCTACAAGTAGCTCCTTTGGGTAAAGCCTTTGCCATAGCAACAGATAAAACCTTTATGAGGTGCAAAGATTTGCGAAGAAAATGAAGGTTTTCTATTCCAGTTCAGTTGATGTCTTGAAATGAAATTAAGTCTGGCATGAGTATTTTGTGAATTACCATCCGTTTAAAGATGCATTTTTTAGGACTATAACAACAAAGAGTCTGGGGTGCTTTTAGGGAATAAGATACACACGAATGCTGCATCTTCCTGCTGAAGGTGAAAGGCAGAAATCAGAACCTAAATGAACAGTGACTTCATTTACCCTTTACTCTGCCTGCTGTCCTGTCATTTGTTCTTTCTCTGCTATGTCCCATCATTTCTGATACCTGCATTGCTATCTTCCCATTTAGCCTCTCCATGATGTCTTGTATGTTCTATATTTTTCACATTTTTTACAAAGAGTTAGATGAAGCATTGGGACAGATCTTTGTTTTAGATGTAACTTTTCTTCCTACTGGAAGCAAAAAAAAGCCGGCTCAGTTCTTTGCTTTGCTTGGCATTATATCCCTTACTACCTCTCACTGTATTCTGTATGGAAAAGCAGAGATCCAGGCCTTCCGTCATCCCTTGTCCTTGATTTTATTTTTCAGTCACCAACAGCTCTCTGTGGCACCTGCTCCTTCAAGAGGCTTTTGCTTCCATTCATGGCGAGGCTCTCGGTGACTTTTTTTGAGGATTTCAGCTCTTACATATCCTCAATAGTGCCTCTGTGGATAGAGTAAAATTGAAAATTTCTGATTCTGTGCATTCTTATGAAGACTCTTAAAAGCAGAGCTGCAAAGGTCTTCGTTATGTCACCATCCTCTTCACTGAAGGCCCCTGGCTCTTCACAAAATACAGGCAACTATCTCAGAGGATTAGGGTGAGTCATAAAAGGATCCTCTGATTGTCTGACAGTCCTGTGAGTTTCTTGGCATTTGTACTGTTGGAATTTAAACTGTGTCAATTATACCTGCAGATGGAACTTCTCCTCAAGCTATGCCAAAACCACTTTCTGTTTTCATCCTGCCTTTTTGCCTTTACCATCAGGAACATCCGTTTGTGAATGGAAATTCTCTGTGCTGCAAATTGCTGAACACTTAAACAAATGCCCCCTCCCCCTTCCGTGTTTTGTACCCTGGGCTGTGTAGTTACTTCTCCTCTTTTGCTCCTTTTTTATTCCTCCTTGTATAAGGGATCTGTCCTGACATTGTGGAAATGGGGCTGCAAGATTAGAATGACAATGTGTGAAATGGAAACCTCTGTCTATCACTTTGCAATCAGAACTCCGCAATGCTCTTTCCTGCCTGCTATCAAATCTCTGAGTTACGCTTTTATCAGCTGGTTTGCTTTTATTTTTATTTTTTTCATCAACTCAGTCCTTGAGTGCTTTTTGAAAGCTGGCAGGTCAGCTGAGCTGCCTCTCCCTCTTCTCTGTCTTGAACACAGATGTTCAAGGTCTCAGAAGCGTGGGACTAAAGAGGGCCTTCCAATGGGGCTCAGAAGTCCAGGTCGTGCTTTGGAACTCTGTTGGCAGCAGGTTGTGTTCTGTACCAAGGAGCCTTCCTGTTCACTGTGGGAACAAATGAACTCGGGAGAGCAGGCCAAAATGTGGCACCACTTGGGGATCATCTCATCACCTCCCTCCTCAGCATCGCCTTGTTATTGAGGCCGAAACTGCAGCGCTGCCCTGTCCTTAAACTGGTTTGTCAGACTGATGTGCAAACAGAGTCATAACATAGGAAGGAGATCCTACCTAAATAGTAAAACAAAATTGCAAAAATAAAAAAGGAAGTTCTCAGAAAAAGTTTTCAGCCATTCCAACTCAAGGTATTTCTTTCTTGCAAGTGCCAAAATATTCTATAATTGACACTCTCTTTTCTGAAATCCTTGAGGTGTGTGATTAAGCTTACTTTTCAGGGTAATTTTGGTATTAAACTACCTATTCTACTGCCTCTGGCACTTCATTCAAGGAAAGGAAGTAGAAAAGAAGGGGAAAGCAAAATCAATTAAACAGGGAAAAATCAGTCTTTTCTTTAGAAGGCCAATTTTTTATTAATTGTCACATGAATTATTTTCCTCTAGCTGACATGTAACAGTGAGGAGGGTAAGGATGTTGATTCCTGGCTCTTTTAATCCTTCCAGTTCACTGCAGACAAATGCAGTTAGTTACCTACCCTGCTTACACACATGGCCACCTTCCACTTTTGGAAGTGCACATTGCTTTTGTCTGATGTGTTTGACTGCATTTGAATTTATATTGTTATATCTATTAATAATTGGCCTTTGAATTAATAATTGATTCTTTTTCCAAGCAATTACTGTGGTTCCCAAGCACTCTGTATGCATTACAACATCCCTGAACTATGAAGGCTACAAAACTGCCTTTTGCATTCAGTGCAGGTTTGAATGAACTGAAATTTTCTCATGTCCCAGTGCAGGAAATTCTAGATTTCAGTCTTCTCACACAATGTCCAGCACACCATTTTTTGGTATGGGTAATCTGATTTACCCTTTGGAGCAGTCAGTGGAGTGACTCCTGTTGACTAGACAGGCAAAGAGCTGAGGCCAGAAGCTGTCTGGGCATGAGGCAGGAGGATGCTGTACCCTCTGCTCTGCTGAGTGCAACACCAGACAAGATAAAAAGACAGGAAGGTGAGTCTCTATTGCACTCCTGTCTCTTTAGTCTTCTTCTCAGGAAGCCACTCCTGGGTCAGGACTGTATTTAAAAAGTTAGCGATTTTTATGTGGCTTAAACTAGAAACTGAAAGTTTAGTTCAGTAGTGACTTGCACTTATAAAACCAGTTTCACATTTGGTCCCTACTGCAGTTGGATAAATACCCAGGTCCTTCTCCTTGCCTTTCCATTCAGAAATGAATGTGGGAGGAAGGAAATAGTTCACTGTAGATAAAACCACAGACACTTTAAATTTCCTGAATGTACCATTTATTAGGCTGCCTGATAAAGGGTATAGGCACCATAGTGATTTTCTCTCAACCTCTCCTTCCTAGTGTATGGCGGACCCCCTGTGCGCGTTCCCTCTGCAGCAGCAGATTTGATTTATCATCTCCTTTATGCAGGTGCATGGGGACCCAACTTCCCTCTTTCCATTTCTCTCTGAAGGTTAGAGCTCTGAAAAAGGGCCTTGTCTTCCCCCTTCTTGTAGACTGCCGCGATTGAGAGACGGAGACCCGGCTTGATGCAAGTCAGGATCTACTTTATTGATTACAACAGTCATTTTTATATCTTTAGACAAACAATGAGCAGTATGTGTCTTAAGTTGATTGGTACAACAGCTAATCACCTAATACATATTACAAAAGCTGAGCTCATGATTGGTTAGCAATTAAGCAACAAAATTCATTATTACTTCTCCTTTCTCCCGGCCCCCTCCGCGTATCCCTTGGCCACTGCATCCTGCTATTGTGCGACTGACAAGGGCTCGCTGGCCTTGCTCCTTATCAGTACAGAGCCTTTTACGCTGAGTTGTTCATATCTTGTGCAACTCTCGGCTTGCAAGGTCTAGCACATCCTTCCTTATCAGTTGAAACTCACTAGGAGTCCTTTTAAGAGAGATTGAGTCACCCCCGTCGGTAGACCATTCCTGGAAAAGGAGCAAGGGAAGCAAAATACAGCATCCGCAGGTGTGTATTCAGTGAAAATGTCAAGGCTATTCAAAAGCTTGTTCTCTATAGCAATTAGTGGCCCTGTGTGTCAAACAAAGACTCCACAACTTAATCCTCAGCCTTTCTTAGCATGTCACCATATGCTCAGTCTTTGATGGCTTAGGAAACAAGGTTCCCATCACAAAAACATGGGCCAAAATGTGTTCAGGTGAGGCATCTCACAAAATCCAAGGCCTGCTAGGAAATCCAGCTCACCAGCGAACAACATGGATAATGAACTGTGAAAGTTCAGGCTCCAAACTGCTGTAGTTGCTATTTTCAAAGTCCTCAAGGTGATTTACAAGCCACTTAGGCAAGTGGAAACAACTCTCAGTCCTTTTCAAAGATGGTAAAGTGAGTCACCGAGAGGTGAGGCAAGCACATGTCAGCGCAGACTGGCCGTGCCTGGGCTCCCAAAAGCTGACCTGGGTCTCCCCTGGGCTTGGATTCTCCAATCCTAAGGAAAGCCAAGTGGAGACAAGGCCTCTTGTCCATGGTCAGGCAAAAGTCCTGTGGAAGCACCAGGATCTGACACCAGGTCTCTTCAGTCTCAGGACACTGCTTTTATTTTTATTTCTCCTCCTACATACAACCTCCAAGGCTTTAATTAAGCATGCTGCTCACTATCTATTATAGACTACTGCTGTAACTAATAGCTGAAGCACTTTCATTACAGTTTGTCTTTAACCATACCAGTTAGGTAGTGTTTATGTAGTGGTTACCGCAGCATCTTTATAGCAGCATTTGGTGCTTAGGAAGCTCTGAGCAGAGCTCGGCCCTGACTGAGATGTTCAGAAACATTCGGTTTAAAGGCAGGATTTCCCATGGCGTTTGCCCTCCTGTGCAGCATGTCTGACATCACTTATGAAATATCTTCAGTTTACTCACTTATCCGAAGGTACAGTATATCTCTTTGAGTAATGCCTGTTGAGTTCATCTCTTTTTTTATGCAACTAAAGTATAGCTAATTATAAGGCTCTGAATTTTGGCATTTGTGTCTCAGCGGGAGCAGAACTGTAAGTGCCTGGGTTTATGTATTTATTTAATTTTCTCTAAGCAATGGTTTATTATGAGTGATGTTTTAATACTTTCTGTTCCAGATGAATTCTTTGTGAGCATCAGATAATGAAGAGTTCAGCAAAAAACAACCCAGGGTGTCTCACCTTTGTTTCAGGTATCTCAGTTTGTGTCTCACCCCAAGGATTGCTAATCCCAATGGTCAGGCTAAAGTGAAAATCTAATTGCTCATCTTCCTCTGCATGGTCAGACCTTTGGGTCTTTTGGGTTTGTTTTTGTTTTCTTTTGCTCCACGTTTTTCAATATTGTTCAGGAAAGTGCAGAAGAAAAGACAGAGTTAATTTAGTCTCTCAGATGAAAAATCCCTCAGCACTGACAAAACCTACTGTGCTTGTGCCAGGTCTCTAACAGCTTGAAAATCAAATTAGGCACAGAATTATTACAGACACTGTTTGCTGTCAATAACCTGAAAAAAAAAAGCCCCAAACCCAAACAAACAGAAAAAGCCTTCTTCAGAAATCTCAGTGAGAGCCATGCCTCCCAATCCATTTGTAGTTTCTTACTCCAGCTCTGGTGTTCCCTTTTGCCGTGTGGCTGGGTCAGAAACAAGGGCTGCAAAACAATGTTTTAAAAAGTCATTTGAAAGGGAGTAGAGAGATTACATGCCAGCTTGAAAGCATGACAGCAAGAAATATCTGAACTTGCTTTGCTGGTGATGAGGAAACCTCACCAGATTCACTCTAGGTTGAGCTCACTGGGGTGGCGGAAGGGGATTTAATCTCATTATTTGTCAGACTTTGCCAGTGCAGCGGCTTATGTTGGTCAGTATAGCCCTGCTGACATTTTCTCACAGGGAAGCTGAATGCCAGTGCATTGAAGCTGCCTTGATTATGGCCACCCTCCCTGAATGTAAGAAAAGATGCAGTGGGTCAGATTAAAACAGAAAAAAAAAAATTCCTTCTAGCCCACTCTTTAACTGTCGTCACGAGCAAATCTCTAGAGCAAATTAAGAACAGTGCAAGCATATATGACACTTCCCCCAGTGCACTTCAAAATGCCATGTCAATAATAATTGTCAATGGGTTCTCTGTTACGAACTTAATCACTCTACTGTTGAATGCATATAAGCTGTTAACATCTACAACATCCTTTAGCTATATACTCTACAAGTCCCTTACACTCTATAGGGCAAATAACCTCTTTTTTCCTGTTTGTTTTGAACTTGGCAACTAGCAGCTTCATATTGCATACCCTAATTCTGTACCCATGAAGAGGTGAACAACCAGTTCCCATCCATACTTTCCATGGTCCTCCTGTTTCCAAGGTCTTTCCTCATCTGCAGGATTTTCTATACATTTGCTAATAATTGCTGCACTTGTCTGAACCTTTCCCAGTTCCAATATGTCTTTGGAAATACCCAGCAGGAAGGGATATCTTGCTGCATGTCCCACGTTCCTAGGTCTACAGCATTGTCTACCTTTCTTAGGGCCATCTGAGCCCAGTTGTCTTTCCTCTTCTACGGCCCATGGTCTCTTCAGCAGTGTAGCAGCTCACAGCATATGTGCCGCAGAGCTTGTCCTGCCTTTCTTGAGAGACGAAGGGGGCCATGAACCCTTAGCTAGCCTGGTAATTCTTCCCTTAGTGTCCCCTGACCAGCTTTGGAAATAAATTCATTTGTCACTGTCAATGAAGGGATGTTGGGCTAGAAATCTGAGCCACCTGACACCTCCTACATATGTGGTTTGATGTACCTGTTTTGTTGGTCTGTCCATGTCCAGTCTTGTCTTGAAGAGGCATCACCGCATATGGAAACTACCTATGGGGAAAAAAATCTCACATGCATTACAGCTTGCACAGGCTTTATCATTTCAGTTGTGCCTGAGCCGTGAGCAGAGGCTTTTGCAGCATGTTGTTGCTGCTGCAGTTGTGCAGTCTTCACCGTTAAAGCTTGAGGCTAGTAGGCAGCAGCAGTTGAGCTTGCAATTTCAATTTTTAAGAGTTTTTCTTTTTTCATCTCCCCAATGTGCCTAAGCTGACTTGTCACAACACATCAAGCTGCTTTTTTTTCGCTTCCAAGTTGTAAATGTAATCTTTCCAATGTATGGTTACTGCTTTCCAGCAGGCACATAATGCAGACATGAATCAACTGAGATCTTGGATTTTTGTCTTGTTTTGGGAGAAAGGGAAAGAGATAACGCCAAAAAAAGAGTAAATCTAGGAACAGTAAGTTAAAATTAAGCAAGAACCTAGGAGAAATATTTGTAAAACCTCACTTTATCTTCTTAAGATACTGGGCAAGATTTCCACGAGCTACTTCTCACTAATCAGAGAGGATGTAAAGTAATGGAACTTCCAAGTATGGCTAAATTTTCTAATTTTATGTTGTCACTTCCTCTCAATGTTTTGCCTCTTTTCATTGTGTCATGTTGCAAGGAAAGTATTTGTTTTGCTCCCTACTTTTTTCAGCACAGTGGGCAGCTCGTTTTTGCGATAGTACTTAATGCCTTGCAGGAAATCCTATTGAGGGTTTTCAAATGCCTCTTGTTCGCAGACACCAAAAAAAAAGTTAGAAGTGGGGAGAGAATGGTTAGAAATGAGCTGAAGGTGAGGAAAATGTTTCTAAGGGGAAAGCTGATAAAACTATAGAGGAATATTGAATTTTATGCTGTGGGTCATTTAAAATTGGATAGTACAATATATCCATCAGAACGTGAACTTGTATTGGACTTGAGGGGTAGATTAAACACTCTGGTTGGCTTTGGGGATGAGATTTTCAAAAGCAGTCAATCTGCTCTTTCTATTTAAGTGGTAATAGTGTTCAGTCAGCATTCAGCACATTTTGAATATCCCAGGATTTGTCTCTGGTTTTATAAGCTGAATCTTCAGTTCTTTATTAAAAGAAAATACCCTGCAACTCAAAAGACAAATTTTCCTGAAATTAGATGTGTTTGCAGGCTCCAGGCTGCAAATATGCAGTTTTATTTTGTTGTATTTGAAAACCTATCAATGAATCCCATGGTTTTGCAGCATCTTGGATCACTGCTGAACTTCTTTTAGGGTCAGCTGTCTCATTCCCTCAAGGGTCCTCTTGTGTGATTGACTTTCAGGGTAAGACTATCCTAATAAATCCATCAGTGGATTTATTCATCCACTGTTGTGGATCCCTGCCTTTGTTGTGCTTAGCTCTGACAGTGGAAGGGTAGAAAAGAGACTACATTCAAAACACTTCAATTTGATCAGCCTTGGTAAGAGGAAACAAAACCTTACAAAGACTCACTTGATTTTCTTTGAAGAACAGATGGGAAACATCAGCATATGCTGTGTCCAGGCATCATCATGTGCAATGCAGGTCTGAACTCAAATGCACACCACCGTGTTTCCTAACCCAGGCAAGCTCTGCAGCATGCAATTGTTCTGCTTGAGATAAACATGCAGCCTGAGCTCATTGTAGCAGCCATAATTTTGAAGACAACTTTGCTGGGGTAGAAGGCTCAACTCCTCTGACCTCCAGAGTTCCCTTCCAGCCTAAGTTTCCTTATGACTATGATTCTGGGAGGTAGAGTCCCTTCAACCATGTCCTCAACTCATGTAATGATTCACTGAAATTATTGTAGATCTGTAGTTTTAAAACCACCGAAAGACTGCTCTGGGTACTGACTTCTGAAACTGCTAAGGATAGGGCACTGTCAAGACATTTTGATGTTTGAGGCACAGCTTTTCTTTCCTGACGTGTCTTCTAGGCTCCTTCCAGTCCTGGGATGCTTTACCTCCCCACAGGTGGATCCCAGTATTTCCATGTTACTGCATGCTTTTCTCTTGAATGGAAGCACTGAAAGATTTCCTGCACTTTTTCCCCTCAGATGCAGTCCTTGTTGTCATAGCTCTGACTAAAAAAAACCATTGGAGTAGAGTTTGATGGAGATGAAATAAGACATATATGATTCCTTAGATAGTTGGCAGGTCACTGAGAAATAGCAAAAAATAATAATCAACTGGGAATAGCTGAAGAACATAATTTACCTGCAGCCCCGTAGATAACACCTTTCACCTATTAAACTATCCATTAGCAAGGGTTGAATGAAAACCACAAACATTCATCCCTGTGCTGCATTTTTTTTCTTTACCATGCTACCACATTCCCTAAACTGATTATTTGTTTCTTTCTAGGTTGCCTCTGGAGGGGGGAGAAGTCTGAAGACTTAAAAGACTAGTGAGATAGTAATCATTGGTTCACACTGTTTCCCTTCCAGCAACTTGCTGTAAGCAAGAACAACAGAAAAAAATAAATATACAAGACAGAGAAAGAAACAGAGCCTGAGGAGAAAACATTCATATTGTCATTTAGATGAACTATGCAGCTATCTCTCTTGACACACCTATTCCACAAACATGTTTCTTCTCAACCTGGTATTCATTTTCTGTCCTTCTTCATTACATTAGTGATCCTTTTTTCCCCTCCTACTCTGCCTACAGTCTGAACCACTTGCTTATTTTTTGGCTATATTAGCCAGGTTGTTTGTATTGCTGTCCCGCGGGTGACCTAGCAGCTCAAACTAATAACACATATTTCTTTGTCGACATGTTACTCTCCAAGCTTGTTGAAGACATTTTATATGTCCAAATTGCAGTGATGTATTTTGGGGATAATAACACAGAAGTGGAATTAATGCCTTTTGGACCTTTCCTTTCTTGCAAGATTGGACTGGTCTAGATAAATGGTTTCCTCAACTAGCTTATTTTGGTTTTCTTTTGTTTCAAACCCCCTGCATTTAATAATGTTGTTTTTTTCCAGACCTCTTCATAGAATTTTTATGTTTGTTTCACTCTGTTCTTATACAGCAGGATCTGCAAGTTCTGGTTCTAACTAAAAATAGAATAAATTGAGACATCCTGGTCTCATGAACATGTGATTGGTTTCATTTAACATTGCAAAGTGCCTGGGGTTGAGACTTATTTATTTGTAGAGTATCTATCATAATGAGGTTTCTTGACTAGGATAAGGAATCTGGTCTGTTTGAGATTCCTGACACGTGATTAAGGCAATGTTCATGGTAAAGACAAATTAGTTTCAGAAAGAAGTTAGAATTATTTTTTTATCTCCCTCATTTACCTTATCACTAAACTTGTAGAAACTTTCTACCTTCACGTCTGTGACAAATTTGGTTGAAATTGTCCAGTAAAGTCAAGGCGATGGGCACATAAATGTCAGATGATCACAGGAACCTTCTGTGTCTTAAGAAACCAGACTAGAGAAGAACTGGTGAAGAATAGTTATTTCTTAACTATCCAGTAGCACAGAGAAAGATGTGCTGTCAGAGTCCATTGCAGATAAGGCATGGAAATCCAGTCCTACATTCCTCAGAAAAACATTAATGATAATGATTTTGTTCAAGCAATATCCACAGGCCTTAGGAAGCAGAGGTCAAGTTTGTCCCTCATGTGAGACTCCATCCACATACAAAAGCAGAAAATCCTGGTCCCACAGATGTTAAGATAGAAGAAGATGGGAAAGCAACAGAAAATAGCAGAAGAAAATCAATTTACCTCATTCTTAACATATGGAGGATTTAGGCACATTTTGATTAAGTCCCAGAACCTCACAGAGAGTTAGGTGCACAAGGCCCATTGGCTTTCTTGGGAATTAGGTACTTAAATCCTTGTGAAGTTTTGTGTGGGGATGACTTACCCAAGGTCATGCACGTACCATCTGCAGAGTTGAGGTCTGAATGGGATTGCACTAAAATTCAATACATTGCCTTACAAAGGACAGTTTAATCTGGGTACACGTAAAGTAAGGTAGTTTTGACTGTTATATCTCACCTGGTTTTGATTTCTTTGGTTTTGTAATGCTACTGGTGGACACAACTAGAGGTTTTATTTGGTTTTAACATACAGAGACAACCTAAAGTCACACCTTCATGTAAAAAAAAAAAAAAAAAGTTTGAAGTTCAATTATAAACCATTAGCATATCTAGTCTAATTTGAGGGTTATAAAACATAGAAATGAACCTGTGTAGTTAGGGCCTAGTGTTGTAGAAAGGATGCTGGTTTGTTTTTCCACCAGTAGCTCAGGCTGGTTATTCAGTTCCTCTTCCAGATAAGGTCTGTATGAACATGTTAGCTCAGATGTTGTGCCTCAAACTCAATCCCATTGCGCACACCTCACAAACTGTGGCTCCAGTCTGGAGCAACCCAACAGTGAGATGACCAATCTGCTTGCTGGCTCCATCCCAACCAGCAGTGTGGGTACAGCTGGCTTCATGCATTGGCTCTGCAAACTTAAACATAGCTACCAAAGGCAGAGTAGATAAAAGCGTTCAGTTCCCTGACACTAGGGACATGAGGAAGAGGAAATGGCTATTTCCTCGCAGAAACCAATTATGCTTAATTTATTTAGCTTGGCAAAAAAAAAAGGGCGAAGACCCAGAAGGCACAAGATCAGTGGAAAACCAGGCATATTAATATTATTAAAAATGAGCATAAACTTGCTAAGGATACATTTATAATAGAAGTTGGATGATGATTTCTGACATTCAGGGGGACAAAGGTCTGGAACTCCCTTGGAATAGCTGGACAGCATTTAGAAGACCTGACTTGTTTTAAGAGAGTATGGATACCTTTTCAAAAGTACTCTGAATAGCTTAATAATTTCCTTTTTTAACTGAGCAACATGACTTACCTCACAGTGAACATTGTGAGAAAAAATGAATGAATGACTGTGGGATGCTAAAAGAGCTGCTAAATATTAGGTAGCCAGAGGGGTTCGGCTGTGAACACTGCCAATAGCTCAATGTGTAGGATGTAGGATGTCTTGTCTCCAGGCCATTCTGGAGTTTATCCTACTGTATCCTTTCAAATTAGCCAGATTCCAGCAATATGTTATATAATGTACGTGAGCCAGAGCATACTGAAGGAGACAAGAAATAACATTCTTCACACTCAAATAGTGGATTCATGTAGGCAAAATGAGCCACAGTATTTGAAATGTCAAAATCGTTAATATAGCTTTGCATGCGTTTGGGTGCTAATTTGTATTTATAATCGAAGCAAAAAAGTGTGGCAAGAAGCAGGTGACAGGCTTTCACCAAAATGTCTACTCCAATAATTTCTTAATGATAAAAGCATTTAGAATATGTCTAAGAGATGAAAGAGATTTTCTGATCAACTAAAACAAGTGTGAGGGTTAACCGTCTTCCCATGTTCATGGATATGTATATGAAACCCCAAAGCAGATAGCTTTGACATACACTAAACCTTTTTGGGAGGCAGATTTTAACAGCTTGTGGGTATTCTGTGAGTCAAAACTCTTTTAAAATATGTAAGGCAAGTATCTTCCTAACAAACACAAGGTGCTACCACTTGGTTTCAGGGATCTCTGCTGAAAGTTTGGATCTTCCCTTCTCAGTCAGTCAGGCTGTGTCTTCAGGTGTGTGTATCAAACAGCCAGAGGGGGAAAAAGAAAGAAAAAAAGGTAGGAAGTGATTTCTACAGCAAGAAAACCGATACTCTTAACAGGTGTAAAGTGATATAATTCCAACATGCACTGCAATTACAACCCAACCTGCTCATCATCTTCATGGTGGTTACCGTTGCAACCATTCTAGCAGGATTTCCTATTCTAATCTGGGGAAATAGCTCAAGTGCCAGCGTAAATTTTCCTAATGTGCTGATTTTTGGTGGCAGCTTGCACTGGGGGCACCAGCCATCTCTCACTGCATGCTCTAGAAAGTAGAAATAAAACCAAGTTGTCTCACTTGAGCACTTATCCGACATGAAATTTTCATCTCATCAGGCACAGTGTTGGTGCCTCGAATTCTAAGCATTTGGCCTTCCGCTGCTGTAAACTGCGATGTGAGCTCTAAAGCAAACCAATTCACATTTTTCTTGTGTCAGTGTTTTTCTTTATTCCCATACCAAGATAATTCTTCGTGAGGTCGCACAATGGGCTCTTTTGCCTGCAAGCAATTGCTTCAGAGCTGACTGCAGAGAGCTCCAAAATCTGAACTGCGGCACTGGTTCTTGTTTATCTCAACAACAGGAAAGGGAGAGTTATGTGGAAAGAAATATTCATTTTACTTTTTCATTTTTTTTCCTTAACTTTGAGCAATACTGAGTACGTCTATATATTTGTGTACAAGTCTGCAAGAGTGAACGTCCATTGGCTTGTAACTAGTAAAAATTAGGCACATGTTTAGTTATCATCCTTTTCATAAGACTCTTTTTACAAGAGTAAATTGCTGTTTACTGCCCAACTCCTCTGACCTCAAGAGAGAGAGTCAGAGTCGTCTTCGTTTCTTTATTATTACTGTTGTAATTGCAGATTTGCTCATCTCTGAGGTATTGGGAGTAAGTTGTAGACATCATTACATTTATTGCTCTTGTGTTTCAGGAAAAGAAAAACGGCCAGGCTACTTATATCTTTATATCAACACCTGAGCATGTCAAAAATTAAAAGATAAACTTAAGATATTTTCTCTTCTAAGTTCTCTTCTAAGTACACTTCATAGTTCAGAACAGAAATTTATCTCATGCTGAAATATTTCCTACCACTGACATTTGATGCTTGCCTCAGTTACTCCTCAATCATCAAACTTAAGGTATTTTGCCAGTGATAAAATTGAGGTGTTAGTGTGGACGGGCTGATCTGAGTTTAGATAAATTGCCTTTTCCATTCTTTTTGGTTTGTACTTTTGAAAAGATTTGGTAAGTGTGAGGCACCCAAATGCTTCTTGAAATTTAATGAGATCTTAGATTGTGTCTCTCTAAATAAGTACTCAGAAAGTATGACAGTAACCTAAAAAGAGTAACCTAGAAGAGTCTCTGCAGTCCTAAATTTTGCCTTCACAGTCTCCTGAAGAGCTTCCAACTGTGTAATTGCAAATTATATTAAATAATATTATATTTTTCTCTTATTCCAAAAGCACATTGAAGTATCTTAGCTTTACTCCATTATTATAGATTGGTGGCTGCATTGCCACTAGGTCACTCCAGGCACCAATATTAGGAATATATTAAGGAAGCCAAAGAAACACATATTTCTTTTCTCTCTATAGAGGCAAGACTGTCAACAGCCTGAGTTGCACTGCTTTCCTTATAGCTGAGGGTAGTTACGCAGCAAGCATGAAGTGTATTCACATCTGTAAATTTTATTTGTCTTGTTCTTCTGAGGCAAAAGAAGGGCTGGTTTGCCACTTTTGCTTCATGTGCACAGGCTGACATCCGTGGAAAAGCCTGACAAAGCTCTTGTTGCATTCAGGGGCAAAAGGAGATCTTACCAACAGACTTGAGGACTGTGATTCTGGAATGACTTGATGCATAAAGGCGTCCTGTCCTCATTGAGTCTGCACCTAACAGCTTCCTTTGGTCAACAACAGACTCACTGGAACCAAGGGTTGTGACCTTCCTTGCAAACATGCTCAGAAGTAGTATTAAGGAGCCAACAGTTGAACTATGTACATTGCTTCAGCCTGTCTTCAGAGCTGAACTGTCCCACTATGTCGTTGGACTCTCCAGAGCAATTTTTTGAGCTGATCCTTTTGTAAGTGTCTATGTGCTGGGGAAGACTGTGAAAACCTGCCCTGTGCTACCTTATTCAGAGCTGCCAGGAATTCCTTTATATTGGACTAAGGACTAAAAAATTGTGTGTGGGATTTTTTTTGTGTTTTGTGGGGTTTTTTTGTGAAATGTAGCTGCAGTGGCATTTCACATACCCAGTGATTTTACTATATTTATATTTATATTTATATTTATATTTATATTTATTTACCCAGCGAATTTACTATACCTGGAGGAATTGCGAAATGATGACCCAGCCTTCCTGTTGTCAAACCACAGCACAGACTTCTAAAGTAAGCTTGGTGCTGCTTTTTTCCTGTCTCCATTGATTTGTGAATCCATACTCGTCAGAAAGTGTGATTTTGTTCTTGTTTCTCACACTTCCCCTGAGCTAACCGTGAAAGTTATTGTGTTTTGGATTTGGTTTTAGGTTCCAACTGAGACTTTATACCTTTGATATAAAGTGTGAATTAAAAAAAAAAAAAAAAAAAACACACAAGAGGAGAAAAGAGGTGGGTTATAATGTCTATAGGCCTTTTGGTATTTTGAGGTGGTTTTCCAGCCTGGTCTACAGGACGTGACTTTTCTTCTTAATTTATGTCTTTTAACCCCACAGTAACCATTGCAATTGTGCACTTCATTTTGTGAGCATGGATTAAAGGGTAAACATATAGGAGAGTTCAGCTGCTCTGTAACCAAGCCCTTGGAACAGCTCTTCTCTCACTGAACAGCATGCTGGGATGTGTCCTTGGTTCACCACACCATATCTCTTTTTACTTACAGAAAATAAAGAGGAAGGAGGGAGAGGTGGATCAAACCTGGAATTCAGGAACAGGAATTTTAGGACCGTTTCCAGCAGTCTTCCTCTGCTTGATGCCTCCATTCCTCTATAAATATGAAAGATGTTGCAGAAAAAGTTAAGCTCAAATAAATGCCAGGCTTCAATCTCACTCAGACATGGAACTGAAAGAAGTCTCTACATTTGGGGTGGGGAGCTGTTATGGGGGAAACTAAGGGTTAAACTGAGTGAGGAATGATCAGACATGGGACTTGTCTTCCTTGTCTATGGAAGACCTTAAGGTTTATTTTCGTTATCAGTGAACAAATTATGTTTATACACCGTATTCTACCTGGAACTTCTAGGCTCAATTCAGATCTCTAAATATGGTTGTGGGATATAAAGAAGACAGAAATTCTGGTCTGGTTTCTTGAACTGACACAATATTCTTACTATCCCAGTTTCCCTAAGTCTAAAATTGAAATAATCTATCTTCTAAGAGACAGCAAGCTGATGATTTGTTTCATATCTCACTCTAAAAATGACATATTATTATGAATCCATCCCTTCTTGCAGTGAGTGTGTGATGATAAGGAAACACTATACCTTTAAAGCAAAAGCAAAACGTGAAACAACAGTTGCTCCTTTGGCATTGATGAGTTAACCTGGATTTTTTTTGTATCCCAAGCTATCCAATTTGAAGAATAATAAATTGCTCACATTACATTTCTCTAAGGCTTCTTGTTACAGAGCTCCTTTGGAAGGTTAATTGTCAAACTTTAGTTTGGGACTATGTAACATACTTCACAACTCCATAACTTGACTTAAGTATTAGCATAAATGTGGTGGGTGATAAAAAGAGTTGTTTTTCATATTATTTTGAAAGGTTGAGCTCATATCATTATTCACGATTGAGTAAATAAGTTTTTATTCCAGCGTACTAACAACACTATACATATTCACTTTAAGGCTTCTGGATCTCATCTGACAGCCATTAAAATTGATGGAAAGGTATATCTTGATATCCATGTTCTTTGGATCAGACTCTTTACCCAGGATGACTGTAATTCACCTTTCCTTGGTCATTTGGGGCAGTATTTTCAAAACTGCCTCAAAAGGATGAAGTATAAAAAAAGATGGTGTTTAGTCAAACGTTTGTGTCCCATTCTTCCTCCCCTCCAGTGAAGCGATGGAGGAATTGTGTAAATTACTGTGATTGTCACCTCTCTTGCCCCATCTATTAGAAAGGAGTTATAAGACAGATCTTCTTTATGAAGTCCTTGGAAATCTATTGAGGGAAAAGTGCTATGGAAGAGTTAGATACAAGAGATATTGCAGAAGTTCCTATTTGTGTTCATTCTTCTCCGATGCCGTGTACATACTTGTGCCTTCTGAGCCCAAGAACTCAGCTGGATAAAGCCGGCTTCTGAATTTCACCTTCTACTGACTGCAACACATATGTTTTAACAGTAAGGATAATAAGGAGCATTGACACTGAAAATGCCCTGGAACAGATTGTTTAGAAAGGTCATGAATTTTCCATCACTGAGCATTTTGAAGAAGAGGTCAGAGAAACATCCATCAGGAAGGAAACCACTTTTATTGGGAACAGGCAGTGGACTAGAGAGCAAGCTGAGGTCCCTCCTAAAGGGGGATCGGTTTTTTAATTGATTCCAAAAGTAGCTTGAGGCAAAATAACAGCAGTGTTACAACCAGGACCATTCTAATGCTCAATTTGATGTTATTCTTTCTGGTATCAGTTCCAACATTTGGTAAATACTTGAAGGCAGCTGTTCCTGTGGAATAACATAGCATTGCAAGGGGTGACTCCACAGTTTGTACCACATGCCACTGAACAGGATCATCAGTCACTATACAAGGTGTCTGTTCCACTGCTGCTCACCGGGTACAAGGCAATTACAAAGGATACAGAGAAGAACCCATCAGACAAAGTCACTTCTCTCAGTTGCCAAGTTCTTTTATTAGGCTTTGCACAAGACTAGTTGTATGTCTTTGAATGTACAGTGATGTACAGGACTGAATGTACAGTAAGCAGGAATATGTGGGCACCTACAGAGCTGTCAATTCCTCAAGCCATGCAACCGAGTCTGGATGGAGCCTCAATTCTTCCTTTTCCTCATGTTGTGTCCAGCACATCTAAGTCACCACTGACACTGGACTTACCTATGGCAGGGAAAGACCAGCTTCAGCTGGGTTCCCTGAAGGAAAAATCAACTCTAACTTGGTCATTCATTTGTGCTGGGAGTTGCAAAAACTTGCCTGCTCCCTTGCTTGGGCCAGACCGTAGGGTGCCCTAGATAATACCTAAAATCAACCAAGAATGTACACACATATATGTCTGTGTGTGTATGCATGTATGTATGTATAGCTATATATAAAATATGGATGTGTATTTGTGTGTGTGTATCTGCGTACACACTACGTATAGCTAGTGAAGCCACGGTAAAGAGATGTTTAAGCCAAGTAAATAGTAAATGAAGATGATGTTAGTTTTGGACAGTGCTTTCCTGGCAGGAAAAGTCCTATATATCATTCTGTCACTGGACTGTGGTCAGGAGTTGGCAGCATCTCTGAACAAGTCCACTGCGGAATATTGTCTCCTGCAGATAAAAGTTGAGTGGCTATTTCTGTAAAGGAATTTTGTCTCTCTGAGCACAGATTCAGGACACAGCTGCATTTAAGTGAACCTTGTTATAGCATTTCTTAGATCATACCAGAGAGACTTATGACCTTCATAAAGCCAAGAAGGACAAACATTGCTGCTTTAAAAGCTTTTAGGAACTGATCATTTTTCATGCCTACTTGTCTGTAGCAGTTATAGTAAATTTGCTGTTCTCTGCATGGCTCCAAGATACACTTTCCTTTATTACAGAACCACAACAAAAAATACTGTAGTAATACATGATTCCGGCTACAAATGCAGCTGTACTGCTTTGGTTCATTTCTATTTAACTCTAGTAGTATTAACTGCACACAGGTGGTTCTTACTTTAAAAGGTGACATCTAGAAGTCCATAGAAAGAGTGTTTTTAATTTACAGCTTTCTTAGATCCAGATGTCACTAGAAGTACTGTTTTTGCTATAGTAGTAAGTGCTCCTGCCATAATCCAGAATCCATTTTGCTCTGCTGTGTGTATCTACTAAGGAACAGGTCCTTGCCCAAAGACCATTCAATCTCAAATAGTGTATGATTTCTACTGTTTTCATAATTGTTATTATTAATGTACTATGTAGCACAGTGCTTCCCACCCTTAGGATTTATTAAGCCAGAAGTGAATTAACAAACAGAAAATCTTACTGCCACAGAAACAGGAATCTGAAGGATTTATCTAGACACCGTTGTGCTGCATGCTATACAAACACAAATAGTGCTCTTCTGACACCAAATATCTTACTTAAATGTAAGACAAGACAAAATAGGTGCAGACTCCATGGAAGCAAAGGCAGACTTATGGTAAACTCTCCTGAAAGTTCAACCCTCAAGGATAGCAGAGTCTGGCTTGATCTTTCTTAACAGTGCTGTAATATAAATAATTAACACTTTGCTAGAAGTGCCCTTCAGGTAGAAATATACAGTCAATTAAGCTGTCCTTAGTTTTACTATTCTCTTCCTTTCTAACAGTTTCCAAACACAGTATTTTTGTTCCCTTTTTATGAATGGCTAAGGACAATTTGCCAGGCAAGAAAGAACAAGCTTAACTGTGCAATAATTCCAGGATGTTTGTTTTGAGATGATTTGACATGTTTCAGTTTGTTTGCGTAGCAGTGGAATATGTTTTTTCCCCAGGTGGCATTTGCAAGGAGTTCTGGCATGAAGTCTGCAAGGCATTGTGTGCCCAGATTTCCAAAAATGGCTCTATTTCTTAATAGAGCTTAATAGCTCTAACTGGAGGTTGGGAGCAGACAGAATATCCTCTTGTGGGAATTTTCACAGATCTTGGTCAAAAGTAGTAATATTCATTTTTATTGATGTTAACCAATAACACAACTGAAAAATATTCTCCCTCTGGAATAGAATTCTGCAGAATGCTTAAAAAATAAATTAATAAGGGAACAGAGCTACAGAAAGCACATCATTTTCTATTAATTTTGATAGCAATTATTCTTGAGATCTGTATAACCAAGATATATCCACATTAAGAGATAGTACAGTATGTTAAAAGAGAGACTAAACAGGAGAAAAATGAAGAAAGCCTGTTTTTTTTTTTTTAAAAAAAAAGCTTCAACTCACAGGAGAAACAAAAACCCAAATCACTTACTTAAGAGATCTGATTTATCACAGCAAGAGGGATTGAGATGCAGCTGAGTCACATAAGAATATAGTTCCTGTGTCTGTAGTGCTGTGTGTGCCCCTGTGTCATGTTTTCCAGTTACGTGAGTGGGTCACAGCCTTTTGAAGTAAAGCTGAGGACTTGGGCAGCGAGGGAGCTGCCTACAGTGGTGGAGTCCCCAGTGTGGCTGATCAAAGCAGCAAAATTCAGGTGTACCCACTGCAGAGGTGTAACCAAGGATTGTTGGCAGCCAAACATGTAGAACTGACTCAGGCAGTGGAATTAAAGATTTAGGGAATCTATGAGACTATGAGACTTTAAGAAAAAAGAAAAAAAGCATGGTGTCTTTTTTCCCCCCCCTCGTTTTCTATGTTCAGAATAATAACGTTAAACAAAATAGCCTCAATGTGCAGGCACTTACTTTCTTTCAGAAATGAAAGCTGAGCATTTCTGTGAACTGAGATACTACAAAAACTGGAAGAATCACAATAAATTATTGAGAGCTGGTAATACTACAAGTTTTTGGAGTTAAAGGAGGTAAGACCTATGCCATGTGAGACCTTCCTGCAAGCTCAGTGTCACAGACACTCTGTATATACTTCACTTCACCAGGGAGGAGTAAATATCTTTTTTTTTTTTTACAAACTGTGGATGAGACATATTCTGTAGCTCAGTAATGATGATTCACAATGTGGTATCAAATATTAATGTTCTTTAGGACATCTGGAAAATACTGACTGGAAAATTAAGATGAGATTAATGTTCCTTCTGATGTTTTTATCCTCTTCATGCCTCATCATCATGCCCACTGTACCATGAGATCAACAAGATTAGGTATCTTTGAAACCTGCTCACCAGCAGAATATAATATTCAGGCCGAGGTAAGAAGCTAAGAACAACTGACCTGCAAGATTAAGGTGACAAATTAGACAGCCAGCAGAACATCTTTGTCCTAAATAAGTGAGGTATGAATCCATGATGCATAGATGTGTTGACTTTTCCTCAGCTGAACCATAATTCATAAAGGCTACAAACACACATTTTGTTGCTGATTGTTCATGGTTCAAGTGACAATGAATAACATTGGTCAATACAGGAGGCAAGGGGAAAGAAAAAAAGAACTTTCACTAAATAAAATGAAAATAAATAATAAATAATGTATATGTGAACTATAGAATGTATAATAATATATATAAACAATATATATGTAGTATGTATGTATAAGTAATATAATGTTTACAATAAATATGATATGCATATATGCATATATAATGTCTGTATGTACATCAATATATGTGTATAATATATATGCAAAATGGAATGTTTGCAGAATGTACATATATATATATTATACGTAAAAATCAAATAACCCATTGTCCATGTTCCTAGGGAAGTAGCTGAAGAAGTAATAGGCTCAAAATGCAGCTCCATAGGTTAGACGTTAGGAAAAATGCTAACAATTATGCTTGTGGATCATATGGAACAGTCTAGTTTACATTGCTGAAAATTAGCATGAACAGGCTGGACGAACATCTGCTAGTCATGATATAGCTATATTTTATCCTTAAGACAAGATTACTTTTCAGCATCCTGTCAGCCCTATGGTTCTATATCCTTCTAGACTTTTAAACTCTGAACATCAGTAATGCATTTAACCAAACTGGTGCAGCATGGAAAGGACAAGTTCCTTCTTTGGATATATGTGTTATAATGTGTTATAATGAAAAAAGGGCTGTCTAATGAAGAGCATACTCTTCTGTCCAGCAGAAAGTGAGTCTCTGCAGGATGTATCCAGATGACACAAAAGAACACAGATGCTTAAGAGACAGTGCATTATGGAAATGAAATAAAATTTGGAAGTGGTCACCACTTCTGAGACAGGAGGCAGCGGGGGGGGGGGGGGGGTGAAGAAAAAAAATAAAAGAAATGCCAAATAACCAGGTGTGTTTGTGCTAGTAATTAAATGTTTCACAGAATGTAAGTTTTAATATGACAATGGGAAACAACTAAGAAATTTTCTTCTTCCTGACAATTACTGGTTGTTTATGGCTCAGAATTTTTGAGTTACGCAAGCACCCAGAAGGTAACTAATGCATCTTCTTTACAGCAGTCTCCAAGCTTCATGCAAGAATATTGCAGGGCTTTCAGGATCAGATAAAAAGGAAGCTGTTTGGAAAGGGCACCACTAAATAAATGCATTCTAAAATAAATGTTGAGTAATTCAATCATCAGAATGTATGAACAGAGTGATCTCTGAAGTGAAACACAGTGACCAAAGAAATTAGTGGAGTCAAGTTGCTAAGCAGAGATAAATAGGGGTCTAATTGGTTTTATACATCTCAATTGAGGTACTTATTCATGTGCAAAAAACTCACAACATTAAAAATAATTTGATTTAGAAATTGTTTTCATGGAAAGCATTTGGTATGAAGTTCCTGTATCAACGTAATATAGTGACAGCAGAAGAGAAGATATTTCCAATTAAACACTTGAAAGCTTCATATCCATAAATTAGTTGGTAGGCAATAGAGTTCATATGAACTGTGGCTCTGAATGGGAAAATATGTTCTCTCCAGAAAAATCAGGCAGTTGAATGATATAAACATAATCTGCAAATTCTGATAGGTCAGTAGTTATCTTTGTAGTTAAATGGAAAATATGGTTTTTAATATGTTTAGCTGCTGTCTTCTACTGGTGGTGATGACAGTAGCTCCAAACATTTGGGTGCCTATATGACTCAGGGAAGCAATATAAGTACGTACATCCTTTGTTAACTACCTCTTTAGTATTATTTTGTATCAGTCAAAATCAGTTTGGGATTCTATTACCCAGAACTTTCCAACCCCATGCAGATAAAATAAATCAGCTAGTAGCTAAATTATCAGTATAATGCCCTCGTTTTTTTCTCCTCTTTCTTTCTTTCTTGCCCCATTCTTGCTGCTCAGTGAGACAAGAGGGGTGAGAACAACTTATTTAATAGCTGACATATTCCAGCTGGTGAAGGATGGGAGCTTCAAACCTGTTTACTCAAGATGGAAGTAAACCTGGATGTCTTACTGGATGGGGTCTTTAGTTGCCACAGTTTGCAAGATGACCTCAACTCTATTATGTGAGGAATCTCAGCTGGTCAGTATGTGGTAGGTGTACTCTGACTCAACCTGCTCCTTCAAAAAATTTGCAAGGACCTAGAGCACTGGTTCCCAACAATTTTGGCCTCGTACCTTTCTTTACTTTGTGTTATACGACATGCTGTTGCCCTGCTGTCTCCTTACCTGCTGGGACTTCATTGTGTAAGCGCCCTGGCTGCTACCACTTTCTCTTTGATACCTACTGGTTTTGGCATCACCATCACGGAAGTCACTGTACTCTGTCCAAAAATGCTTAGCAGCTGAGGCAGTATTTTCACAGGATTGAAAAACAGAGGGTTTGACCTCACCAGTGGGTGAGGACATCTTGACTACAGCTCCTGACTGGATCCATGTGGGCCACATTTCTGATGGAGGGACATGCCCAAATGAAGACCTTTAGGCATTCATAGTTCACTGAAGGTTTCCCAGTGAGTCCAAATTCCAGCTTGGGGCTATACACTTCCAACCTGGCTGCTTTTACTTCACATAAAGAACCCTGTGGGCACAAAAGCTCTGTATTTGTTGCGGTTTGAGAACAAAGGCACTTAACAAATAAGTAAAAGTTTAGCCAGAATACTGAGAAAACAGCCATGTTTAAAGAAATAGTTCAGGAATGCATTTACTCAACCAATCTAAGATGAAGGCAAACATTGACCTTCTAGATTATTTCTCAGAAGGAAGCAAGGAACAGATGGGCACTGCTCTTTGCTGGAACTTAATGAAACATGCATAATTCAATGAAGAGAAAACAGTCTTCTGGTTGAAAAGCATGCTTTTAAGACAAAGAAAGAGATATGTCATACAAATACTGACATAACTAAATGAATTTTGAGTTTTGAAACCCTAAGCTTTAATTGAAATTGTATTTCAGTAAATGGAAGGTTGTAATAGTTCAGATAAAATAATTAATATAGAGATTTTTTTCTAAATGGAAGTTAAGCATGTTTCATAGCTTTCTAACAAAGTTTCAAAATATGTAATTTTGCTTCTCAACAAAATATTTTGTGTTTTAACTGACATAATGGTCTTTGAGTGTTCTGAACATACATGTAACAATTTTTATCTTTTATGTAATTTTCATCAAACTTAATGCCCTAATGTCCCCTTAGCAAGGAAAAAGATGTGGAGAAACATATCTCTGACAGATCTATGTAATGAATGCTGAGTGACACCTACTCTGGAAAACAAGGGATTTCTTGTCTTTTAATGAAAGTCAAGATCACCAAATTGCTAGCTTTCCTTAAGGAGGTTGTCATTGAGTACTCAGCCCAGACAGAAAGGATATCACCGTGAAAGTCTTGTGGGTAAGGTGAGAACGTGGACTGATTCACCACACCTCACATCAGAGCCTTGGATTGTTCACAGTAGAGCTTTTTCCCAAAATGAAGAGAATGAGGATTTATAGGAACTGAAAAGCTCCTTACTCATCTCTTCCCCTACTAGTAAGTATCTTCAAAGAAGGGGCTAGCCAGCTGGAGATGGCATTTAGGCACAATTTCTTTCTGCATGCTCTGACATGGCTTCAGTCATTTGGTGGGTTTCAGACTGACTGTTTGCTGCCATGGCTCTGTAATCTGCTGTTGGACTGAACCCAAAGGCTGCTGAACTGGAGAGCATCATGGGCTGTGCACAGACATAAAATCATAGAATCATTTAGGTTGGAAAAGACCTTTAAGATCATTAAGTTCAACCATAAACCTAACATTGTCAAGTCCATCACTAAGCCATGTCCCTAAGTGCCACATCTACACACCTTTTAAATACCTCCAGGGATGGTGACTCCACCACTTCCCTGGGCAGCCTGTTCTAATGCTTCATAACCCTTTAGGTCAAGAAATTTTTCCTAATATCCAATCTAAACCTCTCCTGGTGCAACTTGAGGCCATTTCCTCTCGTTCTATCACTAGTTACTTGAGAGAAGAGACCAGCACCCACCTCACTACAACCTCCTTTCAGGTAGCTGTAGAGAGCAATAAGGTCTCCCCTCAGCCTCCTTTTCTCGAGACTAAACAACCCCAGTTCACTCAGCTGCTCCTCATAAGACTTGTGCTCTAGACCCTTCACCAGCTTTGTTGCTCTTCTTTGGACATCCTTGGGAACAGAGAGGATGAAGGCAAAGGGCAGAGCAAACCATCTCCTCTGCTGAAAGCATTACAAACTTGTCCTCAGGAAACGTAAGGAAGGGAATGTGAGTCAACTGGGAAAGACAGCAGGGAACAAAATACTTGGAAAAAATTCTCAACCCCCGTGGCACAACTGGTGACTGCTCTGCTGTGCTGGTTTTGGCTGGAGGAGAGTTAATTTTCTTCATAGTATCTAGTATGGGGCTATTGCTGAGCAATACAGAGTCAAGGCCTTTTCTGCTCCTTATACCGCCCTGCCAGTGAGCATGCTGGGAGTGCACAAAAAGCTGGGAGGAGACACAGTCAGGACAGCTGACCCCAACTGACCAAAGGGATATACCATACCATACGATGACATGCTCAGCATATAAAGCTGGGGGAAGAAGAAGGAAGGGGCGCATTCGGAGTGATGGTGTTTGTCTTCCCAAGTAATCATTATGTGTGATGGAGCCCCGTGTCCTGGTTTTGGCTGGGATAGAGTTAATTTTCTTCCTAGTAGCTGGTATAGTGTTATGTTTTGGGATCACTATGAGAAGAATGTAGATAACACACTGATGTTTTCAGTTGTTGCTAAGTAATGTTTATACTAAGGTCAAGGCTTTTTTATATTCCAGTCCTTTTATTATTATTGTCATTTAATTATTGTTATCATTATCATTATTAGTTTCTTCCTTTCTGTTCTATTAAACTGTTCTTATCTCAACCCACAAGTTTTACTTTTTTTTTTCCAATTCTCTCCCCCATCCCACTGGGGGCGGGGGGTGCGATCGAGCGGCTGTGTGGTGCTTAGTTGCTGCCTGGGGTTAAACCACAACACCCTGCTTTCCTGGAGATGGCTGAACACCTGCCTGCCGATGAGAAGGAGTGAATGAATTCTTTGGTTTGCTGTGTTTGTGTGTGCAGCTTTTGCTTTCCCTATTAGACTGTCTTTATCTCAACCCATGAGTGTTCTCACTTTTACTCTTCTGATTCTCTCCCCCATCCCACCACGGGGGGAGTGAGTGAGCGGCTGCGTGGGGCTGAGCTGCCGGCTGGGGTTAAACCATGATGGCTGTTTTCCATCAGGTGGCTGTTTCAGGAAGGTTTAGCAGCCTGGTTGGAGTCTGTCTTCAAAAATCTTAAGCAGTGATTTGATTTTTTTTTAATTGTTTTTATTACATATTCCATACCAAAGGCAGCAAAGGGCAGAGACTGTCACAAAACCTGGAAGTCGAGACATGAACTTTAACTTTCTATGGGCTGACACTTCTATTCCCTCAGAATTCTGAGCTTCATAGTAGAGAAGCAATCCACAGAAAACGTGCTAATCTGACCACAGAAAGAAATAACTCAATACCCTACTTTTTTCTAACTGGTCCACCTTTAAATTCCAACAAGGAACTGTGACTCCCCCTTTGGAAGTCTGTTCCCTTTGCTTGAATTAACACAGTACAGGCAATTTTTCCCCTCATGTTTCACACAGAAGGTTTATTTACCAGCAGTTAGAAGTAGATACTTAGCTGCTTTTAAAACTCGAGGAGCTCTGTAATTGAAACACTAAGTTATTCTGTGCACAAAAAGACCTCAGTCAGTTGCTGCTCACTCACAATATATGCCAAATTTGGGGGTTTATGTTATTTTCTTTCTTTTTCTATTGAAAATGTACAGAACATCCACTTTACAGAAAACTGAAATTTTCTGAACAAAAAGTAAAGACAAAAAAACCACTTTGCCTTTTTTTTCTTTCAGCCTAATTTGGTGGTTCTAGAGGTTGGGGGTTTTTCCGTTATGTTGAACTGATGTGTTCTGGTGTCCTGCTTAAAATCAACAGGTTTAATGTTGAATGTATTCAACAGGATCAGAGTTACTGCGACCTGCAAGAACGTTGTATAGGGTCTGGCATTAATACTAAACATAATGTTTACCAGTGTTAATGTGAAACAAAATGTTACAGCTGAGCGTTGTAAACCTGGTCTATTGAACTTGATACATACTTTTTAAAAATTATCTTAAAATACAAAATAGGGTTAACAGCCTGTTTATATATACATACATATTTGTATATACATAGAAGTATCTCTGTGTGTGCATATGTACACAACCTTCTCTGAAGCTGGCTAAGAAATAATTAATATCTTCAGGAAATGTGTCTTGCTTTAAAAGTTTTCAAGATATTGAAACAAATCAGCCACTTATAAAACATAGTGCATTCTAAAGCCATTGACTTTGGAATAGCTCATATCAAATAATTTATAATCTTTCTTGAGGGTATATGTTAATTTTCTTACAAGAACTAAAGCCCAGCTTCTTAAAGGTATTTTACTCTCTAATTCCCAGTGAAATCAGTGTGGATTAGGGACTTAAATTGGCATTAAACTTTTAAATAATTTTGAGAATCTGGATATAGTCTCTTAACCACAATGACATTTATAATAATTAAGAAAAATAACACAGCTAAGGCAGTCCCCCAAATCTGGAAGCATTTAGCTGTGGATTGAAATTGTTTTATACGAGAGGCAATGGGACTGAGCCACAGTCAACACCCTGATAAAGGGTAACACACCTGTTAAAAATAAAGAAAACTTTCAGTAGCTGTCTACTGGCTCCTGGGGGACCCAGTGAATGTCATCAAATGCTTCCTAGCTGTAGACCTTAGCACTGTGTCTTGTCCATACAGATGACTAGATTAGGTCACTTCTCCTGATCCTATTATAGGGCACCTACTTGTCCTGTCTTCCCATACCTTCATTTAGATGCAGCACTCTGTTTTGGTTTTGTTGTTGCTTTCTTGTCCCTTCACCCTTCAAATATTTACTATATGCTGCTGAGTGATTGTTTTCTTCTGCCCCAGAGGTGGCTGCATTCATCTCTGTGGTGGCTGAAATAACTGCTGGGCAACATTTGTGTTCATAACATGCTTGTGGACACCTAGGATGAAGGTGATGGATATGTTGTACAGGGAAGATACTATTCTCCTCCTGGCCAGCTGACACAGGTGGCTGAGTTATGTTAGGTGAAGTGTACATATATACATGCAGGTATATTTATACAGCTTGTAAAAGTGCTGCTTTCGTACCAGGCCATTGTAAGTTTTTCCATTTCGACTAACTTGGTACAATACAGCAGATCCATGCATTTACTTCCACAGTCACTTTCCTTTTTTATCCAGCAACTGTCGTCCTTTTAATTAGCTCCCACTAATTAAAAAAACTAACAAATATACAGACTGTTGTGAAAGCTGGTGATAGTCTATGGATTAAATGAATAAGGACAAATAAAAGTTAAGCTCATTAAGGTTTACAGGAGTTAACGAGCAGGAACATTAGTTGAGCATTGCTGAGAATTGTAAAGGGGGGCTTCGCTGGTATGTGATCTAACACAGAGGCTGGATCTGACAAGGTATGTGGGGACATGAACAAAATATCACAAGTGAGGGCAAGGATTTACAGACATCAGTTACTCCACAGTCGCTTTTATGGAATGGCCAGCATGTTAGAAAACATACTGTAGATTTTCCTGTGATAAAAGACGGATGAATGACGTTAACCGTGTGGTGCAACGGCTGAGAGCTGTGAAACTTGCTGGAGAGAAAGCCTTTGCACAGAGGCCAAGCACACCCCAGCCAGCAGTGTAGGCAATCAAAACAATTCTGGCTGTTGGAAGAGTCATGGGACTGATGCCAAGCATCCCACTAAGCCAAGGCTTTTGGGACAGCTCAGTACTGTACGCAGACAGGAATTGCTGAAATACACTGAACTTTCTTGCTGTTTTAATGATGCATCATACATACATGAGACATGGTCACACTTGGGCTATCTCTGCACGTGCAACATATATACCCGTAGGTAAAAAGCATGCAGTGTTTTAGCTAACAGCTGAGCCTGTGCTCCATACCACACTGTGGTACAATACAGCATATCCAAACAGCACTCTGAATGTCCAAAATGCCAATTGCAGTAATCTCCAGGTAAGGTTATTTAAAATAAACAAATAAAACCCCTAGAAACCTAAACCAAAACGAATTTAAAAAAAAAACCCAACCCTTTCCTTATTGTTTCAAACAGACCCAACTAGATCTAACTGCCCATGAGTTAATAAATGTTTCAGAAATTGGGTTCAGCCACACAGATGCTGTGACTGAAGTACCCAAGAGAATTTGTATTGTGCAGTATGTGGCCACTGTTTTTGTCAGGCAGCAGAAGATGCTTGCATTGGCAAGAGGTAGGCAATAAATGTCATTCCAATTCTCCCAAATTCAGATGATAAGGGGTAATATGAGGGTGGCTGGGGATAGGACAAACAAATATAGGTAGAAGTATAGGTGAAAAAGACAACTGGGAATAAGCAAAATAAAGTCAAATGAGGCCTAACAACAGCAAAGATAAAAATGTATTAAACAGAGGACATAATTAGAAATTACTGTAGCCCTTATGTACATACAGAGTGTTCAATGTTGAAATAGGCCTTTCCAAAAGGTTTTTGATATTGGCATCCTCTCTGAAGAGAGGTTGGTGGTTTTAAGAATCTCTGTGAGAAGGAGTTTGGCTGGTTTTTGAAAAAGAGATGGGCTGGCTTTGCATAAAAGTACTAAACTACCTGTATTAAAGGAAAAGTACTAAGCTACCTGTATTAAAGACTAGATCTCAGATCCCAGAGGAACCCGGAGACATTTACCTCAGGTGTTGACCATTCTTTAAGCATATTTGACGACTTCCTGGTACAAATTCTGCTAGGGATAGAGTGCATTGATTATTCTAGAGGAAGCTTGCTCTAGTAATCAGCTGAGAAAGAAAACGAATCCTTGATGACTTGCAAAGGTCCTGGCTTATCCTTGGTATTTTTAGGTAAGCTGAAGTATGAGGTCTCTGATGCTCAACAGTTTCATTCTGGCTTCCCTGTGACCCAGAATCAGGTATTAGCAACACAACCCAATAGGACGAGCTTTTTTAATCTTATCTGACCTTTGGTGCACAGATGTGCTGTTGCCATTCTACATTGGTGATAATAACTTCTCTGCACTACGTTTCCATGGGGCAGAAGCATTAACAATAATTAAAAAAAAAAAAAAAAGTATCCACTGAGTTCTCAACATAATAATTGCATCTGAAATTGTTCTTTCCTTCTTCTAATGTCCCAGATTTTGGGATTAGCCAGTAAATGGGAGAGGCAAATTAACCTTCATGTCTTTTATGTGCATCTCACTAACATCCAATATGAAGGGAAATGCAGCTGAACAAAGATGCAGATTATCAATATTAAAAGGTCCTTTTCATTATAATTAATGTATGGGCACATAATTGGGGTACTGAGGGATGCTGTCACAATTAGTTTTGTTTGGGGACCAGGGAACAGAAAGTAGACAGTGTGAGTAGCACAACATTATTACAGGAAGTTCCTCTGAAATAGTGATTTATTATATTGAATTGCAATATAAGATTAGGACCTCTACAAATGGCAGCATCTCTGCACAATGTAAACCCAATCTTCTCCCCCCAAAAGCTGTATCAAGATGGGATAGCCAGCAAAGGCTTTACAAAGACCAGACCAAAAGCCAGAAAGTCTATATTGTCTGCAGAAAGATGCCACACTTCTGATAAGCCTGGGCCATGACCTAGCCTATCCTGAATCCTACACTGGAAAGTTTGTTAGCTGCAAGCCAGCCCTCCTCTGTCTACAGGGCTCATGATAAAAGGGAGATTTCACATTAATTTCAAGGGGCTAGAGCTAAAGGGCCACATTGCTAGATTTTTTTTTTTCTTACTAATAGCTAGAATTTCTCACAAGTGACAAAACACAGGGGAGCTTTGCTTTGGGCAGGGTACTGTAGAGGTCTGCTGCTGAACCTTTGGCATTGACTTGCACTGAGGTCTGTCCCTTTGATGGGGAGATTGGTTCCTGAGTCTGTTATTCGGGACACTTTTTCCCACTTTGTGATTTATTCTTTTCCTTCATGGGAAATGACATCAATTTGTTACAGATCAGGACCATTACTGGTGCAAAAATCATCTTTTGAGATCTGTACAGACTGTTTTGCAGATATTTAATTTCTTGGGTAGGGGAAGGTTTCTGCATAGAAAGCTCACAAAATCTGGGGAGTTTGTAACAAAGAATCTAGTGACACTCACTACCAAGGTTTATTTCGAGTCCTAATTTCTTTAACATGATTTGAAAACCACCCTGTCCTTTTGATAAGGATCTGGCTTGCTGTGTGAGAATATACAACAGAATGTTTCAAACCATGTGTCGCAGACAGCGCCTGCAGATATTTTGACTGCTGGGCAGGGGGTTATGCCTTTCTATTTTAAACTACTTCCAAGTCTATTACTACTGATGGGAGATGAAAGTGTGTAATATTTTTGGTTCTCTGAAGAAACCAGTCTCCTGATCAATGTGTGGGAGCTGTGGGTGTATGAAACATATTGAATGTTGCCCACCTACTGAAGGCTATTATGAATTGGTAATGGTGGTCAAGACCATTAACATGTTCTGTATGGGTCAGTAATATCATGTAACATGATTTCTGCCAGGAAGCAGTTAGTCTTCAGAAATTAGGAATGCGTTATCATAATAACTTCTTAGACATGTGCCACTGAGGCTCTGAACACTTTAGTAGGTGTATGGGTACGAAAGTCTCCAGATGAAAGACATGGGATGATACCTTCAAAGAACTTTTTCACAACTGAGAATACCCAAAGGAACCTTGAAGATATCTTTAAGTCTATGCTTTTCCTAGTAAGTCATTATCCTTTGCTTAGATATCAAAAATTTTAGCAAATGTGCTTGAAATTCAACAAAGTTTTGACAAAAAGGTTCTTTTTAAAACTAACTTAAAAAAAGGAGGGAAGGTAATTAGGAAAGAAAAAAAAAGTAAAAGAAACAGGTTTGAGTAAAACTGAATAATATATATTCTTTTAATTAGTTTTGCTAATGAAAACAATAGAGAATAACAGAGAATGATAGAGAACAACAAAGGTGTTTTGCTCCACTGTCTATGTTCAGAGACATAAACCATTTAAAGAGCTTTTGTAGAAAACAGTCTTGCAGGCTCTAAGGATTTAGTTATGTGATCTAGGAGGTCTTGGTTTACTGAATATGCTTGTAGTGTTTCAAGACTTTTTTCCTTACAGGGGTGAAGAAATCGAAGCAAGCAGTTCCACAACCAGAAGAATGAATGAAGTCCAGTTTCATGTGGCTTTAGATGTTCTGACTGAATTCTCTGCTCTCATCTAATGAGAACCTGGCTGAAGCTTTTCCTGCAGATGGTTCTAGCAGCTGCCTTTCCCCAGGTGGCAGAGAAGGATCTCTCTTTTCCTGCCTTATATGTGGCTGCGTGTTTTCTTGAAACTCATAGGAATGCAAAATTGTTAAAAATGCACCCTGCCAAATGCCAAAATAAAGGATGTTTGTACATGTGTAAGTGGTTCCCAGGTAAAATACCAGTAGATGGCACTTGAGAATACACAGTGCTGCTCCTGGGTTCTGTAGCATAATAAGTCCTCTTTTTCTTGTGCACAGTGACAGTATTTTGTCAGTAGACCCTTTCGTAACACTCCCAACAGGACCACCCTCATGGGAATCTCCTGGCCACTCAAGGTAGCTGCATTTGCCAGTTCAGAGTTGCCTGCAGCTGGCGTGGGTGAAAACGCGGTAGTCCTATTAGGAGGCATTGCTTTTGCTTACAGATATTGTATATTTTTCTGCATGCTAAAAGGTGAGCTGCTCAAAATGAGGGAGCACAGCTGTGCTTTGCAAAATGGGCAGGCACACACCCGGCAAGTGGAAAGAGAGCTAAGTTGTATGACCCCCAAATGACACACGACAGGCAGCCTGGGCCAGCTGTGTACCAAGCCACGGAGCCACCGCAGCACCGTGGGCCCTGCCTCCTTCCTCCGTATTGAGCTTTCCTGTGCCACACCAGGCAGAAGAACATCACTCTTCACTTGAAGGAAAGATGATCTATTTCTATCACCAATCAGTCAAGGATAACATTTGGGACATGATTATCTTAAAGGAAAACCACAGTAACGTAATGAATGATCTGTGATTTCTTAACAGCGAGAGACACAAATCCTTTTTCAATACACCCTGGGAAGTTTTGGCTCTTCATATTTCCCTTCCAATACAGAGATCCTCTTGTGACTCTTGAAAGACTGGCAATGTTTGTCTTTGGGACTCAGAAACCTTAGGGGAAGATTCACCCGGATAACGGGACCTCCCCTGAAGCTCCCCCTCCTCGCAGTGGTGTTTCCTTCCCTTCTGGTCAAGTCACCCCCACCGGCTTCTGCAGAAAAACGCTGCACAGGAAAGGCAACATGTGCAGAAGATTGTCTTTAGAGAGTAGTGACAGCAAAGGAGCATTAAATTAGGACTATTGACGGTGGTGGGAATCAATGCTGAAGCAGCTGTACCTCCTCCGTGTGCTTCATGCTGCCATTTGAAGAGATCACAGATATCCTGCAGTGAAACGCAGGGGGTGATGCTTCAGTGGCTTCTGGGGAAGTGCCTGCCACGGGAAGAGGCGATGCTCTATTTTACTGCTCTGAGTCGCTTGTTTTAAGGGAAGGGTAGCAAAATGTGTGCTGCCCTTGTTGACCCAGTCCCCACACTTTCTTCAAAGCTCTGCTACCAGTGCTGTAATGCTGAAAGGCTTTTAAGTTAGCTTGCTTAGATTTTTTTTTTTTTTCATGCTATTTCTGCACTACAGAAGTCTAGTAAGTTAAATGTCCCATAGCCAGTTATTGCCTTATACAACAAAGGCTAGGCAGGAGATATTTATTGTGACAGACACCCCCCCCCCCCCCCAAAAAAAAAAAAAGGAGAAAAATATCAGGAGATGTGTGTGTATGGATTTTATGTAATTTTTCATAGATATGACTTACCATTTTCCTAGCAACACTACCACAAGGGACCTCAGAGCTGTAGAGGGAGGCAAACAGCATGCCTTAATGTGAGAGAGAAATTCTGCTAGCACTTTGCCAGAGTCATGGGCAAAATTATGCATTTGTGTTCCCTGGAAAAGCTGGCATTGCAAAGGCCTTTTCATCCCAAATGAGCACCTGAATAATATTTTTGACAACTTATCATGAAGCAAATGCACAGTGTTCCTGAGAAGGGTTTTGTTTTTCTTTCACATATTCAAACAATTTCACCTTTACTCCATTGCCACATAATATAATACATCTGAGCACCCCTTTCTAGCCTTATTAATATGGCATATTATATATTGTGTAGAAGATTTTGAATAACTTATGAAAATGTTGACAAAATCTTCACATTTCTGCAAATTGTTTATGTGCAAATAAATCACTGTTTTTCCATTAAAACTGCCTCCAGTATTCTTATTATTACCCAGATTTACATTTGTTTTCTATAAACCTTTTCATGTAAGGTGGTTTCAGAAACACTAATTCATAAAACCTTGCAGCCAATCTTGATGACCTAAATCTGAATTTCCATTTTATAATGCCTTAGAGTATTGGTTCAAACAGAATTATACCAGTGAGAATCTTTCCATGAATCAAGCTCACACAGACACCCTTAGGGGTGAAGAGCTGGTCTTCTACTCTTGGAACTGGGGTAATATTACTACTGGCTTCAGCTTGTGCTGGAGCAGGTACTAAACACTTTGCCCAAGCTGCACAGGGAGTCAGTTTTAGTGGAACAGATTTCAGGGGTTATGCTACACTATCATCACCTCTTCCTGCATTCATATAATTTAAATCCTGAAGAGAGATCAAATCATCCATTAACCTCCCACAATAAGCCCTAAAATATTTTATAAGATTTAGAGCCTTCTCCTTGCAGAGAGGTGAAAAGGTAGATGGAGAGAGGGGTGAGGGAGAGAAAGGGAGTGAGATCTTATTTAGGTCTAGTTGACCCTTGAGCACAGATTGAATAGCTGAAGAAGAAAAATGAATAACTGCAGAAGTAAGCAAACAGAGAGAACTGGATATCTCTCTCGAGGATGAGGGCAAGAATACATGTGTGTTATGATGCAAGACAGTTGTCAGCATTCAGAGGACACCTGGCTGCCATTCAGCAAAACCAGAGGACTATATAAAGCTGAAGAAGTGATAATCCTTCAAAAATAAAACTGTGGGTAAGCTAAGAAATCATCTGGGGAAATTCCTGCTGAGATATTGTGGTAATGTTTTAGAAGGTAATACAGTAACTGTAATCCCACGGAAGCTGTGTATTAATAACAAGGGATGCTTGTTCTGGGGTAAATGCCCTAGTTGAGCTAACAAACTGCATCACTATCTATTACTTGGTGGAGAAAAATATAAGCAGTTAATTAATGCTTTGGGGACTTAGGGGGAAGAAAAAGCAACAACAAAAAACTAAACCAGATTTCTCCCAGGTCCCCAGGGATAAGGAAATGCAGGAGGTAGAAAATCATTTATTATTTTATGTTATTTTATTTCAGCCAGAACTTTGTCAGAGGGCTAAAAAGAACAACTCAGCTTTAATCATTGGAAATTTTGAGCTTGATTCATTTCTGAGTAGCATTAAATTTCATCGGGTTTATAATGATATAAATTTAGAGCTCTCAAGGTGATCTAGTCCTTAATAGTTACCAGTGAATTTGGCCCACACATTGCATTAGTTAACTGTACTATAAAGATGCTAATGAGGTGAAGGGTAAGTAGGTAATTCTTTGCTAGCATAATTCCAATGAACTATGAAGGAATTTATTATGGTGTAATTTGTTTGTTCTGAATAGCTTAGTCTGTAGTGCAAACTAGTGGAAAGAGCTTTTGGTTGGATGGAGGAAGACACCTATTTAGCAGTAGAGGTTATTTATATATAAAATTTAAAAAACAAACCATAAACATAAATATAAGTAAGAAGTGATACAAAAATAAAAATTCAAACACAGTGTCTCCAGAAAGCAGTTTTCAAGTACTTTGAATGGGGGTAAGCTGTAAAAAATGTGAAGGTACTGAAAGAGAGGAGCTGGACTGTTTGACAATTCTGGCTAACGATAGGGAAGCTGCCGGAACAATAGAGATGGGAAAAGTAGAGCTCCCCTCTGACTCACTCAGAAGATAGTTTTGACCTGTTGAAGTCGTCAGAAAAATTCCTGCTGATTTTCTGGGGACTTTGACTCAGGTACTGATGAACTGCGTAAAGGCTCCTGAAGCACATGAGGAGTGTCAGGGTGGAGCGGGAAGGAAGGCAGGGGACAGTTTTGACCTGAAATGTCAGTGTGCCCTGAAAGCCCAGATGCAAATCCTTTGAAAAGCAGTCAGCTTCACTGTTTCGCCTGAATGTCAATAGCTCCAGCCTGTATATATATGGTGAACATTAGCTGTGAAAAACAGCTGTTCAATATTTTTTTAACTATGCTGATTATTTTTAGTTCAATGCCTCTTTAAGTCTGAACTGCTCCCTTATCACCGTACCTCTGAGAAATCTGCCTTCTGGCAGTTCCCCTTTGAAATTTGGTTTTTGCCCATAAGGTACAGATGCTTAGCAGCAAGCCTGTTTTCCTCCCTTCTCAGCCTTTTCCACTGAGAATACAAAAGGAAACTTCATCCAGATTTCATGCTGTTCAAGAAGTCAGAGGGTTATCTGGCAAACTTCTGACTTCAACGGATTTTGTGCCTGTGTGTGAAAATGTACAGATTTGATTAAAATGGGCACTTGCACTGCAAAGCTCTGCACAATGCAGATCGTGTTTTGAAAGTGTGCAAAGGTGTGTTGTATTTAAGTTGGTAACGTGTATGCTCTGTGCGAGTGTGTGCGCACGGGCACGCACACAAGGCTGCAGTTGTTGCAGCTTGGCATCGTGTCGGGGGGATTCAGCTTGCAAAGTAGGACACCTACAGTTATGTATTGACAAGTGAGTTAAGGGTGAAATCTGCCTAAATACTGGATCTGGTGCCATTGTAGACATTTTCGGATACGCTGTTTCTTCTCTATCACCTACTATTCCAGTCTCTCATAAGAAGTCCTTTATCATGTCTGCCAACCGTACGATCATGTTGGGTATTGCAAATAGACCAAGAACTGTATTTTAAGAATGTGAATTGAACCCCTAAATTAGGTGCCTCAACCTGAAGCTGAATGCCATCCTTGTCAGTCAGGATAGGTTTCAACCTCATGTTCACATCTTTAACTCGACAAGTAGGGAAGGACAGTGTCTAACCATGCAGAGGCATCAGTTTATACTTAGTCATTAGAAGGACTCTGTTGCTGGCCTTTTTATCTATGCTCAGTAAGAATCAGTACTCTGTTACCTTCTCACTAGACATAAGTCCCTTCTAGTCCTGGCTGTGTTGCCCATCCTTAAGGGCCTACAAATGCTCTAAGTTTGTGTTTGGACTCTCAGTCGGGTATTCTGGTATGTCTCATGAGAAAGTAGCAGAGAGAGTGCGAGAGTATGAGAACTAGACTTTCAAAATATGTGACATGATTTTCTAGCTGTGAAAGCCAATTTTTTCCAATTATGCATAATGTTAAACCTGTAAAGTAACACTGATAGTGACACTAATGTTTCTGCACATTCAGCATCAGGCTCTTTTGCGGTGCTGAGCACTTAAAAGGCCATGGAAGCAAGTTACGTGTTTTTGTGGTTCCTGCCCACTGACCATGCCCAAATGGATTAAATTAGTGCAATATTGGAACTTTAGATTTAAACTCTTCTGAACACCGCTGGAAATTGCTCTAATCCAAAACCTTGTGGCTGAAGATTTCTTTTTAGTCCTGGTTCTGGATCCCTTTCCATAGAGTATGCAATATAGGCAAGGGCAAGCTTGTTATATATTTGTATTTTGGCAGCCCACAAGTCAGCTCTTCATAGTATTTCTCTGGAGACTTTTACTTGTACTAGACTCTGAGAAAGGACCAAACAGACATTCGACAACAGAAGCTCTAGTCTGAGACAAGCAAACATTGACAGGTTTTTGGCACAAGATGGTGAATGTCAATAGATGAGACAACATCATGGAGATTTGGGCCCCAAATGCATAAAGCCTCAAAAATATTCAGTCAATCACCAGTCTTTTAACAAGATTTTAGCATTTTATGAGAGTGCCGTCAAATCTAATCAAATTTAAATCTAATTAATTCCCTACCAGGGTAGCAAACCCCTCTGTTGTTTAGTTTGCATGAATACATTGATAGACTGGGCCTGAAACATAATCCTTACCCAGAAAATCCACTTTGAATACGACTCCAGATCCAGAAACCACTTCCTTGGTACATATATGTAGCGCTGCTGTGAATGTTTCCCATTTTCCATCCTGGGAAATAGTTTCCGTAGGTGCTCCCCAAAACCCAAGCCTGCCGTTACTGGGGTGGAACAGCAGTGCCCACAGAGCTGGGGACACCCATTGCATGCCCACGGTCAGGAGCACTCAGCTCTCCTTCAGTTAGGCTCCCTTTCAAACACATCTCCCTTGTCTACAAAGGGCTGTCTTGCTGCCGGACCCGTGAGCTCTGATGGCAGCAGGAACCTGTTTTGCAGAATTTACTTGATATGTTTCAGAGAGCTGCTGCTGCTCTTTGAAGAGCATTTCCACAGTATTTCTCATGGAGCAGCCCACTTAATGAAAAATTTTTGCAACGCACTGAAAAAAATCAGTAGTAGACAGTTTTATAATGAAGTTGCAATTTGATTCTTCTTTTCCTTGAGATGTTCGACCTTTCCTGCAAAGATGATCAGTTTGGGTTTTTTTTTTAATAAAAATCTCTCATAATGGAAAGAAATATTGTTATTAATTATTGTCTTTATCATTTTTTTTAATTGCATCAACATGTAACCTCACCTGTGGGTAGCAGCCATGCTAGGGTCCCGACAGGCACAGGAAAGATAGCAGCTGAAGCAAATATAAAGGATCCTTTTTTAAAAACACCATTATATTTATATATTGGCCAATTCATGGCTTTTTATCTCCTGTCTATTTTAGTGCATCATAATCCATTCACTAATTGTCCTCTTTATTGCCATCATAAGAATGGTTTTCAATTTCTTCAGGCACCCACCATACTAATCCCAGGTGTCTTTTAGATCCAAAGCAGCCTCCAAAGTCAGTCTTCCCCTTCACCTCTTTGTACTTGGAGTCAGCAGCTCAGCACATGACCTGTGGTCCCAAATGCATGAGCCTTGGGGTTACTTAGTGCCAGTCAGCAAGTGGGATTTAGGCTTTTAAATACCACATGGGATAAGAGGCAAGTACCAGCACATCACTTCTTTTGCCTCAGCAAACTCAGGTCCTCCTGCTATGAAGGAAGGAATTTTTTTCCATGGAAATAGGGATTGGAGCCTTTCACCGGCCGAGGAGTGGAAATTACGCCAGAGGTGAGCTTATATATATAAATATATATGTTTATATATACATATACAACCCCTAAATATTTATGTATATATACATACACACATGTATGTGTATGTATTTTATCTGTGTGTGTATATATATATATAAACCCCAATATTGAGCTTGAGGAGTGACTGATTCTCTTTTTGTTTCTCACAATAGTGCCTCAAAGTGACACGCTGGGTTTCAGATCCCAGGACCATCACCTGCCCTCATGGATAGATGGAGTCCCTTTAATAGCCTGTCCTTTTTGGCTACAGAATTTCTTTAACTTGAGAATGCTGAGGAGCCTCTGGATCAGATTGTAAGGATCCTGCACAGCAGTCTGCTCTGGAAAATAAAAGTAAAAATCCTTTCCTTCTGCAGTAGCTTTCTTAATGCAATATTTACTGAACTCTTGGCAGTGTTGGTGGAGGAGTCAGAGCCACAATATCATCTTTTCCTTACCACTTTTTAAATGGTCTCTTCCCACTGGGAAGCAGATAGCTTTCTGTCTTCACATCAGCCTGCAGCCTTTTGGAAGGACAGGGTGAACTAATGAAGGGAGATTTTTGCTTAAGCATATGGGGTTGAGGTGCTCCTCCATCCTGGTGCAGGTGCACCAGCAGCAGTAGGAAACAAAACTGATGTCTGTGCAAGGCAGCTCTCTGCTGTGTGAGCAGAGGAGTGCCCTGAAAGGCATAGCCCACTCCTTGGCCATACTTGGTGAGAACAAGGAATTCTGGGGTGTGCATTTGTATATAACTAAAACCAGGTCTCAACTGTGAGTCTTAATCAGTCTTTTGCATAAAGCTCAGGTGTATCCTACCCGTGGAAGACAGCACACATATATGGGTTCAGATGTATCCTGGGGCAGAGAAGTCCTGCAGTCCTGGCTGTGTGAATAGTTACCATGCCTTACTATAACTGAGAGAAATCAGTAGAGAAACTGTTCCTGTTTTTCTCGCTCACTAACCAAATTCAAGTGAGGGATGACCTTAAAGAATAGGAGCTTCTAAGCAAGACTTAGGGTGGGATCCAAAATTTAAAAGAAATAGCAAATTCCTCAGCTGCCAGTAAAAAAAATAATTAAAAAAATCTTTCTGTCACTCCATCTCCAGCTGTTGTCTCATCAGGGGAACTATGATATTTTAAGCATCTGCTCCTAGGACCACCGCCTGGCACTGGTGTCCGTATGGAAGTAAAAATTCCATTGTACATTTCACTTCTTTTGTTATCACTTATATTCCTACCCCAAGGCCAATGCTCTGCTCAAGTGTGCAATCCTTCATTCAGGAAAAAATGCTTCATTTTAACCATATAAACTTGCTAGCAGACTGCTAGCTTAGGTTATTGAAGCTGAACTATTTCATGCTGAATCCTTCATTTGTTATGTAGCAGCTTGTTGCCTTTCATACATTCATCATCCACATGCTCTCTCCATCAAATCCTGTTCATTTCCTTCTCTGTCCTGTTTATTACACATTATTTTACAGTGAAGCTTGTAATACACAAAATATCCACTTCCCTTCCACATTAAAGATTTTTTTTTTTCTCTGAAGCTTGGCAATGGCAGAGACCCAGCAGCCACCTTGTACTTAGACAGGGTCTCCTTATTAAGTAATGGATAAAGCAGAGCTCTTCTGCCAGACGTGTCAGTTCCTAATTTCTTATTACCCAACACCATGCAAAGTGGGAATGAGCTAAGAACTGGTCTTTTGGACAACTGGCCTCCCCTTTGTACCTCCTAATGAGGCAGAAGCACTGTCGATTTCTTGCCATAGTAATACTTGCTGTGTGAGGACTGCTTGTAGTAGACTCTAAATCATACTATTGGTGCCCCATCAGTGTTTTGGCTTTGCAGCATGGCTTGGCCCCCATCACTGCAGAGGTCTGATGACATTTTGTTAGAGAAGGGTGAAGGCAGTAAGGCTGAGGAAAATAAATAGGAGGAAGGGAAAAAAAATCTGTAGATTAGTTATGCTACAGTGAATTCTGACACACCAACCGTTAAAATTAAGCATTAAGTTCTTATCAGACTGTTTTCTGTGATTTTATAGGATTAAAAAAAAATGCAAGAAAAGGTGTAAAGGAAGAGGGGCTGGCTTGTCTGAAAACAAGGAAGGGTGAAGAATGTGGGGAGCTGGAAGGATAAGATAGCTGTTAAACAGAGAAAAAAGTCTGCTGCATGACAGGAAGGGATTGAGCTGTTCTTTCCATTCCCTTGGGAATAGGACAAGCTGTAATGGGCTTAAATTGCGGCAAAGGCTATTTAGCTTAGGCTTTGAGAAAGAAAGAGCAATGGTCTCGAGCTAAGAACAGACATCTCCGGCATGGGGGGGGGCTGAAGGAACAATATGACCTGTATGGCTGCTTTTTATGATTTCTTGCTAAGCTAACAGGTATAGAAAAATAAGCACTGACTGCAGCAGTCTAGTACTCATGCTGTGGAGAAAAAGCAAAACAATACAACAGCTAACTATAGCAGGGCTCTCCTGCATTTCTTTCACAGCAGTGCTCACTTAATGGTATTTGCCTACATACATTTGCCAATGGGCCTTTTGTTGAAGGAATAAAGATTTAACATAGAACACTTGCTACTCATGTGGATGTTCCAAAACAGGTGTTTTTTTTAAAAATTTTTTTTATTTATTCTGTCTGATAGAGAAGGACAGCAGGTGCTGAGGAAGAGGGAGATTTGACAACAACCCACCATGATACCTTGTCCCGTCTTGCAGACATTGCCAACTAGCCATAAACTGCAATGAATGATGTTCTGCCAGGCTGCCAAATAGTTATATGCATTTCCATTACAGTAGTGCAATTATTTAATGCAACCTTCTGAATAATGTCTTTAACTCATCACATGAGAGTTCAGGAAGACAGACGCATAATGAATTAAAAAAAAAAAAAAAAAAGCATGGGGGAGGCTAAAGCAGCCACCTAAGGTGTTAAAGAAGAAAAAAATAATCTCTTGCTCCTCTCAGAAAAACAGAAAACAAGTCACATTGACATTTCCAGACTGTAAGCCATACAAACTTAATTTCCAAGGATTGGATTAAAATAAAATTGTAGGAGTCAGTTCTATCCTTACAAGCCTTTGTAAGGTTACTGCTCCTGCTATATTAGCTATGAAGAAAGAAGGCTGGAAGTTTTATATAGGTATTGCTCTTCCTTGCTCATTTTTTTTCTGAGAACAGTAACTTGGTGTGGCATTCAGTGTAACTTGAAGTTTCTGCTAAGTGATATCTAACCCCTACCTCTCACACCCACCAGGAACGAGGGAACACCAGGAGGGTGCTGTTGAGTAAGATGGCTCTTGTCCCTGCCTGCTGCATGGCTGGTTGTGGCCTGGGACATGGGCTGTAGGCTGGATCAGCCCCGTGAGATGGGCACTTGTGCACCGTCGCCTGCAGAACCCCAAGGTAGGTACTGCAAAGCTGGCCCGCCAGACAGCACTCCTCCACTCAGGACTACAAACACTTGTTAACCCTGTCTTCTAGACGGCAGTCCATCCAGAAATGAAGGGGGAGAAATTAAACTCATAGAGAAGTTCCTAAGAGAATGAGACCCACAGCTTCCCTGCTAATATAAAAATCTTTGGCTAATGAAACACAGAATGTGTAAGGACTAACAGTTTAGGATGAGGATTGCACCAAATCCAAGCATGTGAAACTCTTGAAAAAGAGTCCTCCTCTTTGTACTTACTAGGATTTGCTGTTTTCTAAGTCAGTGTTTACTGGTTCTTGGTCGATAGTATCAAAGACTGCAATTTTCAAAGGAGACGAAGAGATTTATGTTCTCAGTATCCACGGAGCGGGAAAAAAATAGTCAGTGAGACTGAAAACATAAAGCCAAGGCAGAATCACCGAGACTGAGCCAGGTCCAGTTTATCATGCTAGGGATGCGTGTGAAGGCGGCAGTGTGTGAGTGTGATCCCTATGACAGCCAGAAGTGCAGTTCGGTTGTTGCGTGAGGGGACACGGACGAAGCAGGACACACTCGTTTATGCACGGCAGGCTGGGGAGAGAGTATATTTGTGTGTGTGCACATGTACGTGTGCGTGGGTACCTGGAAAGTTACAGAGCTATGACTAGGCATGTTTTGTAACTAGAACTAAAGCATGTCTCCAGACATGACTCTTAACCCCTTAGGCATCTATGCCCATATGTACCCCAGGGTAGCTGCTGCAAACTAGCATTAATCAGTTATGTCAGGGATGTGGGTGATGACCAGATAGCCTCCGACAATAACTTTTAGCCATAGCTGAAATCACTAAACCCAGGTTGTGGGCACTTCAGCCTTTATTAATATCCAGTGAGATCTGTTGGCTTAGGGTTAACATGTAAGTGCCTGAAAATTAGTTTTCCCATCATCAACACTTTTTAATGTCCATTCAGCTAGAAGATTAAATAAAAACGCAGGAGGAGGCATTTGTCTTCCACACAAAATCATACAAAAAGTCTCTTTTTATTAAATATACATTATTTACAGTTTAAGTCTTTCTTCTGTACAACAGTAACCATAGAAAACAAAAGAAGCTAAGGCTAAATTTTTTCAATCCCCGAACAGTGTATTAAGACATGTTACATTGTCTACAAAACTGACGTGGACTGAGGCAACGTCCTGTGGAATTCTCTTTAGAAAACCAGATAGTGAAAGGGGAATAATCTAAATCTCCATTTTGCTTTTTACTGTAACTGAGAGACTCTTGCATTACCCTTGGACGGACCATTAAAAGAAAAAAAAAGTCTTTTTTTTTTGCTTTGCTACTGAAATGAGCAGTGTTCTGAGAGATTTATTTAATATAATTTGAGTAGAACAAAGTAAAATGAATGATGAAGGGCTCATCTGTAGAAAAAGCCAATTTTTTATTATTACAAGTATTTAATGTCAGGTAGCTTTCACAGCCTGTGAAGCTGCTTTTTGCCTTTTTGGGGGGGGGGGGCGTGTGTGTGGGGGTGCCTTCATTTTTCAAGTAGGATACAGTTCACCACAGTCCACCCAGGGGTGGACTCCATTAAAACCCCATAAAATCCTTCCAAAGTCAATGGGTGGGCTCCCAAGTTGGTTGGCAACACACCACCCACAGATCACCCTTCCTCCTACACACATTTCCAGAAACTCCTGAAGGTGACTTAAGCCATGTCATGGGCTTAAGTGGAGCTGAAGTTCATTGCCTTATCCCAAGTTTTATCCACAGTTCTGCTAGAAGACACACACAATTGCAGTGAATGCAAATCTTGTTGACAGCAGTAGGGGATGACAAATATAAGGTCCTGACTTGAATTCATATATGTCAGCCCCAGTTTGCAGAAGATCATCACTGTCCTTGCCTAGGGCAATCCGAGGCTAAATTCATCTGTATGATGTATCCACACTGACCTCAACAGGATTACAACCAGGTCTGAAGCTGGCTCTGTTTCTTTTACGAAGTGCCTTTCATAGCAGGTCAGGTACTACAATGTTGAGCTTCTTGCTATCATCTAGATATAATGGTCTATGTTAAATGTTTCATTTGCAAAACTCACAGAGTAGAGATTTTTATGGCTGGATGCCTGAAAAAAACATGTACCTGCTTGCTCTCCTAACCTCTATCTGAAATTTCATGGAGTGGGCTTGGGTGTCCAAGTACTCCTCTGTGTCGTGAATGGGATGTGAGGCTGCGACTGGCTGTATCTAAGCTTTACCTCAGAAGCAATCAGTTTTCTTTCTTAAAGATATGCCTGCTCAGCTTTGGCAGCAATGACAAAACACATCAGAAAATGGTTTGCCTAAATGATGCAAGAAGAAACTGTAAAGGGCATGCAAAAGTGAGTAAATAATTTCCCATGCAGAAATTGTTATCAGAAGGACTGTCTTTAGGGTTGTGGGATTGAAATCCACGAAAAGAGTGATGACTGGCATATCAAGAAGCAAATGGTGTTGCAATGTGAACTGCAGTCAGTAGTTTAGAAAAAAAGCTGCCACAAGCATCCTAAGAGAGGGAGGGATGGAGAGAGGAGAGTTTCTAAGCAAACACCATTCTTTGGATAACCTGTTGTACCCAACATTTCATTGAATGTTACGATTGTTTGAGGGAAACCATCCCCAATTCTTCTTTGGGGTATCAGGGAGAGCTCCAGTGATCTAACTGGAAACATTCAGATTAGTATCAGTCAGAGGTTTGAAATCCTCTCCGACGTTTGAAGTACATCTCCAATACTTTACAGATCATCAGGACAATTAAGGCTGTGTTTTGGCAGGCTAACTAGTAATTCATTCCATGGAAAAAATGAATCGTGGAAAAAGACCCGAAACCCTCATATCCATCTAATGGTTACCATGGTTGGTTTCCAACAGCATAACCTTTCTGAGAGCTTTTGCCTCCTGCACTGCCTCATTGCAATTGTAATTTGAAGAGTTAATGTCACCATTCCCCCTTACAGGTCACCACCTTTAGGTGACTACATGTCCACGGTGACTACATCTCCACAGTGGAGTGCAGTCTCCTTTCTGGCTGAGCACCTGGCTGACATTTTGAGAATCATGAAATTTCTTCAGATTTCTGGTTTCTGTGACTGCCAGGAGAAAAAACATAACCTTAGTTAGAATTGTAACACAAGTTCCTCTGCCAACTATCACCAACTTGATAGCCCCACATGTTAAAGAAAAAAGGAGAGAAAAAGAAAACAGAGATGAAGTAGATATGGAGTGACACTGTCAACACAAACTGTTGCCTTAATCTTTCCTTAGCTCGGCTTGTAGACTCAGTACATTACAAACAACAAACAATGAGCTTACAAATTACAATAGTTCACCAGAAAGTGTGCTTTTTTTTTCCAGTTTTTGTTTTTATCAGACTAACTTAGTGCAAAAGATCACAAAAGTAAGTACCAATACATAGAAATATCCCAAACTCCTATATGCATGACTCAAAATAACCAACCAAAGGAAAAAAGCTACTTCAGATCCAAAAGAAGACTGTGTTTAGAAGTTTCATGTACAAAAGGAGCATGAAGGAGGGGGCCGCCCACACCGAAAGGGGATGTGAAGAACTTTTCATTGAGAAAGGAAGTGCAGCAAAGTGCAGAACCAAAGGGAACAAATCATGCTTTGAAGCTGTGATAGTAACTTGTGAAGAAAACCCCCAAAGCCCCCAAGGGCATGGTGCAACTCTAACTGTAGTCGACCAAGAGGCCTCCCACCAATCTCAAAGGACTCTGGATAAGGCCTTTGGTTTGGCAGGGAAGTAACTGTATCACTTGGCTTGTTTGATAAGTAGTCATTACAAAACTGCATGAAAGCTTTGCAATAGCATTTGTCTCAGAGACCTTCACAAAGTCTCAGCTTTTGCTCAAGCCTTTTAGAAAGTGTTGCTTTTTGACAAATAAATAAATAAATAAACCCCTTTTGTGTCTGTGAAAAGCTGGCAGTGCAGAACAATACTTGAAACTGGTCGTCTTCAGTGTAACCTTTGTGTAGGTGACAGCAACAAACAATGGCATGAGACGGTGGAGCACAAAGGGGTCAAATTCTGCCTTCTGTTACCTTCTTGTTAAACTGAGGTGAAGGACATACTTCAACTGATTGGCTTACACTGATGGAATGGAAGGTTGATTTTGTTCCTAAAATGGAATTGTTTTCAGGGATTCATCTCATTGAGAACTTAGGGCTTCTGGATGGGCACTTACTATAATTTGAAAAGCCAACAGCTATCAGACATATCTGCTTGGGGCTAGCAGATACAAGGCATGAGAGACAGGAGGCTTGCATCCTTACTGGAGCTGCAGAGATACTCTAGTTCATCTCAGATGGCACCAGACACGCAGGGCTAGAAAGGCATCTTATAGGTCTGAGTTAGGTTTAGATTATGAGATCTGTGTAGATCTGTCTACATGTATGCTATCTGTCAAAGCTCCCACAAGGCAATGAATGGATCTTGGATCTAGAATAGACTGGAAGGAGAGCTATCCTCTCCCAAACCCCACAGATTACTGATCGGATCACCACTGACTCAAATGGGTGCTTTGACACCTTATTTTCATGCATTTGGCTATAAGTAGACACATGCGTTTCCTAAGCAGAGTTGTCTAGTATCATTTTAGATGCTAGGAGGTGTCCTTCCCTGATCCCAGCTGGCATAAAAACAAGTCTCTTCTAAGACCTATGGAGATGTGTCTTACTGGAGCTGCAAAACTAGTGTAAAATTCCTGTATGTAGACAAATTCTACTAGAAGTAGCTGACCTATTGCCCGGAGCCTACCCTGTCTCTATGATCAAGGGAGAGAAAGATGCACCTCTAGAGAGTGATTAATTGAATCTTAAAGGATGTCTGAGATATTTGCCCTGTCCTCACTGACCACAGGACAGGGCTGGATGACAAGTATAAAACAGGTAGCCTGTAAAAGCAAATGCAAAATGAAACAAACCCAAAAGACTCAGATAAAAGCAATCTTCAAGTGCTTCCATAGGTCTAGGACTCAATCTTATGCTCAGTAAAATTGACAGCTGACTTCATCAGGAGAAGATTCATATCCCCTCACCACAGGGAAACTGTATGATGTATTGATTGCTCCTCACCCAATATGTGTAATATGTGATCAGCTAAATGCTTAATATAGACAAACATCTCATTAAAACAAGGATTTGGTTTACACTGTAAAAATTGAGCAGTTGTTGAATAGGATGGGTTAAGTCTGGCTAGATCAGGTTAAAGTAAAGCAGAGAGAAAGCATCTCATGTTTGCATTTTGGCTATCACTTTTAACTTAAACTCATGACTGAACACAATCTGATAACAGTACAGCCCTAAAAGGTTTGTTTTCACAGCTAGTTCACCCAGATGAGAATCCTGGTTTAGCCAATGTGAGTTAAAAGCCTGTCTTTTGTTTGGCTTTGTTTTCACTGCAGACATACCCTAAGTGCTGTGCCATGGCAAGAACAAGAAAAAGAAAAAAAAGTGTACACGTTAAAAATGTATTCAAACCACTCACACTGTCTTCTCTCTAGCAAGTAAATAAGGACAGATGAAATACTTACTGCAAATTACATAGGTGACTTAGGACCAACGTTTTATTTCCAAAAGAGAAATGGGACTCAATTTTCAAAAGTATTTAAATGTCTTGTAGTATTTTAAAATATTTCACAGCAAAGCAGAAGCAGAAATCCAAATGAAATTAATTTAAGTCAAGTGCTCATCTTGTTTAGTCACTTAAGCATTGATCCACATTCTCATGAGAGTAAATTCCTTTGAAAGCCCACACTTCACTCAGGTGGCAGCCTACCTCTCACTGAAAGTTAGTAGGATTTAGCTTTCCAACAGCCTTCATTTGTTTTCTATAGCCAGACACCAGGGTTCTCAGACAGTCCTTCTAGGCATCCAACTCAAACTTCGCATGACTAAATATCTTTGTAATCATGGCTGTTACTGGCCAAGTCATTTCTGGAAAACAGGAATTTTCAGTGTCTAAATCCATACCTAACGGACTTAGAAATTTCATAGCCTAAAAATCCCTGCCTAGCAATAATCATTTTCAGAGGTTACATACCGTAATCACCAGGAGAAAAAAAGAGACATGGTATCTTCTACCAGCCCCTGCTTTTGTTATGAAACTTATCTTGGCAGAAGGAAGAAAACCTAAACAACCAAACACCACCTCCAAACAATTCTTTGATATTCTCAGGTTTTCCATTAAATAAATCCTGAAATTTTATATATAAAAAGTATTATTCCCTATATTTACTGAAAAATGTTATTTAGAATGATAGCTAAATGAAGAAAGAAAAGACCTCCCCATTTAAAGAGCAATTTAAACAAAAATAGCAGAAATGGTTTGTAATAGATGGGAAAAAAGGTCTAATTTGAACTGTGGAAAATAAAAGCAATTTTAACGCTGGTAGATTTTTTCAAAATTGCATTTCTTCTCTTTTTTTAAAAATTATTTTTAATTGCCTTTAACTAGTACTGAAGTAAATCAGATTATGCCCTCACTAAAGAAAGCATTATAACAAAACAAAACAAAACAAAACAAACCCAGAAGAAAAAGGAGTTAATATTAGGGTATTTCATACAGTATCTTTTAGCTACCTTTTAATAAGAATATTGACATCCTGATTTAGAAGATAGGATTTTAAATGGCAAGTCCATACAAGCGCGTTCATTTGTCCAGCCCTGTAGCATATAAATAGTCACATTTCATTACATCCATAGGTACAGAGCATGTGTTTCTCTATACTTATGCATGTATTTATGTATGTGCAGTTCATTCTTTTTACAGACGCACACCGATGTAGCTAAATTTTCAAGGAGTTTTACCAGCCTGGGCTATACTAAATGATAAGGAAAAATGGACAAAGAAACAACTTACACCGTATTGCGAGGTCTGGGCTTGCACACAGCATGCCACTACACCCGCTCTCTGGCCCAGGACTCAGCCACTGAGCTGTATCTGAAATATTTGCAGCAACACTAATACCTACATTTGGTGATGGGAACTTGATCCGCCTTGAGAAAGCTCAGCATCTTGCATAGTCAGGCCCTCAGATGGCTCAAAGTAATTTAGTCACTTGAGAAATGAGAGGACTCTGCTTCATTGCTCAGTCTCCCTTTCCCAGCTACTCCACTGCTGGAGCTGTTTAGCGCTTTATTGTTACACTTTGTAAGTAATTTTTTCCTGGAAACTAACATGTAGGAAAGCAGAATGATTTGTATCCGTTAGTTTGGCTAGAGAAAAATACACACCTGTGGGCTTTTCCCTCCTTCCCATTCCATTCTTCATGAACAATTAAGTATTTTAGGACTTCAGAGATGTCTCATACAGAGGCCATTTCAGTAAGATGACTCAAAACCAGGCAGAGAAGCCCATGTGCTTCCTTATTCCTCCCCTCCTGCTATGCCAAACAAAGCAGCTTTATCTGGGGGAGGGAAGGAGGGAAGGAGAAAAGAGAATTGCTTTGCCAAGACTTCACTGCAAAAGATAAAGCAACATAAAAGGAACACAGCTAACGAGTCCACCATTACACATCTCATCATGCAGAAACACTCTCAGGTAATCGTGTATCGTCCAAACAGCCAGCATGAAGCAAAAGGGCTGTTGTCCACAGTCGAGGAAGAATGGTACCAATACTAATTTCAATATAAATAGCTTTATAAAATTGCTTGGTTAGAGTGCTGGTTATGGGGCTGACCTCACATAGTCCTCTTCACGTGAGAGTGATATCATTCCAAGATTGCTTTCTCTTCACCAGATGCTGCTTCCAAAAGAAGTGGTGGAGAATTACCATATCCAAACTGTCAGTTATTTATTCTTCCTTGTCTGTCCCCTCCTCCCATCAAAAATATAGCTAGCTACATACCCCTGCAATGCACTGCCTGGAAAAATACCACCTGTTGCATGTGTTACTTCATCTCTAGTTAGCTGTGGGTTATTATTTGTTTTTAATCTATGTAAAAAGGATCACTATGCGGAAACCCCAGGATGACTGCAGAAGGCTGTAGGGGGCAAAGAAAGAGATTCAGCTGCACAATAAATTGTCGTGAGTTATTTTTTTTTTTTCTTCTTAGCTGTTGGATTGATTAAACTGTCTGAAACCTTCAAGTCTGACAGCAAATTCTACATAATCTTCAGAAGCCCTGTGAAGGCAGTATGTCACGCAGACACAAGCAGGGTGTGAAAAACCTCCCTTGGTGGGACTTCTCCATTTCTCACCCTTAGGATGTCTGTGACTGAAAAGAAGGTTTTTGAGCCTCACACTGAAACCATACAGCACAAGTAAAACTGGCAGGATTCGAGTCTTCAGTATTGTTCCCAATCAGCTAAGGACAGAAGACTTTATAAAAACAGCACAGAAGATTAATTCGAAGTAGAGTATTTGAGATCTTTTTTAACTTGTTTCCCTAATGTTCTTCCTTGTAAACAGGGTTGATCAAATATTAACATTCTTAGATGTGGCATCAGACCTCTCTCTATTTAGCTTTGGAGAAGATACTCCAATTTCTACAAACAGGAAATACCAATCAATCTTTCATGCAGTTTTGTTTTGTGTTTTTCGCTGTTTTTTTTTTTGAGTAGCTGCATTTTTTTCTTTTTTAGAAGAACTGGCAGAAGGTGTGACTCATGTTTAAGATTGAACTATTTTTGTTTTTTCTCGTCTATGTACTTTGTCTTCGCCACAGTGGCAACAGTGTTTAACCTCAGCGTGTGATAATCCTCCATATGGCATGAACAGGTATATGCTGCATTTCTAACATTTCAGACAAATATAGAGCACCTAAGTCCTAGCAGCTTCCTAAAACCCTTGGAGATTCAAGCTACTATTTTCCATGCTTCAGCTAGAGTTACGCTAGAGTATGTTGGGTCTACATAGCCAGCCTTATGAGATGGAGGTGAAAGAGGTGCAGGGAATGACATTTATTGTTGATACATATATTGTTGGAAAAGTACCGATAAGCCTAAAAGTTACAGTAAAAGGACAGGAGGTTGGGGGAAGGAGCTTAATGAGGACAGTTTTCTTTTTCCTTACCTCATACCAGCTTCCCAACTGGTATAAATTAATGTAACACCATTGAAATCAATAGATATATATCAATTCATATCATTTGAGAATTTGGCCAGTTCTTTATGACTGCTGTAAATGAGCCTGTAAAATAAATCAGGCATTTTGGTCTAGTTCTTTCCCTCTATCCTGTCCCAGTATCTGTAGAGCTACGTGTTCAGCTACTTTACTTTACATAGTCCAGCTGTAGTGTAAAAGTGATGAATTAAATGGGTCCAGAGAAAAACCAAAATAAATGTGGGGACTTTGAAATATCCAGGAACCCACAGCAGAAACCAGGTGTGCATGTGGATCTTATTTTGTGTAGGGTGGGATAACAGGTCTCTTGAGCTGCAGAAGTAAACTGTGACTGCCAGGTTCTTGTGCAGAGAATGAGGCACTGTGATTGTTGTCAGTGTTTCCTGTGCAGGGCGGTCTTTTCCAAATGAAAAAGAAGTTAGCAAAAAATGACTTTAAAAAAAAATTACAAAAAAAAAAAGGAAGGAAGAAGGGAATAAAGGAAGGAAGGTTAGGGGAGTAAGAGTAAGAAGAAATTGCATTGTCCATCAGATGAAATATTCCCGTTTGCACTCGCTCACTGTGTTCTGCAAGTCAATGTCAGCTTTAAAGGAGCTCTCGAGGTTTTCTGGGTATTCCTTCTCCTTTGTCTGGCTACTTCGACGTGCTTGTTTGTGCTGATAGAGGAATCTGCTCATGATGGCAATGATGCAAAAGATGATGAATATCACAACTGCTATTACACCTGAAGAGGGGTGAAAAAGGAAGGATAGAAAGAATAAAAACCAAAACCAAAACAAAACCCCCAATTACCTCAAAAATACATTACTAATGCACAACAGCGAGTGGATATGATAGATCAGTTCATCTCAGCCTGTACACAATCATCTGCCTCTAACACCCCCCCCCCCCCGGTAGTTTTTACTTCTATTTTGTCACCTTGAGTAAGACTTAAAGCAGCAACCATTGATGACATTGACCTAATTTCAGTCAAATTCTGCTTTCACTGGAAGTAAATTTGGATCAGTGTGTTTGTTTTTAAAAAACTAGATCTGTATGCTCATACAAATTCCTGCTCTGTTATATTTTCTTCTGTGTTATCTCTGGAAACCTTGCATGAGCCTTGTTCACTTTGGTTTATAGCTTCTAGATATTATCAAAGGCAGCTCCCTACAGGGCATCCTATAAAATAAACAGAGACAAATTGCCTTCCAGGTTGTTAAAGGAAAATGAAAACCATACATGAAGCCATAAGGACAACTTTCCCTAGCATATAAATGCTTCCATATGACCTAGCAAGTTCCTGTACACCACCAACTTGCAAGGAGAGAGCTCAAGAAATACAGGATATGTGAACACTGTGTTGAGGCTCTCATCAGAGTGGTGTGTAAAACAATTACTAGCTAGCTGGGTCTTGGAACACAGAATCACACAGAATCAGAGAATGACTGAGGTTGGAAGGGACCTCTGGAGGTCTTCTTGTCCAAATCCCCTGCTCAGGCAGGCAGATAGACAGACTTTGGTTATATTTTAGAAGACTCACGTTCTTGATGATCCACAATGCCTTTTTTTGGTGATATCCAACATCACGTGCTGCCACTATTGGCTTCATTCATAATGCTGGTGCCTATCTAGGTAGCTTGATACAGATATGTGCTAATAAATACAGTAAATACTAGACCTGCATTAGATTACAAAAAAACTCGAACTGGATTTTATGGGGCCCAGATTTAAAGTACCCTAGATGTTTGCCTTGACAGAATTATTTTTCAATTGTAATCTTTAAAAATGAAGTTACCTCCAATCACAGCTGAATCGCTTCTGACTGCATTGGTGAGAGGCTCTCTTTCATCTGTCTTCCCAAAAGTATCTGCAGTTGGTTAAACAGAACAGGACTTATTTTTTGTATCAGAAATATTAATTTTCTCTGTGGCTTAGACAGAAACATCTTCTTACCCTTATGAATTCTAATCTGTTTTCAAAAGATGTGATTTGGGGGACTGAAGAATCAAACCAGAAAGCTCTCTGAAAACTAAAGTGAGCTTGCAGAACAATTTTCTTCTTCATCTTCAGGAGTAAAGTCTGTTAAGGGTATATTTAAAAGGCAACAGAAAGGCTCATGCTAACACCTGAAAGTGTTGCCTCAGTTTATCAGTAGAATAATCAGGCAGACATTTGAACTAAATAGCCCATTGGGAGCTTTTCTCAGTCTGAGGGTTTTGGTTTTTATTTTTTTGGTGGTTGTTGTTTTTTTTTTTTGATACCTAAGAAACAATATCAGAAAGAAGCAAAAGGAAAGGAAGGTTAGACAGATTTAGACCTGACCTATGTTTGTAGATGCAGATATACAAGTCAAATTCAGTCCCATAAAGAGAAACAGTCTCTGCTTGGGACAGCTTCTTGGAAGGGATGTTTTTCTCTCCATTGCAGAAAAGCAGTGGTTAAATTGGATTCAAAACAGAGAGGGGTCAGAAATTAATTCCTATATTAAAGACTCCTTGACGTTGGAGCTTTCTTGAACTCTATCTATAAATGACTACTGTTGAAACACTGGGCTAAACAGTCTACATGCTGGCAGTTTCAAATTCAGATCCAAACCTGAGAGTTCAAGCCCTCCCTGAAGTCAGTGAAGTTATGGCAGTGTACCTACTTTAGTCCTGCACATTTCAGAAAATGCTGTGTTTTCTACTGCTAGTTGAGTCCGGGTTTTCTGCACTTTCACATTTTTTTTCCTTTCAGCTTACCCTCTACTTTGGCGAGATGCCTATCTGTGTTTCTCTCTTTTACAAGCCTCCAGGCTATCATACAGAGGATGTGCGTGGCAGTTACGGATGACTGTCTCTGCTATATATATTATATATTATATTGCTTTACCAAACTGATCTTTCTGATGCAAGAGGTGGAAGCCTAACTGAGAAATTTGGTGTTGCAAGGTTTATTGTAATTGAACATCCTTGTCTTAGTAGCCAACTTGGCCACATTTTGGTATCTTATTGCCCAATAAGACAATTTTAATTGAAACAAGCAACAATTTCATATTTGTGTATCAGCAGGTGCTGAGTTTGTAATGATGGTGGCTTTGGGCTATTTAGGTTCTTAAAGGGGACACTTTTTCCTTATTCTCTCCATCACTGATACCAGACCCAAAGATGTGCAAAAGGCATCAGCCTCAAAGAGGCTTTCATGTTTTAAAAGATGCAAATCTATTGCTAGTTTTAGGGGTGGAAGGATTTCTCATCAAACGTATCCATACTGAAAAGTCAGGGTTCCCCATATCGGCAGTTCATTGACTGAGCTACAGGCACAAAAAGGACTTCTGGGGCCAAGTGAACACCTCCAGTACACCCATTATCAAAGTGAATGGTAAATGCCAATGACAGATTTGGACACTCACGTTGAAACCTGTTTACAAGAGACCCCTTGCTGGGATACTGGGTGCCTCTAGTGATGTTGCCAAGAAACATATAGTCATGGCACTGCTTCATCTCATTTACTACATTTGTGGAACTGGAATAGGGATAAAAATTGTGGGTTTACACATAAATTCAGATAGCATCATAGAAAAGGTTAGGTTGGAAGGGAAATGTGGAGGTTATTTATCCTAATCTCAAGCTTTTGAGCCTCAGCTCAAAGCAGGGCCAAATTCAAAGTTAGATCAAGGTTGCTCATAATTTTGTACATCATGGGTAGGTTCATCTCCTTTATTTTTCAGTATCTCAGAGTTAGCTATATAAATCAAGAGTAGTAATTTAGGCTCTTTTTATTTAGTGAAACAGAGGAAAAGAACCTACAGATACTTTATACCCTAAGATGGCTGTCAAAGATGGACAGCATGATTTGCCTATTTCTTTCCACAAACTAGAAGAAGGGAGCAATCATTATTTTAGACTCAGGATAATTTAACTTTCAGATACTGGAAGTTTGGTGAGATATTTTCTACCCCAGCCCTCGGCTGGCGCCAGTGAAATCAGTTACAATAAAAATTCACACCTGTTGAACATCAGTTGTCCTGTAGTAAAGAAAAATCTCCAGCTATCTGGTGCATGGTATTAGTCAAATAGAGTCATGAAAGACTATTAACTATGTATGAAAAAAGCATGAAATTAAACTTCTACCTTAAAAATTATTTAAGACATCATTCATGCCTAAAAGATTATGTAAGATCTGACACTAAATGCTATTAAAGCTCCACTATTTTTTTGGCAGCTGTCACCAGAATTTAAACACTGAGAGGAAACCAGAACAAATGTTGGAGATCAGTTTCAGAATGGAGGCCAACAGACATAGGCTTAAGAATTATGTTTTGCCTGAGAAATAAAATCAGGATACAAGGAGAAGAGGGTTTGTTACAGCAGAGCAGATGGCATGTGACAGCAGAACCATCTCCAGTGGGAACACAATAAACTCTGAAGCCAAGGAAAAACAATACTGTTTCTCATATGAGACCTTAACAGGACATCCTCCTCCTTTTAGATAAAACTGATGACATTACAGCGTGAATCGCTGAGGTTGGAAGCATCACTGAGGTTGGAAGGCCCCTCTGGAAATCATCTAGTTCAAAGCCCTACTCAAATCAGGGTCTATTACAGCAAGTTTCTCAGGGCTGTATCCACTTGGGTTTTGAATATATCCAAGGATGAAGACTTCACAACCTCTCTGGGCCTCCTGCCACCTTTGCTAGATTTCCTTCTCATTGTGATGGACCATTCTTGATCTTGGAGGAGATGATCCTTGAACCAGCTCTCCTGGATCCCTCTTCTCACGAGGGCTGTATCCCGTGGGATTCTTCCAAGCAAGTCCATGACCAGGTCGAAGGTTGTTCTCCTGAAGTCTGGGGCTGCAGTCATGCTTTCTGCTTTTTTCCCTTCTTCTCAGGATCCTGAGATCTCATAGCTGCTACAGCCAAGGCTGTCCCAGCACATCCCTGGCCAGCTCCTCCTTGTTTGGAAATATCATGTCCAGCCCAACTAGCATAGTGAGACAGGGACTTGCACTATTTAAGCTGCCTTTCAGAAGCAATTATTTTCGGTGTAGTTTCTGACTTATGAAAGTCTTTGGCATTTTCTACTTTAAATGCATGAAAACGTGCTCTTCAGCTGGAGTAGACAGACAGCTCAAGACTCCACCATTCACACAGCTGAATCTGCTCTGGCATTTACATTATTTTAATATAAAAAAAAAAAAGCACAGTAAAAGTCCATTATCTCTATGTCATCAATGTAGAGTTCAGAATAGCAAAGCCTCTACAGCAAGGAAGAAGGTGATTTGCAGATCTTTGTTAAATATCAAAACCACAGTAAGTCACCTTTCATTTTGTGTTTCGTAATCAGAAAGAGTGTGTATGGATAACTGAGCTGCGAGTGAATGGACTTTATTCCATATCTGTCTGCTAGAAAACTTTCTTGAACACAACAAGCATTCCTCTCTGAAGGAAAGAGCATCAATTGTTTTCAAGTTATAAATATATAAAGCTGTTTTCACACATTTAAAGAGAGATTTCCTAGAGGGCTTTTTTGTTGTATCTGTACATTAGAAAATCGACACAGACACATACAGTCAACTTTGAAGTTCTATTTTTCTTCTCGGATACTCAATAATGAGAAATTGGGAACTGATGAATTGAGATATGAGCAGTAAATTTGAAAGTTAATCCTTAACTCTGTCTTCTTTTTATTTCTTAAAACGTGTCCTTTCCATGTATAAATGTAATCCTCAAGTACATCTATACAAAGTATAATTTGCTACAAATTGGAAATTTTTTTTGTAACAAGAATCTACCGCCCAGTGCTCTTACTATAGCATATAAAGACATGAAGTCTTCAGAAGTAACTTGTTCTAAAGATCTTATTCAGGCTTTAATCAAATCCAGTGTGAATAGTGAAGCAGTAGTGTCAGTTAATTCATCATATTGAGAGGAAATCATATCTCAAAGCATAGAGTGGCAAAGACAGGGATGAGCTTTTATAATAATTCTGCATTTCTGATGTAACAGTGCTTAACCTTGACAACAGAGTGCAACCAATTGTAAGCTTTAAATATTTAAGTCCAAAGATGCTACACTCTGCTTTGTGTTCTGTCCTGCAGTTCTGAGCCTCAGGTTTTCCTGCTTCCTAAACTCTTTAGAAAAATTAGATCACCGAGGTGACAGATCACAGGGCAAGGAGTTTGTATTTTCAGTATCATTGCCCATCCGGTATTTACAAGAGACATTTCTGCTGTGTGTCAGAGCAGATATCATAGACAACTCTGAGTGGTGAGAAGAAAGTTGGGGGGTGGGGAGAAGCACACACACACTGGCAGCCACTCTTCACAGAGTAACCAGCAGCTTTTTTCCCTATGCAGAATGCTAATAGCATCATTTGTTTTCTGCTGAATATCTTAGGCAGAAACTGCAGGAAATGGGGGTTTGATGCAAGTACAAATGTCAAAGGAATCATATTACGATCTAAACCAGAGTCATCAGAAAACAGAAAGTGGATCCATAGGTCAAGGGGCAAAAAATAGCCCTTAATTTGTACCCCTTTGAGGTTGTTAAGAATTCTGCCACAAACATTGGTGACTAAAGCAGCAACTTGATTGCCCCTGTTCCTGGTGACAACACTTCCATCTGCTCTGAGTTTCCTTCTCTGCATACAAATTCACATATGCAAAATACTTAATATTCCCAGAGGACAGTTTCAGGATTGCAAAAGATAAACGAACTGTTGGGATCATCTTACTGATACTGCTCAAGTAGTGCTCCCTCTCTTTAGCCTGAGAGAATAAAGTACAAGCATTCAATGGAAGTCACGCACATGTGTCGAGGGGTTTGTACAACGAGTTTTTGTTCGTTTCTGCTAGGGTGGGAACAAATTCGACTTGTTTGTTGTATGACTCCTATTGCTTCATCACCACTGGGATATGGAATCTGTGTAACATTTATGTTCTCCTTTGAGAACTGCAGCACTGGAGCTATCTAGAGTGGACAGGAATGGCAAATCAGGTGCATAACCATACTTCCAGTGCTGTTACCACTATGGCTTTGGGACTTTTTTGTTGGTTCTAGGCATGTTTTAGGCAATCCAAGAACTTAGACGGAAAACTTTGGTTGAGTACAATGACTTTTAAAAGGACCTTGGCTAATCATAATGCCCATCCTTAACACTCCTAATTCTGAGAGAAAAGGCAACTTCCCCGTTCCAATATTTATACTATCACAATTACATTACAGCAAAAAGGAAGGAAACCTCACTCTACAGTATCCTTTAAATCCCCCATTCCCCTCTTAGCAAGACATACCCGATGAGGAATATATCGTGGTTACTGTGTTCACATCAGCTTCCATTATGGATGCACAGCTGGATTCAGTCAGGGAGCCTGTGACAGTCACGGGAGCAACGCTGGGATGGCGTAAGGCAGCTTTCAGGGGAGCAATGTGGTTGTACTGAACAGAAGACAGGCAGCCAGTGAAACCATAGGCATTTGCCTTTGAGACTTCAGGGTCCAGTGGCAAACTATCTGCAGTACAACAGAAAAACACTCTGGGAATCATCTGTTTTAGGAAGGCATTAAAAAAATTAATCCTTTTTTGCCTTACCTACCCCTTTTCCTTCACTTCATCCAATCACAACTCCTTCAGCAGCCTACAAGCTCTCCCTGGCCTGACCCATGAGGTTCCCATCCCCAGACCTTCCTCTACAATGCTACTTACATTTTATGTTGGCTTGGATATAAACGCCTGCCTTGTGCTTCTTTCCTCATCCATTTTCTCTACTGTCTGGACAATATCTAACACATCATAGGTGCTAACCATAGCAATAACAATAATAACAATAAACAGTAAAAATAGCAACACTGAATATCACAGGATCCTGGGGATGATGCTCTTCAACTTTTTTTGCATCTGTTAACATCAGTTTGACAGATATGGACCATATCTTCAAGGTATTCTACCTCCTCCACCCTTTTAGTGAAGGAGCCTGCTCTCTATTTTCCGTTATACAATGCTTCATGTGGCCTAATATTGAATGGCTTGCTAATATAGGCTTCCACTCTTCTTCAAGAGTTTAGTTTTCAACTTACTTTTCTGATGCACCTAATCATGTTACTACATTTTTATAATCAGAGTTCCTAGGAATTCTCCCAGTTATGAGCCAGGATCTCACTCTGCTAGCCCCATTCCACTAATAAAAAAAAAAAAAAAAAAAAAAAAAGCAAAACTACACTTCTTTTTATCTAAATCAAAACCAATATCTCCATGCTCTTTTCCAGCCTAAAGATGAGATAGCGTGATTAATTTATCTGTTGGTCTGTGTTCATTTAAATTTCACAAAGAGAAAGCCCATTCGAAGGTGAGTGGTTTTCATTTAGTTCTAAATGTTTTAATATCAAAGATTGTTTGGAAAAGTCAGTGAAGGACAGTGAAGCTATCTTCTCTTTCCTCCAAGCCCTCATTTATTTACTTTCCAGAAATTGAAATTCTTACTGCTCAGAGGTCTGTAACATGATAAGCCTTATATCTAGGTCAACCAAACAAGAAAAAAACCACAAATGCACACATATATAGTATCAAAACTTATTTAAAGTCTTAAAAATTACCTGCTAATTAAAAAAAACCCTTCTAGCATTGAAAGTTTTGGACATATTTCCAATGACATTGGAAAATAAGGATTCCCAGCTTTTCAAGTTTATTTTCAAAGCTTGAAAGATAAGATGGTAAACTTTAAAATAAGGTCCAATTTTCCCACTATCATTCAAATACAATGATTTTTCAAGCTCCCAGCCAAAAAGATTAAGGAAAAAAGTAGACTTTCTCTTATAACTCACATTGCTACCTGAATCACATAAACTTCTTTTGCGTATATGAAAATACAGTGAAATCTCAAAACTAGCACAAATCACACATTATTTTGGTCCTCAAGATCTGTGACTGCTATGTCATGCAGTCAGAGGTAATTAGCCGAGAAGGATTTCTAATTATGTTTGAATGTCTTCATGGAAGTATAACATGGAGAGTTTGGCTGCTTCTCAGCAAAGCAAGGTACAAGGGGTCTTACAGGAGAGTTGCTCAGTCTGCAGAGCTGTCATGTGGACAGCCTCTGGGCTGTGAGTAACTGCAAGAAAGAGAGATGGGAAGAGAAACACTGAGGCTTTGCCACTGGAAAAACTGCAGCTTTACAGAGGTTCACATTTGCTCTTCTCGAAGTGCGTAGGAATTGGCTGCATTCAGATTTTTAATGAGATTTTGGTAGAGGTGTTATAAAACAGACAAAGAATTGTTTCCAAGTTTCTGCAAGAAGGCTTATATAAAACTAAAAGACTGATTTACAGTATGTGCCACCTTTACTGAATTTATAAAACTCTTCATAAACATTCCTATTCTCAGCCTTTCCTGTTTTCTCAGCTCTGACACAAAAGGTAGATTTGTTGGTATCTTTTAGACATCAGGCAATCTAAATTGCTCTGTTCTGCCCCAATGTGAAAAAGGTAAAGCCTAAGAAATAATGAATTCCTTTTCCATGGTACAGTAGTTTGAAAAATCTAAGATACAGTACTTTTCATGCTTTTCTAAAGTCAAATTAAGGGCCAATTCCAGCAATCTTTTGTCAAAGTAAGCTTTGCATGAATGAGAACTAGGAGATTTGTTGTTGAAAGGCTTTGAAATTTGAAAAAAGAAATCAAAGAACAAACCAAAAACAATTCCAGAGTCCTCTGGTAAAAATCTCAAGTGCACAGATAATGTTCACTTTATTTTATGGCTTTAGGTGCATGCCTTATGTCTTTCAGAAAGTGGGGCTTTCACTGTTTCTCAATAAGACACCTGCACAACTTGGATGTGAATGAATTCTACTGCCCTCTGAATTCTTGAGTGGATAATGTAAATCTGTGATTATGACATGGTTACCTCTGTGAAAGGCTTACTAAAGGCCACTCTGTCACTTGAAGTCTTTAAATCGTAATAAAATGTTTTTCCAAAAGATATTTTCAGTACATGACATGTTGCTTAGTAAGAGAAGCAACTCAGCGAAGTTCCAAGGTCTGTGTTGAAGCAAGGTCATATGAAACGTCAGTGGCCTTCCTCTGACCTGGTTATGCTGTGAATTTTTCCATGCATTTGACTGGCCTGGAAAATCATACTGAATTGCTGCTGCTGACTTGGTTTGATCTTCTGACATTTTAGCATTGCATTTCTCTTCTCAGTACTGGAGTTACTTTGGATGATTTCGACATGGGGGGTGAGAAGGCAATCTTATTCAGCTTTTGAGTAATTTAACTATTCATTCCCCACAACCTAAGTTTACCCATATTTTTAGGAAGTAATTTTTAAGCTTTGTCTGCTGAGTTGTACATAAGTTGGTCTGGCTTTTTGCTGGCTCATCTAGCTGCTCCTTGGAAGCTGTCTGCAACGTCACAGCTCAGTAAGGTTTGTGTTGGTTTTGCTCTCCTGTTTTCCATATATTTGCAATGGTTTTCTGTGATAATGAGGATTAAGTTTAACATGTAGTTGTATTTTTTAAACTTTATTGATTGTATCAACATAATTTATCTGATGAATAATTCCTATTCAACAAAACAGACATCCTTTTCCACTGCTGTTTCTTTGTGCACCTTTGCCATATACAACACACTTGTTTTAAGATCTTAAATAAATAAAGCAATTTTAAGTCTTAATATCCCAGTAATGGGGATTTAATTTTCATCATAAATAGAATTCTGCCAGAATTCTCTAGGACCAAGCATTAAGTTGCTCAGCAATGTATCAGCCAATTGACATAGTAAACAATAACTAATATGACGGTGTCGTGGTTTTAACCCCAGCCAGCAACTAAGCACCACGCAGCCGCTCACTCACTCCCCCCCCCCCACCCAGTGGGATGGGGGAGAAAATCAGGAAAAGGAGTAAAACTCCTGGGTTGAGATAAGAACGGTTTAATAGAACAGAAAAGAAGAAACTAATAATGATAATGATAACACTAATAAAATGACAGCAATAGTAATAAAAGGATTGAAATGTACAAATGATGCGCAGGGCAATTGCTCACCACCCGCCGACCGACACCCAGCCCGTCCCCGAGCGGCGAATCCCTGCCTCCCCCCTTCCCAGTTCCTAAACTAGATGGGACGTCACATGGTATGGAATACACCGTTGGCCAGTTTGGGTAAGGTGCCCTGGCTGGGCATGAGAAGCTGAAAAATCCTTGACTATAGTCTAAACACTACTGAGCAACAACTGAAAACATCAGTGTTATCAGCATTCTTCATATACTGAACTCAAACCATAGCACTGTACCAGCTACTAGGAAGACAGTTAATTCTATCCCAGCTGAAACCAGGACAGATGGGTAACTGGAATCAAAGAGAAAACAAAAGTGTTATTTGCATGCAGGGAGCGTGGCTCAAAAGACCTTCTTTCTAAAGATATCACTGTGGAAAAGGGACCACAAACATTATCCAATATCTTTTTGTTCTTTCTTTTATAAACATTAATTTCATGTCACTCAGAAATTTAAATCTAAGCCCAAAGTTTACTTGTGTCCTCACTTACATACAGGAAGGCCCATCATGGATTTCCTTACTTGAAATTTATTTTTAACATCAGTGAAAGCAGGCATAGCCTGTTTTAAATGTCTATGCCCTAATTAATTAATTAATCTAAGTGAATTGCTGGTAGAAATGCAAAGGGTGATTTACTCTGTATGCTGAAGCACTGGTTGTCTGAGAAATCGAAGGATGATTTTTGTGGCAGTTAAAGCGTATCCATCCTCATTTTGCCAAGGTGCTGAACAGCACTGGCAAGATTACTTCTTGGACATTGTCACTAGATTGAGCCCATGACCTTGAAGTAAGAGACTCTTGTAGTCTCCACACTGTACCTGTCTTAGAAAAGTTGACTAGTAGGTACTGTGTAGTTACCTCAAAAAACATGCTGCTATGTCCTTCAATAACCTCAGCAAACACTGCTGATACTAATCATTAAGTTGGAAAGGGCAGAAAGCATATCTTGGATTAGACTGGAACCCACAAAAAGGCATGTTTGGAATATCTCATTTCCTGGTGTGAGCCTGCCACAAAGGCAGTGGAGTGAACAATAGAGAAATTTTTTCTGGTTAGAACCACTGAGCTCAACCAGTTTGGCTCTTGCTTAAGAAAAGGATGAGTTTGAACAGGAGACAGGATCCAGGCATTCAATGCACCTACAAGACACTTCTGAAAAAGCAAGGGACAGCAAGAACAAAGTAAATGTACTTTTTCTCATGAGTTTTCACAGGAATGAGCAGAACGTGCCAGCATTTGCTTGCCAGCCATCGAACATTTCGTGCCAAGTGGAACATTTGAGAATTTTTGTTTCATTAGGTTTAGTGGAGATAATTTCAGACATGCATCTAGTATGTTTTCTTAGAGACGGTTTGTCATCGAAAATGAAACACTGCTTGGAGTTGCAATGTGAAATTTGTTACATGTCACAGTTTTTGACATTTGAATCCTAATCTGTCACAACACAGCCAGCCCTATGTGATTTTGCATGGGCTCAAAATATAATCTATAAAAAGAAAATATGCAAGAAGATGGAGAGACGATGTGCAAATACATGTTTTTCTCAGGAGCAGATGGCTAAAATCAACTCAAGTAGCAAGAATTCAGACTAAAAATAAAATTTCTGGTTAGAAGTAGATGACCTTGCACACTTATTTAGGCAGTATTATCATCAAGAACACAAGGATTTAAGCATGGTGTTATGATCATATGGTAAATGATATTGCTGGGGAAAAAGTCTGAACAGATTTGATCTCTTTTTCATAGACACATGAGGGCGTTATTGGCTTAGACTTTGGATTGCTTGAAGTGCCTAAGGTAGCCAAATTTTGCTTATTTTAACTGCTGCCATCTTGGTCCCAAATGCATCTCCTCTTTTATCCTAAGTAGTCCTTTTGATTTTCCTTAATGTTTTACTAGGCTACTAGGAAGAAAAACAAAGACTTTTAAAGGTGCCCTATAATGCGCCCAAGAGATCTTTTTCCAAGGTATGGTCCTTCTGAGAAATAGGTATTTAGGGCAAGAAGAGTCTGCAGTAAAGAAAAGAGTTTTGCAGTGTCCAGAAGAGTCTGGCCAATATCTCTTGCAGCCATTGCTATATTGTTTGAAATGCTAGAGCACAATATTCTGAGACTGTGACTTTAAATTTCTCAAGCAAATTGTGATCTCGTGAGCTTAAAAAAGGGAATGACTTTCCACCAAAAAATGGACTTAAGTCTTTTCCATAGAAATACTCTAAAAGGAGATCCTTCTTTAGGGAAGCTTTTGTATCTCAGAGTTAATGCCAGCTTACCCCTTCTGATTTAATTATCTTGTCATCATCTCCCCCAATACAATATCACTCTTGGATGAATTACTCTATGATCTCTTCAGTGTACAGATTCCATTTTCTTCTTGTGAACTTTTAATAAGAAAAGCTATTGTAGAAATTGTAAGAATTGTACTGCACCTACATAATTATTTTAATAAAATTACTTTCCAGATGAACTTTTTCTATGTACACTTTATATCAAAGCTGAATGATTCAGTGGAAAGACTCCTACAACTTGAGTGTGTTTTAGCTCAGGCTTTTAGAGATAAAAGATATCATGGTTATGTGCTAGACTACACAGTTCTTTACATTGCCAGTGTGTGAAGGTCTGCTAATTCATCACTTTGAAGACACAAGTAAATTAGGTCAACATTAATAGGTGCTAAAGAAATCTTTGCAACCTTTTTCTTCAGAATACTCTTGAATCCCTTTCAGTGCTACCCTTTTACTCTGGTATCACTACACAGCTCGTATATTAAATTGCTCAGAAGCAAATATGCAGACAATGAGATTCACTTCTCTGCACCAGTGATTATTTTTTTCTAGCGACTATAGTGGTGAAAGATTTAGACATGTTGGGGCACAGTAAGAAGTTTTAAAAAATTCATTAAGGTCAACCCCAAAACAAATAAATTACATTTCCCATTGGGATAACAGCTTTTTCTAGACAAGAACTAAATGTATGCAAATGTGGCTCTGAGATCAAAGAATTACAGAATAATTTAAGTTGAAAGACACCTCTGAAGGTCATGAAGTTCAATCCCTTGTTCAAAGCGGCGCCAGCTTCACAGTCAGGTCAGATTGCCAATACAGCTCATGTGGGTAAATACAGCAGTATGATCTCTGCAAGGAGTACTTAAAGTAAATGAACTGGGACTCTGGTTAAGATTTCACTGAGGCTTTGCCATAAACGGTATGACCCACTTGGGGCCTGAAGCCAGTACTCACTAAAGTCCATGGAAAAACTCACATTGATACTGATGAGCTTTGGATAGGTCCTTTTGTGTCTTGCCTCTATATTTGTGAAGTAAAAGGATGACAAACTACAGGATAATAATATTTTTCTATTGCTGTTGGATACTGTGAGGATGAATTCAACAAACGTCTGTTGGCTACTTGAATGCTGCTTCTTTTTACTCCCTTGTCTTCAAAACCACACTTATATTTAGATTGATCATTCTAAGGCAGCTATATGGCCCCATTACTGTGGATCTGAACAGCTCACAGCCTTTAATGCTTTTATTCTCCTAGCACCCCTCTGATGTAGGAATGTTCTATTATCCATGCTTTCCTGATAGAGAACAGAGATAGTAAAGCTCAGACTGGTTCCAGTGGGAATAAAATGCCTGCTTACCTTTATATCTGCACATAAATGGCTTGCCCAAGGTCATTCAAGCAGTCTGTGGCAGAGTGAGTATCCCTATGTTTTGAATGCCAGGTGAGCCTCCTCCACCCTAAATGGAGGTTTTTTTCCTGGAATTCAAAGCTGGGTGTAGGGCAGCCATTGGAAAATATAGGAGATTTAAAAAGCAGAAAAAAAAAATCAAGAATTTAAGTAGCTTTTGACTAAAGGAAGTGTAATGGGGCTGGGGGGAGGTAGGAGGGGGGAAAGCACTATTATTTAAAAACTGGCCATTGTATAAAAGTGCACTTTTCAAAAGTTCCAGCTGTGCTAAAATGGTTATCATAAGAAAATCTGGTGAGGAAGAGGTTTCAGGCTTTTATGATGTCCTGCTGGAAGCTCTCTTTGAGATTTCTCAGCCAGTGGGAAATGAATGGTGGAGTCAAGAAAGAAGATGGTATAATCATCTGGTTAAGCAGCCAGGATCAGGCTGTTAAGAGCAGGCAAATAAGCAGTGGTGTGAGAAGAAGAGAGACAAATTCTCAGAAGAGTATAGCACGGATACATAGGATGCATAGAACAGAGTTTTTTTATATGGTTCTATTTCAGTGGACACTTAAATGTTCCTAATGAATGCCTTTAGGTACCTAAATCCCAGTGGAATCCAAACCAAACACTACAGGAAGTCTAGGTCTACTTCAAAGCATCACATGCCTCTGGAAGTTGGTTTTTGGGGGTTTTTTTGTTTTTTTTTTTTTGCCAGCATGGGACAGTGTGCAACCTGGAGATGATACAAAATTGGGAAGAGCAGTTGGTAGACCTGATGGTTGTGCCACCATTCAGAGGGACACTGACAAGCTGGAGAAATGGTGAAACAGGAACCTCATAAAGTTCAACAAAGGAAATTCAAAGATCTGCACCTGGGTTAGGAATAGCCCCATCCACTGACACTGGTTGGGGCTGACCAGATGGAAAGCAGCTTTGCAGAGAAAGACATGGGGGTCCTGGTGGACAACAAGCTGACCATGAGCCAGAAATGTGCCCTTGCAGCAAAGGCAGCCAATGACATCCTGGCATCCAGGGTTGCCTTAGGAAGAACATTGCCAGCAGACAGAATGTGATGTTCTTTCCCCCATACTCTGCATGAGTGTAACGCTACTGGAGTGCTAGGTCCAGTTCTGGACTCCCTAGTGGAAGAAAGACATGGACTTACTGGAGTGAGTCCACTGATGGACTGCAAAGGTGATTAAGGGACTGGAGCATCTTTCATGTGAGGAGAGGCTTGACAGAGCTGGGACTGTTCATCCTGGAGAGAAGACGACTCAGGGGGATTTGTGATTCAGTGAGGACACAAGGACTCTACTCAGCACAGCTACAGCTGTGGGATAAAACCTGGAAAATGAAATCCTGACATAGAACAGCAGCTTTACAGAAATTCACTTAACATATGAAAAAGAAACCAGAATTAGGATTAGGCTGGAATTAAAGTGACTTGCTGGGATGCATTGTGTGATTCCTGGTACAGCAATAAGATCTTCCACCATCTAGACGGCCAAGTTTATGGCTTTAGTGTCATTACAGAATATGAACTATTGCTATTATTATTATTACTAAAACAAGATCCTAACAAACTTTGGGGCAAGAGTGAAATAACAGAAGGACATATCCATTAAAAGCTGCCTGGAGACAAGTCTGTGGCATTCAGTGGAACTGAATGCCAGACCTCTGGAGATACATCTGGGCTTTTTGGCTTTGCAACAACCTTGTACTTGTAAAGTTAATCATATTTTTGTGACTAAATCTAGTTTCTCTCCATGATGCTGAGCTGCACCTTGTCAGCTTGCTGGCTAAAAGTTTGAAGGTCTTTGTGCTATGTTCCATCTTGCCGGTTAGAAAAGCCTTGGTTTATTTTTTGGTATCTATAGCTGGAGCTTTAGTTAGAGGTCATGATGAGCAATGTTCTTGCAGATTTTCAGCACTACAGCTGACCACTGACAAAATGAGATTTTTAGCTTAGCTTGACTTGGGCTAAAAAGTGTCAGGACCCCAAACCTGTCCACAAATGCTTGGAAGATTGCTGCATTCTGAACAAACATTAAATATAATTAAGGATAAAAACAGTTCCTGCCCTTAATCTACTTAGGAAAACATGATGCAGAATGCACTAATGTAATTATATACAATTATATTGCACAAGTAGACACTAGAGGATGTCTATAGTTTCTGTCTAGCTACCAGTCCCGCAGGCCTTTGGTGCTATTAATAAAACATATACAATTGTAATAGTGAAACAGATGTCAGGCTTGATATGGAGGTCCAATTCTAACAAAGGACTAAAAGGCCTATAACCAAGGAAGCACTTAGAATCTTACTGGGAACAAATAAGACTCTTATATAAAGAAATATAACACACTTGACAACAAAACAGAGGAGTTCTACTTTCCAAATTTCAGGCAGTTTTCCTGGTCTTGTAATGTCTTTGTAGTGTGGAGGGGTAAAGATCAAGAAGGTCCACGCACAGAGCATACAGAATTGTGGCCTCAGTGCTACACTTAATATAAATATTCCTTGCAGAATTCAAATGGAAAAGGACTGGGAGTGAAAAAGGGGTAGAGAATATGAAGGCTCACAGTGCTGCTGTTCTTATAGTTAGGAAACAGAGCTTGAGAGGAGCAAGCTGTAGTCAGCAAAATGGTATCATTAGGCTAAGATGCCACCCTGTGCAGCCACACAGGCAGTATGAATCACTTTACTAGGGGGAACAATGGGAGAAGTTAATATTGTTATCAGTGCAAACAAGTAAAGCTGCCAAATTTTTCCATTGATGAGGTGTGCAAACAGGAGTACTGAAATGCTCAGGCCAACTCTTACAGCTAAACCAGCCAAACAAAACCCCAATCCTATTAAAAACCCAACACACAGTACAGGTTAACTCCAGCACTATAACAACTGATGAATCAGGAATATTTTTAGTAGAACCTACCTGTGACCTTGCCCAAGGTGAGTGATTTAATGGCCTTAAAATCAATCTCAGAAAAGTTGTGTTTGAGTTTGAGAACTTGATCAACCTGGAAGAGGTCAATAAAATTAGTTCATTACAACAGCATGTAGACACCCCTAGATCTCTCCGTACTGCAAACTTCTGGGAATGCTCTCAGCTGCAAATCAGTTAATTCTGCCCCCAAGCGCAATTCCGTTTCTAAAGATAGCAAAGTGAATATGCTTTGATTTTAGCATGAGAAGCTGAAAGGTATACCAGAATAGTCATATAAAGGGCTTTGAAGAAACTTCCCCTGCAGAAAAGCTTAAAATGTTTGACACTGAAATCCCCCTGCTTCCCCAAATCCATGTCTAGCCACTTCAGAATACACTCAAAGGAGGCCTCTCTAAAAATGTATTGTGAAGAATTAGTTCTGCATAGAAGAAAACCACAGTGCAGCAGACAATAGAAGACTGGTACTTGAAGAAAACCCTGGCTTTTAGCATAAGCCTCCTTCCTAGATAATCAGGCCTACCCACCCTAGTTGCGTGCTGTGTTATCATTTTACCACCCAGACATGGAAGCTGTAGAGGAAAGAAAAACTGTGGCACTCCCTGTGTTTCTATCTCCTTCTCATTCTGTTCCTTAACACACAGCTTCTCTGTAGACTCTGCCACCCTTCCCTGTTAAATGGCTGCCGCCCAGATCTAGCCAATTTGTTTTGTAATCTGAACTGCTATAATTAGCCTCAGAAGGAGCAGTAAGATAGTCCTCTTCTCCCTGCCTTGGAAAAACAGGCGGTGCAGGGAAACAAGGCAGAGGAGGGTTCTCATCTCTCATGAGGTTGTCACATTCAGCATGGCTTGCTTCTAGCAAGGGGACAGGGCATCATCATGCACATGGTGGCTGCACCCTGTGTTCCCCCAGCTTTTCCTTTTCTGTGAGAGGATAAGGCAGCTGGGGTCACATTGTCTCTTGGGGCACGTACCCTAAATGAAATTACATTCCCAGGTGCTCGTTCCTCAGCTGTTTTTCTTCCTTTGTCAGCTTTTTAAAGATCCATACCATGTGTTTCTTCTGGGACTACAGGTCACACAGACATCCCCAAGCCCCAGAACCACTCCAATGGTCCAGATGAACTTCTGGCCAAAGGTATTTCCTAACTCACAGATTGTCAGAGACAAGGGAAGGATCACTCAAAGGACAACACCACAGTTGGGCACTCTTTGAAGCAGGGTTGGATGGAGCTTTGGTCTAACCTGCAGCTGCTGCTGGACCAGCTTTGGTTGCACCAGATCAATGTGAAACTTTTGCCTCCTGCTGATGATGAGACTTTGAAATCAGTGGGTCTGTTTGTGGCATGACGTTTTATTTAACTCTCAACATAAACCATGGCATACCTGAATTATGAGCTCTCTGCCTTCTCTGTTAATCTTCACATGGTGCAGCTCTCGGTTGGCAAAATTTCCAGAGTCAATGGTGAAAATGAGGAGGCCATCCTTACTCAGCTTGTATCGGACCTGTAAACTTCCTTAAAAGCAGAGCAAAATTCTATTTATAAAACCTGTGTCAATAATGAGATACTGTTCAATACCTTTACACAACATACAACTCATTTTATTTTTATTACAGTGGAGTAGCAAGGTTAAAAAGTCAAGAAAGAGGTTGAAAAGAAATGAGAGTTCAAACTGTAATGGAAAGTGTAAAAAAATAATGCACTGGAAGAGTTTGCCTTCCTACTAGCTAACAAACTCTGCTATGGAATAACATATCTTAATTGAGTAACTAAGTATATCAAAGGAGTGCATGTCTGCAGGTCAGACATTGAGCGCTGCCACAAAAGCTGATCTACATTAGTATGTTAAGGATCGCTTCCACCAGAGGGCATGCAGGTCTTGCACTGTTCTATTAAACTAATATTGGTGGATTTTACTATTCCTTTTCATCAAGACGTAACAGACAATGCAGAGTACAGTGACAACTGTGAGAATTATAACTCAATTTCAAACATTTAGAGGCCCAGACTCATTATAATTTATATGCAATACAAGAAAGGATATATTGTAAATTATTATACAGAAAAAATGTTTTTACTTTGGTTCTAATGTATTTGAAGAAATAAATATAATTCATATAAAAATGAATGCTAAACATCTCTTTCAGTCTTTGTATCAAAAAAAGCATTGTGACTTCTCATAAATAACAGTACCACAACAAATCAAAATGCACAAGAAAACAAGGAATCCAATATGAAATTTTATCCTTCCACAAATGACTACAGGGAAAAAAAAATGTATGAGTGTATATATATACACACACATATATATAATTGTCATGGTTTAAGCCCGGGACAATAATTTAAAAGGAAAAGAACCTATTCTGATAAAATCCTTTCAAGCTTACTTTTCTGGGAACTAAGTAGCAGGGAGAAAAAAATTCTCTGAACTTTTGGAGCTCTTTTTATGCATCAGCAACCAAAATATATGGAACAATAGTCATACTGTAGAGTTAAAAAGCTTTTCTGGGGCTACTTTGTTACTGTCTCCAAGGAGAAAATGAACACTGACAGCACCACAACCCTGAGCAAAGGGTCCTTCATTTATTCCCTGTTCTGAAAATCATCATAAACCCCCCTCCTATCTCCTTTCATTTCAGAGCTTCTGATAGCACGAGTTCAAACTATTCCAAGTATCACTAGGTTTTGCAGAAGGCTAGAGGCAAACATTACCTATGCTGAGTGATAGGGACCCACTGACTGTCACTGAAGGATGCGTTCACGCTGTTTTCGCTCCAGGACCGGTTTCAGCGTTTGCCGAGGCAACGCTTGCGCGCACACCGCGATGCAGTGCCGTGCCCGAGAAGCCCACAGCACAGCTGCACAAGCTGCTGCATATGCGTGGGCACTGCAACGTTATTCGGAGGCACCTCTGCCCCCAGAAGCAGTCTGGCTGTTTAAAGAGGCGAACGAGCAGCCCTGCTTGGCTCCTATATTCAGGCACATTAATGCTGCAAGACTGCTTGCAGGTCTAGAGTTGGTGAGAGAGGACACGGGCCAGTTGTCCTTCACTACATAGTGTGGACACACCTGCTCCCTTCAGCCTTCCATGTCCTCCCTCAATAAGGTCAGCTCTGTTGGCTTACAAGCTACTGTAAAACCACTTTATAAAGAGCTTAAAACAACATATAAATTTCCTGTAGAGAAGGAATTTTGCCACCTCCACACAACTCACAATGAAGCTGGTAGTCTTTCCAGATTGGACCTAGAGTCCAGTTAAGGTCATCCCTCCTTTTCCCTCTCCAGGATGTTTGGCTGCTCAGGTTCCCAAGAGCTGTACTTTTTGTAACATTCAGTATACCCCAGATGAGCACTGACACTCTCTGAACTTTGGAGGATAGAAACATAGCTTCCAAAAATGAGAGGGAAAATGAGAATGAACTACTAGGATTAAGGCTTTTTAACTGATTGAGAGGGCTGCTGGATAAGGTGAGCTTTTAAAGTGAAATTTTTTTAAAAAAGGAGATAAAAGGCATTTACTTTCTCATGCATAGTCATGGATGTTAGAGGGGAATTTGTGAAGAGATCAAGGTCAGTAACATCTGCTAAATTATTCAGTGTGATATCAGAGGTCCTGATTCAGCTGCCGCAAACCATACTGCAAAGCTCCCATCCCCTCATTGCATAGGCAGGACAAGGAACTACTGTCTATCACCATTAACGTTACACTTAAAGGTCCAAACTTAAATCACAATCCTATTTTCTGATACCGAATGAAAGATGCATCAACAGGGAATAACAGTGTAAACATCTTACAATCACTTTACTCTAGAATGACATAAGAAGCCCAAGCGCAAGGAAGTTAAGGGACCTTCTTCAGACTTGCTTGTTAGGGCAGTGGGAGAGTCAATAAAAAATGGAAAGGTTGCCTGACGCTGCATGCCACAGCTGAGATGACCACACAAAATAAGCTGAAGCTAAGAAGTGATAGAGTAACAGATTGGTCCAAACTAAAAATCAGGTCCCTGCAGAAGTACTTTATAGGCTGTCTCTTACCTGGAGCCTTTGAAAGGGGCATAATGCGGAAAATGGAACAGGGCTTAGGTTTGGTCTGCGGCCTTGTACTAGTTGCTTAGTTTGTAAATCTGAAAAAAAATTCTTTGCTCTTTTTGAATGCTATGAACACACCACTACATGAAATATAAATGGTACTACTATATCCAGGTGATCAATATAGCAACCAGCACATCTGTGTTCAAAGAGAGCCAGCAAGATATACAATTTATCGAGGCTCTCAGCTGCTGCTAACAGGGATTTACCCATTGACTTCATCAGAGAAGCATTGACTTTAAACCAGAAACCATCTATTCTATTTGTTGGGAGACAATGGAGGAGGTTCTTGACATCCATTAAGAACAGATCTTACTTTCTTTAGTGGTACAATTTTACCTTAAATCATTTAAAAAGATCAGTGAATAGCATCTTATTTTATCAAATTACTTTGAATTCCAATGGCAACTTTTCTTGGATGGCTGCTCTTCAAAACCATTGAATTCAAGTTGGCATTTTGCCTGGGGTCAAATCTACATTAACATAAACCAGAAGTACATGGGCCCATCTCTCCAAAGGTGTTTTGGAATTTACACCAGTTTAGCTGAGAGCTGATTTTGGCTCACATTCAGTACCAAAACTTTTCCCGTTTCCACAGTACAGAATAATTTGTCTGGCAGATTACATTACCATTTTACTACTTGACAGGCAAAATAAATGGATTATTAATTAGGATTATTATTAAGAAATTTTTTTTGTCCTCTGAATTTTGATTATCTGGTCCACTGACCTTCTCCATCACATCAGCCCAGTCTCACTAACTGCAAATAAAAATCTGTGCATAAGCCAGTTCTATTCTCCCTATTCTCTATTCTCTCTCTATTTTGCATCATTTTTGCCTCACAATAGGGATTCATACTAATCATGAGCAGTGTAATTTCTGGCAGTCTTATTGCAGTCATGCCTGTCATCCTCTTTTCAGCTCCCTGTGTCTGAGCATGCACACCTGGAGTGCCATAATGTTCAAGCAATGCACTGCCTGTTGTGTTTTCTTCCTTCTCTAATGTATGTGGAATTGCTGGAGGCAATTTCTATTAAGCCCATAAAAGAGGGAGGGAAGGAAAAAGAGAGGTATCTTGGTTTTGGCCTTGGGCTGGAAAATTTTACTGGGCATATTACTCCAGCAGTGTTAGGTAAGAGTGGATTCACGCTTGATTATTATAGTCATCCCTTTCAGCTTCAAATTCTGCAGACTGCAGATCAGCATGGAGATATGCTGTGCTAGCTCCAGAACGACCCAACAGGAGACCAGGCATAGTTTAGCCACAGTGTTACAGAGTGCAGCGTGGCCTCTTTTTGCCACTTCTGGAGGAAAGGAGTCCACGTGGGCTGCCATGCTACTGTGACGCGACCACTACCAGTATCAAAGCTGGCTTGCTACACATCATTGAGGTCTTCAATCTGTTATCTGCCGTAGTATAATCTGTGACTGTAGGGCTGAATGACATCTCTCTGCAGATATCAAATAGCTACAGAGCCATTTTAACAGGATTCCTGGGGGTCCCCTTGTGTAGAGGGAAGTTCTGGGAAATAGAGACCAAAGGGCAGTATTTATGCCATCCCATGCTGATGACTACATTGGGGATGACTTTTCTGAAACAAAACACTCCCAGGACACTCTTTCAGTGGTGATGGAGGCTGGGGTTAATACTTGCTAGCAATACGCTAATGATCAGTGTCAGCATAACCAACCTCCAGGTGGCCACAAGAATAGCATGGTCTCTTCAAACTGCTTCTCTTTTTTGCTGAGGACAAGAAAGATGTAGTAGCAGCTCTTAAGCCTAGTGGTAATAAGGACATTAAACTGGTTAGAGATTTAAAAGTGTTCAGGCTGAAGAAGAAAAAGTATTCCCAGACTGCACAGTGTGAAGAAATACCTTGGCCATGACGTTACATATTGTATGTCCAAAACCTTTTCTGATTGAACATGTCAACAGGAGAGTTGTCTGTCTTTTGCCTGCGTCTACGGCAGCGCTTGAGTGGAATGTCAGAAATATTTGGTGGCTTTGTGGCCTATGCTCACTAACTTTACATTCATTCTGGACTGCCAAAGCTTGTGTTGAAAATCAAATAGTAATTTTTAAATCATCAGCTGGAAAAGGGAGCATGGCAAAACATTACAGAGAGTGTTCTAGCTCAGGAAAAGACTTCCTGGCTTGAAAGATTTCACCCAGTGCCAGATATTTGACAAAAAGTCTGCAGAAAACAAACAAAAAAATGGATACCAGGAATTTGGTCTATAAATCCATCATTCATAAGCAATGTCCTTGTCACATTTCACCAGGACCACAGGTCTTGTGTCATTTAGCCTTGAAGAACCAAACAGCAAGGAAGGTAATGACATGCCTTTGGAGTCTGAGACTTCTCTGCAGGACCTTCATTTACAGAAACTGGTTTTAAATGTGCCCAGATTGAACCCAACATCCCTGCCAACTTCGATAGCACTTTTTAATGACTTAAACTGGCTGGAGCAGCTGGCAAGACATCTTGCACCACTCGGAGAAGCTGAGGTTAGTTCAGGGAGCACATGTGGGTGGCACACGTAAAACCTACAACTTTATCACCATCACATAACATCAGAAAAAAATCGTTTAAATCAGGGCAGCTGAGAACTCTGATTTGGGAGAAATGTGTATGTATAAAATAATGAAACATTGCATTAGGAAATGGGCCTTGGACTACCCCTGCACGTCCCATTGCCTCAGAGGAACCCAGAAATGAAGGAGTTTAGGACCAACAGAACCTCTTACAGCTGTCTGAAACCGGCAGTCACCCTCATCAGACTATGAGATGTTAACTACACCACCACATCCACCCTCAGCACTCATCTTCAGCACTCACCTGAGCTACAGCTCAAAGACAAAATAATTAAGGAAGGCACCAATTAAACAAAGGGTGGAATATATTAGTGAGGCTATTGATGTTGCCATTCTGAAAAAAATAGTAACATTAAAGTATTTAGCCCAGAAAGCCATCTGCTGCTCATAAGGTGGAAATGTTTGTTCATTCCTGATTGCAGAACAGCGCATGACAGTTTTCAGTCGTCTCTACCACAAAATATCTCTCTGGCAACTTGCACAGCTTCAGCATGACAGTGTCCCTCTCCATAGCCTAGATATTTAAAAATGAACCACCATTTTCTCAGTTAGGAGCAGCTGGCTAAGAAACCTGCTCCTTAATTAGCAGCTTCTCCCCAGGGATATTTACTCAGTAAATTTACTCTTCAGTGGAAGTGCCGCTGATGATTCAAAAGAACAGGGCCCATCTCTTCAGTGTCCAGTGGCGTTTAACTAAGAAGGTGCTTGCACATTTTTAGGAGGTCACTCTTGCTATTTGTTTTGCATGGAGAAAAAAAAGAGGTGAAACAGTTAAACGTGTTTGCTGGTATGATTACTCAGTTATTGCATTTGCTTAGATGACACTGTTTCATAGGGTTTTAAAAAAAAAAATCCACTCCCCAATTTTTTGTAATCTCTCACAGTAGTGAAAAAAATAGGTACTTATTTGAATGCTTCCCACTCAATGCTTGAGACATTCAGGATTTAAGAATCATATTCAGGCCATCCTATATTAAAAAAAGCCCAAACTTTCAGTTTGCATTTTTTCAACTTAGAGAAAAACCACACCCCCAAAAGCCCCTAAAGGAGCCTATCTGGAGGCCCATGACCTCAGTTCACTTTGCAATCCTGATAGGCAGCTGGAGCCAGATTGAGAACGTCACTTAAACATCAACAAATGTAGCTAGTTCCCTTACGTGACTGACAAATGTATTTAACCTTTGTAGACATCTCATTCCCACCAGCCGCCAGTTGGCTTAACACAGGCTGACCAGCAATTAAAAAGGAACTGGCAGATGCTTCTGCCTCCAAAGCTAGAAAATACTGCAAGTCTAAAAGATGACCCAGGGGAGCACAGTCATAGAACTCATCATGCACATACTGAGTGGCTTAAACACAGAGGTTTATTCCAGTTTATTCCAGTGGTTTTAAGGGGAACACTTGTCTAAATAAAACAGCCTATGTCCATGCTGATGTGGCAGGGCCTAAAATGGGAACAGGGCTAACCCATGGATGGGGAATAATACTAAACACTGTCTCTCCAGTTTAGCTCATGGGTAAACATACACAGTAGTGTATTTATGTATCCTGGAGGCGATGGACAGAACACTGCCACAGTTTGGGATCTACCAGCTTGATGACCGCTGACAAATCATCTTCCTTCTTTGTGTCACAGTTTATCCATTGGTGAACTAGATGAATGTTAACATCCTTTGGGAAATGACATGAAACCTCTGGGTGAGCAGCGATTTAAAAAAATGCTATTAGCCATTATCATTTGTCGCAGTAGAGACGGACACGACAAGTAATAGATCATGCAAAATGGCTACTTTATTGTTCTAACACACCTTTTTATACCCTTCTTTTGAGTATGTGTTAGTATATGATTGGTTTGGTTAGTAACTAACAATTCATGATTGGTGAGTTCGTTAGGACGGTTCTTCTTATCAGTATCTTGTTTTTGTACTGGTCTTCTCGGATCTTTCCAGACTCTTCAAGGATATACTACAAGCTGCTCAAGGTCGCGCTGTTCTCGAACTGTCAGGAATTCAGTAGACTCGTTGCATTCCCCGACAATCATTCTCTCTCCATTCCTAGATACTTCTTTTTCATGAAGGAACTGGTTTCTGTTTCTTTTACAAAGTGATGCTACATTAACTATTTTTTTTCCCTGAAGGTGACTGAATGTAAAGATGAAGGAAGGAGCTGAGGGCATCAGATGAGTTAAATCTCTCTGAAATTACCTGCTTTCTGATGGTGAGATTTATTCTGGTAAATTTTAACCTGTACCTTTGGAATTGCAAAAGTCACTTTAAGACCCTTAATTAACAAAAGCTATCTGTATTATACCGTTGGATCTGATGCTCAGATCTCTCCTCCTGTTTTTAAACACACAGTGGATGCCATTAGTCTTCTCATGGTCAGACATTCAGTAGGCCCTATGGTTTACTCACCTTTGTATTCAGAAGAATCTTGCCAGGCTTTCATCTCACACTGTACTTTTCATTTAAGAGTAGCGTAGCAACCAGGCTGGCAGGAAGAGCTTTTATTCTTCACCCAGTGAATGAAATAAAAAGTACCATCCTATGAATTTTATTCCAAAAGTTCAATGTGGCTTCGCAAATTACGCATCATCACTAACTCTGTGCGAACAGCTCACAGGCAAAAAAGACAGAAATCCTCTGTTGTGAGACCCTGAGGGATACATACCAACCTGCCCTCACCAAGATCCTGGCTCATTGTTTCCATTCTTTTCCTAATATCTTTCAACCATTCCTGTTTCAGTTTTGGCAGTACAGATACCTGTTCAAGCAAGGACTTGTTTCACGCTGACCTAACAAATAACCATAATGTTCAGCAACGAGAACATTGAAAAAGATGGTCTGTACAGAAAAAAAGAAACAATCAATTTGAGCACTACATGATGCCTGTGGACCAGGAGAGTGAGCAATAATCTTTTAAATAAAACTAGAGAAAAATAATCATATGCCTCACTTCTCAAAACTCCTTTTCATTCTTAACTCATAATAAAGACAGCATAGAACTTGGTGGATTAATGGCTTTCTGAGGTTAATGATCCATGTTTGTGTTGAGCTCTATAGACAGAGCCTGGCTGGTCATGAATCTCTGGGAAATGTTCTGCTCCTCTGACCAGTAAGTCCATCTAAGCACTACCTATTTCATAGGTTATGCAAGCCTTTGTGACTGAAGAATTTGGATCCTTTAATCAGTGACCTTCTCCTGATTATAGCAGACTCATAAGGGAAATATTTGAATTTTCATAACAAGCCACAACCATTGGCATACAGAGAACTGACTCGTGTTCTTAAGTCATCTAATGGAGAAAATTAGAGGAAGGATGAAATATTTACTTAGTAACAATCCTAATACAAGAACCACATAATGGTAGCATTGTGACGACTTTTCTGTAGCAAAATACATGCTTATATACATACACTTTCACGACTTCACCTTCAAATCCATACTTCTGCAATCTTTCACAAAATCATAGAATGGTTGAGGTTGGAAGGGACCTCTGGAGGTCATGTTGTCCAACCCTCCTGGCTCAAGCCAGGACACTTAGAGCCAGTTGCCCAGGGCCATGTCCAAATGGCTTTTGAGTATCTCCAAGGATGGAGACTCCACAATTCTCTAGGTAAAATGTGTCAGTGCTCAGTCACTCTCACAGTAAAAAAGTTTCCTGATGTTCAGATGAAACCTCATGAGTTTCAGTTTGTGCCCATTGCCTCTTGAGTGACCTTGCAATGACATCTGCCATCTCTCTCAGGACTCATGGGTGCATCCTTCCAGGGCCCATGGATTCATATATGCTCAGTTTGCTTAGAGCATTCCCTGATCTTATCCTTTTCCACCAAGTGTACATCTTCCTTGCTCCAGATTTTTCCCCTGGTCTTGACCTGGGATTCCTGAAGGCTGGTCTCGCTTGTAAAGACTAAGGCATAAACACCCAATTTCATCAGGCAAGAAGGATGAAGTCACTTTTTCATTATCCAGCCAGTATAACTGATACGTTACAGGAAAAATTACCATGCTAATAGGGGATACTACAAGCAAGATAGAGAAGGAGATTTGCTTGGACCCAGGCTGGTTCTTCCAAATATTATTAGCTTGGGCTCTATGTTGTGTGGAAACAGCTACACTGCTCCAAGGCAGCACTTGAGCCAGCAGTTCTGCTGGACTACAGCTCTCACTACACGGCTCTCTATGTCCACAACATAGATAATACACAATTTAAGAATGACTGAAAATCGACTACTAAAAATCCTCAGGGGAAAAGGTTTTGGTCAAATGGGTTCTGAAAAGACCCTCATTTCAGAATTATTGAAGAGCATATATTTATGTCTGCAGCATCTATTAAAACATAGGAGCTTGTGACCTTCTGTCCTTCCTTCCCACCCCTTTCGGGACAGCTCCACAGAAATCCAACAATAAAAATGACTTTTCAACTGCAAAATGTGAACTAGGAACTTAAGTCTTCTAGGAGATAAACATCTCCTCCAAGCAAATGGGAATGTATGTTTTCTTCCTAGCTGATTATCTGCAGGCTGTGGTCTGGGGTTTTATGCCAGATAACCAGTAAGTTCAAAGTCAGTCTGTATATATGCAGAGCACAGATCAATTATTAACTGCATGCTCAGCATTTCCTGCTCAATGTAATCCAATTACAGTTGCCTTGTTGTTCCCTGTGGGTCTCCAGAACATCTCTTGACACTTCAGTACGGCAAAATGATCTTCACGAGTATAAACATGTCCATGAATTCAGCTAATGAGACAGATCTTTCAGTTCTCTTCTCTTGGAAGGCAGATAAAGAAATGTGCCAGAGTCCTTGGCTGAATGTTGTGGCTGCTTCTCCTTTCAAGTTAGTTTTGAACACTTAAGAGATTTAGAGTCCCATATGCTAAAACAAACAAAGAAAATTGGGTTTGGGCGCCAAGTCCACCTCTTCCCTCAAAGATTTTTTAGTGCTGGATTTGAACTGAAAACTCTAATCAGTGTTCCTCTTTTCTGTGAAGCGTGCTTACAGCAGGGAATCATCCAAGAGGCCAGAGATGGTTCTCACCACAGGAGTTTCTCTACTGACATAAAGGAACTGACTGGGAGATCTGCCCCCCCACCCTTTCTACTCAAGGTGCCACAGCCAGCCTTCCATCTACAGGCAACTGGGGAAAATGTCTTTTGCATTCACCATTCCTGACCTAACTCTTACTGGCCCCTCACTCAGTAAATAACATAGGATTTCAGGACCTACTACAACAATTGCTTGACATTATACTTGGATGATATATAGTCCAATCTGCCATATGAAATCATTTAATGGCTGTGAACCAGAGATAGACTGGGAACAATTCTCAGTCACTCACAGACAGTTGCTTAAAAACTAGTCTCCTCAACAAAGCTGCCTCCCACACTTCACAACATGACTCACTTTCCTGCTCCTCATCTTTTAAAAATAACTATACCTGAACCTTGGCACCATTTTCCACTTCAGTCACATAAATTGCGCAGGTTGTTCAATGGGTGTTGAAAGTCTGTAAGCCAGAAGATGTTCTCAAAAGATAAGACAATTGCACTAGCAATAGCATAGCCTAGAGGGTCATTCTGCAGCAGTTAGTTATGTCCTGTGGTACCCACATCCCAAAACTAAAACCCGCAAAGTGGTAAAGCAAAAGAAACAACAAAATCATCCCCCAAATCCACCCCAGTGCTTTAGTAAGTCCTCTTTTCCCTAATTATTTTAGCTTTGCTCCATTGAACTCCAGAGCCCACAGCATGAACAGAATCAAAGGATTCTTTGCCTCAAAGACTGAACTATGTTTTTGGCCTTTCTTTACCACTGAATGACAAAAGCTTTGGTTTTGCTTGAGGAAAGTTGTTGGAGATGCAACTCAACAGACTTGCAAGGCAAAAACAATAAGGAGAATTTACATGCCTTCAACAGAAAGGCTGCTTCTGACTTAGAGACAGGAGGAGATTACAGTAGATTTCTAGTTTATTAAAAAGAAAATAATCAGTAGCTTCTCGCTGATGACAGTTGCTTCTTTTTTGCAGAGTGTTAATTCAGCTCACCTCTATTACAGATTTTTGTTTCTTTTCCTATTTACTTCAAATATCAGCTGATTTCAAGACCTTATAGGACAGGGCAGTGGAGTTGATCTAGGTCCTGCTACTATATTCTGAGCATCAGAGACCTAACAGAAGAATTATTCAAGCTGTCTTCATTTATACCTTTGTTTTTAACTGTGCCTTTTTCCTTGTCTTTAACTTTTCCTATGGAATTTCAGAGTCTTGCTTTCAAAAAAAAGAAAAATTGAGAATTGAGCTCACTGTGATGGTTATAGGTATTGGATAGAAACAAAGAAAAAAAAAAAGACTCAAATTGTTAGTTTCTTATGAGATCAGATAATAAATACAGATAATTTTTCAATCACTCTAGGATAGCTTGAGATTCTATCTCTTTTCTCTATCTGCTGTTTTTCTAGATTAGGAATCATATTGTTTCCACGGAGAAAGCCAACAACACTGAGAATCAAAGACTTGGGAAAACATTTTCTGGACAATATACTTCATCATATTCATATCACATTTGATTACTTGCAGGGGGGAAGGAAGGATGGAGAAAGCACTAACAGTTTCTTTCTGAACATTTTTCTCCCCCATCAATTATGACTTTAGGGATCAAGGCAAAGATAATAATAATACTAAGGTACTGGTAACTTGGTGAAATCATGTAAATGCAAAAATGTACAGTGAAAGTTTAGCCTGGGAAAGAAAAAACTATTTTTTTTTTTGGCAGTAGCTTCCCATGATGTAAATAACTTCTGTGGACTGACACACTGAAAAGGCTAATTAGAGATGTTTACCCATTTTCTGTAGCTTAGTAATGGGCACTATAATTTGAAATTTCTACAGCACTGATATTAAAAAGGCATGGCCAATTATTACAGTACTGCTAATATTTTGGATGTGGGATCAATGTGACTATGGGAACTTTATATACATACCCACCTATATACACATATACATACCCATCTATATACATGTGTATGTATCCATCTATATACAATACATACACATCTCTATATATGCATAATTTAAAAATCTATGGCTACAATATGTAAGATTGGGGAGAAGAGGACAATGCTAAGTTATTGCATACAATTTGCAAAGGCACGTGTATGATTTAGAAGTGTAAGTATTAACTAATGGCGGAAAGAATCCCTAAGTCATCTTTAAAAACATCAGCTTCTGAAAACTTACCCATAAGCTGCCAGGACATAAGCCAATTGATCAGAGGTAAGAACAACCTTGTGATATAGATAAGTTCTTTGGGTGGGAACTATTTTTAGAAATATTACCTGCTAGGCACTACTGAGCATCTCATTTTATAGAAGGAGGTCATCTGTATAGATTTAGAATTGTAGCTTCTACACTGACGTATGGTGGTACCCAACACCTGCCATAACTTTACTTTCTTCATGAACCACCTGCCCTCTAAGGCTTCAAGCACTGGAAGGGCTTTCTGTGTGGGCAGCATTGATCTGGATGGGTGAAGCCATGAGTGGGCATGAGGAGATTTCACTTCCTTTCCCAGACCTGACATTGGCCTGTTAGGTAACTCTAAATGAATCATTTTACTACCAGAATTCTAGTGTCTCAATCAATACGTACTGTATCTTCTAATGATATGATCTTCTTTACAGACTGACAGTACAAAGTATGTTGGGGTTAAATGTGATTATTTATTGATTTTACTGAAACCAACTGATTTTACAGGAAACATTTCACACCTGACTGGACTAGACCATAGCTGCTTATACAAGTCCACTTTTATATAAGCCCCTTTTAATATAGTCTAACCATGAATAAGCCTTGCAGACACTTTCACTTCTTTTATGTTAAATATTTAACACAGAAACTCTGAATTACCAGAAACACTCTTCTCATTGTCACTTTAATTAACTAATAATTTGCCTAGTTATTTTGTGGATAATAGAAAAGAGGAATAATAGGATACATGAGCAGCAGCTTGAAAAATACTTACAAAAGGTGAAGTATTAAAGTATACATAGACTGTTTCAATATAGTTTCTTAACAAGTGGAAAGGGTCTTGGGATTATGGCAAAGAATATTACTGCTCAACTCTTAAGTGAGAATGCCCATTCCTATTTCACCAGGAGCCTAACGTTTATTTAACCAATCAGTTATCCAGCAGGGACCTGCTTAGGTCCTACTATACACTGTCAGACTCAGCAAGATTCCTTGAAAATGAGCCAAAAAGAGAGAAGGAATCGCGCTCACTTTTAATGCTACAAAGGACATTGTTATTCATAGTCCAGTAACTTTATGGCAAGCATAAACCTCTTGGAGGAAGAAAGAGTAACATATCTGAACATTATTTTCATTGGAATAATTTCAATTCCAACAAGACTAAAAAATAGAGGATATGAGATTTAAAAAATTATTACATTTGGGACAAAAGGCAGAGAATATACAAGACTGAAATGACTGTCTTGAAAGAATGACACAGAAGCATGCACAGAATAACCCTGAGAGAGACTTTCAGGAGTTAACCAAGGTCAGCTAGTTATCTTAATAATTCTTTGCGTATAGTGCTACATTTTATAGTACAGAGTTTTGGAGCCTGACATCTCACCAACCCTCTAAACGAGAGCTGCTCCACCTAATTTCCAGAAGTACTGAGAGTCCCTGTCTCCATGTGAACCAAAGCGGAGATCTGCAGATGGTGCAGCTGGGCAAGGCTTACCTCTGCTCCTGTGGAGCTGCTACAAGAGATCCTGGGGTCCTGGTTGCAACCCCTTCCCCAACCACCATTAGAGTCCCTCCTTCCAGAATTCCACAATTATAGCTTGCTTATGGTTGTATTTCATTAATAAAAGTCAACTGACTCATGTTTCTAAGGTCATTTTACACTACTCTGGCAGCAGTAAAGGTGATTTAAATGTATAATACATTTTCATTCACTTTAGAGGTATTTTCAATTGCCTGAGTAGCATCAAGAGACCTGAGTGTGTAACTGAGAAGTAGATTCCAAGGTTTCATCTCAGCAAGAGCTAACCTCTGCCACCCTGGAGCTACACACCAGAATTTTCATATATCTGGAAATCATAAACACTTGCCTCCCAGAGCAAATCAGAGATGGAAACCTTAGACTGGATGGGAGAGGAGAGAGTAGAGAGTGTTTCCTCAGTAGTCCCACTGCCCTGCTGCGGCTTTGCTTAGGGGAGATGGGTCCAGGCTGATACTGTCCCAGCTGCCCCTCCCAGAGTTTTGGATATTCATCCCATGTCAGCCCGAATACTAGCCACATGACACAACCAGGAGATAAACTACTGCAAATCCCATATAAAAAGTAAAACCTTTTTTTTTTTTTTCCTTATATTTTCATTTGACAGTGCTTGAAAGCTTAGCTATTTTGGAATTTCCAATGCTTCAGAGTGGTCTGGGTCATTTGGTCAAATGTACATTTACAACAACCACATAGCATTAACTTTCTATTGCTCTGCCACAGGCTAGTGACTCACCAATATGCTTACTCATCACTTCCAGTGCCTGATAACTGTTGAATAATTCAAACATCCCCATTTGTCTAGCATGATGTTTGTCTGGAGTGAGTTTCTGAAAGCAATGCAAGGACTCAGGAGCCAGAGAAGACATAGGCCCTAAAATCTTTACATGTTTTCATAAAGTCCTCACACCATGTACCTTTTAATAGAAAATGGATTTACACCTTGTGTTTTGGTTAGTGAACCTAGAAAACTTGGACATTTTCTGACTTTAATATTCAGACATACTGGCCGTATTCCATTGAAACAACCCAGTGAAGAGCAATATGTGTGTCAAGACAAAATGCAAATGATAAAATGATAATATATTTCTCCACCAAGTATTCTTGTACATTCATGGTATTTCTCATTCCCTTATTTTGGAGGCCTAATGGATCTCGGTGTGGAATAAATAACAAGGAATTGCTATTGTACAGTCTTGCCAAATGAAAGTCAAAGCACATTCTAAGCCCCAACAACATGATTATTCAAAGACTGACTAGGCAAGTGTAGCACTGAATGCCAAATAAAGGGACATAAACAAGAGTGATAGCCATTTGCATGAACTGAATACCATGAAGTTGATAAACTTGCAGACACAGAAATGAACTTAAATCAGTGCAGAATTCTGTATTTTCTCACAAAAAACTTAACACAGTTACACTGGTCTCCCTTTGGTATCAAATCAAGAGTACTTACCATTCTTGGAGAGAATCACAGCCAAATATTCATGAAAGTAGGTGTTGATGTACAGCAGAAGGCTTGGAGTATGTGCCGTAAGAAAGCTAAATGCAATATTTTCCTTGGACATGACAGCATCCGCATAAATGGCAGAGCTTGAGGTGCTTGCATTTTTTGTGACAGGATAAGGTTCTTGGAAAATATAGGTAATGGAAGTGCCAGCTTCAAATAATGCAGAAACCTCTGAAAGCATATATAAACCAAGGGAATAATTTCAGCTACTACATTTTCAGATCTCCCAGACAGGCATGGACATAAACTGCCTGCCTCAGAAACAGAACACTGCAAAATGCCCCTGACCCAGCTGACATTAACGGTCCCTTAGTTTGTATGAGCAGTGTGTCCTTCCTTACTGTCTGTTTGTCTGGCACAAAGAAGGACGGTGTATGGAGACAGGCCTCTAAACTCAACTATTTTAGTGCTGGAATCAGAGCTCCACAAGATAGAACAGCCCAAAATGTCTGTCAGCCAAATAAATGCTCGGTTCACCATCTTCTGACAGCTGACATGTAAGGCAATATTCTCTGTCTTCCCCCAACAGTAAAGACAATGTATTTGTCCTTTCCAGTCCCCTTTTTAAACAAAGTCATTATTAAAGCAACACATTGACCCGAAGTCAGCCAGTATAGCAAGCTGTCTTTGGTAGCTCCAAAAGAAGAGAAACATCTACCTGTGCATTCTCAGGTCCCGAGAACTCCTGCCTGTGTTTTCAATAAACACAACATAGTCTGGCCATGAAATACACAGGTGTGATAACGGCAGTTTTTTTTCTAATGTGAGGCACAGTAAAGTCAGGGTGGTGATATCTTCAGCTACAGACTGACTGCAAGTACTTTCTCCAATAAAGCAGCTCCACTTTTACAGCAGCATCTCCTAACAGGACACTATGTGGTTATTTGATATGCTTCTCATGGCATTGGTGCCAAATCCTCGGCTCATGTAAGTGAGCATAGTTCCATGGACTGCATTACAACTAAGCCAATTTACACCAGCAGAAGATGCGGCCCACTTAGTAAACCTGTTGCGTTTGTGAGGTGAGGGGCAGCCACGGAAATTAAAACACTCACATTGCACCTTGCTGTTATTGAGCAGTAGTTTTGCTAGTTCCTTCCTCTCCCAAGGAGCATGCCATCTAAATTGGATGTTCTTTATTTGCCCTGCTCATTTTTCTGGTGTTGGTAACATCTCCTACGAGCCACCAGAAAGGTTCAGTGAGGACACGTTCACCACAGACCGAACTATGCAAATCAGTTTTCTCCTGAATGCTTCACACTTATTTTTAAAATCTCTTAACATTTGGATGGGCTGTCACAGGAATGGCAAAAAAACCATAAAAAGACTACTGCTTTTTGTCACACCATTGCTTCAAAACTCTGCAAAGAGAAGTTCTCAACATCTTGTTAAGTTGTACAAAGCTGGATGAGGTTTAAAGACAAGCAAACTGAACTTTCAGACACAGACAGACAACTATTATGAGAAATTTCAGCCCTATTTGTTAATGTCTGGGCCAAGTTACATGCAACTGGATCCAGGAATCATAGTGGGATATAGTTGGTAACTTTAACAGTACAACTAACACAATTTTAATTTCTGAGGCCATCACCTAAGTCAACAAAAAGAGGTGTTATAGCCTGCTTCAGATAAACACTTGGTAATGCTGAAGGGACAGCTGATATTAGAATATCTTCTTGTAACATGGGGGACACCAAGCTGACATGGGTGAAACTGTGCTGTAACGCAGAGACCATTAAGGACTTAGGATCAAAGCTCGCTGCCTACCTTCCTTGCAGAAAGGTCCTTCGTAGGCTGAGTTGGTACAATCACAGGAGTAACCGTTATACTTCTCCACACATTTCCCTCCATTATGGCACAGGTTACCATAACTGCTGCAATGTCCTGGACACCCAGGTTTAACACCAGGTGTCATTTTAGCTCTCTCTTCAAGGTCAAGTTTCTGTCCATTTAAATGCAGAGATCGAATGCATCCCAAAAAGCCCTTTTGTCTGGAAGCTGTTCCCCCTGAAAAAGAGAGAAAAAAGGACGTGCATTCATTGGTGAGTCTGCACAGTAATCAAAGCCCTGAAGTCCAATCCAGAGGTACAAATATGAATCCATGAATTTTAAAAAATATTATCTATTATATATCAATGCGTACAGTGGCAAAAGATGACAGATGGACAGCCCTGGAAACTAAAGGTCTCTATTTATCTTTATGAAAGGACTAAAAAGCCATATGTGACACTTGTTGCCGTTCTTCTCTTTCCTGCCTTATCTACTGACCTGTCTGGCATTTAAACTGCAAATTCATTTGGGAAAAAGATTAGTTTCTTTATCATATGTCTGCATATCACCTAATACATGAGAAACCCAAACCTAAATTTTTTTTTCCTATTTGTTGCCACAGTACAGAGTATAAATAACACTCTAATCCCAACAGCAGGTGACTTACACATGCTGATGAGTCCAGATAGCAGGGATGAATCATGTTCAGCACCAGGCCTGCTGGCTGAAGGGAAATGACTTGAGTCAGAATTTATGCATGACTGCCCAACCTGATGTTGCATGTGAATGGTTGTTGTAAGCAAGAAACATGAGTCCAGGTCACAGATGTGTTATTTATTACAATTGTTAAACATAATTGCATTCATTCCTGAAGACCAGAGCTGTATGGATCTGCGCAAGAGGGAATTTCAGTCTCTACAAGCTAACTAGTTTCTTGTCTGCCCAATGAAATTGCAAAGTGTTACAATGAAGATACTTCTTCTATTAGAGGTGGTCTCTGAAAATGATAATAATGATGATTGTTAGAGTACTTTGTGAAATTATCACCATTTATCTCACTGTAGGCTTTGTTTGGCAGTTGCCAGTGTTTTGCTTTTGAAGATACTGCAATTTTGATCGCTGCAAAGAAATCTAATTCTGGTTCAGGAATTATCAGCATTTGTTGGCTCTGAAATGCTAGCTTTATTGGTGATTCTCCTGCAAAAGTAGTATGAAAAAAGTTATCTTTCCAAATTATTCTTCTGTAGAAGTTGGTTCTATATCAAAGTGCATGAGATAAGAGAATAAATCTTTTGATAAGTCCTTGCAGAAGAGCATCTGTTTTTTCATAAATTGTTGAATTAAAGCATGCCTTCTGCAAACTAACAGAATGAAGCAATAGTCTGAAATGGAATCTCACCAAAACCCTATTGTTCTGTTATACCATTCTAGCATATTTTTATTTCTGGTACACTAATAGCAGAAATACTGGATTTGAATTAGAATAATTGAACTATAGATAGCACGTGTGAGACAGGTTTATTTCATGCTAATTTTATGATGCCTTTTCTCAGAGAAACAAATATTTTAAAATTCCTCTGTAGCCAGCTTTTCTTTTCAGGTGAGTAAATGTTAGCTCACAAATTTTAATGGCCCTCTGAGCACAAGAATTGGGCCTTCTGCATTTGCTGCACTGTGCACACACAATCTTTTTCTTTGGAGATTTTGCTCCAAACCCAAACATATTGTACAGAATTTTCAGTAATGTCCAAATAAGTAGAAATGTGATTTCTCCATTTAAGGTTACTGGTTACTCTGTTTTCATTTGCATGGGAGGTAACCACAAAAATTACAGGCATAAATGACAGTTTCCTTGCCTCTTTTCTCTGCACACATATAAATCCCAGCTGTAACTTTCAAAGAATGAGTACAAACTATTGCTAACTATTCCACAGATGTCATGTTTATTGCACTACCCATATTCTTACTGCTCTCTAAAGCACTTTGGAAAGCTACGTAAAGTAAGTTTCTCACTCCTAATGTCTGGAGAGTATAGAGCTTAACAGAGACTGTCTATATGATCCTAGATCCACACAGTATTGATTAAGCAAATCTGTTTATTATTTGGGCATTTTTCTTCAATTGACTAGACCTAATCTTCAGGTACATTCCTGTGAAGCAGAGAAAAACTGAAAACAAACAAACAAAACTCTTCCCCAAATTAGGCTTTGCAGATTCTTCCTACTCTAATAGGCCTGTTGGATGAGACCTAAATGTCTTGTTCAGGAAAACAGATTTTAGGATAAGCCTCAGGACCATAAACGTCAAGGTTAAGGGAGTTCTTTGCCAAGTGGAGGTGACAGTCAAATGAGCCATACTGTTTTCAGTAACGTATTTATGCAGCTGAATTTTACTGAGAAGCCTTGGGGCAAGGAAGAGAGAGTCTGAGAGGAGGGGCCAAGAAGCTCACAACTGAGCACTCATAGTGTAGCTTGGTGACACAAGTGGCTAAATAATTAACATTCTATCAATGAATTGAGGATTTGCTTTAAAAAGCAAAGGACTTTTTGTTGGTAAGAACTGGATTAGGGAGGCTGAAGCGGCATGAATAAATATTAGGTGCATTCTTGCTTTATGTAACCGATACAAAGAAAAGGAAAGGGCATGGGAGTATAAGAATGATAATTATTATTACTCAGGAGTAGGAGAACTTGCTATGATATTCCTCAGAAGACATCCAAGTCATACTTTTTAGTCTCAAACTGAAAGTTGTACAAAGCAGTCAGGATACACAAGGAGTTAAGCATTAATTCCTCCTCCAGCATCCAAAATATCCCAAAGTGTCTACTGATTGCTTTAAAAACAACAACAGTAAATAAAGTATGCCCATTCTTTTTCTCTCCTTCCTTCTCTCTGTCTCCCAAGAAGGTTTCTCAGATGTTTACTGTCTCTGGGGTATGTTGCATTTGGACTGTCTAAAACAGCAGAGGAGATTTACCCAAGCATTCCTCGCTCCCTTGCTCCCAAGACAAAACAGTAACCCAAGCACTTAATTTTAATAGTCTCCTCAACATACTAAATGAATAGCACAAGAAGTTCTGATCAAGGCTTTATGCATCAAACTAACTTCTTAGGATTTGTATTTTGCTTCACTGATGTTACCAGTCTGAATGCAAATGCTGTTCTCAAAGAGGTCTGTGAGGACTGACTTTCCCCTCCCCACCCCATACTGGAGTATTATGGTCACGCCTTCTCCAATAGATAAGACAGAGTTTCATCTCAGACTACACCATGAGAGGAGATGATGACACACCTCCTCCAGGACCACAGGGATATACCAGGAGACAACTGCACTATGGAAAAGGATGTCACTCATTCTGAAAGTGACTATCCATTGAAAGGAATGATTTCTGCCTGTTCCTTCAGAGCAAGTAATGTGCCAAACTGGCCTGTTGCTGGGAAGTTTGGTGCAGTTGATACTATCTAGCCTCTACATTTGTTTGGGGTTTGCTCCTTCTACTGTAATTTTTTTTAAATTAACAGAAGAAACATAACCAGGTGCAAGAATATGCATGCTGTAACTGAGGACCATAGAGCAGCCTAAAGCAGTTAGATACCCAAGACCCACTACAAGAAAGTGAGAAATGGTTTTCTAACTCCTTTAACCTGCTTTAAAATCCAAGCTTGTTTGATTTTGAGTGTACTGGCAATGAAAAGTCATTTCTTCCTTCCACTTTGCACACACAGAAAGCTATCTCAGAAGCCTGTCACATACTCCATGTGTGCCAGTGTCAGCCTTAAGCAGACTTTCTGTCTTTATTCCCATAGAAACGTATCATAGAATCATAGAATGGTTTGGGTTGGAAGGGACCTTAAAGATCATCCAGTTCCAACCCCCCTGCCATGGGCAGGGACACCTTCCACTAGACCAGGTTGCTCAAAGCCCCATCCAACCTGGCCTTGAACACTTCCAGGGATGAGGTATCCACAATCTCTCTGGGCAACCTCTTCCAGTGCCTCAACTACCCTCACAGTGAAGAACTTCTTCATTACATCTAATCTAAATCTACTCTCTTTCAGTTTAAAACCATTACCCTGTGTCCTATCACTACACGCCCTTGTAAAAAGTCCCTCTCCGGCTTTCTTGTAGGTCCCCTTTAGGTACTGGAAGGCTGCTATAAGGTCTCCCTGGAGTCTTCTCTTCTCCAGGCTGAACAAGTCCATCTGTCTCAGCCTGTCTTCATAGGAGAGGTGCTCCAGCCCTCTGATCATCTTTGTGGCCCTCCTCTGGACTCAATTCAACAGGTCCATGTCCTTCTTATGTTGGGGACCCCAGAGCTGAATGCAGTACTCCAGGTGGGGTCTTACAAGAGTGGAGTAGAGGGGGAGAATCACCTTCCTTGACTTGCTGGTCACACTTTTTTTGATGCAGCCCAGGGTACAGTTGGCTTTCTGGGCTGCAAATATACTTTGCTGGGTCATGCTGAGCTTCTCGCCAACCAACATCCCCAAGTCCTTCTCCTCAGAGCTACTCACAGTCCATTCTCTGCCCAGCCTGTATTTGTGCTTGGGATTGCCCCGACCCATGTGCAGGACCTTGGACTCAGCTTTGTTGAACTTCATGAGGTTCACATGGGCCCACCTCTTAAGCCTGTCAAGGTCCTGCTGGATGGCATCCCTTCTCTCCAGCATGTTGACCACGCCACACAGCTTGGTGTTGTCAGCAAACTTGCTGAGGGTGCACTGAAACCCACTGTCCATGTCACCGACAAAGATGTTAAACAGCACCAGTCCCCATACCGACCCCTGAGGAACACAACTCGTCACTGGACTCCACTTGGACATCGAACTGTTGACACCAACTCTTTGACAGCGACCATGCAGCCAATTCCTTATCCACGAAGTGGTCTATCTATCAAATCCATGTATCTCCAATTTAGAGACAAGGATGTCATGCAGGACAGTATCAAATGCTTTGCACAAGTCCCAGTAGTTGATGTTATATTCTAAGTTATTGTAACAAGTGTAGCTGTAGAAAAACTCTTTCTAGTACTACATAGATTAAAACTTAAGTACCCTGTGAGTCAATTACACTTTTAACACAACAGCTAATCGTACAAACATTATACACTTAATCGACACTTTTGTCTCTTACTGACTACACAGAACTGTTTCTCCATAACAGAGAGAAACCATAATTGGATACAGTCAGGTATTTACAGGAAGCGATGGAATAAAAGAAGAATTGCAAATTTGAATCCTGTCACATTGTATTGCTGTGGATGAGGAGATAAAAGGAGAGGGATTAGATTTGAACACCTCCATTTTGACTTCCCTCATTTTGGTTTTATCTCCAGGCAGATCCAATAAGAAGGTAGCCATTTTCTATGGTTTATTTTGAACAGCATGTGTAAGAAATCATCGCTGCAGTGGAATCCTGGGACCATCAGACAATGACAATTTCTTACACAGGCTGTGTGGCATGCTGGCCAGAGCAAATGCTTAGGTTCTGCTCCCCCAAGGGGAACATCCCCCAGAAACAGACATGTAGGGCAGACATCATGTCAGCAAGATGCAAGAACAGCCAAGACCATTGAATCAAACACAAAACAGGGCAATGAAAGGTGGGAAGTCAGAACTGAATGGAGAACAGGTGGTACAGAAAGAAGTGACACCCACATTCCAGCATTTCTGTGAATACAATTAATAGCATGAGCATATGGGAAGAAGGATCTGGTTCTCAGCTCTGGCAATTCCTTTTATACAATATCAATGTAAAAAAGAGTCTTTGGAGTAAACAGAAATCACTATGAGAGTGTATCTTTCTAGGGTATGTAAAACTCATGTGAACTTCTCTATCTGCAGTGTTGTACCACCTCCAAAATGGAAGTATTTTTGGGTGCATTAGTGTGCAGATAATGAATTACAGCTACTTTATGCTTATCAAGGCCAGAAGTGAGTGAAGAAACTTTCTAGCAGATAGTACTGTTAATCCAAGTAATGTAATGTGAGTTCAAGCCCAGTAAGACATGCCTAACAGTCAGAGATACTCCGCAGAAATGCATTTTAAGAATATTAAACACACCCATGGTTACACCTAAGTACATAGAGCAAGTTGAAAATTGATTTTTACCCCAGCAATGACCCACAGAGGCTTAAACTCAAGAACATGCACAATTCAAAATTAGCATAGGGACAACGTAAGTCATGGTGAGACTCCCCGGTTCTGCTATAGTCTCTGAACATCTGGATTTCTCTGCTGGAATAAGCAACCATGACATCCAAATGCTGAACTCACTGTCATTATATATCAGTTAGTATTCCTCTGAGACAACTCGAGTTCACATTTTTCACAGTCTTCAGGACACAGCTTTGCATTAGTTCACAATGAGTGTTTTCTCCATCTAAAAGGACTAGACAGTTGTTGTGATTTGGGTTTTTTTGGTTTGGTTTCTTATGGAAGAGAATATTTGCTTACGCATGGTATATTTTTATCTCTGAATCTGGTCTTTTTTAATTCCTTGGCCAAATTTAAGAGAGAGAATATCATGTTCTCCCATATTCGAGGCAAACTGGTAGCAGGGTAAATAAGAGAGAAACAGCATCAAGGTCTCCACTCATGAAGACGGAAGTGTGAATTCATCCCTTACTGGACATAAAAGAACCTACATACATAAAAGAGAAATCCTGCTCTGTGCTTAGTCATTGGAAAATCTTCAGTAAAAGCCTAAATCTCCTGAAATACCTAAGTCAGTCAATCTGAAGATAAACCTCCAAGGAAAGTCAGGCCTTTTTAACTCCCACCCTTACAAAGTATTTAAAGGCTGATTAACTTCCTCACAACGTGTCAGTATCGCTGGATCAGAAGTAAATGAAGCACAGCTCCACGACCCCCTACAACTGACTGTTTTGTTAACATTGCTGGAGAAGACTTCTGTTCAACTTTCTTTATTATAAATCATAGAAAGTAAAAAGTCTGTCTGACAGGCAAACATTTAAAAAAACCCAACAAACTAACAAAAAAATTGAAGAGCTATATTATTCTATTACATACAGTCCCAAATATATCTGCTTTTTGGGTTGAGAAGAAAAGATCTGGCCAAAACAGAAGCAAATAACTCATTCATAAAACAGGCAGAAACAGTTGACAGGGAATTAACTGGTCCAAATTAGCAGAACTCCGTTAAAATTATGTTATATGCTAACTGCCCCATAGTCAAATTTTACAACTGTCCAAATTTATTTTATGTGTGTGATTTACTGTATATAACTCCCTAAAAGGAAAAAACACAGAACCACTTTGCATATACTGCATATAGGCTGATTTCTCTGAAGGAACAGGAAAATAATTGTACTTTGAAAGCTACAGTGGATCTCCATTCGATCATCATCATAATGCTACATGATACTAATATAGTTCCTTCATCCCAAAGGATCAATAAATCCTTCCAGAAGATAAATAAACTAAATTAAATTTTGACACTGAGCTTTATTTATGAGATTTACAAAATATTTGAATTGATTCTGGAGAAGAATCAAGAAAAAAAAAGGTTATATCTTAATGACTAGCTACCTCGAGTGTGGAAACAAAGTTCCATGTTTAAATGGAATGAAATAGGGAAATTAAATCAAAAAATATTTGGAACATTTTTAAAATAACAAATCACATCTGTTATATAGATTATTAATTAAGAATGCACATACTAATTGTGGAAACCCCTTAATCACTGCCAGTATGCAGAATGCTGCAGAAACAAGTTGTGGATTATAGGGGGAGTAGGGAGTAACATTATGTGCTGCTGCTTCTTTCCTTTTTACAATGTTGTTTATGCATTTATTTTTCAGATCAGATAAAATTCACTCCACATGGTTGAGGTATTAAATAGTTGCTTTCTGTTAGAGATTGGAATAAGACCTTCAGCAGAGGCAAATTATGCCACATCTGTGTATTGTTGCACTTCTGCCACCTTTCCCTGGAGCACCCTGGGGACAAACAGTGTCAGGATCGGGAGGCTGCCCAGGTTTCCATCTCTTCTAACTGCTCTTGGGAAATCTCAGTAAGTCACAGAGAGTTCTGGCCTTCAATGTGGTAGAGCTAAGGGCTGAAAAAGCACTCCTAAAAACATTAAGTTTTCTGTCCCTTTTGTTCAGGGTTTGGTAAAATTGTGGATGGACAACTGAATGCAATCTATTTACTGCACAGTGACAACTTTTCACCTCTTGCCTGAGATAAAGTAACTATGTCCTAGAGTTTACTGCAATTAAGTACAATCAGAGGAAAATTTAGGTTGGAAGTCACTGCTGGAGATCAGCTCATCCAACCTGTTCCTCAAAGCATGGCTACATTCAGATGAGGTACAGGTTCACTTCTCCACCAAGACCAACGGAACCTTTTCTGCACAGCTGCTCCCCATCCATTCAATCCCCAGCTTGTACAGATGCATAATGGTATTCTGTCCCAGGTAAGTAATTACTGCACATATACACTATAGAAAGTTCAAATAAATACCCCCAAATCTTTAATCAAAAGGTGTGGATACACGGGTAAACTGACAGACTGAGGTTTGCTACAGCATTTCAGCTAAGTAAGAGAATCTGTTTTAAGGAAAGAATCAGTAGTTAGCTGAGTGGCACTGAATAAGAAGCAGGTTACAACCCACTCCATCACTGAGCGGATTACTCGGAAAGACAGTGTTTGAATATAGAAAAGGGAGAAGTCCATTTGTAATCCCTGATTATATTATCAAATACAAGCTGGTCCCAATCTAGGTTTCATTTGCAAGGGAGATAGGGAAACAAACTATATGCAAACAGAGATTTTTTTTTTCTCCCCTGCCCTGAAAGATCACCTTCAGTTAAAATAACTGCATTCGTTTGGACTGTGTTCACAGGTTCTCTCACACATGCACTCTATGGCCTAATACAGGTTTTGGCAGGCATGCTTGAAGGAACAGACTTTAAGACCATAATGTCATCAGGTTTTGCCCCAGAAACTTATATGACAAATTTGTGCCTTTTACATTGCATCTAAAAAGAGAGATCACACTTCCTACAGCGAATTACACAGCCAGTGCTGCACAAGAAGAAATACTATGAATTCTTTGGCAATAAATAAATTTTGAGCAATCTTAGACACTAAAAAGACCATCTAGTATAGTATGGTTAAACTATGGTTAGTGCTTTGAGTGTAAAGGCAGTAGTTTGGGTTTACTTTATGTTGCCTGTGTAGGAGTGGAAGAACAGAAAGCAGAGTTAAGTCACCATATGCAAGCTCAATGGGGAAACAATAGCATTACCAAGGTATGGACATAGAAATATTGTACCTATCTACAGGAACCCTTAAATGGTCCCTACCTACAAATAACTGGCTGTTGAGCTGCAAGCGGAAGTGTCCCTCAGCAGGTGCCTCCAGAACCTTCTTGGGGAGGCTGTCCACCTGGAGAGAGGTTTGCTTGAGGTTCCTCTCCGCTCGGACATAGTGCCACTGGTTGTCATTCAGGGGTGTGGGAGACTGCACGGTGGCTTCTGTGGGGCCATTCCCAACATCTATGGAGAACGTGATCTCTTTGGGGGCTGGAATAGATAAACAGATGTGAAGAGGAAGTGAAGGTTTGAATTAAATCGTGGTTTTGACATCAAGAAATCTTACATAAATATAGGGTCCATTAACTTTTATGTCGGCAAATAGCACAGCATCATTTACCTCCCATCTCCTACATAGCAGCTTATACATAAATCTAAGCCTGCAGCCTCACTGTTTGATCTCTGCTGTAATTATTCTTGGCTGTGGGTACCCATCTTTTTTTTTTGCTATAACAATTACAGTGCTCTAGAAATAGGAGTTCTCTTTTTGAAGTAAAAGTGCCAAATGCTCTACAAAAGTCACACAATGGTAGCAAAAGATTTTGGACAAATAATGCTAAGAAGCGAGAAAGGATGAAGGAGCTTTTTCTGACTAAATCTTTCAAAATGCGTGTACTTACCAATTATAGAACTTGGCTGCATATGGTAGGAGAGAATCCTACAAGCATTTGTTTGCCTGAATAAGCCTGACCCAAGAAGCAAGGAAAAACAGATGAGCAAAACTAGTTCATTGGTGATCCTAAACTAAAGAGGCATATCTAACACATGTCCAGAGATAGTAAGGCTCCTAGAAACAGAATGATAATTGAAAAACAGCAGCCACATAAAGGAGTCCATCTTGCTCTGCTGGAAGCCTGAACGGGCCAAAACTTTCTAATGTTCTTGTTACTGGTTATTTTTCCTCTTCCCAAAATGCTAACTACACCAGAAAGACCAAGAACCAGGACAACAGACCACACAACCAGAAGGTTGTGGATTGAAAATTCATAAAAACCTGTTACTTCAAGCCCAACAAATTGGATAGGTCTGGTTTTGGAAGCTGCTTCTTAGACAGTTAAGATAGGAAACACTCCATGGGGATAGCAAAGATCTATTCTGAGCCCCTGCATCTGCTAAAAGGCCGATTCCCTTCGAAGCAGCTGGTCTGTGGAGCTTCCTTGATACGAGGCCTTTAGGCTGCAAATTCCATCTGGCAGCAAGAAACACAACACCGAACTACTAATGAGAAATCTGAGTTTAAAAGACAAGACTTTCCCCAAACTTTTAAGTAACTCATTTCTCTAGGAGCACGGATTTAACACACATAAAAAAGCTTTCACTAAACAATCCTCTTAGTCGCTTACAGTATTTGCTATATTTGATATCAAAATGCCATTTTTACTTCTATATCCCTGAGAATGAAATGCAGTACACTGAAGTACAAGCAAATTGGACTTTGATGTGCAATTAACAGTAAATCATACCTCATTACCTTGTGATAATGCACCATGACATTTACCATTGGTTTAATGAATCAAAGGGCCTTGGGGCCCTGTTTTATTAAATTTTATGTTGGGGTTATTATAAGCATATTATCAAATGCATAACACTCAGTTTGTTTTTCCTAAGCTTGACAGAACTTGGAATACAGAAGTCATATTTCATGTCAAAGCCACATTAGTCTTTTGTCACTAATAAATATTTGAAGTCATCAGGAGTGAGGCAAAACCTCACTAATTAAGTTCCTTGCTACTCTCCTTTATATACTGAGTAGCAATTATACTGCAGTCACTTACTAGATTTTGAAGTATTCGAGGCCCATTACAACTGTGACTGACTTATCTTGCATTAGCATCCTGCCCTTCATAGACTCTCACCTCTTGCTGTACCATACGCACTGAGTTCCTCTGAAACACTAGGGCTCTATCAGACTGGATATGTTGCTGATACAGAAATAAAAGTAACCATTAGAGCGGTTGTATTACATTTTTCAACTTTCAACTTAAATTACAGGTCTACAGGTACATCTAACCAGCAGCTTTTTCTCTAAAGAGCAAAAACAAAAAAGTGTTGAAAAAGTAAACTCAGTCACCTGTCTAAGAAAGATAAATCTAGCCATAACAAGATTAAGTGTAATGACCAAGGCTATACAGGGAAACTCTGACAGGAGAGGAAGATAAGTCTAGATTAATGAGTCTTTATGTCTCTATCTTATCCTCTTCAGGCACCTCCAACTGCCTCAAGACAGAAGAAAAACTGTCCGTCCCACTTCCCTGCACATGTCAACTTGGGCAAATACACCTAGATTTCTCAGCAGTAAAACTTACAGCTTATTTCAACTCGTATGAAGTCTTTAATCCCAAGGTTTTCCAAGAACACCCCGGAGATGGCAGTAGTTTTGAAGAAGAAGGAGATGTCTGCGCTGACCTCAGCGTGGAAGGTGGGGAAGTGCAGGTAGGCGGCCTCCGTGTTGAAGGAAGCGGCGTTCCAGAACTGCCCTGCAAACACAACCCCCTTCTCTATAGTTAATTTGCACAGGACAGCAGCTGTGAGCTGCACTCGGAAAGCCACCTTTCCTCAGATATTTAAAAAAACAAAAACCACAACAAAACGAAAGAGGGAACATTCTGTACCTATGGAAATTGAGAAGAGCTAGTACTTACTGTCTCCATAGCAACGCAAAGGGCCGATTTTCCAAGCAGCCTCAGAATTTGATCTGTTTGTGTCAGTGATCACTATCTGAGTTACAGGCAAATGGTCTTTGAAAGCAAGAAGGCCAGTATCATTTGTCCTGGATTATAATAAACAAACAGAAAGAGACAGATTAACCACAGACAAAATCCCCAGCATTCCTTATGCAAAGCAATACTTGAAAGATGCTTACTGAAAGATGAAAGGTCTTTTGCAGAATTACCTAGAAGAATTGCGACCAGTGCGCACTGCTTAAGATACGTACGTGCGCATGTATGCTTTATGCTCATACATAATACTGACCACTGAAGATGCTGTAGCTGGATACGCGATACTGTCTGCTAAGGATGGTGACTGTGTTTCTGCTGTGCAGAATGATTGCGAAGCTGAGGCAGTGCTGCCATTCTGCCTCACGTGCATTAATGTAAACCGGGCCGTGCTCGGTATCCTTAGCAGGATGAATTTGATGTGGATAAGGTATAAGTCCAACTTTGCATTTCTGTTAAGTTAGCTGGAGACAGATAATGGCATTTTTGCTGGCTTTATGCTTTATCTGAGCAGCAAGAGGACACGCGATACCTGATCCAGCATGCTGTTAGCACGGGGCAGCCAGACAATACCTAATCCAGCTTCAAGATGGCTAGTACACAACTGACTCAGCACACCGCGAAGACGGTTGAATGGGCAGAGTGAATTTGGACTGAATCAGCCTTTTGCATTACGTGCCTGTGGAAATTTTGGTTCAGCAACTGAAATATTGGAGGCTGATTTACTGCATTGTCGAACTACAGTCTCTTGTTTGTTATCAGCTGGGCTTATTCTTCAGCTGTGACTAACTTACACACAGCTGTTAGAAAGGAAGAAAAAAAGAGAGAAAGATTCCTAAAGGATCATTTCTTTGTTTTTACTCTGAGTGTGCTGGGCAAATTGTTGTCCTCAAAATGCAGCACAGCGTTTCATGGCAGCCCTGGGGTCCCTAAGCTGATTCAGTGGCTTTGACTCTGGCAGGGTATACAGATGTGCGTTCATCCCGCTGTACTTCATGAACTGAACTGAGTCCCTTAGGCATCCAACCCTGACCTTACGAGAGCCAAACTGCCCTCTCGAGGTATTTCTCTATCGATTGATTATAGAGAGGCGAGCGCTACCGTATCTTGTCTCCACAGTGATGAGATTTTTTTTTTTCCCCTAGCTCCTTTTCTCAGGGTTGAGGTCTGCTGTGCATCTGGGCACATGAGCCTGGCAGAGCATCCTTCATGGAGCTGAATCTGTCGTTTTGGAGAAAAGGCTCCCTACCTCTCCATGGCCCAGCAACCTGCATGCAGGGTCTGGACTCAACTCACCTGTATGCTCGGAGGTGAAAGACTACATGCTGCACATGGGGATGGCAACAATGACCGGATCCAAAATGCCAATAAACCTAAATTTACACCCGCTGCTCTTTCAGGCAGGTATGACACAAAGCCTCAGGAAAAAGGTATCGCTTTTTGAGTGACGCAACTGCCAAACAGTCCAACGTCCTAGGCAGGATCCCAGACTACCTACATGCTACTCGTAATGCCACCTTCCACAAACTTACCTCTCATTATAGTTCCAGCTGTGGGAAGGGACACAGGAGTTCAGCAAAGAAATAATAGTCAGGATGAACACTGTGGCTGTGCTCTGACACACAACCTCAGATGTTTGCTTGGCTAAATGCTCTACTCTGATTAATGTTAGAAAAAATAGAAGGGATATTTTGATCTTTTTGATAAAGGCTGCATACATTTCATTTATTTTTCATTGTTTCTAATTGCATGCAGCACAGTTAATTGTCTCATAATCCCAAGGGGAAAAGGAGAGGTACTCTATCTGACCCTAACATTTTTTTCTTGCTTCAGTGGGTGTCTGACATGCAGATAATTACAGACAAAGTGCAGCAAGATGAAATTCCCAGGCACGAGGCAGAGTGATGCCTTCAATACAGACTCAGAAGGAAAAATATCATGTATGAATCAAAAATACATGGTCTCCAAATCTCTTCACAGAGGTCTCTCAGCAGTATACTCGTCTAGCTTATTGTATCAATCTTTGAATGTCAGTGTAAATGCTCTCAACAGATTATGGAACAGTTGTAACAATAGCTGAACTATTTGAGTATTTCTTTGGAAGATAATTAAATAAGCTGTTTCAGTGGATGGGAGGAAGAAGAGCAGGCAGAATGAATGCAAGAAAAGCAGAAAGAAGCACAGAAATAGGATATAAAATATGCAATATATACATGAATAACTAAGCTGGCATTTACTTTTTTAAAAATAAAAAAAAAAAAATCACAAAATATTTAGGGAGGTTTCCTGCAAATTTATTTTCATTCAAAAAATAGTGCAGTCTTTTGACTAGCTATGATCAGCATTAAAATAAAAATCAGTATCTTCCTACAGCTACCAGTGAAGATATCTACAAAAAAAATGAAATGGTGACGTTTTAAAGATATCTATTCCACATCTCTGAAAACTGCATTGCTTATTAGATATTCTGTTATATTGCATGAAGTTCTTTTATATCGAATTTTATGATTCTGAGTTTTTACTAGTTATATGCCAGTGTCACAGAGAACTTTAGTAGCATAGCTCAACTTTGAGAAAGAAAAATATTCTAGAACTAATAAAAATATTCACTTTTATGTTAATGCCTTGAAAACTCAATCAAGTTTCTCTTGAAGCTCAAACAGCACATTTTATGCATTTTATTCTCTCACACATGGAAAAAAAGTACTTGTGTAAGGATATGTATTCTCATACAAGCAGACACTGAAATAAAACCTATCAGAAAAACGTTCTGCACTTTAGAGAATGTGTTAATGACAGGAACAACGTACCTATTCTTGCAGTTTATTATTATTATTTCATGGTGGGAAATGAAGATTTTGGTGAAAAGTCAACACCTAGGATGTTTCAGCTAAGAAAAGCAGAAAAGAGATTTGAAGACATTATGCAGACCCTCATGGGAGCTAAAGTTTGAGCAACTTAAATTCCTGGTATTCTTTAAGTTGAACTTATTTCAGACTCCATTTCTTATAACGCACCACGATTCCTCTTCTCTTTACATGGTACACCATGGCAGCCCCTTAAATATGGTGTATTATGCCTCAGACAGGAGCAAAAGAGCTTCATGTACCTGTACAATAATTTCCTGGAGGCACTGCTGTGGCAGTGCAAAATACAAATATTCCAGGGTTTGGACAAAACATTTGGAATTTTGCCTGAAGGGGGCTTGGGGATCACTTTTAATGTACTACAGTTTTCAAATAAAAAGTGCTGTTTTCTGATGGAAAGCATCTGCACTATGATGTGCACATACATGATTTTGTCTTTTAAACTGAAATAAAACCTTGTTAGAGTCAATATTCTTGTATTTGTTTCCAGAACTAGTTTTTACTTATATGTATTTTAATTTAGCAGCTCACATACTTTTAAAACCAGACTGTATTTCGTTTTCCACAGCTGCTTCTCATGTTAGCCAGAAGCACTACTTTATTTCTCTTAGTGGGTTTCACATATCACTGTGTGACCACTTCCACTGAGCATGCCTTTCATACCACGCTATGCCCTGCTTCTCAGCATTGAGAACTACGGGTGGTCCTGCCTGCAGGAGGGTCCTGGGGGGTGATGCACCTTGGCTAGGAACGTAAGTTAAGTACTGATATCAGAAAAATCAAAGCAGGTTTTATCCTTTTCCTGAAAGGAGTCCTGTACACGCAGAAAATGCTACAAATAAATTAATAAACTTGGGAAGTAGACCTTCTTCTTACCTGACTTGGCACTAATTCAGGTGAAAATCTGACTGTTTTTCAGAGGGTGGAAAGCACCCTCAACGAACATATGTTTCTCTGAGCTCTTTGCATAAAGCGTAGTATCAGTTTGTACTTCCCACAAGCAAAAACAAAACAAATCCAATAATGCCCTTCAAATTAAATCACTGAAATATTTTTAGTTATGGGCATTAAATACAGTTGGATGTTATCTATTTATCCATGTCTGAAGATTAATGTCTATCTACTCAAAGGACTTCTTCAATAAGCTATGAGGCATGTTACACATCAAACAAATGCTCTGTGTATGGGGGGAGGGGTCGAAGGAAAAAAAAGAAAAAAAATTTCCCTACAAGTGCAGCAATGCTAAAGGTGATAGTGCAGCAGCTGGATAATTCAAGATGTAGCACAGGTAGTCTTACCTGTAAATGACAAATAACTATTTTGATAGTAAAATTATGAGACTATTTTTCTTCTTCCTGGCTACCAATAAAAGCATGTTCAAAAAAATCTCATTCTTTGGTATCCTAACAGTGTAAGCCACCAAAAATTGGTAACCTCTAGGTAGCTGTTTCCATATTTTTTCTAACAGATGGTAGAGCAGTGGTGCCATTAAATATAATTTCTTCTTGTATGACCCCCTATTGGTATGTTTTCTTCTTGTACATTAATGAAAAATCTGGTGGGGTCTGAGCCTCAGTAGCTCAGATATTCAGTAAGATTTTCATGAATACAGTACGTTTGGGGAAAAGAATACTATCATCATCAGATGTCAATGAACTGCATGAGGAACAGGCCAGTGAAACAGTCTTCTATCAGAAAAAGTTTTGAGCCCTGCACAGGACATAACATTAATAATCCAAAGGAATACATTTTAATTGCTATCTTACCCACCAGCTGCATCCAAAAACGCTTTACTGGGTACAATACTGTAGGGTCAGAATAAAGAAAAAAAACAACAGCAGAAGGGGACATACCTACTAGTTGAAGGCAAGATGCAGTGGCTATATGTTGCTGAATTAGAGAAGAGGTACAGAGAAAGAGTTTGGTAATGATAGTAATGAACTGATTCCTGACACCTCAGGGGCCTGCTACAGTCAGCTCTCTGCAGGCAGCTTTTCTAGTTTGTTGACAAATGCAGTCATGAAGGCAGATATCCAAGACAGCTCTATACAGGCCAGGTCACCTCCGGCAGGGTTTATTTATGAGCTCACAGGCTCTGTGGAGTTGCCTGCCCTGCTTCTGGGGGAACAGATTCAGTGCAGGATGGTGGCTGAGCAAACAAATCCTGTCAAATTTGGGCTCGTCAGCGGCTGGGTTTCTCTGCCCTGCTCTCCTCAGCCCTTCCAGTTTTAGCATCCTGGCTCTGGCACAGCTTTGCACAAATATAGCTTGTCCAAAGAGCACTTCATTCGCTTCCACGTGGCCTTGCTCCTCCTCGAACAGAGCTGGATATACTCAATGTATCTCTGGGAGCCAGAGTGGGTCTGACAATAGTAATATCCCCTTTCCCTTTCCCTCCCCTGCCTTCTTTTCATCTCCTGTGGTTTCCTTGTTGCTTGCAGTACCCCAAAGGTGTGGTAAAGACATAAATGCAAGTTACTTTGGAAATGGGAAGACTCAAAGGCTTAGTTCCCCTGAAAAACGCTGTTCTGGAAAATAAAAGAAGAAGATACTCCTATAATTTGAATAGCAAGACTGGAGAATAGAAATACAAGATGGCAATCAGCTACTGGTTGGAATCAACACTGTCCACCAGACTCTGCTGAGGTGCCTGAGCTTCCTGTACAAAATGACTTCCAGAGATGCCACTCTTTCTGTACAAAATAAAAAGCTGTAAAGTTCTCCAAATTCACAAGGTTTCCAGATGAATGCAGTCAGTAAGAAGTAGGTTTGGTTTGATGACTGGCTTCAATCAAGTGTTTGCATTTGAAGTGGAAAATGGATTCCAGAGAGACCAAAGTAGTAAATGGACTTCAGGACAGTCATGCACCAGCATGGCATGAAAGAGGATCCTCCCATGTAAATGAAAGGTTTAGTGAGCAGCAAGTCTTTCATTGCCAAGGCAAGAGAACTTTGCTTGAGATGAAAGACAACATGGGAGAGGTATTTAAGGATCCAGAGGATCTCTAGAATGGACTTAAGATAACACAACATTGCCTGTATTTCAGAAATGCTTTATTCTTTAGATCAGTCTAACACTTTTCCCCAATAATGCCTGCATCAAGAATGCACCTTCTGTTTGAAACAAGCGTATCTTTGAAAGACAATCGCAAATCCGTCTCATCTATACATAACTTGTCCCAACAGTTAACTATTCTCAGTGTTGGGGAAGGGGAAGAGAGAGAAAGAAAACGTTTTCTGAACTAGATTTAGCTTCAGCTTGCAGCCACTGGATTTCCATGAATGCTCCCACCCGCTAGCAAGAGCTTTCAACAGACAAGAATCTCTTTTTTTTGGAGGCATGCATAAACTACAGTCAAGCCATGTTTAACACCTTTCCAAACCCCTGCTTGGGTCAGGGTGACAACTTACGCCTCTGCTCCCTCAGCAGAGGTCTCCTCCCATTCTCCAGCAAATACCATGAAGTTGTTCCACTGTTTTGCAGTGACAGAATTAGCTGTCATCGTACTGCTGAGTTTGGAAGTATGGTAAGGAGCTGGATGGAAAAAGAGACTTTTCAATGCTTTAATAAAAAGAAAGGTGAAAAATACAAAAGCCTTCCCCCTATAGCATGCAACCAATTATATTCCTGTTCATCTGGCCAGCATAACTCCAGGCGGGCTAACTTGGTGTCAAGTAAGAACCCAGAAATAGCAGCTGGCTCAGGTGTCTGCTTAGATATCATTTAAAAGTCATCATGCCTAGAAGTGCATATTGTGTGCTGCCAAACACCTGGCTCAGGACTTTTTTCAGGTCTGTTTTCTCTTGTTTTCCATTTCTTTTGCTGGTCTGATAAATTAGTAGCTTCTTCTGCACGTAAGCCTTAGTCTTGGGAAACCAAATCAAAGCAAAATCCTAAGCCAGTCTCCACTTCAGAAGGATGCTCCAGCTATTCTGGTGAGTTCCTGCCTCAGAGCTGCAGTGAGCAGCCTGATTTATCTATAAGGAGCAAAAATGATTTTCTGGTTTTCCACTCTGCAACACCCATTTTATTTCATGCTAAGGCAAATAAATGCATCTACTGCTGTCTTGCTCCTTCCACTATAATGTATAGCAGGTTAAAGTCACAGTTCAGCTCTCAGCAGGTTTCAGATTCAAATGCTCATTATATATCAGGGGGTCAGTGTTCTAGCAGAGAAACACAAAAGCAATCTTCAAGAGGCATGAAATTTCTTATGTTTAGAAACTCTTTGTAAAGGTCGGGGGGGGTGGTTAGCTTTTAAAAAAACAACCTGCAATTTAGAATACTACCAAAGTCCAAATTTCAAATGGATTAAAAACCGAAACAAAACACCTGAACCCCCAAACCAATAAACAGTAGGTAGTTTAGCTGAGGAAACTTCTATGCATATCCTGTTATTATAATGAAATTAGGAGAAACAAGTAGCTCTGTGAGCTGCCAAGCTAATGAAGCATGATTTCCAACATGTCTCTCCCACGAGGGTTTTCCAAAATCTAATAAAAATGTACGCTTCCTTAACTTCCTTCTTGTGGGTTTTAATTGGCTTTTTCCCCTCAGCCTGGCATAAATTTTCATAGGATGTATAATTTCTAATACTTTTGAGATTTCTCCTTCTCTGCTAAAGATGTTTGAAATGTGTCTGCTTGTTCAAAATCACTGGGTATGGGGGGGAAATGGAGATAAACACCCACAGCATAACTCGCTTAGGTCTCATTTCCTTAGGACACTCAGCCGAAACATTATAAAGCTGCATTTAGCTTTCACCTTGTATTGGTTTGTACAACCTAGTGGTGCATTGTCCTGCAATCTCAGACTACAAGCCCAATGCTCTGCCAGTGTAACACACCCTGCTCTGCTTGTGTACTAGCTCACCAAAAAGCAAAATGTGGATTATGAAAAGAGCCAAGCACCAGTAAAAACAGATGGTTTTGATGCTCATGTACAAACCTCACCAAAGTGCATCCAATAACCAAACATTAAAGAAAAGATAGACTAACATGCACAGCCAGGCCCTTCTATACAAATCTATACAAATCACATTCATAACCGAACATTTACATGAAGATCTTCCTGAAGAAATCCCCTTGCAGCTATGATTTTTGAAAGTGAATAGTGACCCCAGGGATATAAAGGGTCCAAGCGAATAATCACACTGTCTGGAAATTGAGCAACCAAAAAAGCCTAACACTTACAGTGACAAGTCATTTCTGAATTATTATTTTTTGTTTCAAGACCCCTTACAGTTCCTTTCTACTCATTCTCTTTTAAGTGAAGGTTTCACAGGGATAATTCGGACACTATTTCAAACACAGTAGCCTATTACAGCAAGACATTTCTTGTCTACTTCCATTATTCGTAATTTCTGAACTACTCGAGGTTAAAATCTCTTTTTTTTAGAGAAAGGACAGCAGCTTCTATCAGTGAGTGGTCCAAAAGGGAGTGAGGGTGAAGCAGAATTTTCACATGTATTTTCACAGTGTTTCTAATTGTACTTTCAGCAACACTCATCTGGCATTCCATACACAAATATGGAATTAATTGGAAAGTTCACCAACTAGCTCTCAGCTGCTGGAGCGTCTCTGAAGCTGCAGAGAATAGGAGAAGGTTATGAAGATGGCCTTTGCAAATTCATGAGGCATTGGGGCACCACAAAGGTCCAAGCCCGAGGAAGGCTTTGAATGTTCATGCTGCAAGTCTAAAACTTCCTATGGAGATGGAACCAAAACGTACAGAAGCCAAAGAAAGTCTTTCCAGTGACTTTAAAAAGCTTTGGACCCAATGTAAAAGAAAGTAAAGGCACATACAGATATAATGTTTCATAAGAAAAATACAAGTGGTTTTGATAGTACAGGTTTTTTGTTCTTTAGCTGTCTGTACCTGGATTTCACTGTCTATGCCTGAATTTTCTGCTCTGATGTATACCCATGCACCAACCTCCTAGAACCATTATTCATGCAATGCTCCAATTGAACCAATGCAAATTTTTAAACAAATTAAATGACTGGATTTGGCATTCAACAACAAATATTTTTTGAAGACAACCCATCCCAGCAACCTGCTTAAGCCAGTTATCTTGTCTTTGGTTCAAATAAGAAATTTAATATGAAATCAAAAGGACAGATTCTAATTTGACTTTCATTCTCATTTGATCATACTCAAGTCATTCAAGCTTTCTGAGCTGTGAATCAGGAAAAAATTTAAGACTTCTTGCCCTACTTTCTATCCCCAGCTCTCACACAGACACTACTATACACGTTAAAATTATTACCATTCTTCTCTATCTGCGTCACAGTTGCAAAAATATCTCATATCCAGACAACTTTCTTCCAGTCCACATGCACACTGTTGAATGCCCGGAAGAGATCCTCCCCAGTAAAGATGCTTTTCATTGGCACGGCCAACCCACCAAGCAAATGGCATTCCATCTGGATGAAAGGGAAAAAGGGGGGGAAAAAAAGAGAAAAGAGAAAAAGAGAGAGAAAGAGAACTTGATAAGCCAATTGGATTCTCCTGAGAATGAAAAAAAGAATGGAGGTGGACATGTTAAATAATACGAAAAGAAAAGATGCGAACTACAGACGAAGTAACAAACCATAAACTTTGCCCAAGTTCCATTTTATGGAATACACGTCGAGAAACCAACAGCTCTATGGTAATCCTGTTTGGTTTGAGGAGCAGATGTTTTCCCCATAGGACTCACGTGCCAATCACCCATGAGAACCTGGCGCATTTCAGCTGCAAAGACTTTTGATGTGCGAACCCAACACCACTGTCTGCACTAGCTGTGTCCAGTATTTTTGTGTGACGCTAGAAGGGAGATCTGATCACTGAAGGAGTCTGAAAACAATTCTCCTGCCACAACTCACACTGCACAGCTGTCTTGAACCACCCAGTATTGGCCAAGGACCTCTTGCAGAGTGTACCTGTTTACGAAGGAGACTCTAGCTCTTAGATCAGGATTTTTTACCTTAAGACCCATATATAAAGAGTAAAAATCTTCAGAAATAACACACAAACTGCCCTACTACTATGGGCTTAATACAGTTCCCCTCAAAACTAAGACCAAAATTTGTATTGGTTTCTAAGGGAGCAGGACTAGGGATTTTAATGTGCTCTCCACGGGTGGAATTTGCAAATGCAAAGCTCCATAAGATATTAAAACATCCTAGATTAAGGATTCAGGTAGGACTTAAGTGGGGAAAAAGATTTCCCTACTTGGGAATTAACTTGTCTCTCTGAAGTTATTTTCTACCTACAGGAGCTCTAAGATCTATGTATTTATATAAACCAAGATAGTTTTTGTTTAAATTTCATAATCCGTTATACCTCAAGCATTAAATATTAATAGTCAGATACAGTAAGCAGATTCAGCTGTAATGAAATCCATGGATTAACATTTTGCTAAGATTGACTTTGTCTTCCAGCTCAGATAACTTTTTCATTGACTTCCTAATCCTTAAATCAAGAAATGTAATCAGTTACACATACAGGTAGATGGCAAAATTTAGCAAAATTGACATATCAAGACTTTTTGATCAAAGGAGCTTGGAAAAATAAACTGCACTGCTAATGTAGAAAAATGTATCAATTTATTCTTCTGCTTTACTAACATTATTAGTTGGGAGTATTCCTCATTATACAAAGCAAGAAAGTCTAAAATATGAAATGCAATCAAGGTTAACTGTAGAGTGTAAGAGACTAATTAAAATGAGTTTTAGAATCACTTGGCAAAATTAATTTGTATTTGTTTTCCTTCTAAGCTTAGACTGCTGAACTGTAAATTCATGAAAAAAGGAAAATAAAAATAGGAAGAGTAACTCCATTCTCATGATACCAACAATTAAGACATGATGAGTTTGACCAATACCCAGTGGTACTCATTAGAAAACCACAATTCAAGAACATCTAAGTATTCATCTTACAAAAACATGCACATTCATTTTAGGTGTCATATTATTGTCAACACATTTATGTTTTCTTTCTTTTTTTTTCAGCTGGTTTTCCTGCAGAAGTTGATTGCTGCAGCCAGTGAAACAGGTCTATACTATATTATTGGGAAATTACTTGGTAAAGCTTGGAATAGTAATGTTAATTGAATAAAAGGGTGATTTGTCTAGGAGTTGAAATAGATATTATACAGAAGTGCTTAATCTAATTTTTAAAGTACCCATTCTGGAAAAAATATTTAGATAAAGATAAATCCTTCAGGCCATCAGCAAATAATGGTATTCATTAATCAAATTCAACCTGTGTCACATATTCTTTTGGCAGAAATCATTATATACTTAAACATAAGAGTGAAATAAGCAATCATTCACAGGAATTAAGTATGAGTAGTTTTCTGATGTCTTTTTCAGATCTGTTATTTGTTTTATTGAGCAATACCAAGCAAACACATACACATTCAGATTTATGATATAGACTGGGGAAGTGGTAGAAGCACCACAGTTTGAGTCATTTACAACTAAATTAAATACAGTGCTAAAAAACAGAGCATTCAACATTATAAGGAACAATTTTAGATTGTCGAGGGAACAGACTATAAAAAACCAGTGTCTTTTCAAAAATTCTAAGTATTAGGCAGAGTTCTGCCACCCTTTACTCAACATGAGTAAATTTTTCTCCCTAACTAGTCCCTTAGAAATCAATTGTAGTATTAAGGAAAATTATGCATGAATCTTCAAAACTCTTTTCCACATGCTTAATTTTTAACATGAGTAATCACAGAGCTATTCAGCAAAGCTCTTAAATCTACTTCAGCAATGTCCAAAGTGTTTAGGAATTACTGAAACATATATTTTATGTCATATAATGCTGAAGTAATGCAATATTTCACTAGCAACTCCAATCAATCTATCCCTGAGTTCTTTCCAGAAAGTTTACACTGTTATACCTTGGCAGAGCTGGTGGATGCCTTGCACTGAGATTGAGTTTGGCCAAGAGGTGTTGATTAAGATTCTTTCTTCTAAGCCTGTAGATTTGTTGCAATATCTTCACTTCTGTAATCATAGTTTTACCATTTTTTCAAAGCATTATCAATTCAGCACCACCTCAAAATGAATTAATTTCCTTTCTGTGGTGAAGCCACAGACTAAGTTAATGATGTTAATCAAGGATTTAACATGGCCCCATAAACTAATGGTTACATAGGTGAGTAGAATTACGCTTTAAAATTTCTAAGCTAAAAAGTCCATTTAAAAAGAAGTGCTACCAATTCTTCATTCTGTGCTTACGTTCTCTCTAGTGACACATTATTTAAGTCAAAAAAGGTAGTCAAAAGCCTACTGCACAAATAAAAGTATTACTTTCCATGTGGTTTTGTCTATTTAGAACTGAAAAAAAATCCACTATAATAAATTTATTAAGGTTGTCTTTGAACTCCATACTATGGCTCTGAAGGAGAATATGTATGAAAAAAATCCTAAACCAAGCAAAGCAAATAAGCCCCAAGTGACTGAATTCACCAGTAAAAGAACAGAGACCAGTTTCTTTCAAGGGATTTCTTCCTGTACTACTCAAACTGCCTTTGGAAGGTTTTAATTTTGATAACAAAATCCTCAAAAAAGGCAAAATTTTTTTGTTTCCTGCAGAGGACAATAACCCTTTCTGTGATAATGCTGTCTGGGAGCATCTACAAACAGCTGTGATAGTTACATCACTGTTTTTACTATAATTTAATACGTTATTGATTAAAAGAACTGAGCAGGCAGGCAGTATTTTGTATCAAACCAAGTACTGCTACTCGTTCACACTGTGAGGCACAGGCTGCAGAAAGTATGGTTGGCACAGGTCTTCTGAAAGAAAAGAATAAGGGGTCTCATCTTCCGTTGATGACCTTGGCGTTTCCCTCTCCCTGTCTCCATAGGCCAAGCCTTTGTGGTCTACTGGTCTATTCAACAGCTACTGTGCGTATGTATCTGAATAGCCAAATAAGACTTTGGAAACCCTGGCATATACAATACTGAAACACACGGACAAGAACTCAGTTTTTCTCCATCCAGCAAAGCAGAGAGAGTAAGCTCCTTTCAGATATCAGTTCTTCAGCAGATCTCCGGTACCTGCTCTATCAATGCACTTAACTAAACTATTCATTGTTAGTTCTCTGTATGAAATCTGTTTCAGCAGAAGCAAGGCTGGCACAGACTGTACAGTTCACAAGCACAGAGGCTGAGAACTATGAAGAGAACAGCAGACACATGGAGGTTGTTTCCAATGATCTTTAGAAGGAGATGCAGATTGAGATCAAATTCACCTGCAATGCGTATCTGGCTCTTCTAGTGACAAGAATGGCTGAACACATATTCGGTGTCCCTCTATCAGCTTACAAGAAAATGTCTGTCCTCTTAAATCTCCCTTGTACTGACAGCTCTCTCATTTTCTGTATTAGAAGGCATTGACATTGCTAGCAATACAAGTTATTTTTAAAGGTTTTAGGCTTGCTCATGTTTTAAATGGCAGAGATTTTTTTAAAAAATTATTTGCATAGGCACTCAGAAGCTGGAGCAGGGGGAGAAGCAGTGTATTCCAACAGCATTTAGGACTAAATTACTATGTATAAAAATCCCAAGCAACTTCTGTGGACTCGGTTTACCTTTATATAGACAGAAAGTCTTAGCGTTGGCTTTTATGTTTATACAGCATGAGTTAAAGCAAAGTTATGCATTTTTAACAGTATTATATTTAAAATATTTGTTAAGATTTGTCTGCATCATTTGCCAGGTGGTTCTTGTTATTGCAACAAATGAAAAATCTAATGATGGAAATATACCAAGATAAACTGGATCCCTTGTTAAACTCCTGTGCTGTATAAACCTAAAGTCTGACCCAGTAATTACATACCCCTAACACAGGCAAGGCTTTTGGGGTACCCACGTTACTGAAACAGGTCAGTTAAAGGTTTTTTCCACCACCACAGCAAGTCGATTTATTTATATTTGTCTGTTGAAACACTGAAACCATATTGTGTTGAAACAACATTCTCTTGGCAGTCTTTATGTTCATTTTTTTCTCCAAAATCAAACTGAGTTAAGCAGAACTGAATTTGCTAAATCTTACATCTTTACATCTTGCTGATGAAAATGTAGATTAATTTACATCTATGGTATTTTCTCTTATAAGGGAAGATTCACATATCAAGAGATAGTGTAAACTGGAAAACTATTGATTGTAGAATTTCATAAAGGCAATTCTTTGCTATTGCACTCAAAATATCTGTTTGCACTAACCACTTCAACAATATCAAATCCTGCAAATGGGTCACCTGATACACTGAACATTATGTGAAACAAGCAGTTAGCAGATTTTTATATATATATCTGTATATACACACACACACACACGTGTATGAGGCAATCTCAACCTGAATAAATTCAGAGGCCTATCCAGAGTACAAATTATGATCTCAGCTAATCCATGTTTAAAACTCTCTTGAAAAAAATGGAGAAGGGGGTAAGAGAGCAAGAACAATGGAAAACTGTAAGAATCTTTTTGGTAAGAGTTTACCAAGGTCTTGTTTTCCAATGCTTGATTTTTTTCCATCACAAAATTTTTCTAGCCTTTTTTATCAGAATTGTAAACATTAAATTGAAGTAAAACCAAATTCTCCCCCTTCGGCCTTTTTAACAGGAAAAAAAATACACTTTTGAGAAATCAATGAAAAAGTGCTTATAACAATTCTGGACAAAATTATGGACAAATTGGAGAAATATTCCATATTTAGTGGATAACACAAAATTAATATATTCTTAGAGGCTGTCTGTTCAGTGAAGAGGTCTATGGTGTTGACTCGGAATCTGTATTGGTTTAAATGACAGCTCACACTTCTGGGAGTATATACTAATAATGCAAAGCGAGGTGAACTTGGGCTGTGCTGCATTAACCAGTATGTGCTACCCATTCTTTGAAGTGGCTGCTGAGATTTAACAGTGGCAGAAAGTTGCTCTATGGTTTACAGGCCCTAGCGAGGGCCTCATGGCTTGTCCCCAGCCAAAGGGAAGCAACACCCACCCTCTGAGGTAGCAGGGTCTCTGCTCTTCACAAACCAACCCCTGTTTTTAACTCAAGATCAGGTTATCTTGGAAAAAATGAGAATTCCCAATGACATGGTTCCATTCAACATTATTCACTGAGTGAGCCACCAAGTCGTCCAGTTGGTTTTGTACCATATTGCTCTGCTTCCGTATGGACACACACCTGTTTTATGCCTGGCTCTTCTCTTTTCAGCACAGCCATAATGACCACCTAACCTTTCCTCCCTTTTACTCAAAACCTTCCCCATGGCAATCGTGCAATTCAGTTTTATTGTCCTTTTTCTTTCTTAAAACTAACCCACATACCACTGCGCTGATTTTCAGAGATGACAAACATGACTGCGTTGGAAATCACAGCTGGTCAAACACCACAGCAAGACGGATGCCATTCTGTACTGAGTAGCAATGGTGCTGGCCAGTGTTATTAAGATTCACATTGAATTTGATTTCAATTTCTGGTCAGATCCTGTAACCCTTATTCAGAGCAGCTATCTGAAAGCGAAGTACTCCTGCTAATGTCAGTGGGCCTATTCCCTGGGCACATGTTACTTAGTCACAAAGTCTGTCCCTCATTTTAAAATTATTTGGTTAAGTGTGGTTAGGAAAAAGGGAAAGAAAGGCAGTACTTAGCTGACATTTTCTTTCTCATTACTCAGTTTTGCTGCCAAGGTGCACTGCTTTCATACAGACTCCCAGGCTGAAGTCATTGCTTAAAAAAGAAAAGAAAAAAAATATGCGGCAGCATTTGTCTGCATCTCTTTCTCTTAAGCAGAGAAACTACATCTCCCACTGGAGCAGCTCTTATCACGGTGTGCTCTGTTCTTCGGAGTTAAGATGTTCTCACAGATGAGAATGAGCAGGAAGAAGGTAAACATGGACGTTTGCTTCTTCTAGATTTAACAGGAGGCTAATGAGCAGAACTGCTGAGCTGCAATGACAGAGTTGTGCCATCACACACTAACAGAGCTTCAGTAAAAGTAAAATCATCATCAATCCTTTGACAGACAGATTCAAGGATGGGCATAAGGATTTCAGACCCAAACACTTTTATATGCTGAGGAAGATTGAATCTACATCCAAGCTAAAATTTTATGCCTCATGAATGTCTCTGCTGAAGGCCAAAGAAGGCTGAAAATATTATGAGTACTTGCATTCTCCTCTGCCAGCTCAGGCTGGGTTGTTTTCTCAATAAATTTCTGGCCAAGTGACAAGTTTCCTGAAAGATGCAAGTGGGACTCCAGCCAGCAACAGAAACTATGGGAACAGCTGAAGGCATGCAGGTTAGGAAGAAAAAGCAACAACAACAAACCAACAAAAAACAAAAATGCAGAGAAGATTACAGCTTTTAGGGACAAATGATAAAACAGAGAAAATATCAGCTTTGAATCCTCAGGAGTTTTGCTGAAGATGGACTCGATATCCTACCCTGTTGAAACAAAAAAAATATCTTCTTTCCTTTATCTCCTGTACTCCAGCTCAGCTTCATTTCAAACATGTCCCTCTTGCTTTTAACTCCTTTTCCTTCTCCTCATTCCCCTTTTCCTTTCCCATTTTCTCTGTTCAGCCCAATTCCTCCAGGTAAATTCAGATAAACAAGTCCTGCATTGCCTTAACAGATAGGCCTATGGCATTGACGCACATCCTGCCACATCCTTACTCTGTGCTGGGACCAGAAACCCGTCAGTGGCTTGGATTCAATTGCAAGTGAACAATGACCGTGGATAAGTCACAGTGGGCTCCAGCATGACCCTGCCTGGGCCAGAGGAGCAGGTCCTGCTCAGCAGATGTCTGGACTTTTTTTCCTATGTCATAGGTATAGCCAGTAAGAATAATGGCAATAGGACGATGCCATCATTTGTTGCCCTCACACCGCTTATTCGGCTCCTATGTATTCATTCTCAACCTCTTTCACCAGTACAATGTCACCCATTTCCACTGAAAGGTCATCTCCTGCGGTGGCTCAATACAGTGCCCAGGACAATGGTCTTTTGTTCTTAATCCGTTCTTCCACAGAAGTATAAAAATAGTTAGTGACAGGAAATAGTAGCAAGTGCTGAATTAATGGATTAATAAACAGAAGATAAATCAGATCTTGTCATTCCAGTTCTTGTGAAAATGCCGTGGGGTACTGAAGGATCATACGTGATTAAAACGGGGTGCTCTCTGCATCTGCAGCAGACCAGTGCTCCTCGGTGGCTCTCTAGGGCTGAGGAAGACAACAGGAGTGACATTCACAGCCACCCTGTGTGCAGCTAGTAACACAGCCCAGTCTCTCAACGTCTTACTGAAGTCTTACCCACGTTATCTTACGAGCTCACCAGTTGAGGTGGCCTGGTTTTAGATCACCATATACCACGTGGACTGGAGGAAAGCATTGAAGAGATGAGTGAGTTTGTAAGCTTAGACAGATCATATGCTCTTCTGCAGAGCTTTCTTTTTAAAGTGTTTTACAATGGATGTGAAAGGGCTATGGTGTAAGGAGAGTCTACTGACCTAATGCACCTTATAAACTACTTTAAGGTGAGAGAAGTAGTTTATCACAGCAGTTTTTGTTCTTAAATGCTATTTAAGTTTTCATAGAAGAAAGCAATTTCAGAGCCTAAAAATAACATGACAGAGGACAGAGGGGAATAGCTGAAGTGTCAAAGACTATGAATGGTGCATCAAACCATAAACCAATCATTTCATCACAAGAAAACTTAGTATTCAACTATTATTCATGGAAAAGTTGAAGTGAGACAACAACTTTTACAGAACTGTAAAAACTTCATTACGAGCAACTGTCCCAGGCAAGACTGCCAGGAAGAAACACTTTGCATCTCATTCATTCGCTATTATTTTCCAGGGATAAAAAAGGCCAGATCTGGCAGCTGGTATAAATGCATCTGGCTCCAGTGAAATTGGGGCAGTCGTGCTGATTTGCACTCACTGAACATCAGGCTGTTCACAGGAGGACAAAATGGTTGAGGCTGGAGGGAACCTCTGGAGACCATCTAGTCCAGCCCCCCACTTCAAGCTGTTCTGAAACAGATTTGGGTTGTAAGTATTCCTTAGACAAAATCTGTGGCTGTCACTGGGACAGGTAAATGCACCATCTACAGGTATGCAGCGACTGAAATGAAGGCCTGAAGGATCTATTTTTAAAGGGGGTAAAAAAAGAAAATTAATTATATATTTAATCCATTTACTCTTGAAAGATCCATTGCGACAGCTCAAGTTCTTGGGATAGAGCATGGATGAAGAGTAACAGAGGGACCCTACCTGCAGCACTTTGCACCTTGTGCACTCAATGTGGTGTAACGGTGGAGCTGTACAGCAAAGCCCCCAGCTCTGCACAGCTACCAGGCTCATGCACTCTCACCTGCCTACCAACCTGAGCCCTTCACCAAGAAAGTCCACAAAAATCCAGGTCTACAGCCTGCCCTAATGGTAGTCTGGAAGCCAGGGCATAACTCAGAGTGTGTTGCTCAAGTTTATGGACACAAGTCAAATGGAGTGAAGTCGAGTGGAATTAATGCAAGGTTTAATCCAATTCTTGCAGGAACCCATGGAAGGTTTGCTGGATCATGTCCACAGCAAAATGTAATCTGATAGACTAGAAAAAGAAAATAGATAAAATGGGGACATTTGGGACTTTTAATAGGAGACTGGATAAGTTACAGAAAAACATGCTGTGGAAAGCAATCTTTTCTTAGTCCTTTGGGAGAAACTACATACACTAATAACAGCTTTTCTCCCCCCCCTTTATTTTGAAAAGTGTCTGAGTAAAAATGGAATTACCTTACTCAACAGAACTGTTTCCTGTATATGCAGTTTTAACTACCAGCATTAATAATGACAAAAGTATCCTTATTACTACTTTTTTCCCTCCTGCTCACATTGCACCAATTCAGTCACTAATGGCTGAAATGGACAGTCTTCTGATCTGACAACCCTCCACAAAAGACAGATTCATTTTGTTCCCATTGTGCTTATGATGGCAGCTTCTAGGAATAATAAAAACTAGATCTAGACATAGAGACTCTTTATTAGCAACATTGATTCACGAAGCAACGAGAACACACCTTGTCTTTCAGCTCCCAGGTTAATATGGCATGGCTGACAGATAATAACATCTATTTACACGGAGTGAATCTGATCAGAAAGTCATTGGGACAAAGTCATTTCCACAGAATGCCTTTTTGAAGTGTAATCACTAACTTGTTCCTGTAAGTGGCTGATAATAACTACTGAATTTCATGGCTTAGATTGATCTTAAAAGAAATCAGAAAATATCATCAGTAAATATGCTGAATTTCTGGACTGGAATAAAAATAGAAAAACAGTCTTAATAGACCGTAAATTAGAAGATGTAATAACATTGTTAATCACTTTGAAGCTGCAATCCCTAATTAAATAAATGAGGGGATTTTCTTAAAACTGATAATAGCACTCACAGATATTATTGGGATGGTGCTTCTCTTTTGGAAAGAATCCTTCAGAAAATGAGATGTGGACATCTCAAGTTCCCTGTAAAATTAATTGGGTAAATGAGCATCTTTGGTAAGAGGGAAATCCAATATCATTCCCCATGCAGCTTTATATAAAAAGCCAGAGTTTTGTGGTTTGTTTTTTTTTTTAAAAAGGCAAAAAAAGTATATTTAAATTTATGCTAAACAGCTGAAAAAGTCCCTGTGCACAGCATGTAATATATTTGCTGTACTCTAAAAGACAAGCATTGTAAACAACCAAAAAATGAAACCAACACCCAGAAAAGAGCTTAGAGAATAATCCAGGCACATTTCAGAGTCTTAGACTAATTATGAGCCAACAAGGCAGCTTGGACAAGCAGAGTAAAAGCCATGTTCTTAGCCTCTCCTCCTACACTTCTGTCACATCCCTACTGGATTGAAATCTCACAGGGCCAATTGAACTGGATTGTTTATTTTTTGCTCCCAAAACATGTTAGTCGGCAAAAGACAACACTCAGTTGTACTTACTATTAACATAACAACACCCATCTGGACATCCAGCATAGCAGTGGAGAGAGTCCAGTTTTAAGCACTTCATCAAAAAAAACCCAACTCATAGAACTGCATCCCAGTATCTCCGAGAGGCTACAAGCATTACTGCAACTCATTAAACTTCTTTACAGTCCGATGTGTTACAACATATTACAGAGCAATGGTAAATAACTAACTGCTGATTTGACACTGCTTTCAACTGCTGAGCAATTCTGCTTTCCTCAATGTTACAATTAATGTCAGCAGTTAATGCCTTAAGTGTTGGAATTGGAAACTCGACTACAATAAACAAATGCAGTCAAGTTTCAACTTAAGGATTTACCCAAACTGCAGCATGGCGTTGGTTCAGCTGTCCCCGTCTCAGGCTGCAATTACAGTTCTGTTGGTCAGAGCAGCAGGGGCATCATTTGTCATCCTAAGGAAGGCTGGAGTGCTATGAAATTGGGCACTTTGGAAAAATGCAGCTGTAGCAGAACATATGTATAGGCAAGACCATGAAATGAACTGGCTCCAAGCCAGCATGTAAGGAGAAAAACAAGAGAATATAAATGAAAAAATTCATAGAATACTGTACTCAGAAGATGCTCCTATTGATATATCCTGACCAACTTTAAAGGTCAGGATGACAACAATCCGTCTTTTCTGTGGAACAACTTAATCATTGCAGCTCTTTTTTCTTCACCCAGTTAGCAATTAGTTTACATCTTTCAAATAGATCTTCTATTTAGGTTTTGCTATTTAATTGGTTTCAGGTTCCTGTATATCCCTCTATATAACTGTAGCAAACAGGATATATACATGGGTGTGTATATACATTCATGCACAGACTGTACTGGATAGAATATGAACTGCTCAGCTATGCTCCGTAGCTCTACTGTCACTAACAGAGACTATTATTCAGGGCAAGAGACAGTTTTCTGCTCCTGGAGCAGAAGGAAGAACTCAGCTGTAGTTTTACCACTGCGGTGAATACTGGAATGGCCAGAGGCTGCCGAAGAATGACAACCATACAACCACGAGAAGCCACCCGTCCTTCCTCTTTTTCCAAATGCTGAACAAAACCACATGGAGACACAGACTTCTTCCCCAACCACGCTTATACACACACACCTGAGAGTGGATCTGGGAAATGTATCACCGTATGCCCAGTATCAAAGAGTCAGCCACAAAACTTAACAGTTTTCAGAGACAGCACCTCCTGCCCTCTGGGAAAGATCAGGGCATCTTATCCCAATCCAGCAGAAGATGACCTGGCCTTATTCATTGATTTCTTGGCAGTACTGGAGCACAGCTCTTGATTATTGAGAGAACTCCAGCTGCCACATCACTTGTGAGGATCACATAGGCTGCATGAGCATATCAAATACTTTTTTTCATTTTCTTTCTTCCCATGGAATATACAGTCAACAAAGTTACAGTCCTTATTTTCAGAGTAATTAATCTTGCGTTCATTTTGTCTAATTTTCAGCACTTAACTGAGATGACTACATCAATGTGCCTTCTGTATTTAATGGCAAGAGAAAGAATCAGAGCCATTCAGTCAACCTACAAGCTTCATGAAGTAAGAATCAAGATCTTTACACACAACATATCTTTCTACCTTAGGACTTTCACCACAGCTGATGAAAGACAAACTCTTCTTGTGGGCTGCATCAAGGCTGTGAATCAAAATTCTACAAGACCATCACATACATCACCATCTTTCCTTCCAACAGTAAGGATCCTTTAACTGAATGTACCTTTCTCAAGATAAGTATAACCTACTACAAATCCTGTCTGCTACTGGTTTGGAGAGATGTAGCCATCTCCCTCACATAGTGATGCTTGAGTGGAAACAATACCTGAGGCAGGTAAGTATCTCTAAGACTGGATTAGGATTTTGGCAAGGTATACATTAATATAAGTTATTAGAGTTCTCCAACAGCTATGCAAAAAGTAACTGGGTTCAATCACTTCCATTTGACTGTCTACATCATTTGCCTACTTTCTTTTCAAGACATGGAGCCCCAGGGGGCCAGAGATCAGAGGAAACGAAGTCATGGACAAGATCAGACCCAAGACTCATATTTTAGAGCCAGTCCTAGATTGGACAAAATGGGAATCCCTGAGGGGCAAACTACCTTTAAATGTATACAAGAGCCGGTCCCTCCAACCTCTTCTCTCTACATATATGCCTGCATGCATATGTACACTTCCATAATGGAAGGTTTTTCACTCAGATTTACATTAAGGAATTAATAAATACGTTACACACTTACTGCTGTAACACAGTCCTAAGGATTATGCTTTTTCTCATATCTGAAGAGCAGAACAAATGCAAAGGCAAACATTACCCTCATGTATGCTTCATTACAAAACAGACTGCAGAAACAATCAGCAATATGCAAACTCTTGTAAAGAAAAGTGACAACTTTCCCCTCCTTCCCTCATTTCAGTATTGCTTTTTTTCTCCCCTCACCCTCAGACAAATGACATTTGGCTATGTTGACATTGTGCTGTGTATTTTCTTCCACTTATATGCAACTGGTCAAGATAAGGTGCAGATGCCCAGAGACTCAGGTAAGATGTAGCTGTGTTAAGCTGTAAATCCAGAGATACAAAAAACTGCTGTGTGTAAAGGAAGCAACCCCCTAACACAGGAAGAAATATCTTTGTCTGAATTTGGGTTTCCTTTCTCTTCCACATTGTAAGTAAAGGTTTTAACCGTACAGCTTTACTTTTAAATAAAATACATAAATGACTCCCAAACAGCTGGCCTACTTAACACTACTATGTAAACATCTGTTCACATTCATGCATGCAAATAAGTACATCAGCTAGCAAGTCTCTTAGGCTCAGATTAGTCTTTATCAAGTCCTCCCAGAAACCACTGGGGTGGAGGCCAATGACTGTGTGAAGGGGGAAGAAAGGGAATTCTTAAGCTTTTTTTTTGAGAATTGATCCTTGGAGAAAAGATGGATGATAGAGAATACCAGAAAACTCAACTCCCATGCTTTCTATTTTTCAGAATGTTTGCTTTAATGGAAGTTTTCTTTCCTGTCTCTTTGTGGCAGTTTCCTACTTCATTGCATATTTTAGCAGCTTGTTATATAAATGGACATTGTGTCAAATTTTTATTCCCCTTCATTCAAACCATCTTTTGAAAGTGCCAAGGATCCCAGGCCTGCTCCTGCTGAACTAAATGGGATTCTTGACATTGACGTGAATGGAAACAGGACTAGGCCAGCTGTACGCCTCATTAGATACGCAATTCTATAGCACCCTCTAAAATTCTGCTGAACTCTCCCTTTCAAGCAAATAAAGCAGGTAAACTCAAAGGCCATGAAATGTCACTATTACATTTCGACACTTAAACTAAGGTACCTGATGAATTAGCCATCTTCTTGCCAGGCATCTTAGAAAACTGCAGCCCCCGAGGGATTTCCCCTGGCCGTTACCTCTTATTGCAAAGTCAAAGACAGAAAGCTAAGGTTATTGTTTTGCCTGTGGAATCAAAATATGCTGAGAGAGCATGTTATTCCCCAGACTTACAGGTTTATTGCGTTTCTAATTCACACCTAAGGTCACCATATGTCAAGTGAGTATGCATTCTGCTACCATGGCTACTGTCATCATTTTAAGTCTAATGCTAAATAGTCCTAGACTGGAACAATACTGTCTTAGAAACAGTGCGATTTAGTGCTTATAGCAGAAGACTGGTCTTCTGATTAAAGATAGAAAATTAAATGTTCTGGTTCCACCTTTGGGTTTGTCAGACTCTCCAAAATCATACAAGTTAGTCAATTGCTCTGGATCTTCGTTTTCACACCAGAAAGCCAAAGAACTAAAAACCCTGAATAAACAAAATAAACAAAGCTAGTACAGCAACAACTGTGTCTTCTCTATTGAGAAAGGTTAATAAATGAAACAATCTTTGATCAAATTTCATTCAGCATTTAAAACTACAAGATGAGGTTTGAAATCAGTTTCTTGTGGCCTGATACGATTATGCCATGATGACGATGCTTCCCTCTGCATAATGCATTAATGTGAATTTGACCACACAATTGCCATTTCTTGTCATTTAAGTAGTCTTACAGTTAAGCAGCCATAATTGTCCTTTGGGTGTTATCTTAAATACATTAAAAAAGAAATTGAATGCTTTCACCACATTATAGCTGGGACATTTTTTCAAAGCTAATTTCTAGGTCTGTGAATTATTCATAATACACTTCAAACAGGCTCTTCTGGATAAGGTAATTGACCTTGTCTGCTTGAAGCACCTACTACCTTGCCTTGGGATAATTAAATCTACGATGTGGTCCATTATTTAAAGGTAATGTCTTTTCATTAGGTTAGGCAATATATTATCACTCAACTAGTCACCTAATTCTGCATTTAGCGCATTCAAGTTTTCACTGTTTTGTCATGGGTTACACTCATCATAGCAATCTCTCACATTAAGTAGCATGGTATAACAGTAAGACAGCATTCTCTTGATAAATGGAAGCAGGACTAAAATTTCAAGATTTACCTCTGTTTTTGCAATCTCAGTTGGCTGTGCTTGTTTTTTCTGTAGGTGAAAGCAATAAAGTGTGTCCATTCAGTAAAAACTAGTGTCAGGTCAAAACTCAGGTACAACTAATGTACCAGGTGGCAGTAGCTATATAGATTCACATACTGTTCAGTGGAAACAATCATACGCTGTTGAAAGGTATGCTAAAATACATGTATTGAATTTCATGATCAAAACTAGCTCAGGTACTTCTACAGAGTTTTATTTTGCTGTGTTGAGAAACCCATGGTTGGCCTGCTATCCAAGGATGCAATTAGCAATGCTGGCTGTTGCCCAGGCTAGCTCTGAACCATTTCAGCCTTCCCTTTAACAGATTACTAGGACTCAATTCCCCGCTACATATTGCCTCAAAAGATGTTGCTCAGTGAAGACCAAAGTAACTGACTTTTTTTGCATATGCATGGAGTGAAAACTTCTGAGAGAAAGCTAAACAGTTGAGCACCCAACTCTCTCCTGTGCTCCAACTATTTGAATCACTTTAGCAGAACAAAGCAGTTCTGAATCTATTTTAGTCAGCCACTGACAAAGTCCTCCTGCATGGGTAAACTCTTGAGTGGCACAGTGATCTGGAGAAGCTCCTGCATCAGTCCCTTTCCTGGCTCTGAAAAATGGCCAGAGATGGTATTCTAATTTACATTGCACCACTCCAGTAACCAGGCTTAAAGATGCTTCTCCACTCCCTCCCTCCCTCGACTTCAGTTGTGCAGCATATACCTGTCTATTCTATTACAGGAACGCAGTATCGGCTTTTAAAATCTATCAGTGCTGAAGTGTTTAGACTCTGATTGCAAATACTGCATTAACAAGCTATGGATGAACTTGTTAGCTTCTCTACATACCTGAATTTTTACAATGTTTCTGTGTTTTGTAGTTTGTTTTACACTAACATGGAATTTAATGAAAGATGCAATAACTAAGGAGTTAATCCACCATCATACTTTCCTGAATCAGTATAAATATACTGAATCCAATGGAACTGATCCTGCATATCTTTTAGCTTTGTATTTTTTTAGTTGAATCATTCGATATTGTAGCTTCTCTCAAGCTGTCCATTAATAGACTGTTATGATTATGTTAGCTATTCAAAGCTTTTTAATCATGTTATACAAACACAGTTCAGCCTATGAATTGTTTATCTTGATTAGATATTGTGTGAGTGTTCACTTAAACTTATGAAGCATTGTTTTAGAGCAGAAATAAAGACAAGGGCATCAAAAAGACTTCAAGGTGTTAGAGTGAACATTTACTCTGAAGACCTTTGGCTGAATTCCTATTTCCATGCATAATCAGGAACAATCTGTTCATGCCTCAGGAACATTTCTGCAAACACAAAAATCTCAGTATTGTGGTCCAGAATAATACAAAAATAGGATTATGAAAATTATCAGAGTGAAATTGAAGTGAAACTCCAGTAGGATAGGAAAGAAATAGCTGCTATTTATCATTTTCCATCAGCTAAAACAAACTAGCCAAGGAAAGAATTGTTCTAAGCAAGATTACCTGCAACCGGCCTGTCTGCTAAATCATATTTCATAACGGTCGACTGCCTTCCATTGTGTAACCACAGTTGTGTACTATACATTGATAGCTCCTGTCACTGTAATACGATTATGTTTACCCATTAGTTTCTGCTTTTGTGCCACAACCCAGCAACTGCAATATTACAATGGTTCTAATGGTCTGTTTCACTTTGTTCATTTACCTATTAATTTTGGCAATGGCGTATTTCATGGAACATAAATTTCACCCTCTGAAAACATGACAACCTGTAGTACAATATGGTCAGACAGATTCTGGAGCTTTGTACGGAAGTAAAATGAATTGTCCAGGGTGGCATTTTGGAAAGAACATACCTCCCTCTGGAGGCATCGGTTGTATCTAAGGTGATTACTTCAGCAGTAATAGGATGTAATTATTCACTCAATAAAATTCTGCCTCTATTAAGTAGGTACTTCTAATGTTCTGCAGATTGACTGGTGGCCCTAGCATGTCTCACAGAGGCAGTAAACAAAATGCAACACAATCTCTTTGTCTGGATCCAGAACATAAATGTGCACTGGGAAGGAAGTGACCTAGAAAACTGGCACTGTTTTGAACCTGGAGGGTCTGGGAAACAGGACCCCAAAACAGAACCTGAAAAGTGCTAATTGCCAGGACAACCTTCCCCAATCCAGCTACAGATATTAAAATGGCAAAACAAATGGACCAAACTGACTTTTCATAGCCAGAGAAGCCAAAGGGAGCTGAAACAGAGCCTACTTCAGGAGAAGACAACTTGTCCTAGAATCCCACTCTCTGCTGTTATGTTAGCATTCAGTTATGAAGATCTCTCTTTGAGGAACAGCCCCTAAACTTCTGCCACACACCAAAATAATTTCATCTGGGTAAAATCTGAGAGCTTGAAGTCACAGTGACAATGGGAGGTAAACAAATGCTAATGTACAGAAAGCCTTTAGCTCAATGGGGAAAAGAGTAACCAACACTAACTTGTCTTGCACCAGGCCTGACAAGGATCCATCTATCCCAAGAAGTCAATTACAGTCAACCTTCACTTTTCTTTTCCTCCTAACCTATCTGCACATATCTACATAAATATGCAAACACATACTTTCCCCAAAAGAGAGCACTCAATCCATATCAATAGATAATTTTATGGACTGTATGGACGATTTGAATCAGCAGCTAAAAATAAAGTTAGTATTTAAAAGAAACATATCATGTAATTGATGTTACTTTTTCTTCAGAACCACTTTTCAGATCTCTGCTCATTTTTTAGAACACCCCATCATAGGCTTGGACTCCTCAGTATAACACACCTATCAGACCTGAATTAGGTTCTGTAGTACAAAATTGAGAAAAAGAACAGCCAGGAATCGTTATCATCTTTTCCTTCCTACCAACAAGTGCCCCCACCAACATTTTGATCACATTGAATGAGACAAAAAGAAGAACAGAAAATGGCTACTGATTGCAGACTAAGCTACCAGGAGCACTTTTCATGTACTATTAATGTTAATATAATTGAATCACTACATGTTGTAAATTAGATGTGTAATTTTAAACTTTTTTGGCAAACCAAAGATATAGGGAAAGGGTGACATGGAACTAAGCATTGTGGATAAAGAAACAGGCAGCACATGAAGCAGGCACTGAATCTAGTACAGCAGCTTGTGTCCAAAGATCTATGAAAGACTGATGGGTACTGATGAAGTTCAGTTGAGTTTAGGATGTACATTTGTTTTAAATTTTTGTTCCTATGCTGAGAAGGAGAGAGATATTTGTGTATCTGGCATGGAGAGAAAATACATGCATTTGCATCTCATTTTAGCCCAAATTAAGATTTTGTTCTAGCACGAGGACACTTAGAGTCAGCAGAAACTGTATAGTACTCTCTAAACCCTATTGATTCTAGCAAGTGTTACATATTAATCTCAACCTGGTTTTCTAGAGAAATGAGACATATTGGAATATGCTATGTGAATGTTTGTGCACACGTGTCCATTGTTCAAGTAACTCATGAACCCACTGGCCAATTTCAAGGACATTTGACTAAAAAATACATTCCTACAGGTTTCACGTACTGCCTAAGCAGAAAACACAGAGATCCTCCTAGTACCCAGCCTAAGAAAAGGTTGCAATGTATTTTTAGTCCCCAATAGATATCAGACAATAGATACAGAAGCTCAACACTAAAGCACAAACCATAGGGAAAAAAAGCATAATTTATTACTCTACCATTCATTGAACTATTGTTTTAGCAAAAGTAAACAAATAAACAGTGTTCTAAACTGTCAAAAAATCAGTAGGACAGATAAAATAACCAAACTGTACAGTTGGGAGAGATGCTGTTCACTAGACAGAAGCATGAGAACATACAACATTTAATCAGTATGATCAGTTCCTGTTTAGAAAGATATCTAAAGCAAGTTGGAAGTATCTCTGCCTGGAAGAACTTGGGCATCTACTGTGGGCTGAACACATAATCTTAAAACAACTACAGTAAGACTACACGGATCTCACCCTAGAAATGTAGGCCTGCTTCCTGTAGCTCAAATAGGGGTTATTTCTGAAAACAAGGGCGCTGTTTCTTAATTACATGGAATCTCTTCTTGCCCTTTACAAAGGAAGACAACATCCTTATCATACAACTACAGCATATATTGCAATAACAGGTATGACTGGGCAACAGGCAGAATAGTTGTAATTGTCTCTAATTAGTGCAGGTAAGAACAGCCATCTGTCAATGGTGGGATGAATTCTAGCATTGAATTGGCATTACTGGAGATATACTATGAAGAACAGATTATTAATCCCTGCTTGCTGCATCTGGCTGTGTTCAGATCCATACTTAGATTCAAGCCATCATGGCTAAACTAACACTTTCTGAATGCATTGCACTCATTCTCAGGTGGGCTGATCTTTCCTTAAAACATCTATGAACAAAAAAGACAGGGCTGTCCATATGACATCTGGGTGTCCAATAAAGAAAGTAGGCTTGGGGTTCTCACATCTCTTCCTTTACAATCAACCACTGTGCAAAGTAAAATCCAAACACTGCTTGGGAGATGAAAAGAAAGAAATTTGGATGCTTGGTTGATGCTTGAGACTGGTGATACTATTCCTGGGATACAGTGCAGAATCACAGCTTTCTCACCTCACCTGACTGAATATACCAAACATCCCATTATAGCCCACCTGAATATACCATTACCTCCCTCGTAATTTGGCAGGTCCATAAAAATTCACAGAATCATGACTTCCTTGCTAAATCACTGTAACTGTGTTAATCAGTTCACTAGGAAAAATAAATGTACCTCTAAGGGATGTCATGTTCATTCTCCCACTAGCAGAACAAGGGCAAGGCACAAGAGGTACCCATATAAATCTCACACTTGGAGTGCAAGATTTCAGAGGTGTTCATCTGGGAGGAAATACTCTTACAGTTCCTTTTTGTGGCTGCACAAATTTGGCCATTGGTTTTAGGGTGGTACTTTCAGATAGATCTAATGGCCCATACCAGTTTCAGGTGAAATTGTCAGCAGCAGCAGCCTGATGCATCAATCTTCTTCTCTGCTAAACAAGGTAAGAAAACTACCTTTAGAGGAGGACTGCATAGATTAATTGGTTAACCTTTCTAAATGCTAATATTAAAAAAAAAAATTTAAAAAAAATTGTCTTCTTGGACTTTTGAATTCTGCTCTTGAGAGCAAAGGAAGAAGACTCTTGATGTTGCTTTGAGTCCTGAACAGCTCAGGCAGGAACATGCCCCTTGGCTAAACCAGTGCCCATTAAAGTCTAAGCCTTCCTCCTATCAAAGGGGCTTGGGACAAATTCAGGCTAAAAAGCTTTTTCATTTTTGTTCTCAATCTTTCTGGCCCAGCAGATATGAAAAAAGCTTCTCTAAAGAAAGTTTTAAAAGGGTTGCTTTCTTTCAGGTCAGCACATCTTTCTAGCTACTTGTCAAGTCTTAGTCAGATCCAATCCTCCCCAAATCAGTCTGGGTTTGGGGGAGGTAAATAATTCTCAATTGCTTTTAGATGCTTCTTGGGAGGGGAAGAAGTACACACCTCTTTTTCCCAAAGGTTTGGAGACATTTTCTCCAAGCATACTTGCTTATCCTCTATATTTTGGGTTTTTTTTACAAAAGGGAGTAACAGACACTTATAAGAGCTACTTTTATGCTCCCCTTAACATCAGATGGTTCACATAAGCAAAACATTGAACTAAATACTCTTAGGGAAGACTCTTGTTCTGATGTTGTTTGAACACCAAGCACAAAGTAATCTGAAAATACAGCCTTCACCTGATCCTCCTTGTTTCTTTTCCCCTGTCTCTGCTTTCACACTTTCAAAAACAGAAAATACATCTCCCATAGGCTATCTTCACACTGTAATGGTGGGTAAAATTCCTGGACTTAAGATTTACAATGAATCCGAGTCTAACCCAATCTATACGGAGTAAAAAGTTGATGCCTTTTTCCATAGGCTTACATTTTCTTTTCTCCTAATTAGACTAAATAATTAAATTATGCCATTGTTCATTTTGCCTCTTAACACCTCTGTCTTCCTGGATAGGTCAGACCAATTAAAGCAAAATCAAAGCATACAGGCTCTGTCCCATTCACTTGCTCCATCCCATCTGATTTTCAGCAAGTGCCTTGCTTTGCACATACTTTTTTCCCCAGATCTAAAATAGGAGTCAAATGAACCCAAAACACACATAAAACTGAGAGATTACAGCCCCAAATGCTTTACTATCCTCAAAGATAATGTGAATAGAAATGTAAATTACTATTGCTTCACTCATGTGGCATCTTGGTAGAAGAGGTCAACTGAGAACTCTTCCACCACTATGATTTACATCTTCTATTCTCCAGAATCAGAAAACATCACTCTCTGCACTGGACCAAAGTTGACAGAGAAATTAGTTTAATGTCAGTAAGACAGTTTGAGTCTAATGGAGCCCAAGATGCTCAAAGTAGGACAGCCGAATGAAGCAGACAAATGGAAGTGTGATGAGAACACACTCCCCCGCTGAGGCTCTAATGAGGGAGAAGGCACACTTTTCTGCTCAGGCAGCAGTACCGCTTTCTTTCTTGAATGGTGGACAGGTTGCTGTCATAGCTAATGACCCATTAATATAACAAGCCAAGGATTAGCTGTTTGTTTCTAATTGCCATTATTTATTTATTGTTAACAATATGCGGAGTCCTGCAAATTAAAAAAGACTATCACTGCTCGTGATTAAGGGAATGCTGGCTGGGATAGTCTGAAAAAAAATGTGTAATTCTTTCCTTCTTCAAATTGTGTGTATGAGTAGCTTATACAACTGGGTCTCTCAAGTCAGAGGTATCATTAGGACAATGTTTGGTTCTGGCACACATGTGTGTCTCAAAACTATCCATTTCCAAACTCTTATTTGGACTGCAGAATTCCCTGAACTCAAGACTTCTTCATTACTGAGCTATAAGCATTTATACCATTCCATAGGTTTCACAGGTTGAGCAAAAGATGTCATTAATTTTACTCCAAACCAGAGGTTCTTTGGGAACAGAAGTCTCAACCTAACAGATTACAGAGGTTAAACAAACACCTTGCAGCATCAGTTCACAGCACTGACTTCCTTACAGCACCACCGATAACAGTTCCCTCAATGACTTCCAGATTCCAGGCTCAAAATCTGCTGTCTAGGTTTACATTTCATTTACCTGTCCTATGTGTCTTCATTAATACCCCTGGTACAAGCTTCCTGTATATTGGAAGAGGTACTTTCCATGTCAGTAAAACACAGTAGATCTATTCAATTTGGACTGAAAATTTTGTTTTCTAGGTAAACTGTAAAAGGTCTCTCTCAAAAAAAAAAAAAAAAATAGAAGTGTAATTCCAGAATTGCTCCTTAGATTTAAAAAAAAAAAATTTAAAAAAATCATTAAAGGGAGGGAAAAAAACCCACAACAAAAAAAAACATTATAAATATCCAGGGGCAGCAGAAGTATGAAGGGCATATTCCACAGAAGCAAACAGGAGTTACCCATACAAGCTCCTTGCTCACTACTCTATCAGGCCCCACTTTGAGAAGTGTTTTTAAATTCACCTGACATATTGTGTCTAATGCAAACACAGATAATGGTGCTCCAGTGTTCATGGGAGTAGTCCCAGGAGACTCGTGCCCTTTTGGTGTCACTCCAGAAGGTATGTCAGGCAGCATTAAGCCTGTCCTCTCCTGCAGCAGGCTTCAAGGAGGGAGCATATTTTCCTCCCACTGGGTTAGAAGCCACCCAGTGTATGACTGAGCAAGAATTTCTTCCCATGTCTTTCCTATCGTTTGGCCTTCTGGCTGCATTGCAATCTCAGAGAAGCACAACGAGACTAGAGGAGAAGTAATGCAAGCAGCTGCCATTCCTTCTTTGGCAGCTATAGCACACTTTACCTCACTGCCAGTCAGGAGGGATCATATATGGTGAGGGAAGCAAAGGGTCAGAAATTGGGGTAATTGTATTTCCATTACTCACAGATGCATTCATTCTAGGTGCCAAGTTACCTCCCCCACGCAGCAGGTTTTTTATTCTGCTTAGACCATCTGCATTTTAATCAGCTGCACACTACTAACAATACAGCATCTTTAAAAATGTCCTGTAAATCTCTCCCTACAAATAAGGGGGCATGTTGCATCAGTATGGTGAACTCTGTTCAAAAGTGCCTAAATATAGCATAAGTTATCTAAAATTGTGCTTGTGAGAAGCTGTCAGCACTGCAACTTTGGAGGGGAGAGACAAGGTATGGTGGAAACACATATGGCAAGTCAATCATTCTCAAGAAAGGGATCCTAATTACCCAAGAATAATTACAACATACAACCTACACCTGCCACCTATCCACCACTCCCTTTAATATGAACCACTTTTTGAGGGCAGACTGCCCTGTTCTATGTTATTTTGTGCAATGACAAATAGTCTCCTGGTAATGCAATAACAATTTCAAGTTATTTTGTGCAATGACAAATAGTCTCCTGGTAACGCAATAAAAATTTAAAGTACCTGGTATGATAAAATGGAAATTATATTTGAAAGGCATAAAACAATAGTGAGCAAAACCCCAATAGTAAATGACTGCTTGTTATGGGTCATTTTATATCACCTCATGGTACATCTATGTAAAAAACTTCATCAGAACCAAGGTTTCACACTCGTTTCTCCATAAAGATTTAGACTGCTCTAAAAAGTGGTGTCCCCATTATATGAAACTTTGGGGCAAGCCACACCTCAAACACTGTGGGCCACTTCTGGTGAAAAAAATACTAGCTAGTGAAGGTCCAAGAAGGGCAACTAAAAGGACTATAAAAGTACTGGATAAGTGCAGAACTGTGATTCACAGCATCCTGCAATACCAGAACTCGGTGCACTGAATAAAACATTAGTTTAAAACACAGTGGAAAAAAAAAAGTAGTTCTGTACACAGCAAGTAGGCAACTCCTGGAACTTACTTACCTAGGAGGCCGCAGAGGCAGACAATATAATAAAGTTCAAAAAGTGATTAGACAAATTTATGAACACCAGATCCATAATGGATACTAAAAGGGATTGGCAATGGCATAAACTCTAATGCTCTTAATAGAGCAATTGTGGGTGATGGGAACATATTGAGGGATGTGCTGAAGACATCCAGACTTGTGTACTCACCCTAAGCTGCATCTCTCCAGCACCCACTATTGAAGGCAGGACCCTGCAGGACATTTCTTAGCATCTTATGCTCTGACATCACTGGAGGTCTCATCTGGAACTAAAGAGGGAGCCTGCACAGCCAAAGAGTTCTAGCAACATACAGGGCATAGATAAAACACCACTCAACTGTCTCAGCAGCAGAATTAAGCCTAAACTAGAGTCTCAACGCAGAAATTAGGACACGGTCCCTGCTGTGATGTAGCACTACATCTTTCCCTCCAATAACAGAGGGTACCAAATGCGAATGCAGTGGTTCACAGGTGCGGGCAAACAGCTGTCTGGCATAAGGGGTAACAGAGCTGGAGCCGGCACACGGTGCAGTTTGGCACAGAGATACAGGTCTAGCTGGGAGGCAGAGGGGAGAAAAGGAGGTGGAAACTTGGGTTCAAGTCATATAATACTGGGACTTGACAGATCTTAAAGGGGACAGGCAGAAAGTTCAGGGAAGAAGTGCATAGTTTAGGATGGATGTTTGAAATCAAAGCTTGAGGTGACATGGGGTGGGAATTCTACTGGAAAGAGAAAAATAAGGAAGACAGCAGGAAAAAAACACCACCTAAAGACATTCCTATTTCTTTGATTTTGCTCTAGGACTGATCTTCTCTCAGTCCCTGACTACACAAATGTGCTATGAACTTGACAGACTGTCAGCCAAGTATTGTAAAGCAAGCTATCCTGCCACCGATACAGCCGTCACTGTGTTAAGTCCTTGATACGGTGGATGTGATGCAGCTTCCGAAATGTTAAGCCTTTAAGTACACCCACTGTTCCTAGAAAACTGAGCAAATTCAGAGCTGAGGTTTTGTTCAGTTAATAAAGTGTTTTCATACGTTCAAACATCTTGTATGTTAACAGTTTAATTAAACGTGCATGTGCACACATGCACCTATTCTTGTACACATACCCTTTTCCTAGGTATTACCTGAGACGCTTCACAAAGTAAGGAAATCAGAGCCCCAGGGGCCTAAATTTCTTTTCAGATTCCTAGAATACAGGCAGCACATTGAGAGGTAGCCCAAGGTTCCTGCCCACCCCCCTCCTCCCCTCCTAGCTTGTCTTGGTCTGTGCTTCTAAGGATGAGGCTGTGGTAAAGTCTGCAATCTTTTACTAAGAGCGTGGATGACTCTTCTAATTAATGGCAATTGTCACATTTGCTCCAGTTGTGTGAGTGTCTCTCCAACAGGCATGGAGAACTCACAAGAGACTTGCAATTACTGGTCATAAATTATAAGTTTCATTTGCTAGCATCATGAGAAAGCCAGCTATTCCTTTGATGAACAGACATCTATTCTGATGTTCACAAACCTCCTGAAAATCTATCTGATGGCAGAGATGTACAAAAATGCAGTTCAGGGCAATTTAATTTTAGTTTTCAAAGACATGCTTGCAGCTAAGCTGTAGTATGACAGTGAGAACTGATAAGGCTGTTCCAGACAGCGGGAGGTGGAGATGAGTAAACTCCTTTGCCAACTGCCAGATTGCATGTCTGACACATTGCAGATGTAAAGCCAAGTAACTCAATGGGGAGACTACGCTGAATCACACCCACTGGGGATGTGCCTGTGTCTTCAGGACAAGAGGTAGCAGGAAGAGAGGAAAGACAAATTCCTTGATATAAACTAGAACAATTTTATGCAAGCCAGGAGTCTCCCTTGATTTCTCTCTGAGGCGACCCAGAGTGCCATGCTTCTCCCTTTGCCCAGGCACATGATTTTTTTTCTTTTTTTTTTTTTTCCCCCATGTCAAAGCTGTGAAAGCCAAAATTGCTATGTAACAACATGCATCTTTGCTGGAGAGTAACGCTATGAATGCAAAAGGAAAGAGAAATCTTTTTATTGCTTCTCTATGAAACATGATAATGTTTAGATCTTGAAGACAAGGATTTGGGGTTTTGGTGCTACCAGCTGAGATATCCTAATTATGCATTCCATCTCCTTGGAAAAAGAAGAACAAAGCCCCAAATGAGAGGAAGCTCAGAAATGGATAAGATTCCTTGCAGGAAGGGGAACTTTCTTATCTCTGTCAAGATGAGATATATCTCTGGGAGATGCCCTTCAATCAAGCATTCACTACGGGGCTGAGTCCACAGGTGAGTGTTGATACTCAGTAGGCTGGATTAGGTCATGTAATGTTTCCTGCTGGCCTATGAATGCAGCATTGTCATCAATACATGTGCATGGTATACTGACTTCTGAAGGAAGATCTGAAGTGTGGTTCATTAACCATAATTACACATTATGATGCCCTGGCAACACAGAGATAATGTAGTGCTTCAGGCATCCAAAAGTCTAGGCCGAATCAAGAAACAAAACCCAAGAATTTTGATTTTTGTTCTGTTGCTCTGGCCCAAAATCAAACTCCCTCCGGTAGCTTCTGGGCATAAACAACACAGGCGAGACCCTTCTGCAGTGAGTCTGGCAAAACACCCTAGGGTTATTCGCAACTGTAGCTCATCTTTAAGTTTAGGAATGGAAATTCTTTAAATCTTAGAGCTCTTCAAGACACCTACAGTATTCAGCACTACTGGGTCTCTAGGCTATTCTATAATATAGCAGCTGCTCACCTCAAAATGAATATCAATTCATAGAGCTATTTAAGGCTTTGGGGAAAAAAATGCCTTTCTATCATTTAAAAACACTGAATACTCAGCTAAGAACAAATTGTTACCCATATCTTGTCATTTCAAGAACTCAAACGATTTACTTTTAGGCATGTTCCACATCTTGCCAAACTTACAGCCTTAGGCTATTGAGGAAGTTCAGGATGAAAAATTGAAAGTGTAATTAAAAAGCATACAAAAGTAAGAAAAAAGAGGAAAAAATGATGGTGTCTGCCACATGCATAACACCGGACTAATTTTTTTTCTAATTTATCAGCTGGACCTGTACTAAAGAGTTATGTGCATTTTTCGTGTGGTCAACTGTCAGGACCACAGTGGCACTGCAGCAGCTGCAAGAGCGCAAGCTGGGCTGCTGGACACCATCCCTGTGTCCTCTCCCTTGAGGAGTCAGAGTCACAACTTTGGTCCTGGACAAGTAGAGAAGGAGCTGCCGGTCAGAATCATCTTAGCCAGTCTGCCAGTTGGTAGGTAGCTTTAGCCCTGAAGCAGGATATTTATATACTGTCAATTTACAAGATTATAATTACTTTTTTTTTTTTTTAAAGGAGAAAAGGGTTTGAATCCTTAAGAAGTATCCCTAGTTTTATAGAGGTACTACATACCAGAGTTATCTCAAAATGAACTCATAGTGTACCTTTCTGCTTACGCATGACTAAGTACCTCACAGAAATGTGTAAAATTAAACACATGCACACCTGCCTTAATATTGTGGCCTTCATCCTTAAAAAAATATTTTGGAAAAAATGACTGTGTGATTATATCTTTATAACATGTCAGGTGTGGTGTGGGATACAGAAGCCAGCAACACTGGAAGTATTTGTAAGACATTAGTTCCACCTCTTTAAGAGCAGTTATGCCTGCATCTTGTTTTCCCTTTGTGCTCTACCCTGGATGCTGATATTAACATTTCATTCTTTAAAAAATGATTAGCAATACAAGCAGTTCTTGGCTGGTAAATTCTGATGATAATAAAAGACATAATTCACAGGTTTTAAAAATAAACCGACTGTAAGGCATCTGATTACTGGACATATAAACATTCAGTGTTATAGTAACTTTGCTGGAACCAGGCAGGTTTTTGATACATCTCATTAGGCAATGTATTTTTAATACAATAGGAGCTCCCATTGCAAGCTCCCCTTAAGGCTTTCTGTGGGATTTCTTCCAACCTACTAACAAATTTAAGAGTTGCTAATAATCAAAGAATCACCAGGACCATACAGATATTACAAGTAACCAGATGAGACTTTGAAGACATTCATAAGCCTGCCCTTAATGTCATTTATCTCTCTGGACAAGCAAATGTAAAATCCCAACCCCAAGAGAGAGTAAAGTAGAAGGCAGCCATCCTGAGTGGCCACTGGAAATTTGGTACCGCAGAGAGCCATAAACCGATCAGACCTTCTGCTTTCTTGTTGTTGCTACATTAAATCAGGGCAAAACCCCTTATTCCTTCTATCACAAGAGGAAAATTAGTTTTGCACCAGAAACTGTACTACCAAGCACCTTAAACAACATATTCAGGGCTGTGGGACTCCGAAGACGGTACACTCCTCCTCTCCAGAAACATCATAAGAGTCTGGAGCAATCTGGATGCTTTCTATCTTTAATATACAGTTTAAAACTGTAAATGAATAAGCATCCACTTACCATCAGCTAAATACAGCTTTTCTGGTGTCTAAGGAGTACTTTCCATTGTAGCAGCTTTCAGAGCCTTTGTACGTATGAACTTACAGGGCAGAAACCCCTGCAGAGCTCTGACCCTCTTGCATCAGAGGACAGGCACTGCATGTGGTATCCAAGAAGGTTGTGGTGGGTTGACCCTGGCTGGACACCAGGTGCCCACCAAAGCTGCTCTAGCACTTCCCTTCTCAGCTGGACAGGGGAGAGAAAATATAATCAAAGGTTTGTGGGTTGAGATAAGGACAGGGAGAGATCACTCAGCAATTACCATCATAGGCAAAACAGACTCAACTTGGGGAAATTTGTTTAATTTATTATCAGAGTAAGATAATGAGAAATAAAACCTAAATCTTAAAACACTTTCCCCCCACCCCTCCCTTCATCCCAGGCTTAACTTTACTCACAAATTCTCTACCTCGTCCTCCCAAGCAGTGCGGGGGGATGAGGAATGGGGTTTGCAGTCAATTTGTCACACATTGTCTCTGCCGCTCCTTCCTCCTCAGGGGCAGAACTCCTCACGCTCTTCCCCTGCTCCAGCGTGGGGTCACTCCCACAGGAGACAGTTCTCCACAAACTTCTCCAACATGAGTCCTTCCCACAGGCTGCAGTTCTTCACGAACCGCTCCAGCATGAGTCCCTTCCACAGGCTGCAGTCCTTCAGGCACAGACTGCTCCAGCTTGGGACCCCCGTGGGGTCACAAGTCCTACCAGCAAAACTGCTCCAGCGTGGGTTCCTCTGCAGGTGGATATCTGCTCCACCATGGACCTCCCTGGGCTGCAGGGGGACAGCCTGCCTCACCGTGGTCTTCCCCATGGGCTGCAGGGGAATCTCCGCTCTGGCACCTGGAGCATCTCCTCCCCCTCCTTTTTCACTGACCTGGGGGTCTGCAGGGCTGTTTCTCTCATTTTCTCACTCCTCTCTCTGGCTGCAATTGTGCAGTTTGGTTGTTTTTTTTCCCCTTCTCAAATCTGTTACCCCAGAGGCACTACCACCGTCACTGATGGGCTCGGCCTTGGCCAGTGGCGGGTCTGTCTTGGAGCCGGCTGGCATTAGCTCTATCAGACATGGAGGAAGCTTCTAGCGGCTTCTCACAAAAGCAACCCTGTAGCCCCTGCCCACTACCAAAACCTTGCTACACAAACCAAATACAAAGGTAAAAGGCTTTTCACTCTATTCTGTATTGCTGCTATGTTTTGGGTTTTTTTTTTTCTCCTCAGTCGCACTGCATCCTGTATCTGCTGTATAATCAATAATAGTTAACAAGGGAAGATTTGGGATCATGGCACTTACTCGGGGTATTCAGGAGACGTGACTTTTTGCAGTGGTAGGCTGCCTCCTGTTCGCAGTACTCTGCACTGTTTATCATGGCTTCAAGCTGCTCCGCACTGCTGTTGTAGTTAAAGGACATGGTGTATGGCTTCTCCGGATCAGCTCCTTGGACTCTGGTTAGCCCCGTGTTGTTGTGCTGCACTGCAGTCCAGATCTTATCTTCTGTTAAATGAAAAAGGATTGAACGGGAAGTTAACAGCAAAAAAACCTTGCAACAAGCAGAGAACAAGAAAACAATTGAAATCTAACACTTTACTGCATTGGATAGAGCGTCAGCAGGACCCTGGGCTCCAAAACGGTCACTCTGTGATGAAGACCTATTACAGGTCAGTGTAGCCCGCAGAGATATTTCTCCCTCAACCAGCTCAAGCAAACACTACAGAGTCTGCTGAGCAAGAGAGAAACTACAAGCTTCCCAGGAACCACGGGAGATCTTCAGCACCTTTTATTGCCAGGTATCTGAAGAAAATGAGATGTCTTTCAGGTGGCTTTGTCCCTGAGAGAAAAGACATAATAATATGGCTCATGGGGGTAACACTCATCTTTTGCAAGCATAGCTGTACCTGAGCACAGCCCACGCTGTTGTAACAACAAATGGTAGCGGAGAACTGTGGCTGATGAGCTTGCATAAACTAACCACAAACTTTTGCCAGAAAGCTAAAACTGAGAATATGTTCTTACTACCCAGTTCGAATTCAGATCACTCATTTTACTCAGTTCTCAGATTTTTCTACATATAAGTTGAGTGACGCCCTGCTTGAATGATCATACATATGACTCGGCATCTATAGTTAAGTGTAAATGTTGATGATTTCCCGTGCTGGGGAGCCCATTCTCATCTCTTTCATTGCATTTACTGTCAAACCAAGGGATTTTGTAGGCAACAGAAAGCAGAATCTAGGCTTAAGCACAACCTGCCCCGTAACAACCCAGCTCATGACTGGCATTGGGGTTGGCATGATAAGGACTGTGTAGGGTATTGTGCCACAGTGTTGACTGTGACTAAAACCACTGGGGCAAGTTTTACAAGCAATACATTTGTAATATTTCTTCTGATTTTAACTTAACTTCGTGTATCACACATTGCAGCAGCGTTTCTTTGAGCTCCAACTCAAGGGATCCGCAAGCAGCACCCTGAACTCAATAAGAACCACAGAATTACAGATCTATGAACAAACTCTTTCTGTCTACCATCACAGAAACTATGAGAGTGTTGTAGTGAATGTATGGTTTGCTGAGCATAAACTGTCCTTACAGTTAATGCCATACATTACTGGGAGAGTAATTTCTCCATAACTTGCAGCCAGGTCCTGGAACAGACCTCTTTAAATAGTCTCCAGATGGTTGTTGTTACTTGCCTGTCATCTGAATGCCTCCATAATGACAATCCATTAAATCATCTGAGTGTCTTTGCACAGATAGTCCATTTAGGATTTTTATATGCCTATTAGAGTTCTGTTGAAGTAATTTGTGGGATATTTGTAGCTCAACGAAAAATACTACAACTGTAATGCACTGCAGTGGTCACAAAGCTACTGGGTTTATTATGCCAGTGTATTGGGGAGTTACTGGAAGGCTCATGCTCTGCAAGAACTCAGACCAGGTAATATGGTAAAATTGTCTGAATACTTAAATGCACAGTTTTTAAGATCAGCTTAGAAACAATCCGGTTCAGCGTTATCCAGGGCTTCCCTGTTGAAGCATGAATAACAAAACAGAAAACTCTTGTCTAGATCTTGCTCCTTCATCTGTAACTGTCCACGGGTTTCTGCAAGTGAGATTGAAATCTTCCTCTCATCAAATGATTAAAAATTTACTTCCTTAAATTTTTGCTCTGTCAGTATCTTGTATCCTCCCTAGGCAAGCAGGGTCTTTGATAAAGGGGGGATTTACTGGATGTGACTCTTAATAACATCATGGAGCACACGCAGGACTCAGTCCTCTGAATCCTCATTAAAGAGTTTGCCTTTTACTCTGGGTCAGCTCAGCAGATCGGCTGTTAAGGCTGTCCTTGTTATCTTGCCCATTGCTATCTCGCCAGAACCAGCCAGGAAACAGCCTCCCTGCTAAGCTAATTGCTTCTAATTGTGGTGTTCTCTGCGCGTATATTGCTTCCAACACAATATAATTCAATGACTTCATAACACACATCTTGTACATCAGAAAGTAGTGATTCTTATCAGCCAGTCCCTCTGTTTTTTCTTTTGTTGTCTCAAGGATTGACATGAGTAGAGTGGATTTTTCAGAAGCAGTTGAGGATGAGCTAACTTTCCTCTCACTGAAGTTGGTAGAAGTTTAACCCCTGCCTTCACTGAAAAATCTACTAGAAAGACAAACATCAAGTTGCTGATACTGTAAGCGAGATGTAAAACCAAGAAACAATGGAATGAACTGGTTGCTGAAATTCCAGATGGGCAGTCATAAGCTCCTCCCCACTGAGAGTTATTAACATAATTTTGAGAAATTGCAATAAAATCAATGCTCATAATAGTGGCTACAGTGCTGCTCAGGAAGTACAACAGCCTAACGCTAGAGTTTCAGAGTGGTTAACACTATTGTGCTTTTCAGGCTGTGTACTTGTACATCAGGAAAGGTGCTGAGTGGGTACCTGAAAAGCCAAAACCATCAAGATCTGGTAATTTAGAAGCAATGAAGGATTACTGGGAAGAACTTTTTAACAATAGCATAGCATAGAAGTGTCTTCCCAAGAAGCGTTGGAAATGTAATTAATGGACATGTTTGAAATAAGTTTGGACAAGACATCAGCAAACATACTGTTAGTGACAAGCTCTCATTAACAAGTGTGTTGGACAGACAATGCAACAGGTCTTTCTCTTAGTTTCCTCTGTGAATGTCCGTTAATTTTCAATGCTTTTGTTATCAATACAGCTGCACTCAGCTGTCCCTCTGAGATCTGAACTTTGACATTCAAGAACTGCTTTTCTTCACAGGACCTTTTAGAAATAAGAAGCTAACCACAGATTTTCCATCCTCTAGTTTGCAAAGGGAAAGGAAAAACAAATCAAGTTTCTTTCTGTGCCCAAAGTAACTGTGATTTACCAAGTACATTAGAACAGAGAGTTAAAAAAAAAATAATAGAGGAAGGGAAGAATTCCAGAGTTATATTTCAGACATTTCCTAATTTACACATGCCTGATATGTTACACTTATTACTTTTACAGATCAGATCGGTGTTTTGCTGGTCACTTCAAAGATTCCCTCTTATGCTCCATCTTTGAAGTAAAGGTAACCATCAGTACAGCTTCTCAAAAAATATATACGTTTGGCTCACTGATCTAGTGAAAGGAAAGTCACAGCCACCAGCAAGCATACCTCTGTGATGGCAAAAGCTACCAGCATTCAAAAGTTTGTTTCTTTTCCCTATGCATATTTGGTGTAGAAAGAGCAAAGAGAAACACATCTACTACTTTTTGTATTTTTAACGACCAAAAAAAAAAAAAAGGCAATGAAAGAGGCTTTAAAAACTTAGATTCTGAAAGGAAGTCTTCAGATTAGAAGGGCAGCCCAACACAATGCAGATGCAAGACAAAAGACCTGGTGACAACAATGTTAGAGGAGGAGGAGAGATGTATTCGACCACCTCAGCCACAGTTCTTGCCGCTTGCCAGGGAAAGAATAAGTACTTCCATTTTAGAAAGAAGGATGTGAGGCATAGAGGGGCTGGGTAACATGCACAAAGTCACACACAACCTGCTAGAAGAAGGGGGAGATTACATTCACATCACAGTAACAGAGCAAGTTCCTTCTTTCAAAAGGCCACCCCTCTGTTTACAAGCAGCAAATGAGCCTAAAAATTATTTAAAAGTTAGTTTGCTTTGGACAGAGTGGGAGAGCTGACACCGCTCCCTCCTGCATCTCAGCTGACTGAGGGAGAAGTAACTAAGGGCTGGAGGGCAGTAAATTCTTGAACCATTCCAAGACAACAGCAAGACTATGTGCACCTGCTTCTGTAGATCAGAAAAACACACAAAAATAATCCCAGACTTTCTTCTGAAGACCCTCACCATTCAGATCAACTCTTGGGCTTTATTCAAGCACCATTTTCTCTACCTCAAACCTGGCAGCATTTACAAAAAGATCATACTATTTTCTCAAATTCACATTCACAAGTTTAGCTAGGGCTGCTCCCAGAATACAGCTGCCTGCGTCAGAATGAGGTCAAAGCCAATCATTATAGTCTTACAGCTCGATTGGTGTGTACTCTGAAGCCTACTGACAACAACCTGGGAGCTTGCATTTCAGGCATGTTTCAGGACCTATGTAAGAAACTTAGCTGCAATCTGGACATGCACACAGATCACTACAGCTAGAAAGCAGTGCAACAGCTGTCTGCAACTTAGCTCCATGACTTGCATATGCCTTTGCAGAGGCATACCTCTGCACAGATTATGCCTACGGTTTTTGAAAACAGGGCTTCAAATACTTCTCCTATTTCACAATACAAGGATTGTTTAAAAAAAAGAAAATCTTTATTCTTTTTTGTTTTGTTTTCATTATATTTTTAGGTAGTGACACTATAATCATAGATGCAAACCAAGTTGAGTGCCACTAGCTCGTTCTAGCCATTTCCATATCGGGAAACTGTTAAACTAGGCAGAAAAGGCTCTCTTTTGCTTTATGTCAACAAATAAGTTATCATTATCTTTTTACGTCTGTCCATACTGTATGTTTTTTTCCTGTTTACTCAATTTAATGAGCTCTCCCTGCACTTGTGAATTTGCAATGAGAATGAAAAAGCTGTTCTCCAGGCAAAGGTCACTGTTTATTTTTACCTTCCATTATTCCACTTTATTATTTTATTACTTTCTCAGCTTGGTAAAATTTCAAACCACACACAAGCTGAAAGACATTCAAAACCCAGTAGGAGAGTGCAGCCACATCTTTTACTGTATAACCTGGAATAGTTAAATTCATCCTTGAAAAGCAGGTTTCCTAAATGCTTGTTAGATTGTTCCATAATTCAAAGGTGACAATGCTTTAATTTCAGGGTAATGCTACAGCTTTATGACTTCGCAGTTTATTTAATGGTCCAATTTACTAGGATATTATGCTGCCTGTATTTGGTCCTAGGAGATATTTTTACAGCATGGGACTGCAATGCATTCAGCACATTTTAGACCCTCTGTTTAGCCTCACCCATAGTTCTATCATCTTGCTGGAAGCCTCCAAGTTGCTTTTGACGGCACACAAATTAAATTGTGGGAAATTAGAGCAGCTGGAAAACTGGCTTTCAATGACTTCTGTATTGTCTAATTCTCATTTTTATTATTCAACTTGAAATATCTCTGTGGAGCACATTTCACCCATACAAACTGCATCACTCCTTTGTGATTTAGGAGGTTTGTCACAAAACAAGATTATTCAGACTGATTAAATTGCCAACAAGCCAAACATACGGTAAATGCTACATGAGAGAGAGAGAAATTGCTCTGAGAGCTCATATGATGCATTTGTTTCATGGTGCTCTACATTGAATACCAAATATTGTCCTGAAAGCTGTACCTATAACTAGAGGAATAACTACACAAAAGACAGACTCTCCTACTTGAACACTGTACTGTTTTAAGCTCCAGTGGCAGTTCAAGCCAGCCGCTCTAACATACATCCCTCAAGGAATATGAAAAGACAATTTTTTATCGCAAATAGCTTTAATTCACTGACTCCAAGGAGGTGCTTTCTGAGTGTCCTATGAAACCCACCTTTTTTTTTTTTTTTTTTCTATTTACTAGGGGTTTTTTTCTGCTGGCTGACCCAGCAATATGTGCTTTTGCAGCTTGTTTTGTGCTCATCAGCTTCCTCCTAGTTTCTGATTCAGCCACTTCCAGCCAGTGCAGAAGCGCCACAATGCATTTCCATGGAAGCAATTCTAGGGGGGGTCCCGTCCCCCCAGTCCTGAATGCAGCCCACTCTCCAATGGTACTGGTAGACTGCACCTGCCGGTGTGCATTCCTCAGGGATGCCCAGCCTGGAACTGTTCCCTGTCTTGTGAACCCTTCCTGGCAGTCAGTAGCCAGCACCAGAAAAGCACCACATCCCCAGCTCCACAGATACGCTGCTCCAGCCCCGGCAGAGAGGGAAGAGCTGGGTTCCCCACTCTTACACCTCAGGCATGAAGTTTGCTCATTCTGAGCCCACGGTTTGAGGTGTCTCAGCAGAATGACTATGCCAGGCAGCTTGGATGGATGAGAACGAGACATGTCTTCTGTCACCCCTTGCAGCCTCATTCCCCATGTTGTGCTGAAGCCCAGAGATGGCAAACTGTTATCCTGCCAGCCTGCTTCCTGATGATCCTCCATTTCCATATTTCCTCTAATACTGGGTATCTACAAGCAGTGAGAAATATTCCTCTCCAAAAACTGCAGAGGCAGTTGCTTAACTACTTCCTAGTGCGAAATGGACACTTCTCTACTGTGCTTACACTCGTTCCACTTGGGACAACAGTGCAGTCCTCTCTGACTCAGTCTCCTTCATCTAAGGTGAGTTTTGAGACTCAACATAATCACTTTTCTGCTGTTTCATATGCCTTGTGATGGCTCAGACATCTGCATGAGCCTGACAGAAAAGAAGCAGAGACCACAGGAGACTTGCCATTCTTCTGATGCTGCACCAGGAGGCTGGGCAGGACATGTGCAGTTTTCCAGTACGGCACTAGAGAGCTGTGTCTGGGGCAAATGGATCAACCCCTCGTAACTGAGACAGCTGGAGTGACTTTTAGAGCGCCCCAGCTTACCTCTAACTCCTGAGCACTGTGAACGTGTCAGGAGAGTGATTAAGTTGCAGTAACCCTTGGTTAAAAGGTAAAGGAAAGGTTAGTAAAAAGGTAGAAGAAAATACTACTGATAGTTCTTCTGTACTAAATCTTCCTAGGGGCCCTCCTTCAAGTGTGACAATGCAGGCAGCCTGCAGGACTTCTGCTGTGATGCTCATCAGAAAGACAACAATTTTGCTGAAAACAGCAAGGCAGCTGTTGACAGAGCAATGCCTTTGACATAATATAAGCACTAAAGGTTTTTCATTTTATAAAGTTCTGGAATACTTAACAAAGAAACAACCAAACAAACCAGAAATGTATAAATTGTCGGAACTACAGCATGCCAAAAGACCTGTAGAGTTTGAGGATATAAACTGTAAATTTTTAAGGACTGTCTTTAATCTAAACAGTAGTAAATAATTCGTAAAGGATTCCCATTCATTGTTTTCTACAGTGATAGTCAATCACAATTACAGACAGTAAGCTGCAAGGTACACTCGTTAAAAAAAAAAAAAAAAGACAAACAACAAGCAAACAAAAAAGGCACTCCCAAATATTTCCTTAAGAGGTTCAAAGCTGTAAAATCTTTTCTAGCTCATTTTGAGAATCTCAGGGAGTTTCATCATTTAAGTTCTTGTCCCATGAGTACATACTTGCAGGTAATAAAACCAGAATTAAGGGCATGACCTCCGCCTCCTCCTTCTCCTCTCTGTTATTGCCTCAGCCTAACGAGTGGCAGCCCTCCTTTCCACGTGAGACTCTTCCAAGTCCACAGGAAACGTAACAAGGGTTGAATCACACAGTGACTTCTATATCAATGTAATTCCTATACAAAGTAAAAGGAGATGGTATCTTATGGAAAATGGATTAATAAATTATATAAGCAGATGAACTGAGATTCTTTTGTGGAAACAAAGGGAAGGTGGATGCCATGGGCAGTAATACCACCAGTTCCACGGCTATTTTGGGAACATCAGTGGGGATCCCTACTGCAAGGACTGAGGCCCATCCAGCTCTGCTTTGTAGTAGTCCATCTCTTTGTTACTCCGCTCTGCTCCTTATTCACAGCAAAGTGAGTAAAGTTGAACTGCCACAGTAATTTCCTCAAATAGCTGATCAAATATCATACTGTAAGTAGGACTATTCAGACACTTAAAGTATTTAGACACTTCAGCTACAAACACAACTTGTATCCTCCAGAATTCAACCCCTTTACACGATGTGGAATATGTACTATATGGAAGAATAAAATCTTGATCACTGTTAGCTGAATGAAAAGAAAAGACCAGAGGTAATTTATAAAAAATTGCAAGTATAACTTGGGCAACCTCCTTCACATCCTCTTAGAATCCCTTACATTATCTGACATTTAAATACAGTTTCTATACAGTTTTCTGAGATAGAGAAAATAAAGCTTTGCTTTTCTTGCATCAGAAAAATAGGCAGTATTTGCATTTTGAGAGGAGACTGCAAAACAGAGATGATCCGCAACAAGGAGAGATATATTTTTGTTCAGTAACGATTTTTTCATTATAGCAGTTTCAAAAACAGATCTTGTACTAACGGCAAGATGTGGGATAAGGACTCTTTCCCCATCTGCAGCCCTGGAGGAAAAAAAGGGAAGAAAATAAAAGGCGGCAAACTATTTGAGGACTGGACAAATATCTGGTTAAGACAAAATTAACCATTGATCTAGTCATGGCAATTTCTAAGCATTATTGATTTGAAAGCCCAGGTCTGCATACAGTAAAACAGCATCAGTAAAGAAGTACAGTGACAGAAAGATTCAAGTGTATTGTAAGCGAATCTTTCAGATATCAAGGGTAAAATTTACTCCAGAGGAGGTGAGGAAAGGTCATTACGAACACTTTCCATACAGGGCAGCAAAACAAGTATATGGATGTAGATTGCATGTCTACAGACTTTGCACTGGAGAATATGATTATAAGCATTTAAGTAGTACTCCAGACAGATCAATACATTTCTAAGCAACAAGAGAAAAAGAATAAGCCTCACAATGATAGAAAGACTGCCAAACCAAAGGTTCAGAGGGCCCATTAGCCATTTTCTGTATTGATTGTTATCAGTCACTTCAGTGGGAAGTGAAGATTAATTCAACTGGGGTAATTATCAAACAATCAACCTACAGGGAAAATTTATTTCCCAGCGCTGGTGGTTGTTCATTCCCCCAAAGCATGACAGGATACATTCTGTCTACTTTATGCAAAAAAGTCTGGGTGTACAGCACCATGGATGATGGGAGAACGCAGGTAAAGCAAGCAGAGCTAGTTCACATTCCCATGCTGATGGCCCTGGAACCAGGCTAGCTATGTTCCCGTGGTGCTGAATGCAGTCATCCCAAATTAATAATCCCTGCACAGACCCACGCAAATCCTCATGGTATCTCTTATAGCATCCAACTACATATGATCATGGTTTGGGCACATACGCCTGGTTCACCTCCCTCATGCACATGTATATTTGGTGTGGATTCCTCATTGTTTCTTACAGTTGATGAATTTCCCTGTGCCAGTGACTTTGCTTTGTGTATAATGGGTATATAAGGTGAAGAAAACATTATGTTAATAAGGTGTTGTCTTTTTTTTTTTTTTTTTTAAATCTGGTTTTGAGTTTGTTGTCTTTGACTGTCATTGAAGAGTCTCTTTATTCCTATTGTAATAAAATGCAAATGAACTTCGCTTCTGTCAATGAGGCCCATTCACTTTGGGTCTTCCCAATCTAAATAGCCCTGGATTATTTACTTTCAACCTCTCTTTGTACAGACATCTTTCTATGCCTTTAATTAGGTACATTACTGTTCCTGACAACCTCCTATTTCAACAACATATTTTACTTTTACTAGAAATAAACAGCCTTCAAGATAAGATCCTTCTAAAGTGCTTCACACAGTCTTTCCTTTTCTTGACCAACTTAAATAATAGCATGTCATCTACAATTTTTGTCACCTTGCTTTTTCAGATACTTCTCCAGACAGTGAATAAATACATTTACCCACTCTGGTATCAGCACATATCCTGTGACACACTACTCTTAAATTTCTTATGATGCTGAAAATTGGCTTTATATTTTTTAATACTTTTTTCCTCTTTTTTTCTCCCTGCAAAATTTCCCTTCCCTTGTTTCTCTCTCCCTCTTTGTCTTTGTATGATTGTCCAATTCCCTCTCAACACACACAATCACAATTTTCTGGTTTCTTCAGAATTTTTATTCAGCAGTGGGCTGTTAAAGTTGACAGGCTGCAGAGAAATCACTGGGACCATAGAGACAATAACTTAACTTGTAAAGTTGATATTTCCCGTATCCACATCATGTATTGGATGCCTATGACCAGACACCAACAGGTGAGAAAGCTGGTGTTAATCTGCCCTGGTTAATAACTGGCTACAAACAAAATCTTTATCTGTTGAATTAAACAGGTAAAAATTAGAAAGAACTTTAAAGAAATGTAAGTGAACGTTGAGGAACAACACTGTTCTCTAAATGCAATGATGCTGCCCGTTGTTGATGATCTGATCCCTTCTTTGAATTCATCCTTCACAGACTCAAGGCACCGTAATTCCCAGAAGTCATTAGCTCACTGCACCTCTACTTTTAAGAGCACTAAATGAGTCATATCCCTGGATTGTCCATTCCACCTCCAAATTCTTCAGCCTCAACACATTTTGGGCATAAAGAGGTTACCACTTCTTGAACTGTATACAAAAAGAAGTGCCAGCCTGAGTAAAAGCAAAGCTTCATTTAGACCAGGAGCCCACCTCTGCCTTTGAGGGTGAACAGATACCCAGGGAAGCAAGGGAAGGTGAAAGGTTTTCCTGACACTCATTCCCATTTCTCAGTGATCTTTGCCTCACAGCTGCCTGAGCTGGGAACTGCAACTAAATCTCCATGTTTAATTGCACCTTCTAAATCCATCAGACAAAACTGGGGCTTTTTCCAGCTTGTTTTTTTCCTTCTGTGGATACATTGGCCTCCTTGATGTCCTGTGGTAGTAAGTTTCAAGTTAAATTATTCATTGCATCAGGAAAAAGAAAACAAACAAACAAAAAAACCCCAACAAAACCTGCTATCTAATAATGTAACTGTCCCTTAGATCCTATATGTTGAAAAAGAATCAATCCCTATTTGTGTTCTCTATGCCACATATGATCTCAATGCTTTCCTGTGACAATTCCCTTCACCATCTTTTTAATTTGTTTAGTCTCCCATACATGGAAGCCATCCATGCTTCTGACCATCTACACTTTCCTTTCACAGGAGTTGTAGTATGGATTTATGTCACTGAACAATAATGTTGACTTTTGTGTCTCTGTTCCTTGTATGTTCCCAATATAACAACACAGAATTTCATTTTTTGACTTTCCCTGAATATTGATACTTTCAGAAGACTATGCAGAAGCATTACCTGAAAAAAGTAACAAATTCAGAATCCATCCCTGTGTACATTATTTTTTTCCATACTTTGCACTTAATCTATTACTGTAAACAATTTTTTATCAGCATAACAGTAAGGTATGTTCCCAGAAAGAAAAGAAGCTTTTGTGATTAAGGCACCCAAACCACATTTAGATGATACAAGAACATAACCCAATTGTACCTCAAACTCTCTGGACAACTGTAAAATAGTAATTTCTTTCTGTATCTCAAGTCCTCTTTTATGCAATAGGAATAATAAAGATGCCTGTGACAAATGACCTTCCCCCACCTCAAATGATGCATCTAGGGGAAAAGAAGTAATACGAAAAAGTTTTCCAGGCTAGGACATTCTGTCAGTTTTCCCCACCTCCACTTTTCTCGTAACCAAAACAAAAATAAGTATGTCAGCAAGTTCATTACAGCTAGAGAGAAAATCAGGTATATGCCTTCTGGATTTCTGCCAGCTAAAATTTATTTGAGGAAAGCAGATGCTTTCTGCAAGGAGTTTGTCAAAAATCCTACTTCTTCAGCAGAGATAAAAAGCACTGACAATGTTTTGATCACACGTATTTATACGGTAAATAATAAAAATGAGCACATTTCCCATACTGGAGATCAAGGAAGGATATTCAGATGGAAAGGTGAAATTCTAGTTTCAATTCTTACGAGATTCCACAACATTGAAAGAGACACATCTTATTAAATATTTGTTACACTTGAATAAAAAACATACTTAATAATTAACAGGTGCGCATTTAATTAACATAATGATTGCCCAATTAAATCAAAATGAAAATTTAATTTGAGACACTTTAAGTACAAGGAGATTAAGGATAAAATACGAATACCCTGAGTCCTTAGTTTTCAGGACTGAGTGTGGAGATAGTATGTGGCAAAGCAGCTCAACCAGAATTAGCAATTTAGAAGGGGTAATAAAATATTCTTTCATCTGTACCTGGCCACAGGAAGGAAAAAATGCCAAACAGGAGACAGTCTAGGAAATTTCCTCTCCATTTCTAAAATAAAAAAGCAGAAAGGAGGCTCTACCATCTACCTCAATCCACAATATGGGCTATGTAATTTTTTTCTCATACCCTTGGCATGACAGTCCTATAGACAAAATAGGACCTGCTTAAGGGGAGAATTTGCCAAACAGATATATTTATTTAACACTTTTTATTTTAAAACTACAGAACTCTAAGTTTGAGAAGTCTCAACAAACAGGTCACCTTGCCGGGCTCTTGCTCCTCTACCTGTGTCTTTGGTGTCCCTCCTCCTAAGAAGATCATGCCTTCTCCTCCACACAGATGCCTAGGACAATCAGGGGTTTTATCCTCTGGGACATCAAAGGCAGCACACTCATATGAGGGACAGTATTCCTGCTTAAGTCAGACTGGAAGGGTTTACAGCTAGCTCAGTGCAAGGAGTTTAACAATTCTTCCCAGATCTACTGTTGTAGTAAAGCAGAGAAACCATTCACAGTTACAAAAGAAGGTCTGAATTCTAAGTTTCTACATCTTTAGTAAAAAGTACAAACATCTCATTAAAAGTTACAAAATGAAAAATACATCAGCAGTGCCCTCTAAAACACGCAAATACCATTGTAAACACCACTTAGCAACAGTACAAGGTGAGTCCTTCAAACTTAAAGTTTAAAAATTGCTTTTACATGGATCCTATTTAAGAAAACACCTCAGAGCTGAACCTCAGTTACTACCAGTTCTCTTCTTTTTCCCACTACTGAGACACCCATGACTGTGGGGTCGTCTTAGTAGTACAATGAAAGACATACCAGCAACATTAGAGGCAACATAAAGTACCAAAGACAAGGTTAGATCGTTACCTGTTATATTGCAAAATACACGGAGTGGTCCAAGTGGTCCACTTCCATCAGAATCAATGTAGAAGAAACCTGATGTCTTCCCTTGGTGTCGGTAAGCCTCACAAGATTTTTCATAGATAGCTTAAAAAGAGAGAGAAAGAGATTGTATCATAGAAACAAGGAGAAAACAGACAGACACATTTTATACATGAGCACTGCTTTAATCATTGTCATAACATAAACTGTTGGTTCACTGCTGATTAGCATGTAAAAGAGTTTACTGTGTTTGGACCTAAGTCCATGCCCAGAATTAGGCATGTAATTAACTACTTCCTTGAACTTAATATGTTCTGGCTTTAGAGATACAGGTATTGGCCTTATTTTGGATTAAAGTATGTAAAGACTTAAGTAAATGGATATGAACTTTCAAACGCACCACCATCTAGTCATGGAGTGATACATATATGCATCCGCATAATGATATTTCAAAGACAGACATACATACACACGTGTACATGATTTACTACCTAGGCAGGCACTCAAGCCTTGTCAATACCGAAGACAGGTATTTTTGTCAGTCTTCAGCTTCCCTGAAGGATATTGTTAACAGGTAACTACAAGGCCCTACCACTGTCTACTGCACAAGTGAAAACAAGCCATTGTTCCTTAGCAGAAAAGGTCAAGGTCAGATACGGTCTCCAACCTGGGTGACAATTTTATGCTTTAGACCTTTTTTTTATACAACCAACTCTTCCTCTCTGCTTATCAATATTCTTTTGGAGGATTAGTACCCATGAAAATGCCAAGTGGTTAATAAAACAAGCACAGCAGGGCACCAAGAACAAGAACAGGAGGAAAAACTCCCACAAGTCAGTGCAATTCCTTGTAGTTGAGGCACGTTTTCAGGCAAGATATCGTAACTTCAGGAGGATCGATTTTTTTTCCACCTACTTAAACACTTACCTGATTATACTGACAAGGTTATGCTCTGTAACAGCTTATGATTGTTCAACTAATTGTCAGCAAATACAATAAAAAACACAGATTGACTTAGCAGATAGATCAAGACTTCCTTTTTTCTTCCTATGAGATGAAGGTATTTGGAAGACACAGTAACGGAAATGGAAGCAAACAGAATTACCCCTAATCTTCAAGTAAGCTTTTGGGTGCTCCCAGTAGCCAAACACACAGAAATATACTTGGACATCATCTTTGGCTGCTGCAAGTTCAAATCTATCTTTTTCTTACCTCTTAATTTTAAGAGCAAATTTAGCTACCATTTGCACATTTTTACATGATTATACAGTAAACGCTGGACTTACACAGATTGGGATATACTCAGGGGAACTTATGAATAACTCAATTGTTAGCCACTACAAATCTTTTTTCCAAGCTCCCCACTCTTCAGGCAGCAGGGCAGTACAGTTAAACTTGATATGGCATAATATCTGCCGTACCGAGGTTGTAAATAAAATTGCAAAGTTCCCAGTACCTCTCTTCTGGAAAGAACTCAAGGAGATTTACAGACCAACTGCAGGGAGAGCATTTCTCACCCCTTCTGAAATGCGGTCCCAGCCTCTCCCACAGAAGGGAGCAATTGCTCTGCACCAGCAGGAATAGTTCCTCATTCCCACTTCTGTGCACACATGGACTCACATCCTTCCTTTCTCCTCATTCTCTAAAAATGGTTTCTCTAATGAAACAAATTTCAGAAAGACTTAAATAGCCAGCCCGAAGTAGCCTCATCTGACTACTACCCTGAAGAATGCTATAAGATAGTTCATTACTCAGTTTTTAATGAAATTTGGACATTTCTTCACTTCTGCCAACAAGACAGAATCACAGTTCTAGGGGCTCCCATCCCAAACTTCCTATGAATTAAGAGTCTTGCCAGTCAGTCACTTGTACCACTTGCTGAAATATGCTTTCCCCTTGTATGTTTCTCTCTTGACCAGGTATCTTTAGCAGGCAGAACATCACTAAGTGCTAAATATGCACAGCATTATCCTTCCTGGAGTTAAGAAGCTGCTTAAGGTACTCAGCACCTGGTGAGACAGTGCTTTAATTAGTATCCATCCTATAATAAGAAAGCTTCTTCCTGACAGTCATTAGCCTGATGTAGAAAGCACTGTAGGAGTCCAGAAGATCTCTAAATTCCCTCTCTGATAGTTGGCCAAGAGTATATGTTAAATGCAAATAAAATAAAATCCCCAAACCAGAACCCATTTTTCCACTATTCAACAACCTGAGGGGCCAACAGAGAGTCCCTCAGTCGCCAAAGTGCTGACAAAAGCAACTGGGATATGGAGGGTCAGGAGAGAGACCGTAACAGGCAATTAAGTAAGCAATCAAGGAATCATGGTTTGATCAATTTACAAAGTTCTCAAACTGCAGTTTACTTAGTGAATTTGCTGTCATCATCATTACAGGACACTTTATCTTGCCTCATTAGGGAATATGCCAATTGCTTCCCCTGAATTGTTTGCTGAGTAGTTTTTGAGACAAAGGATGGTGCAAGGGGCAGAGACCTAAAACTAATGTTGTCAGTGAACTGGCACAGCTAGAAACTCATTCTTCATCACAAACTTTTTCTTACTAAGTGTTTTGCTTCTTCTTGACTGTCATTTTGGCTGAAGCCCAGACATACTTTTTTCAAATTAATAAGATATGAAGATTCAGCCATTAATAATGTGGGCATATGCAAACAGAGATGATCTACTCACCTTTAGATGGCCCCTTTGTCAGTGTAACTTTGGAAAGAAAAGGCTCTATAGATCTAGAAATCACACTAGGGGTGCTCAACTGCTATAAATCTGAAAGGATGCACAAGCTTCAGTGAAACTACAGTTATGTCTGTCTGCCAGGAGAAAATCCATCCTGGTATGTTTTCCTTCTGGTTATATGAGAATTCCAGCAGTAAATACTAGGGAGTAGCAGAAGAAGTCAGAAAAGGCTATGAACCTCGAGCTCTAGCACATAAAACATATTCTAACTATCATGACTTAGAGAAAAGCTGTTTTGGTGGACAGTTTATTTTGTAGCTCTATGCTCCAAGTTTCGCATGTCTGTATCTTAAGCATTTGGTACTGCATACTTCTAGAGTGGATGGGCCATTGCTTTTAGTTCTCTATTTTGCTATTTTATGCTGTATAATGCATCAAGGATAAAATGGTATTTGTTTTCCAGTCACTGGCAGATGCCCCCACAGACATTTCAAGTGCACCATCCATTCCAAGCTTGCCTAATGTCATTGCAGGCTGAGCCAATCGCTTGTTTCAGAATAAAGTTACGCAATTCCATTTGCTGAAAAAGCCCCTATTACTCCAGTGACAACAACTTGAAGCTGTCTTTATGGTTCAATGAAAGACAAGATCACTTTGCAGTCATTCTTCTCTTTATGCAATCAGAAATATCATACAAGAGTAAAAAACAGACGAACAGTCAGCTGTGACTGTAAAGACCCCAGAGCCTTAACTTTGAAAACTGCCTTCATATTTATTTTCTGTTTTGTGCCAGGCTTCTCTGATGTAGATAGAGATGTGGTTGTTTTGGGAACAGTAGGAAACCATTATTGTAGTTGTCATTAAAGAGTCACCAACCATTTATGCAAGTAATAGGGCCTCACTTTCAAAAAGCAAGCAGCAAGTGTAATCATGAAACTGTTGACAAATGCATACATTTTAATGTCAACCAACATTTGCAGTAATTACACCTTTTTAATAAAGGAGAGGTATTCATCAGTTCATTCAGAGTAGAACCCATCAACAATTTTCAAGCATTATTTTTAAATTAAAAAAAAAATCACAAACAAAACCCAGTGATTTTGTTCCTTTCTGTGAAGCATTTTAAGTGTTTATACTTTCACTTCTTTGAGTTTGTTTTCAAATTTTAAAACATTCACCAAAATCAGACTAAAACAACAAAGATAATGTTCTTTATAGGCTGCTCATGCAAAGCTTGTTTTCTCTTTAAAATGCTTAATCAAGCACTTTTTTGAAAAAATAATTTCAAAAATGAAACCTCTAAGTTGTCTTTTGTCTCAAAGAAAGAAGATCAGTTTTCCTTCTCCCACCCTCCCACACTTTTTTGAGACTAATTTTGACTTACACCAGCCATTGAAGATAAAATGATAGTTTCCAGCAACATTTGTTTCACTGAGTCAGAACCACTGAAAATCACCGTTTATGACTTTCAGCCCCTGCTGCGTTTCCTCAGGCCCTTTTGGGAACAAGCTGCACTGCCATGCAGCAATAGCACTGCAGTTCCTGCCAGCCAATTCCCACAGGCATTCGGGATGAAGCTGTTTGCTTCATGGAGTTGCATCACGCTAGTGCTCGATGGAAAGAGATGTCAGCAGCGTGCGTGAACCCGTGCTACCCCCCTGCAAGTATGGCTTGAACCTCAGTCAGGTATGGCAGGTAAAAACATTAGGGTAAACTACAGCACAAGGCAAATAACGAAGTGTGAAACGTGTCACAGGGGCAGAGTTTGGCTGACGGGCTATTGCTGGTAGCAGTGGCTATTCCAGGAAGACAAAAGAAGAAACAGCTTGACTCCAAGGTCCCAGATTCAGTAAGGGAAACTGGACATCAGAAATATCTGTTTTACTTGGTCACAAAGAGACTAGATGTCTTTTATTGCCTTCCCCCCCCCCCCCCTTTTTTCCCCCAAAATTACTTATATGCTGTAACATTGGACCCTGTGCTGACATTTTTGCAGTGCTCTTTAAGGAACTTTTTTAAAGGCTACTGCTGTGTTTCACAAAGAAATTTAAAATCCTCCCAGAGTTAGCTACTGAAACAGATGCAGCCTGAGAGCCCCATTCTTCATACCAAGTGCTATTTCCCTAAGTACTATATGTGCTCTTGCCTTCCTGCTAGGATAAGCCGTGCTGATGGTGTTCAGGCATGCACAATACTGACAGAGTTCAAGATATCTATCTCCCAACCCCTTATAATCCTCTGTGAAACACATATACCCAATTTCTCCCTCAGGTATCTCTTTCAGACTTAAGTATCTCAAATTAAACTAGCTTTTCAGATCAACAGCTCATCCCATCAGGGCATTCATTTTGAACACTGCTTTACTCACTGATCATGAGGGCCATCTTTTCCTTTAGTTCTCACTTCTCATCTTCCCAGGTGCTTAAGAAATGGTTTGTCAAACTTTGATCAGCACTTATAAAATAAACACTTTATCCCCAGTCAGATCAAAGTCACCCAATTCTACGTGTTCTCTTGTATCTCCTGGGATATAAAGATTTATAAGCTCAAAAAATCAAAATTATGGATCTGAAGCATACACATCCCATATTTTTTCAAGCCACACACACTACAGCCCTACAGAAACATCCTAGCAAAACTATAAATACGCACTTTGACTGATCAAGTTTCAAGCTATAGATCCACGATTCAGACTTCAGTGCCAGAAAGTCATGAAGAGATTTTAATGTCATTATAACAACCTATTTTGACCTTTTGTGTAAAATCAACTATGGAATTTCATTTTCTAATTCCTGCACCAAGACCCTTGTGGCTGGTCAGCCTGAGCACACGCAGTGACTCTCTGCACCCCACAGTCAGGGACCCCCAGCCTCTTGGACCTCAGCTTGGCTCTGCAACTGAAACTTCAGCCTTGATTCAATACGCTGCAAGAGCCTGACAGGTTTTAAATATGAACAATTTCATCACTGTTCAGCTCTCTGAAGTATCTCGAACCTGTTAATCCAACTGTTTTAATTACAGTCCTTAAACCAGAAGAGATTGTACCCCTGCCGTAGCTGCAACCTTTATCAGCACATGGCTGAGCACAAACATTTGCAAGGTCGAACTTCCATCGTTTCCAATAAAACATCTTTTTATTCATTTTTTCACTGACTACCTGTTACTACAGTGACATTTGGCTTCCAATCTTACTTTTGCCCTACCCAGTTCACCTGCAGCCTCCACGATAGCCTTTGCTGAGCACAGGCTTACTGTTCATTGTGGAGCTCCCTGGCAGATAAGCCTTCAGCTGGCCTCAGCTTTCCCGAGTACTCAACAATTCTGTTTCCTTTGCCCCCATGTTGTTAACTTTATAAAACCTTTCCTCTCTCTCAGACCACTTTAATTTCATTTTTCACCTCCAGTTCCATTTCAGCTAAAAAAACCCAAACAAACAAACAAAAACAACCACCAACCAAACAAAAAAAAAACCAACCTCAAGACTGTTCTTTGTGCAAAGAACTGAACTTCTGCAAATAATCCCCAGGGAGCAACATATTTAAAGTCCCCTCTCTTCAATGGACGAATGAACTTGTTATTTACCCAGTGAGATGCACCCCCTACCCATATTTAAAATAGTGCTGGCTGTTGGACTTAACGCAAAGGTTACAGTATCCAGACTTCAGTTTTACTACTGGGAGACCAGGCAAAGTAAACGTCTCTCCCCGCCACCCAGAAGTACATTACTGGCACAGATAAAACCCAAAGCGTAAATTCCAAATCAAAAGCAATTTGTTAGGTTGTGTTTTTCTATCAGAGGACTCTGACCTTTTCAAATTTAATGGACACCAAGATAATTTTCCTCAAAAAATAAAATTAATTAAATGTAAACCTTAAAATTTCCCAATATTTCTTTCCTATTGTACTGCCAATTACTTTGGAAATTGATCACACACATTTCATTGCAAATACTGTGAGCTGGAGATTCAGATTTTCAGCTGTACTAGTTATGATTACCAAAATGAATCCTGTAGTATTGCTGTTTCTAGATTAGATTCTCATAATCTAATAAAAGTCGCTGATAATTTTCAATTTCTCAGAGGGAGATAACATTTTATGGTGATATAATAAATAAAATGCATTAAAGAGACCTAAAGAACTTTAATTCTTGATTTCACTGGGAGGTGTTGACATTGTCCACTCCTCAGCTAAAATTCAGCAGCAAGATGCATATTGCTTTTACCACTTCTAACAATTGCACAGTCATGAAAAATTGTAGGCAGAATACTTACTGCCAGATCATTTGGAACTCATTTCATTGCTTCATAATTCTTTACACCTTAGATGCAAAGAGTAATAATAATCCCTATAATAATTATTATTATTGTATTCTGAGGTGAAAAGTTATGAACTGGTTAGACTGGAAAGGCCAGGAAGAGCTGGGGATTCAGTTTGTATCTGCAGCCAGGCCTGGACTGACCTTAGACAAATTGATAGGCGCAAATGTCAGCACAGACCGAATTAAGCATTCTCACCAAAATGCTCAGAGCTCCTGGAGGCAGACTAGAGATGACTCTTTCACCCTCTGCTTGTTATACCTCAGGCTTGACAGATTTGTTCTTACAGGCTCAGAGTAATGAGTGTTCAATCAAGGGTTTTTCTAAATAACAAATAAAGCAACATGCAATGGGAGGTTTCTTCTCATTCCAACAGCAGGGGGATTAGTACAGGCAATGAACTCTGGGAACGATTGTCATTCTCACCCTTATAATACAATTGTCTTGTTAAATGCCAGAAAATGAAATCTGTACTCTCAAAACCCAGATTTTGACAGCTCTGCTGTTGACAGACTAATGCAGTCTCCACTGTGATGTGCCTGGATGACAGAATGCTTATTTTCCCTTTTTTAAAATATGTATTTACTCATCTGATAAATAATGTGTTATTTCCATAGATACCTTTAAAATTACTTTTACCACAATGTGACCTAAATGGATGTTCGGGCGGGATCCTTCCATTACTCTTAGGGATTAGACAATTTCCTACAGTTCAAGCTAAGGCTCCCCCCAGCCGCAATAGGAAAGGTCACGTCAGCCCGTCCTCCCCTGTCGCTTCCCTGCGGAGGTTTGAAGGCGGCTGTGTCAGTCACGTACCCCAGCAGCTCCTGCCTGGTCCTGGTGCAGGGTGACCTGCAAGTCCTGCTGCTGCACGAAAGCGGTCAGGGAGACCTACACCGCTTTTCAGAGCAATGTTGGAGGGAAAGGAGAAATCAAAGACTTGAAGAGCACCGTGCAAAGCACGGTATTTCAGCCTTGCTCTTGAAAGTACAGGTGTCCCTGTGGTGACGGTCGCACGTGACACAAGCTGGCTTCAAAAGGAATTGAGTTAGTCCACCACATACTCTGTTCTGCAGTAAAATCCCGAAGTGGAATAGTCTCTGTGTTATCTATCAGGAAATGTCAGGCAAAGGAAAAACTTTTTTCAAATGAACACCACTGAGAAATGAAGATGTACAATTTACAGGTATACAAACTGAAGGGGAAGCACTAATAAGACGGTAACTTACTACAAAATAAACAATGAAAATTCATATGCCAGAAGCATGGTGAGAACAAAAACATGCAGAAACACCAAGTACACTACTGAAGGCTTGATATTTATATTAAACGTGTTTCATTTAGTCAAAGAACACCAATGTGTTCAAATACACACAGAAAAAACCTATTCCAAGAATCTCAGATGGGAAAACTGGCTACTTAGGATATGCAAATTACATGACCAGACTCACTGTTAGACACCTGGCAGACTGAAACTCTCTGAACCTCATCTGCCCAGCCAGCAAAATGTATGCATCTCCCGAACTTGGAAAACGGGAGAATTACTACATCCATGGCTGGTGCTTTAAGATACAGCTTCAGTACTGCTAACAATCTGGCTGAAGCTATATTAAGCTTTTCAGATCAAAAATGATGTATGCGGTAAGCATATTAATATTAAAAATACATTTTCAAAGCCTGAAGTTATGTTTAGTTTATGTCATATCAATGACTATATGACATTTCCATTATTGGATGGATCTTTTCTCCAGCAATTACCTAGGCCAATAAGACACATGCCTGCATGTGCAAGATAGATCACACACCAAAGCAAATATCCAGAATTAAATTACATTCTGTTAATTATCACCTTGCAAAGCTTTGAGACATGTTGACATCCCCAGAACATGAAGAATAAACCCATTATTTTTTATTTCTTATCATCTTTTATATCAATGTTCAGCACTCTTTGGAATAAAAAAATACACCCAAGACTAAAGGCCACCTGAAAACTATGATATATAAAAATAATAGAAATACAGAAGGGGAAGATGAGGCTTTCTAAGGGACTAACATAACTCATAGAAAGAGGAGATTACTAATCATTACCTTGCAATAAAGATAACATTCTGTATCTCAGGGCCATTTTACACTGGTCTACTGCTTTCATTACCACATGATAGTTACAAGGAGAATTAATAGTATAAGAGAGATGACTATGCAGGTTTTAAACTATGACCTTTCAAATAAAAATATTTTGTGTGTCTATATATATATGTATAAATACACACCTGGAATTCCTCTCCCTCTGTTTCTCTCCCTCTCTCTCCACCTATAATTCTGATCTAGCTTCAGGTACCTACTGTATGTCTAAGCTAAGACAGCCTCCCTCTACAGATGACAGCCACTAGCGTGCTTCAGAGGTGGTCCATGAACTTACCATGGACACCCTATCTCACAGTGAGATTAGTCAAGTTCTGAAAATGGCTCACACTGTTGGAGAGAGAAAGAGAGAGCGAGCAGACCACTATCTTGGATTAGATGTCACAGTATCAGACAGCAAAAAATAGATGAGCTGAGTCTGACCCAGGCCTTTTTCCCAAACTGTGTACTAATAGCAGTGTTTCTACCTAAAAGAGGAAAAGAGAAAACAAACATTACAGTATTATCTATTTTGCTATGGTTCACACATGTGATTACATAACGGATCCTCTCCTATCTATCTAGATTATATCAGACTACTCCAATACCTGATGGATCAGCAGGCTAGGCACCACACTGTAGAAATGGGGAAAGTATCTATTGTTAGAAGGGCTTCAGCTGAGCTAATCTTCAACCTATTTAAATGCAAGCTGTGTGGAGCACATTTAAAAGATAAACCAAGAAGCAAAACCATGCATTTTACAGACTCAGAATAAGATTGTATCCTCAAAGCACTGTCTTAGCTACAGATCAGCTCAAGTAGCAGTAAGCAAACAGTAGTTTCAAAGGAAAGAATCCATACCATTTCAGTAGAAGATATAGATCACACACTTTCTAATATACGTGCAAATTGGATCTTATTCCCAACAGAGGAAGAGAAACTAAGGCACAAGAAAACTCATATACGAGCAAATGTAACTCACCTACTGTTGGCTTAATATCCTATAGGGTTATTCCATGACTCCTAGTTTCCCCAAACTGCAGGCAGTGAAATGGGTACCCAGGGACAGTCAGCACAAGTTCTACATTTCCCATCAAATTGCATGTCCACATGCATTTGTGACAGCAAGGCACTAGCACACGGTTTAGAGTTTCACAGCTACAGATAGTCCAGAGATGAAAACACAACTGCTAATCAGTGCTGTGACTAGCTGTGCTAGTTTTGGCTCGAATAGAGTTAATTTTCTTCATAGTAGCTAGGATGGGGCTATGTTTTGGATTTGTGCTGAAAACGGTGTTCATAATGCCGAGATGTTTTTGTTACTGCTGAACAGCGCTTACCCAGAGCCAAGGCCCTTTCTGATTCTCCCCCCAGCCCACCAGCGAGGAGGCTGGGGGGGCACAAGGAGTTGGGAGGGGACATAGCTGGGACAGCTGACCCCAACTGACCCCAGGGATATTCCAGACCATAGGACATCATGCTCAGCATATACAGCTGGGGGAAGGAGGAGGAAAGGGGGACATTTGGAGTGATGGTGTTTGTCTTCCAAGTTACCATTATGTGTGATGGCGCCCTGCTTTCCTGGAGATGCTGAACACCTGCCTGCTGAGGGGAAGTGGTGAATGAATTCCTTGGTTTGCTTTGTTTGCACACACGGCTTTTGCTTTACCTATTAAACTGTCATTATCTCAATCCATGAGTTTTCTCGCTTTCACCCTTCTGATTCTCTCCCCCATCCCACTGGGTGGGAGTGAGTGAGTGGCTGTCTGGTGCTTAGCTGCCGGCTGGGGTTAAACCACAACCCTACCCAATAAGAAGATGTGAATTGCACTGGAAGCTGGAATGATGAGAGGTAAATCCAAATCCTCTTTCCCCGTTGGAAGAAAAAAACCAAACCAAACCCCCCAAAAAGACTTGAAAGGTATTGATAATATTCCACGTGGCAGCTTGTGAAGGAGGATTAACCATTACTAAACAGAGAAATGGACTTGTGCAGCAGGCAGTAAGCTATGCAAGAAAGAAACAACCTGTTCAGAAACCATTCAGACTCTTCCCATGTTACTGAAACTCAGAAAACACCAATGGGTTTTAGCACTATTTTACTTGTATTTACAGCTATGTTCAGAGATGAGGAGGAGAACAGAAGCAGGACCAGATGAGACTTCATAGTGAAACTTGTCTGCCACAGAATAGCTATTTAACAGGACATGACCCTACACTCTTTCAGTGGTGGACCCTCATCTGGATCAGGTAGATTGCCACACCTCCTGTGACAGTTTAGGAGCTTTCAGGATCAGAAGGGATTCTGAGTGAGCAGGAGGATGCCTGAGGTTTGCAGAAAATTGACTGCCTCCAGGAAGATTATATTAAGGCCAAGTCTAGACCCAGCTAGTTCTTTATATGTATCTTGAGATGTGCACTTTTGCTTCATTGACGTGTCTTGAATTTCAACTACACCCGTTTTCAGTCATGACAGACAAAATCTTGTCCCACGTATCTGACATGGTCATGCAAACATTGTCCCAGCTGTGTCTTCTCTCAACTTACTGTTCTGCCCTGCCACTGTCTACACCCCCTCTGTTGCATCAAATACAAACTATTTATCTCTGCTTTTCATGGCATGTTTCAAATCTAGCTACCTGTCATGACTCTGGCATTTGCTCTGTCAAAAATGTCAAAGTCCTCTGGCCATAGCCTTATATTTTTCAAACAAGCACATTATTGCTTTCTCCCATATCACTCCTTCATGCCTGCAAGCATTCAATTTCTTCCTCTTTTTAATCCCTGCCTACAAGAAAGCCTAGCAATAATTATGTACCTGGTAGACTGAAACTGCCACCTATGATGCTGATGAAGACTTTCTGGCACTCCATCACCTGCACCAGCATGTTTTTTCCCCTCAGAAGCTTCAGAGCAAACTCTTTGGATCAGGGACAGTCTGTATTGTTAGCTGTTCCTCACAGCAGGATCCAGTGTGGTCCATGAATATTTGGAAGAAATCAGTAAGATTGCTTATGTAGCAACCACAAAATGTATTTCAACACTTTGCAGATGATGACAGGAAGTTAGGGACAATGTATCTTCAGCTCTCAGTTCTTAAAATGGTAAGGTGTCCCAGTCTGAGCTGGTAAAACATAAATCAATTAATTCTAGTTTGCAGATGCATGTCATATAGTTCTTCCTGAAAGCATGGCCAGAAATGGGGCTTTTTACATTGTTCAACCAGTGGCACCACCTTTTACAAACACCACATCAAAAAGAGGCAAAAACCACACTGAAGAAACTCAGACAGAAAAGAAATCCAGCTAACAACAAAACTATTCATACTATGTTTGACTTGCAGCAGATTGCCAGTTAAATCTTTCCACTGTTGCTGCATGGACTTGGGTCTGAAGGGCAGTTCAATAAAAGAAATAGCCTCTCCAAAGTGGTACAAGTTCAATTTCAAGCCTGTCAGCCTCAGTGTTCTAGTAAAAATCAAAATCTATTGAGATAATGTTTCAAACCTTAAGAAATTAGAAGTTTTACTTTGCTAGAACTACACTGAATTACATGATTGGAAGAGTTGCCTGTACATTGAGGATATTCTGGAGTTATGCTGTGATCAGATCTGCGGCTTTCATTCATCTGCTACAAGGTACTCCTGTACGTCAACCACTATCAGCTGAAAGCGATAACGTCTCTTGTTCTGCAGGTTTCTTATCAACAGACTGCATTTGCCCACCGGCTTTGAATTGGTTTCCTTGCACATTTCAAGCACATGAATGCATTCCTCTGGACTAATGTTGCTATTTTTCAGCATTGCTTGGCTTACAGGGCAGCTGGCTCTACAATCTAGCTGGAATCAAATTAGCTGTTGATAATATGGTTGTAAATAAGCTGAGCAGCTGAATAGCTGTACATCACATGTGTGCGCAGCTCGATCTGCTGGAAAGTCTGAACACAAGACCTTCCTGAGAAACTTTTCAGAGTAGTTTTTACATCAGTGAAAATAACTGCAGCTATGTATGTGCCTTTGAGAGTGCAGACACCAGTTCACAGAAGCGGGAGCCTTCACTAGCTCCATGCAAATGTCCATAGGGAAAACTAGTCATGAAGCAGTTCTGCAGTAATGAGATGGTCTCCTTTGGACACAAGCCACACCGAGCTGGCACAGACATAGTGACCCTCAGGCCCTCAGCTAATATGACAGCACAGATGTAGCCTAGAGGTTAGCATCCCTGATTGCCTTTGACGGTCAACAGCGACAGGTCTCTTCCTTCCCCAAAGAGCCTCTCCCTTCTCACCAACCGATTTGGCCATCTAGTTTTGTACCAACCATCAGCTAGTGTAAATACTCTGCTATGGCCTCATTCACTGCATGTATTCTGAGTTGGGTTTGGAGGCTTCGAAGAGGGGTGATGCCTTTTGGAACAACAAAGGCATTGGACAAAAAGTAAACTCTCTTTTCAAAACCATAACCTTAGCATTTTTCTTCCCATCCTTCATCTGGCTTGGCATGATTTCTGCACCAAACCCTTAGCTTCCTTTGTGATTACAGTGTGGAGTTCATGTGACGAATCTATGAATAGACCTCTCAACAGCCTCTCCCATCAGCTGCAGACCCCACACCACAAATGATTTCACCCTTAATTAGCAAACCATTAAAGTCTCCAGAATTACAGTACCGTTGCCAATATTCTCAGCTTCAAACCACTAAGTACCTTTTCTTCTCTTTGGCTTTTTAGCTTAACAGGGAAAAAAATGCATCTCTCACCAACCTCATCCTATCTGCGGTCCAAGTGCTTATCAAACACTTGGAGTGGTTATAGTGGTATTCCTGGAATTGTTATTCTTACTATTTTTTTCTCTCTTTATTTCCAGTGATAGAACAGGAAGTTTACCTTCATTTTCTAACTGGTTTCCCTTTTGCTCAGCTGTATGCACAGGCTTTATTTTGGCTTCCCCTTTCTCTCTCTATTTTTTATTAGAATTCCCAGCATGCTGTGCCTCTACTGTTTGATACTTTTTTTTTAAACCTTTAAAACCTTAATATTCCTTTTGCTGTGGATTTCAGTAGCTAAATTCTTCATGTACTGCCACTGTTTCAGACACTGTACCCTTGCTAATAGCAGCAGCCCAAATAATAGTTCAGCAAAATTCCAAAATTATAAACCGTCAAAACTGGGTGTGCAACATGAACTTTTTGATAATCTAAAATCAAAGCCGCCCATGGTGCCAAAACTGATGTACAGCCCCAAACACAGATTAAAATCACCCAGCTCAGCCCAGCTAAATTCAACTAAATGTCTAATGACCAATGTGTCTACAGTGTGTATGTAACATAAATGAATTTAAGATTCCCCAAATCAATGTATAATGTGAGGAAAAAATGTAAAAATTAGTTAAAATAACTTTTATTTTCTCCAAAATATTTGTCAAGAAACATGCATTTTTGCAATTGGATTCCTGTGCGTTCTTAGACCAATTCTTGACCTGTTCGAACCACGTGCTACATCCTATAATATGATACAACTTCTCACAAAGCTGCTTTCTAGTTTACGTGCATCTTGACATACGAGCTATAATAGAAAACACTGTAGGTGTTTACTTACAGTTATGACAGGTAGCTCCCATGTAGCCTGTATCATTACAATCGCAATAAAAGGTGGTCCAGGACTGAGAGCATTTTCCTCCGTGTTCACAGTAGTTGGGTAAACATCTAATTGGAGACATTTTTTAAAAAATGCAATTAATTATAAACATTTCTGTAAAAATAATGTGCTGGAAAAAATAATTATAAAACTGTGTCAATTCCCCATTCACGCAAGAGTTTCCTCGGGCTGAATCACTGTATAATACCTAAAATAATTACTTATTCCTCTGATCTGTGATTGACTTCAAATACAAGCACTGAAGACAACAACATTTAATGTATCCAGCAAGTCGGTAAAGATCACTCTCAGTAAAAACATTCTACTTGTCTCCACTTACTAGCAATTACAGTTTCACAAACTTTCCGAGCACAAAGGATAAGTAACAGGTGAAAATGCTATTGAAAGCTTGTTTCAAAGGAGAATCCCCTGTTCTCTGATTAAACAGGCATCACTGCTATCAAAATTAGGCTGAGTTACACTTGTGGTAACAGAAACAGTATGAAAATCTCAGAATTGAGAGGAAAAAAAATGCTTCAATTATGAGTTCTGTACTCTCACTTCTTTCCCTCATTTTAGTTGGTATGCCTCTAAAGTATTATTGTGAAGAAAATTATTAAAAGAAGAAAGAAGCACAACAGCATGCATCTTGGGAAGTGAACACAAATAAAAGCTGTGGGAGATAAATTCAATCTCCAGGACAAGAAGTGAATGCTGATCTGAAGTACACTGGTGTAAACACAAGCAGTGCAATGGAGTTACACCAGCCTAAATGGAAACAGACATTGTTCATTGTTTTCCTTTTCTTTCCTTTTCTTTTGTCTCCTTGCTGTATATTAGATATTCTCTTTTACACTGTATGTTTGACTTTTGAAAAATGAGTAACTTGTTTATACCACTGATTCAATTGTGATGGGTGGGTGGATAGAAACCAGGCAATCAATTTATCTCATACACACCAGCACTCCACTAGGGTTTGCTTTGCTGTAAATTGAGCTTCAAAACCCCTTTTATGGCCCAGATCTTTCAGTGCTGTTAGTGGTGAAATCACTGAGGCTACCTAGATTTGTACTAGCTGAAGACATGATTTTATTGTAGTTCATCTCATCCTTTTGTAAATGTTTTTTCATTCAAGTGTGCATATTGCCTTAAACTGTGGCTTTCAGTCTGTTTTTTCTAGAATCCCTACAATTAAAATGATTTTCAAGTGTGTAAGCAGAAAACCTGTATGTTGCTAATAGTCGTAGTCTTCACCAGTCTCCTGAGCCCCACTGGCCAGGCATTAACAAACTTACTTGAGTCCAAGGCTGTTTAGAGCTGCCGAACATCGACAACCCAAAGAAACCTGCGTATGTGCATAGAGGCCTATCAGACCAACCTCTCATCCTCAATATGCTGTATGCAAATACATGCATACATATATATACTCATCTGTACAAGTGTGAGTCTGAGATTTGTTCTAGAACTCAGGTTTACTCGATCACTATTTATACCATCGTACATAAAATTATAAAGGTCATATAAAATATTAATATGAAAGATTAATTAATTTTTATTAATGCTTACTCAATTACTATAGACATTATTTATTATTCAAATATTAGAGACAAGGAATTCAGTAAGACAGTATGATATTTATAACTATCTGTAACATCTGTTAAAACAATTGTAAGATATATTGGTCTTGTAAAAATCGTTGTTATGGTTTCTCTTAATCATTGGGCTCAAATACAAAATGAGGAAAGAGAATGGGAAACATGTGCCTGGTTTTCCAGCTCATCGGAGAGCTTTTTTCAGTGCTGTGGAGAACACCTTGTTTCTAAAACAAGAAAGATACAAAGCAGACAGCCAAAACTGTTGGTTTTGCCCCATCCTTACAAGGCAGGAACTCTAAGAAGGGATGAGATTTTGGCTTTTAATGGTATGCTGGGAAATCATCTAACAGAGCCTGACACCCTGCTGGTACAGTGACAGCCCAGCCAGCCCTCTGCCATTACATCCACTCTTGGCAATGGTGAAGAGAGATTTAGAGGCTTTGGGTCGATGTTAAGAAAGCAAGAGCAGCCTACAGGATGGCACAGACAGGGCTGGCTGGTGCATGATCTGCACCCAGCTACGCTCTGCAGGACCATCCCAGCTCCCTTGAACCAGCAACTCCCCAACAGCTTCATCCCAGAGGCTGTGGGAGAAGCACAGGGGTTCAACAGCTCTATGGTGATGTACATGAATTTTGCCTGTAAGAGCAGATTTGCTCATATTTGTGCTTTAGTCATGCCTGCCCTTGCCCTCAGCATATTACCTGTACTTTTTTCTGCTATTTTGTGATAAACATTCATTTATGTCACCTGTAAAGCAGCTGTAGTTGTATTCACATCACAGTGTTGCTGGCAACAAGAAACATTCAGTGTTAATAAAGGTCTTTGGAGAGGTAAAAAGAACAGTACTGTGTTATTATCATAATTTACATCATCAGTGTAATGGACAAATATGCTTTCTGCCTATTTTAAGCTACCTTTTATTAATTAACCCAATGCAGTAGAGTTAATTACTAGTCATTTGTGGTTTGCCAAAGGCCTGTGTCAGAGGCTTAGCCACATTTATTCCCTTAAAACAGTTTCCTTGTAGAGGCTTTACAAAGTTGAAGGTCACTTCTCATTTCTACTTGTCTTACAAATGCAGACACTTCTTCTTCCCCCAACTATGCACAAAATGCAAGTCAAACTAGCCATGTAAGCTTTTAATGATATTCATAAATTCAGAATTAAACCTTTTTTCTTCCTTAGTCTATTTTCTTTAATTAGCACCAACCGCATTGATCTTGGTTTTGGTCAGATAACTAACCCTTCTAAGAGCTTATGAAACAAATTTCTTTGCAAGTCTAATAATTACCATAATCCCATTCTAGCTGAGCAGTTGTGTCTTCATTAGAAGCACAATTTATTCTAATTGTCAGAGAACTCAAAATTAAGAAATAGCTATGATTAAAATTAATCAAGGCATGGATAAATCACAGGTTGTTCTGTTTGCTAACTGTCCTGGATCCTCATGTTGAAGGATTTAATGACATACAATTTAAAATATAAATTAATATTTGCATTTTAGTATAATCAAGCAATTTTAGCAAAAAATGCAGTGGTATCACAGAATGTTTCATAGACAAAAGTTTGCAGCAGTCAGTCCCTGACCTATTTGCAATTGAAATGAACAAACAGATCAACTCATTTTTTGTGAGTATCATAAATGGGACACTTTGAAATTTAATGATTTGCCTAATACAGTTTGTGACAGACCAGGGACTCAGATCTTCCAGATTTCAGATTAATTCATAGAATATATCATGGTGAATGAATCTTATAAAAAAATAAATGAAGCAAATAAAATTTTCCCTCCTCCGGCCAAGCTGGAAAACACACACCTTAGCCATCAAAGCAATATGCAGGGCCTGCACAAAAGCATTCACTGCCCTTAGATTGAAATATTCACCTCCAAAACTGTATGTGTGCTTCCTTTGAATTCAAAGGACAAACTGCATAGAAATGACAGGGCAAAATTTGGCCCTTTGATAGGAATGATGAAGAAATAACAATGACAAAATTACTTGAGTGGGAAGGCTGAAGGAGTTCTACACATTTGATGTTACACTTCACTGGAAATAAACTCAGTACATTCAATAAGCACCTCCTGGATTTTGTTATAGTCAGCACAACACATGCTGCCTGCACCACTCTATTCTTCTCAAATAAATAGGGGAAAAAAAAAAGAACTATCGGAGAGAGAAAGAAAAAAAGAGTACACATCCTCAATATTAAGACTGTCGATATACATCATTTTGAGACAACCACTAAGTTTCTAAAACTCAACAATGCCATAACAAGAAAACACATGAAATTTAGAAGTTTTTCAATTAAGAAAGCATTTGCCTAAATATTATCTCAAATTCATTTTATTTCAGCATGTTTTCCTATTTATGGGATGCAGCTATTTCATGTATAATTAACAAAATATAGCATTAATAGGGATGACTTCATATAGTAGGCATGCATGTACGACAGACTCATGGTGTTACTGTAATGGCCTGTACTTTGCTTCGGTAAAATGGTGTCTTTTCACTAATCTCGACAGATTGAGGCCAATTGCAACAGCATGGATTTTGGTCCCGCTCTGCTGAGCCATAAATCTGTGAAATTCCTTGCCAAAGGTTATTCTGGATACAAGAAATGGGTTCAAGGGGAGACCAGACAAGCATTTTGAAGAGAAATCCACCAATGTTACTACATGGACAATGTGTAACAACTTCAGGGATTTACCAAGGGGAAAATAAATGAAGATCCAAGAGCATTAGAAAAGAAAGAACCACAGGAGCACACCCCACTCTTATTTTCCCCTGGATGTCCGTTTGTGGCAAAATAGTGGGCCAGGTTTCATTAACTAAAGGGAGAAAAGAGAGCTACCAGAACCAGAGGGAGGGAAGGAGAAAGACTAAGGAAAAACAATATTAAGACAGGCTGCAAAAGACTTAACACTCTCCAGATCTTTGGTTTTCCTCAGCACACATCCCCTCCTCATCACAACTCCCAACTTCTCCCTCCTCTCGCAACTTTAGAAAACTGAAAAACAACTTTTAAAAAAGTATTGTGGAATACTTCAGTTTTTTCTTTTCTAAGCCATCTACATTTTCTTCCCTAAATTTATTATGTTATGAGAAGTCAAGGAGTACAAGCAAAACAAGAGTAATGTGAACAAAGACAATTTTTCTTTTTCATGCTGGAAATCATTTACTCTATCACACTGAATAGATGTAAAAAAAACCAAAAACAACAACAACAAAAAAAACCAAACCAAAAAGGCATTTTTGTCATTTTAATAATTTGTCGTAAAGGTAGGTTTTTCTTCTTTCTGAGATTTGTGAAACTTGATGACTGAAATTTTAAAATATTATTTCTGTTGCTGGCCACCTTGGTTCTCAGATTCTGCACTTGCATACCACTGAGAGACCAACATTTAGAAGATCTGAACATTGATGCCAACTACCCTCAGGCACATGGCTGGGACAGAACTGGGGGAGGAGATTGTGCTGGGATTGGCACGAGTGAAGGGAAAAGAGCCTATTATCTATGCCTTAGATAAAAGGCATTTTTTTAAGGTTTGACTGCTTTGTTGTTAGAACACCTACATTTTTAATGGAGGTAAATGTGCTGACAGTTTGGCTTGGCATAAGCAGAAAGGATTTTATATAAATAAATCTGAAAATGAAAAAAGGGAAACAAATAAACCATCCTGTACAGACAGCTGTTCCATTTAGAATTCATCATTTTACAAAGCAAAAGCAGAAAAGCCATCTGCAAAAATCAAACAAACAAACAAGGACAGGATATTATATCGTACATACATAGTTGGCCTTTAATTTACCATGGGGTTGTACATCCCATGAATTTTTACTCTAAAGGAATAGCAGTGGGGGTGAACTCTATCCAGGTATCCCCCGGAAACTCAATTCCGCACTCAAGTGGGATTCCAAAAGCCCCTTAAGCAGCCCCCTACCAACCTTCAAACTGCCTTCTTTCTCCACAGGAGTCTCATTCAGGGCAAATCCCCTCTCCAGCACTAGTGGGAAGTCCCTCCACTCTGTATCAAAGACAAAAGCTATCTATCTCCAACTCCAGCATCTTCCCACAGGTACAAGTCATTGCAGCTACAGGAAGGAATTCACGCTGCTCAAACCAGTTCTGTAGTTACCCCTTACAGCATTTACTAAACACATTTTAAAGGATGAGATCAGCACTGCTCTTCATTACTCTGCAATGGCATCATGTAAATGAGATTTGAATTCAGCACCGTTTTCTTGCTTCACGTGAAAATAAATAAATGGACAAACTTATCTGGAAAACAAGAAGACTAAATTAAAACACGACCTGTCTCCAGTTCAGATGTGGTGATGTGAGCGTGGCAGATTAAGCTGAAGAATCTGTCTTTATTTTGCTCTGAAACACAGTATTCCTACAGATCAGTGCACGTTTCGTGGGCACGATTCAGGCCTGAATCATTGTTTTCTGCAGCTGGTCTTGCATGTATGAAACAAAGTCAGGGAAAACAAAAAGCCTTCAAATTAAGGCAGGGCAGGCAAAACCAGCTCATGGCACTGTCCAAATAATATGAGGATTCCCTTTCATTCACATTAAAGAAACACAAAGGACAGAAAACTTTGCCTTCTTTAGAGGTTGCATTTTCTACTGTGACTGCCTATTTTTACAGAGACTTTGCTTTGTACAAACATATTGTTGTTTTAAAACTACCACAGACCAAGCTCATCTGACAGCACAAAGCTCATATACCAGTCCAAGACCAGGGAATTTTTCTATATGGTTTTATTACACTTCATTGTCAGTCAGCCCTTAAGCTATCAGAGAGAGAAGCTCTGTCATTACCTGCATTATCCAGCTAAGTTTAAACATTAGAATAGATACGAGATGATGGGGGCATGGGTCTTCAGAACTGCAGGGACTTCAATTCCAACCCCCAGGTTTTGGGTGTTTGTGGATTTGGAGTTTTTAAATTTTGCTCAGTTTTTCTGCATCCTGCCCTTCCACCCTAAAACTTGGGTGGTATTGAGGGGATTTCCAAGACTCGGACTCTGAAATGAGCTAACTGCAACGGTTTAATTACATTGGTTAGCACGTCTAATTTCTGATGTAGATGCGTACTTTTGGGAAGGACCCAAGGGGTTCTTCAACTCTCACAGAACGTCACATATTCTTCTATTTCTAATACTATTTTTTCCACTGTTTATTGATCTTTACAAGGGATTAAGTCATTAAGATAACTTTTTCACCTTTTCCTTCCCCACCATTTAATATAGTTTGGATTTAAGACATTTGCCCCCATTCATTTCCGCATCATTATCTCCACTGTTTTGCTTTAGCTTTAGTACTGAGAAAGAGGAAAAAGATAAATTCTGTAAGGACAATTTGATGAAAAAAAGAGGCATTTCTAACAATATTGTAATTGTTGCTGCACAAACACAAAGCAAATTGTCAGTGTTTTACAAAGTACCAACACAAGCATGAGAAAGGGAAAGTATTTGAAAACCTGTCCACAATTTCCTTAATTAAAATAGAAACTGAAAGGAGACATGAAGCTTCAGTGTGCCCTGTGCTATTTGTAAACACATCCACTGGAGCCTACATTTGAAACAGGCAAGAGAGACAAAAGGTGAGGGGGAAAATAGTCACTCACAGGACTGAAGTGATCTTTTTAAGGTGACACAAAATATCAGAAGAACTATAAACCTGGACTATCAGATCCTTATAACTAGGCAGGACAGCCTCTCTTGTACGTAGCATTTGATGGAACAATTCTAGAAAAAGATCCAGGTATTACAGCATCTCAAGGTATGCAGTTTAAATGCTTTGTTTTGGCTGATCATGGAGATATAGGTGGGCAATATTCAAATCTACTTTGGGATTTACCCTAAATCAAAAATGTTTTAAAAAAGGACAGATGACATCCCCTCTTATGTCTTCAACTCATCCCTGCTTTGATCACCATCCAAAATCAAGGAGTGTGATCTAAAAACATCCGACTCATTGCTATAAAACCAAGAAGGGAAAACATAAGAGGATTTCCTGCAAAGAGGAAATAATCTGAAATACAAAATAATTGTCATTTCTGCAGAGAAGACACTAAATACTGAAAATAGGAATATTAGAGAGAATGAAAAGAATGTGTGCCAAATTGTGGGTGGTTCAGTGTTGCATGTTTTTTTTTTTTTTTTTTTTTTTAATTCTTTCTGCAATGCTCTGCAGGTATTTATGGGGGGTGAATACAATATCAAGTATTTGCTTTTTCAATCCCAGCCTGGGACTGTAATAAATAAAATTAAAACTCAGTGGGCATAATTAGCCAGGATATTTTCTCGTTTGCATGGCCAACTTCGGGGAAGGGGGGGCGGGAATCATATAAAGTTTGGCTTCTGCTGCAGGGCATACATTAAATCTTAGAGGAGATTTGGGAAATGCAAAAAGAGACTGTGCTTTCATCAGATTTATCCTAACACCCTTCACCTGCAATAGTAATTAATTTCCCAAAGGCCCATTTTGACAGTACAACACAGGAAGCAATGTTAAGTTCAGTACTAAAAGAAAAGGAGGAAAAGTCAAAAATTATTATTATTTCTTACAAGTAAAAATTGATAGTAAAATCTAATGGAATCTACAAAGGAAATAGGCATAAAGCAGGATTTAAAAGGTCAGCTCTATTTAGCAAGAAAAAAGAACACTTTAAGCTAATTTATTTAGAAAACGTTATGAAGAATTTTCACAGATAAAACATGGGTAGGGATAGAATGATAGGGACTAAGGACACTATTTGTGCTTTGTAACTCCAGTAGTACAGGGAAGCAAACTCATGTATCAACTCAGTATGCTTCTCCCTAATGAGGTAAGCTGTTAACGCCAATCCCATTGCAGTGATTATTATGTATACCACATGCTGCTCTCTCCATTTGTATTTGCTAGGAGAATTGGAATATGCAGATGAATCTTGGTTTAATAGGGACGGCAATATCAGTGTGTGCTTGTGTCTGCCCACTGATGCTACAGAGATGAAACATAGCCAGGATTCATAAGAAAATATCGGAGGTCAGATTTGCATTCCTCATTGCAGATCTCTGGAATTCCCAGGATGTCCTGCAAGATGCGCCATCCATCCATCTGCCAAGGTAGATTCAACGTGAATCTCTCCCCCCCCCCCCTCCCCCAGGTCACTTAAGGGAATTGAAGTTCCCAGCATTGTCCTTGACAAGTACTGTCAGTATTTGCTATAGTGAGGGCAGGGTGCCAGCCAAGTAAAAATAGGACAACCCAGTCAAAGCTTCATCAGCGCAAAATCAACACGAAATGCAGCAATCAGATTAAAGTACCCTAGCAGTTGTAGACAGGGAGAGCAATGCGTGCATTTATCTATGCATTCACGCGAATATGAGCCTAAAGGAAAGCAGGCTCTGACTACCCTCATAGTTCATTTATGAATAATGACAGGTTCAACAAAAAATGGCCTTCTTAATCCCAAGACTACTTAGTCTCATATACTCAAGCGCAAATGCTGTATAGAACTTATGACAATATAACAATGGGGGTACAACACCATGCTCCTGTATCTGCCTTAGCCCTACCTCTGTCCTGTTAAACTTTGCTACCAAAAAGTCAACGGTTTCAAGCTATTTCAGCCCTGGAAGGAATAGCAGAATCGTATGAAGTTTCAGGCTCCTTAACAGAGCTTTCTCTGTCACTGGCCAACTTAAATACACATCCTTTGTGATGGGGGTTGAGGAGTGCAAAAGCATTAACGTAACCAATGTCATCGTTACGGATGTGTCTCAAGAGGATGTGACACAGCTAAGGATGTGCCTCAAAAGCCTGGTAGAAGCAACTATTTGTCTATCACCATCTTCAGGGGCAAAGGAGACTATTTCCATGACAGTTGTCAAGTCAGAGGAAAACGAGGCCAGTTTTTCCCTTATGACAGCTGTTTGGCACAAGCTATCTCAACTGCAATGCCCCTTAAGCGCTTCTCTTTACAGAGTTTGGAGCAGCTGGTAGGTGAAACCACACCAGATCTTACCTCTTTGTGTACTCACGAAGTGCAAGAACTCCTGGAAATGGAACTTTCTTCTCTGTGACTAATGTTGCAAAGCAGTTTGTCCCACTGCATGCAAGAAGCGGATGAGATTAATCAACCCATGCCTACAGGCTGCAGGCAACACCGCAGCCCTTGCTGCTGTATTCCAAGGGGTCCATCTGCTGTAAGAGCAGTCAGCCTTGCTCAGCCCAAAGGGAGCATCTGTGCCATATGATGAAGGGCTGGAAATCCACAGTGTTTCTGGACTGAGGTTTAATGATTTTCTGGCACATTTTCCTAATATCCATGGCAACTCTCGAGCTGCAATATCTCTTGAGCCCACATTCCTGCATCTATTCTCTGAACAGGATGCCAACCACAGCAAACAACCAACTCAGCTTCAGGACTGAAGCTAGTATTTCCAGTCCCAAAATCTGGCACTCCAGCCAACTGCTGAATGGGAAATCCCAGAGCTTCTCAACAGTGTGGCCAAATTCTCAGCATCTGCATATTTGTTTTCCTACCCATTTCATTTATTTTTAAATGAGAGGCTGCCTGAATTTCTCCCAGGCTATGCCTTCCATTGTTTGCCCACACACAGACAGACCCACACCCCCACTATTCCACTGCCACGGAGGAACAGAAAACGCAGTGCAGAAAGTATTAGTACTTAGCAAAATTCGCAGTCAGATTCCAATGTATTTTGAGATTAGCACAGATATGACAAAATGTATTTTGGTTTTGAACAACAGAGGTACAAAAAGCTGCCCACAATGAAAAGGATGTTTTTAAAACAGGAAGGAACTTGGGCTCCCAGTCCTAAGACTGCCACCTCCCTCCAGACTTCGCATCAGATCAAAAGTGCCTCTCCTCCAATTTCCTTACTCTGACAGTGTCACAGCAAAGATGCTGATGAAATAAGTTTAAGAACATCCCACTGAACACTTTGCCAGCTTCCAGCAATGTGTGGCTTATGGATTCATGTACGCCTTACTGACTTTTTCCTTTATATTTGACCTCTACAGCATCTAACAACATCCAATGTGATGTTGTGTAAGAACTGAATTTGTGAGGAACAGCAAATTCTTGTTTATTATTCATGTCCTTCATGCTGCTCCTCATCGCTTAACCCTGCCTAGCTCTCTCTTCTCCAGGCTGAAGAGTCCCAGCCTATTTAATCTCTCCTTGTAGAGAACAGTTTGTGGCACACAAAAGAACAGAGTGTCAGTTTTAGAAACAGCCATGAAGCCTGAATGACAGACTCTTAGAGTCAGAGCTGCACACAGCACCACCTTTGAGTAGCCCAAAGAGGACGTACTTCTTGGAAAGGGCTGGTCAGGCCAGGGTCGAGGTCAGTGAATACATCCAACTGGATTTGCGTTTCATCTGCTAGCAATTGAAATAGAGGTTGTGAAAGGATCAACACACAGTTGTTGGCTTGATTTACTAAGGGGAAGATGTTCCCATAGTTATCCAGTGCCTCAGTCCCCGCCTCCTCCTAACGGCTTACAAAATTCTCACTCTCATTTTGACCACATCTGAATGAGGGAGAAACACCTCAACTACAAGAAGTCACAGGATCTTGTGAAAATAGAGGGCCGAATAGAAGGGAATCAAGTTACTGTTCATCAAAGAAAAATAAACAGCCTGAGCTAAATTATCATTCTAGGCATCATGGAATCTGCAAAGAAGAAATCCCAAGAAAAAACAGGGCAATAAATTCTCCAAACACAGAGCTTCATCCTGCAGTTGTAAAAATGAATCATGCGTTTTCAGAAGCAAAAAGCAAATCAGGGAGGTGACAAATGAGTAGAAAGTGTTGCTCCTTCACCCCCATTTCCTTACACTCCAAACTTAACATATATATCTCCGGTTAAAAAAAAAAAAAAAGCCACCAAACCTTACCTATGGGCTACATGGTCCCTACTCCCTGCCACAGCACTGCCTTAGAGTGTCCCACAGATACATCTACCAAATGAGCTTTCTCACAGGTGTGAGAAATCCTGAGCTGAATTCCTGAAAGATATTTCCCACATGTTATTGGTTTGTTGTTGTTGTTGGTTTTTTTTAAGCAGTGTTATTATTGTTGACATTTCAGAACCCCTAAAGCAAGAACAAGACACAGCTGTTCCAGCTGGAGGAGAAGCCTGAGCGAATGCAACAGAATTGCACAGAGCTGGAGGGAACTCAGAAGATCACTTAGTCCATGCTCACACCCCAAGGCAGGATCACCCGTACCCACGTTTGTTATTTCTCACAGACTCATCTAACCTATTCACAAAGCCTTCCAGTGACAGAGACTTGACAGACTCCTCAGGCAGTCTATGCCATGGCTGCTCTGCTATACATCCTGGTCAGAAAAGATGATTATTTCCTTCTGTACCGCAGCAGCGTTTTAGCACCTGAAGACCATTATGCTGCCTCCCCTCAGCAATCTTTTCTGGTTAAAGAACCAGACCTTAATCAATCTTTTTTGCAGGAGATGTTTTCTAGACCTATTTTGTGTCTTTTCATATAGACAGGGCCATTCAAGAAACAGTTTGGACTCTGAACAGGTTTAGAGAGAATAGAAATTTAGAAGCATGACTGCTAATGAACCTAGGACAGCCAAACACCAAATGGCAACCCTGGCTAGTGTTTACTTCACAGGGTTTGCCCATCCCCCTGCTGCTCCTTACTCAGATACATTTGCCCACCTCTTTTGCTCGCTAGCTCTGTTCCGTATTTCAAGATTTGTACAGTTGCCAGTTACCCCAAATTTCAAAACGAAGACTGTAGATCCTAAGAGCTTGGTATTTTGGTATCAATGCCATAGCTCAGGGGTCCTGCTTAGATCAGGGGAATAGCAGCAAGCATGTTTTCCTTCTAAGCCAACAAGAGAAAACATTGCATGAAGAAAATAGCAACCCACCTGAGTTTATGGCCCGTCACAGCACTGAATAAACCTCAGGTTAGAGAATCATTATCAGCTCTAGAGAAACCAATACTTTTGTTACCACTCTCCTGAAGAAACAGGTTAGGTTTTGTCAGTTTGAGAAGGCACAAGAAGACTCAACCCTCCGTTCTGCCATACGCACATGATAGCCAGGGAAGGGAAGTACTGGCATCCCTGGGGACAGCAGCCTTATGCTTTTCATCAGTGTTAGACTGAAAGAAGAGCTCTGTGCCAGCCACACTGCCCAGCTGGCCGCTGCACTAGATGCAGCTGTGATTTCTTACCCTGCTGAGTGAGAAGCTTCTGTAATCACATCCCTAACCCATTTCCAGGAGGCTGTTTGACAGGTTCAAGAAGTCTTTGCAAACACTGCAAAATACTGAGGAGGGGAATGCATAAGTGAAGACACCATTAGGAAAGAGACATCCTGTTGTTCATCTATGAGAAGCAAATGAATTTTTTATGCTGCTTGCCACCTCCCCATCCCTTGACACTGACGTCCACCCTACAGATTAGGGGCCAAAGACAGAAAGAATTATTCTGTTCTCATTAGACTTTCTCACTGCTCAGGATTTCCCTTGGAAGATTTTGGGTTTAGTATCTCACCCCCAGAAGATGTCTCCTCTCCCAAAACAACACTTACAGTGCAAAACACCAAGAGCAAGGGATGTACAGTCCCTGTAGTCATGAACTTAATCTATATCACTCTGAACTGAAAATAAATTCTAAGAGAGTCATTTATTTGTTTGGACCTATGCCAGATGGCTTTTGGTCAGAGATGGTCAACATGTACTGCTGCAAAAGACTGCATTCTCAGCAATGTCTCTCTCCCTCCCCAACAAGAAGTCTCTGAATTCAAGGACTTCATGGCATCTTCACTTCCAGACATCTCTGCCTTGCTACTTTCTGCTCTGTACCATGCCATAGAGCGGAGATGCCAGCATGATGTAAGAAACTGTATTTTCTGACTTATTACTTTAGTGTAAAGCAAACAATCCTTGACGTGTACCTGTACTCCTAACCAAGCAGAAATCCTGAAAAGGCAACAACAACGAGGGATAAAATTAAATCCACTTCCCTTTAAATGTGGAGCAGAACTCTATGGCTTAGCAGCATATTGTCTCATTTTTTCTCTACCTCTAATTGGAATAGGGATAAACGCATTGCAGGCAGCTATGACGTCTAACACTTCATAACAGCAGCAGTGTAAGCACCACACTTTGCAACATTGTCAGAAAAGACGGAGCAATTTGAGTATTTGGACAACCACAGCAAATATACATACTACAAACAAAAGGAAAAGAAAACAGTTAGCTGGATTAATAGCAGGCAGGCAGTGGGGATAATGTCAAGAGTCCTACACACGCATTGCTACAAGAAAAATTGCTTTCTCGTACAGATTCTGCTTTCCTGTTCCACAAGGCATTGGGAACAGTTTGCAGGAACAGCTTTGTCTTGAAGGAGGTGAAGAAGGGAATACTGCACTGCTTTACAGGGCTTGTAGAGCAGACACAGTTCTGGTATGACTAGATTGGGGATGCCTCTCCTTGCACAGGATGTTTCACCTAAGGACAATATGCAAGTACTGTACAAGGGGATGGCAAATAGGAGATGACTTGATATGCACCAGTAGGAACATTAGTGATGCTGGCACTGCAGCTGAGGGCTAGAAACAAGCAGTCTCTTAATAGGAGATAGTGCTAACTAGCCTTCTTCTATCATCAGGACAGTCCATATTGCTGTGTTCAACTCCAGACTGTATAATGTCTTAACATCCTACTGAAAGCACAGAAGACGTGAGTTTTCTGTGTGTTATCTGCTAATCCCAGCTCTTGCAGATACATCCTGAACTGTCCACTCAGGCAGGACCAGACCAGCTACTGGGCGGCCTCATTCACAGGATCGCTGAGGCTGCAAGGAGCCTCTGGAGGTCTCTAGCAAAAGCCTCCTGCTCAAAGCAGGGTCGGCAACAGGGTCAAGTTCACTTGTCTCTCCAAAAGCACCTTCACTTGGCACTGTCTCACCAGCCACCAAATGGAAAGAAGGCAAAACTCTATGGACACCCCCATTTTTTTTGCATGTACTCTCTGGTAGCTCAGCTAGTGACAGGACATTTATTTCCTGAGAAATAGTTACTGAAGGATGGAAATAACAAATACAGGGAGACAGAAGGCATTCGTACCAAGTTCACTTGAGCACACATCTAGTTCAAATACTAGAGATGACAGATGATAAGATATTAAGGCTTAGTCCCTCAGATATCTCCATTTAGATTAATGGAGGCTCATCACTTTATACAGGGAATCCTGGAGAGTGTGTGTGTGTCAGGGTGTGTGTATAATATGCTTACACAACTAGATTCTCTCTCAGAAACATACTGCCGACATCAATAGTAGTCCCAGTTTATCATCTTTCAAAACAAAGTCATTAATTCTCTTTTTAAGAGCAGGCTTAAGTTGCAGTGAGCAGTCTAACCACTGCGTTCAGAGCCCAGGTCTGAATGAGCTTGGCCTACAAGTCTGTAACAAATAAACTGCTTTCTAAATAGAGGCATATTCCTCAAAAGAGGTTTTTTGCTTAGATAACGAAGACAAATGTCCCATTTACATGTTAATTAAGCTACACAATTCCCACATGCGTTAAAATTACAAAAACACATGCTTTACAGTGCACACAGCAATAAATCTTATAATTAAGAAAGGGGAGATCACATTTCTCAGAGAAGATGCTTTTACAGAGTTTTAACACTCTTTATATAGAGAGAATGAACAGCTGGATATTGTACGCCTGGAGCCAGACCCCAACTTTCCTATACTCCAGAGCTGCTACGGTATAGAGCACTAGTTGAACTATGGCAACTAGTTGAATTACAGTGACTGGAAGTGTCAGACATTTTGTGCAATGAACCGATTTGAACAAGATTTGAAAACATACTCAAGGGTACACCATGCAGAATAGACAGCAATACCGTCTTTAGATTTGAATTCAAATCTCCTGTTCTCCCAGACCTTTCTATCTGTAGTTTGTTGTAACCAATCATGCCATAATATAGGATTGCAGAACCTAAAATTTTCAAAAATTGTTAGGAGGAACACACTCCACTAATACTTTCTTGTTCAGTCTTTCCCCAGCTCATCCACTAGCTTAGGATCAATTGTGTTGGCAAAATAACACAAAGAATTTGCCTCTTGTCTGTATTTTCCGTATGTATTTTCTTTGAATTTCATCCCTCTTTCCAATTGTCCCTTGCTGCTATGACCACTCTTGACTTCAGTACTACACCAGCAGTACTTCACCCAGTGAATCTTTGAACAACTTGTGTAGCTTCCTGAAAGCAATTCTGTAAATTTAACCTCTCTCAAGATTGTGCCCCAGATGTGTAAAATGTGTAATATGATTTGGAAAAAAAAAAAAAAAAAAATCCTTCCTTCTTCCCTGCAGAACAGCATCAGCACAGCTATTGGAGTTGCCAGACAGGGAGAGAGCGCTGGGTGTTTCACTGAATGAGAAAGCTGTGATCTCTGTGGTGCCAGTGAGGCTCGCACCTCTCGTGACAAGGGGAATTTCTGAACTTCAGCCCAACAGTTTCCCACATGACAGGCTTCTCTCTTCCCCTCCAGGGCACCTCCACTGATACACCAAATCCAGCCATAAGAGAATCACTTTTGCCAACTGTAAATCAAATACTTTTTTCCTTTTTTTTTTTTTTTAATCTACCTTGGGTTTGTGATCATACCTACTATATGATCATAACTACTATAGATCATATCTACTATAGATCTACCTAGATCATATAGTACAGACATATAAATTTAATGCTGTCCAGAGAACTGCATTGGAAGAGTGCTTTAATCTTCACTAGATCACGTATAACTTTTGTTTACATGTGTGGTATATTCAAGGCAATGACTATGTAAAGCACCACCATTCTTACTATGTTTGGATCCTTGCCCTAAATAATTGTACGGTATGATCACAGACTGATGCTTGTCATCCTTAGGATACTGAAGATGAGGAAGACACTTGCCGTAGTACCACAGATTTACATTGTAGCCTGGACTTGGTGACAATGAAGGCACTGGAGACGTCCCACAGCACCTCTGCATCGTAACAGAAGAGTTCTCTTCTGTTTCAATATACAAATATACAAGTTACCTTTGAATGGTCCACTCGATCTTAAAGAATCTGTTTTTCCAAGAAAACAGCAAAACTCTTTCTTTCTCTTAATTCTCAGGAAATTTTACATTTTACTTCCTTTTGTCAAATCAGCTGCATCTTATCAATTCCATCTACGATTTCAGGCACACCAAGTGTAAAATTCATATCCCCCTGAATTCAGTCAGTCATCATTAAACATGGAAACAAGTTTGGTCAGTATTTTCTCTGTACAGGTTAATGAATGTAGAAAGATGAGCACAAAGGTCTCGCATAACAGAGGTTTTGCCCACTTTTCAAAAGATTGCAGCTCCAGCAGGCTGATCCCTCCTACAGTAAGCAATAATGGAGATCAGCCTTCAGGTCCGCCTAAGTAACATGTCTGAAAAAATTACGTTAAATGCTTAAGCTCCTGATGGATTTCCAAAATATCCTTACTACTCCCTGAACTATCTGAAGCACATGAAATTTCCAGCAGTTCCGTTTCCATTTTTCAGAACTTTGCTAGATTTTAAAAAAACATAAATCAAAGCCTATTATTCCACATACCAACCTCAAAGTACACATTTACAGAAATAATTCAGAAATATTTAGACACTAAAAATCCATAGGAAGCAAAGGAGAAATTATGAAATACTTCAAAAAAAAATTTGGTTGCTTATTTCCTCTCTACTCTTTATGAGAAAATCTGGGTTTCCTGTCAGGTTGCAGCTTAGGAAGGATTCAGATCAGCATTTAAACTGAAATGTGTCTTTGGCAGATACAGACATTTCATCATTATATTGTCCTACTGAATGGGCAGTATGTTGCATGAGGTGTACCATATCTTCATGATAAACGTGCTGTAATGGCTAACAAGAAAAATTGTAAATGATCTACTTAAGCAAAAACAGCTAATATATTAAGGGGATGACATGTTCTGATGAATCAAATAATTTTTCCTTCTCTTTCATTTCCCTCTAAAACTTCAAAGCAATCAAATGTTGTTTATGCATAAAATTTAATCCTTTCACCAATCTGTAGTTTGATTGAATTTGCATACTCTATTTCCTACAAGTCAATGTGAAGACAGCCTCATGTAATTGAAACCATTTCCCCTCCAGTCCTCCTATCTTTGCTGTAATATTTTCTATTAGTAGCTCTATTATGCCTAATATCCATAATGTTGGCAGATTAGAATTTTCACTTAATGCAACCTGTATTTATAAACCACTAGGATAAAAAAAAAAAAGAACAAATACAAGAAGAGGAAACAATAATTACCTGTCTTTGATGCCACACAGATCAATGTGTAAATCACTAAAATTCCCCAGGGAGCCTTGCTGAACCAAAATGAGGTCCTTGGGCTGGTTATCAATAAAGATGAGCCTCATACAGCCTTGAAAAGCAGTAATGGGATTTAAACACTGGGAATCAGTGAAATTGTCAGGGCACCCTGTGGGAAAAAGAGAAGAGGCAGAGAAGAATATTGGAATGTTCATCTATTTCTGCTGGGATTTCCTGATGCAAGAACTTGGAGGCTCATTATTCCAAGTGTTTTCATTCCTTGTGCTACGCAACATTCTGTGTCACAAATCCTTCAGTAAGAAAAAAAAAAAAAAAAGATAACAAAAAGAGGGAGCAGCCACTGAAAATATCAGAGTATGAGGTTTTCACATGTGTCAAGCAAAATCAAAATGTGGGTTTTTTTCCATCTTCTTTAAACTCCACAGTTGATAGCAACTGGTCTCTATAAAAAAAGCTGTGCAAATTGTAAAATCATTATGGGTTAAATTCTGCTGCTGAGTCAAGGCACAGAGTAAAAGGATGAAATCCTGTGGACAGCAAGCAACAAAACCATTTGTATCTGAGCTTCCTCAGTATTTGGCCAGCTCTGAGATCCAAAGCCTCCTTGTGCATCCTCACTTAGTGCTGCATCCAGAGGTTTTATTGAGACCAGAGCCTCACTATGGTAAGCACTACACAGAAATATATTGGATAAAAAGACAGCTGATGACACTCCCTTTATCTAAATTAATGCTTGCACTCCAAAAAGCAGAAGGTAGTATTTTTCAAGACTGTTCTTTCCATTTACAAAATTGAGCTAAACCTACATTCATTTCCGTGAGAGCACAGTACCTAAATACCTTTGTAGATCTGAGCCGTATGTCAATTAAGCTCTGAAGTCTAAAGTCACTGAGGCTGATCAGGACAGCGATATCTACAGGACTATTAATAATACTAATAGTCCTCAGGCCTTTTAACTAGAAAAACCACTTGTGGTTAATACAGTTATGCAGCTTTTGTATGTTTTGCCAGCTAGAGGTAGGTACCCATTGGCTACCACTACCAGTAGTCCACTTTTACAGCTGCGTTAGCAGTTCTGCTTGTTCTCTTTTTGTCAGGGTTGACCAAGCCCCTTTGATCTTCTCACAGTACTGTATGCACTGCAGGTCAGTAGGGGGTCTAAAATCAGTTATTACAACATCTGCTTTTAGCTGCAAACAGAGCACAACTGGGGAGACCTCAATGGTGAGCACCTGAGGATCTGCATCATGAAAACCTGTTCTGCATCTGTCTGAGAGAACCTACCTCCAAAATAGTAGCTGCTCCCAGAGTAGATCCTCGAGACAGTGGTTGCATGGCTAGCAGTGGCAGCATTGTTATCCAGTGTCAAGGTAATGCGATGCCTTCTGGCATTGATGTCAACAGAATGCCAAAGCCCGTCGTGGAGATTGGTGCCTGACAAAAAACAAGCATGAAGAGTGAAAAAAGAGGTGCAGGAGACAGATGTCCTCTTCGAAGCTCCTTTTACTTCCAACTTGTGACCACAGATATGCAGCTGACCCCAAAAAAGGGAGAACTGGCAGCTGAAAAGAACTCATTACCTCTGGAAACAAACTGGCATAGAAGAAAAGGCCCAAGAAAGAGAAAACTTTTAAGAGTATTTACGTAGGTCATCTCACATTTTATTCTTAACCTGCTTCTGTACTGCAGGCTCTCATCAAGCTAGCCAGGCTCTGCACCCTTCTAGTAGCATGTTGTCACCATTTTGTGGGTGTTTATGTCTATCTTGAGTGGGCTGGGAAATGCTTACAGCTCACAGGAGCACACAGAGGAGATCCCTGTTGAGCTTCTGGTACTAAACACATGCCTGATATTGCAGAGGATTAGATTCAGTGAGATGGTCATACTCAGTCTCAGGATTCAATATGAAACCCAACAAACTCCAGTAGGTATCAGTAGGATTTGTGTTTCTCAAAACCCTTCAGCATTGTTAGCATGCAGTCTTATTGATGGATGTACCAAAGCCTACCTATATTGGATTTTGACATGGGTCTTGTGAGAGCTGGGATTGTTGCTCTGACCAGGAACCTATGAAGGTACGCGAGAGATTATGGTACTGGGTAGCCTCTTTCTCTTCTAGACACTTCTGTGAAGTGGGAAATAACGTCTCTGTTCCTTATTCTGAAAAATCAGTGTTGCATCTCATGGATCTTGAAGTAGCACCACACAGCTACAAAGAAACTTCACATTCTCTATTCTGACAGCCATGAAAATCAGTGGGCAAGCTTCTGAGCTCACACACAGGGGTGCAGATCAAAAGTAACCTAATTACAGTTCAAAATACGCTACTGTCAGGCTGGAGTCACTGAGATCAGGCACCGACAGCTAGTATTTACTCCCCTCCCTAATGGAATATTTTTCGTTAATGTAGCTTTCAGAAGAAACAAACGAACACTTAGTGACACAAAGAGGTGTGAGAACAGTTTAAAAAAAAAATAAAAAAATTGTGGGTGTTACGTGCATGAAAAGCCATTTCATTACAAATTTGAAAATGAGACAATTTCCACAGTAATGGCTGTTAATGCACGCACAATTTCCATAGAATAAGAGGCTGGCTTCCCAGCGACAAATGGATGATTTTTCAACTAGAACAAGTCCATTTTGGAGTGAAATATGTTGTTGAGGTTTGAAAAGATATCAAAACAAAATAGGTCCCATTTGGGGCAAAACCAGGTCCATTCTTGAGTACCATTGTGAGTACCTGACATCTGCAGAACACGGCCCTTGCAATTTCTGCATATTTTCCATGTATAAGTAGGCAGTTTAGCAATATTTTGGATAGCACCAAAGTCTGGGCTCAGGTTCATGATTTCAGAACTACATAAAAACAAATACTCCCAACCAAATATTGGCATTGTCTCAGCTTTGTAAACAATTTAATTAGGACTGCAATAAAGGTTGGAAACTCAGTTTTCAGCATTCAGTTGCAGCAAGCTGAGGCTGCAGCAATCTACATGAATAAGGATAGATGCAGGGCTGTCACATTTTCTGTCATAAAGGGGAAGGAAACACACATATGGAACAGGTCTGTTTTGACAACTCTATCAGATTTTACCTCTGGTTCTTTTAATAGGCACATCTGCCCTCTTTTACTCTGTACTGGGAATATTTTAATATTACATATTTTTAAACAGCTGCTCTCTTAGAAAATACTATTATTATTATTTAGTACCATCTGAGTTCCATCAGTCTATTAGTCATCCACCTTTGGAAACTGGGTATTCAACCTACACAGAAAATTAATTTCTCAGTCTCCCACACAGCATGGCTGCATAGCAGCAAGGGATGTGCAGAGGCCCTGGGCTAAGAACATTTCTCTTTGGGATGCCAGCATGGCTTATATAGGTCAGGCTGGGATGGCGGCTGGGCCACTCTGGTCCTGCCTCTGTAGTACAGCCTAAAATTGTTTCCCTGTTGTCTCTGAGAGCCAATGCACAGCTGTTCTGGTAAGTGGTTGCAAGCAAATTTCCCTGAATTTTAAGTCAGAGAGACAATCCCATTTTACTCTCTTGCATCCCACTAGCTGCACTGCACAAAACAACTTGCAAACTGGCTAAGGAAGCCAGTGAGAGAGTGTGAGGAGAGGAAGCCCATGGTCAGTCTCTCTTCTGAGCGTAGCATAAAGGGAGAGTGTAAAGCTACAGTCAGAGGAAGAAAATCAGCTCTGAGGCTGCCTTAACTTGTGCTGGGGAACGCTGCAGCAGATAACCTGTAGCTCAGCTGACTTCAGCGCAATCTGAGGATGGGAAACAGGAAGGTCTTCATCTGACCTGACTGAAGAAAATTTAGCGTGACTGTTTAAGAACACAGAGGCTGAGCTAATTGTCAGGTAGATTGAGTCTGGAGATCTCAGGATGCCAACTTTCCATGCTTAGATTTACCTCAAGCTGCACAGAGTGGTTCTACCACTGGAAAGAAAAATAAAATTTGAAATGAGAAAGGAAGATTGGGTGCTTCCTTATTTCACCACCCTTTCATCCTGTGGGGTGGGACCTTTGTACTTTAAAGGGAGACAGGTGAGAGTAAACAAAAATTAAGTACCTTCACTGATTTCCACTGGGTTCTCCGTCTCTTTCTGAATAAGTAGTGTAAGTCTCCCACCATGGAGGTAAACCAGGAGGGGTCCTGAATTTTCAGACAATTCGGTGAACAGAAGTAAGCCGTCTTTATTCCATGTTCGAAACTGGAAGCTGACTGACAAACCATCAATTTGAGGAGTGCCGGGTAGTAGCAAGTAGCTTCGACTGGTGCTGACAAAGGTGATAGGAACAATTTGTGGTTCTGAGCAAGAAAAGGTCACGTTCCCCTGCAAATAACAAAAGTCAAACATAATCAACACGACAAATTTTTTTCAGTCATCCCAAAACATCCATAGTTGAACTAACTCATTGGATTTCTAATGGCCCTCAAGTCTGACATAGGTATTATCATTCAAACACAAACCTTCGCAACTCATTAGGAAATGTATCTGTCCATTCTGGGAAAACACATCTGATTTCAAAATTTTACTGTCACCCCAAACAGGGGTGGGATTAAAAATCAAAACCTCAGTTCTTAGAAGGACCTAAATGTATCCAAATGTCCCCATGCAAGACCCTGCGTGAGTGCAGGAGGGCTTATTTGCTAGCCCAGACAGACCATCTCCATGTGGCCACATCTGCTTTGTGTTTCCCAGCACCTCCTGTTTCAAGCTCATGTTTAGCTTTACGTCAAGAAAATTAAACTCATTTGGATCTATGCTGACTTCAGGAGCTGACACTGAAGGAATAGCAGGTCCGCTTGCACTTTCATGTGCTGCGGGGTGTGATATAAATGTCCCATGTTGACTCTGCACTGATAGGACAACAGGGCAAGCTGCAACTGAAAAACAAAGCATCCTCCAATGCACAGGGCTCCTACCAAACAGACTGTATTTATTCTACATATAAGCCAAAATGCAGCCATTAATGCCAGTACTTTTTTTGCCCATTTACACCAATGCTACATAACCTTAAAAGTAAAAACTCCCTCATCTATCTGAATCTACTACATAGGGCAAAACATGAGGCAAATTTCCTGGTTGTATTTCAAATATTCAATATATAATTTGCAGTAGCAGTACTGGATATGTTTGCTTTTACTCAATGGCACAGCCCTGTGCTACTCCAAATAATAAAAGTTCGCTTAATAACACAAATAATTAAAAATAATTATTCTGAAATTATTTCAAAATTCATAAGGAAACTCAAAGAAAAAGTCACTTGAATATAGTACTTAGAGTGGGATGAAACAATAGTGAGATTTCCTGGCCAGTGTTAGGTCCCACAGTTTCCATGGGGCATTTTGAGGAATTACTGAAACATTACATACACAGCAAGTACGGTAAAATCCAACATAATTTCAACGCAAAACTTAGTTGATTACCTTGGTCATCCAGCCCTGAAATCAATGGTGCTATTGGCCCAGAAGAGCAGCACATATACCCAAAGCAATCAGCAGAATCTGCACCAGCATGTATCACTGTAGTTTGTAGAAGAAATGACTCCACCATTTTGTTCAGCCATTGTAGATTACCCAAGCAGGTCATTCAAGCCATGTAATAAAAACTTATCAATATATAAAGCCAGAATGCATTTAAGGAGGCGCATCTTTCAAAGCCACTCCAGGAGATTGTTGCAGCCAGCTTGCTTTGAAGTAGGCTGCTTTGTAAAATACCAACTGGAATCTGATAAAAACATCAGAATAAAAGGCTTTCTCCATGGTACTGCTTCTCATCAGAGCTAGTACCTCACTCTAACAGGATAATTATAATGAACAACACTTGATGGATGTGTAGGAAGTTGCACAGTGCTTGGGGAATTCCTCTCTGAAATCTCAGACAGCTGATGGAACTGTTCCCTATTACTTTCAAGTGTCTTTCTAGTCTTTATTTTAAAATGGAAAATAAATAAAGTGCCAGAAAGAGACCAAGTTATCACTGGATGAAAGAACCCTTGATAGATATATATATCTATATCTATATCAAGCTATCTACATATTCCCTGCCCTGTTAGGTGCAGAATGCTACATACCAGATTTAGCAATGGCAAAAGGTATCCATGGGTATATCATGTCAGAATTGAGTTTTGAGATATAATCCAAAGCTTATCCAAACTCACCTGAACATTAGTCAGGTGGGAAGTATGATGGAAATTTGCTCTCAACTTTCAAAAACTATTTACTACCTCCTGGGTTTTGCCTGTATAAGAGATGCCACAGGCCTTTTTTGTTATGTTGTTATATTTCCACCTCCATTTTCAATTGAATTCATGACAAATTACAGAAAACAGTCGACTGCAGTGATATAAACAAACATGGTTAACTTTCTCTGGAGCTTTTTAAAGCTTTAGACATTTAAAATGCCAATGACAAATTTTCTTTGGAATTTTAGACACTTACAGTGATTCAAGTAACTCTACACAAAGTAGTAAGACATTTACAGATCTTATACATACATAACACTGGAGTTTGGAGGAAAGTTCAAACGTTATCTGGGTCTGCACTCAAGTACCTAATTTGCTTCACTGACAGTGTGAGACTGTAACAAAATGCAAGATTGTAGAAGAGAGGATTTGCAACATTCGGATAGGATTTTTGTCTCAGAGCTCTTTGCAGATTTTACCTACCAGCAGAACAAGCTATGCCTAGATGACTTAATGGTGCCAGAGAAGGTGAATGCTAAGACGAAAAAACATGTTTGCAATGCACAACAAACTTTCAGACGACCTTAAAATAAGCCAGCAAAGACCTTGTGTAGTCAATATGCTTTCAGCTGTTTGCAGCAGCACCATAGCAAAGTATCTCATGCATATGCATGTGCTGAAACATAAGGTCAAATTTCTGCCTGCTTTTGATATGAGGTTCTCAGCACGTGCAACTACTCCTAAAGTCATGGATTGCTGTGACCCCTTGAAAAACTCAGCAACACTCTAATCATTCACACTAGCTAGTAATTCATGCCATCTGGGATACGCACATAAATCTTGTACTGGGACAGGAGTGCTTACTGAACCCATGGCCAATGCTGGGACATATGGGCAGCATCTATGTGTCCCCTCCTATGCTTAACCTGGTGAGACCTAAAGTTCTGTAGCCTCTCCATTGACTACACTGAAGCAGAGCAGGTGTGATCCCACCTGCCAAAAGAACAAGCAGATGGGAACACATAAAGGCCGTGCTGCAATATTCTGTATACATGGGATTAAAGGTACATTTGAGGGATAGAAAGCTGGCATGTTTGCCTTTGGGGGGGTTCTTTCAACAAGGTACTTTTGTTACTCATATTCACAAATTGAGACCTCCATGATGTAAGGCCCACAACTAATTTTAGTCAGAACTAAAAACTAGCCAAGACATTTGGGAAAAAATGTTAAATAAACCAACTGATGCCATGGGGACTTAAATCAGTTCAACTAACTTGTTTAGGAGGGAAACACCTTCTTAAAGCAGCATTCCAGAGCAAAAGCAAATGATGTAGTTAATACACACCAACAATAGCTGCTGACGTCCTTACACTGACAAATACTGTCTACCTTCCTAGAGACAATAACATGAAAATTTGAAAAAGAAAAACACAACAGTTACTTTGAAAAACACTTGTCCACTGAAGTGGGATAGGTTCCCTTTACAAAACCTGATAAATTTGCCCTGAATGTTATCTCAAACAAATTATTCCAGCAGGTATAAGGCAGAATAATAAGCAGCAGCTCCCCCGAAACCTTCATCTGGTGAGGAGCATTTTGCTTTAATTGGCAGCAGTTCTGGAACTCTCCAAGGTACATGCAAGACTTCTGGCAGACACTTGATTTTATAACTGAACCCAGTTTAACCGAAAAGTAAAAGCTCATTGGCTAGGAAATGGGATAAGAAGAGTCTAATCCCTAGAGAAAATAAAGGAGATGCTCAGCTCTACCCAGCTGCTGGAAACTCCAGCTATCCTGTGGCATTTGAGAATTCCATTGAGTCTGTCATCTCCAGACTGATTAAGGACTCCTGTAATAAGCAGTGAAATCTTTCCCAAAGAGTTCTTATTGTTCTTACAAGAGAAACCTTCTGAACCTAGAAATGCAATGGAGATATTTGCAATTTGTTCACTGGCTGCCATGACACTTGTCTCCAGAAAAGAGTCCAAGAACCCCAGATTTCTGCAGGCAGGGTACTGTTGCAGAGGTGATTCTTGTTCACGTTAAGATGTTGAATGAAAAGGTGACAGCACATTACAGCATTTTAAGGAAGAATCAGAGCCTTTCCTATTAAAAAGAGAATGGAAGAACACAGTTACTAAGTGGTGAGGATAAAAGTGGATTACATAGAAGATCCTCTGAGCCATGAGCCTCATCCAACAGTGACTGGAGTCTTTCCAGTGACTTCTGCAGGACTTAAATAAAACCTTTATAACTTTAATGAACCATTTCAGTCTTTTCTGGCCTTTCTTCATGTAGTATTACGTATTGTTGAAAGAAGAGAGAAGACTACTACACCACCACAGTCAGGGCAATTGGTGACAAGTTTCTTATACATCCCCCTCACTCTCACAGAATACAAATCAATAGTATGTACTTGGAAAATTATTCAAACTGACAGCTGAGCTGAAATCCTCAACATTTAGCCTACCAAAGGATACAGGCCAAGATCAGTTTGAACAAGAAGAACAATAAATAAGTATTTCTGAGCTCTACCTGTGCGTTAGAGCATCAAATGGGAACTTACTTTCCTCATTAATCACTCTATGGATACTGTCCAATAAAAAGGATATCTTGTTTTCTGCAGAGCATTAGAAAGGAAGATTTCATATGACAGGTAAGGGGACTAAAATCCCAGGCCTGGCTGAGATACAAATGCGGGTAAACTGGCAAGAATATCTCAGCTTGGAAATTGGAGGACTATTTCTAGCTCTGAAGAGACTGAGGTTGCAGACAAATTTGCAAAGAGAGTAACAGAGGAAAAAGGTGACCTCTGATGCAGTTTTAAAAGTATAAGATGAAAGATTGTCATTCAACTCTGAGCAACGGGATTTTAAGAATGGGGGACGTCCCTTCAAATCCTGTTTTTAAATTATCTCAAGCAGAACAGATGTCAGGAGACCCACATAGATTTCAAGTACTTCTTAAATAAAGACACTGCTAAGCACTGAATGAAAAGCAAATCAAAGTGAAATACCAGCTCCAGGCTTCTGAAAGACTGGTGCAACCTGTCTTCAAACAGGATGTGGGAGCACCAAGACGCAGGGTGTTACTTGAGTTAGGACTAGTCCACTGAGTGAGCAACTAGTTCATCCCAAGAGCAGGGCTTGCACTTTAAAAGAAGTTCCTATACTGAGGTCGGTTTATCTCTCTCTGAGCAAAATTTCATGATGGAAATCTGAAAGCTTTCCTGATCCAAGTTTCATTGAAATTAGCATATCCTTGTGATAATCACCCTGTGATAGAGAGCTGCCCTATCTTCACTCACTCTAGGTATCATGTACGTCAATAAAATGCTAATTGTTTATCACATTGAATTAAGTTGTTTACATTAAGATAATGTTCCTATGTTGAAAAAGTAGCATTTAACAAAAAAGCTTTGAAAAAAACTGAATTGTTACGACCATGACAGAATCAGGGATGAGATGCTTGGCTAGACATTTCTGGATGTTCTTTATATCAGAATCCTAAGCTGACTAAGTCACTGGCCAAAAGTGGAATAAAGGATTTTACCATTTCATGCCAATAGTAACTGTATACTCTTGCATCATTATATGGTACAATAGCTAAGAGTTGCTGACAAAAGATGGGGCCAAATATAGAGCTAATTTGGAAAAATCATACATTGTTTCCCTCAGAGAGACACAAAAAGGAAAAGGAAATAAAAGAGAGAGCACAGGAGGAAACACAAAAAAAATATAGACCACTTAATATTTTCCCTCTGTGGTGGGTTGACCCTGGCAGGATGCCAGGTGCCCACCAAGCTGCTCTATCACTCCCTCCACAGCAGGACAGGGTGGGGAAAGAAAATAAGATGGAAAAAAACCTTGTGGGTCAAGATAAAGGCAGTTTAATAAAGCAAAAGAAAAGGCCATGCATGGAAACAAAGCAAAACCAAAGATTTATTCTCTACTTCCCATCAGCAGGTGATGTCCAGCCACTTCCCGGGAAGTACGGCTTCAGTATGCATGGCAGTTGCTCTGGAAGACAAACGTCATAATAACAAATGCCCCTCCTCCTCCTTTCTCTTAGCTTTTATTGCTGAGCAGACCTCGTATGGTATGGAGTATCCTTTGGTCAGTTTGGGTCAGCTGTCCTGGCTACGTGCCCGCCCAAGATCTTGCCCACCCCCAGCCTACTGGTGAGGGGGAAATGTTGGCGAGACAGCCTTGATGCCGTGCGAGCCCTGCTCAGCAGCAGCCGAAACACTGGTGTGTGACCAACACCTTTCCAGCTACCAATACGAAGCACAGCACTATGAGGGCTGCTACGGGGAAAGTTAACTCCATCTCAGCCAGACCCAATATACCCTTCTTTGAACAACAAGCAGGAACGAAGCCAGCCTTTCAAATTCACCTTGCCAGAAGTGAATAAGATAAATGTCTTAGATCAAACTGGCAAATTAGCACAATCCAAGCCCAATTTTTGTTCCAGTTCAAGGTAAACTGATCTACAGCTTATTAGGTTTTATTACCTGGAACAAAACACAGCAGCAAGGAGATTTTTTTGTTGTTATTATTATTATGAAAACAGAGCCACATCTACCTTAAAAGAGAAAGGTGCATATAAAGCAATTCTTATCAGCTTTTTTTTTTTTATGTATTAGTTTTCTTTATTAGATTTTCCTCTTTTAAATTCCAGTCATCTGTGTACCATAGCACAGCACCAGCCTAAATGGTTGATATGAACTGTACATACTCCAGGCTCTTGACTGTGACAGGGTCAGCTTGCCCCTTTCTGTTATACTGGGCAGCCAAGCACCAAGCAGTTCCCAAGGCCTTAGCAACTGGAATAAGACATTAAAAAAAAAAAAAAAAAAAAGACATTTAAGCCTTGGCTTTACAGCAAATTACATTCTCCCCCATTTTCCTTATCCCCTGCTAACTCCTATGACAATAATTAGCCGTCTCTCTTGCTCTCCTACAGGGACTAACAGCCTTATCACCTCCCGCCTTGAAACATCCTCCTCTGCTCAGCAGGTAGTAACTGCCCTATTCACTCAGTTTGACTACCCAGATAATGTAATAAATTAAACTCTGAACAATTGTTTCTATCCTGTAACATGCTGAAGGCTGATGACTCTCAAAAAGGCCTCGTTTGCTCTAATACACGTCATTTTTTTCCTGCATATGTCAACTAGTCTCATAAAAAAAATATGGTCTTTCTCCCCAAAAGACTTGCTTCACTTGTGGTTATCACAACTATCAAAATCCTAACACAAACTTTTATATCAAGAAAAGGAGAGTTTATTATTGCACCTACGTGCTGGATTAAATATTTACAGACTGAAAGTCTTTAGAAATGTAGAGAAAGCCAACTGAAATCAATGGAAAAACTGTCATTTAAATGGACTTTATTTCAAGACCTTGATCGAGGCAACACACTTAATTTCATCCAAAACAATCCTGTTATACCATTCAGCGACAATAAAATGCGACCTTAAAGTGGATGCTATTTATATAGACTTTCTTACTATTCCACACTGAAGGTAGGATGTGATGGAGACTCATCTGAAGACCCAGAGAGCAGACAGGAAGATAAAAGAAACCATAAAAAGCTATTCTTACAGGAACCAAATATTTCTGGAATCTGAGTTCACCTGCCTTATCTAAAGAACAGCAAATTTAGTTCTCTTTTTAATGTACGTGTGTGCCTCACACTTTCATTAAATAATTGCATAAAACTTTTTTTTTTAATAAATTCAACGTAGCCCTATAGCAAGTTGTGAAAACTGTCACTAAACAGTTCCAACATTTTTTATTTATGATTCCTATAGTCTGATTGCTGTGCAAAAACTAATAAAAAAAAATAATTAACTCCTGGTTCTCCAAACCCTAGTAGGGGCCTTCACAAATCACCAGGCTGATATTCACAGATATATCAAATCTTGCAATAGCACTTTGGTAGTATGAGACATGTAGACAAGTAAATTCTTCTCAAGATGAAGGTATCTCAAATCAGCTTGATAAAATAGCATGTTTGGATTCTCTATAAAGGGAATGAATTATTAGTTTACATTCTACTGTCACTAGGTATCTTTCCTTGCTCTTTGATGCTGGCAATTGGTTATTTCCCTGAGGCACTACAGTGATGCATTTACATGTCACCACATCCCTTGCTGTGCTGAATTGTCACTCCCAGATTCAACATGGCAGGCCAACGTAGAAATTCAAGCACATCTGAGGGCTGACAACTTCTGCCTTACAAATATCCTGCACTGCTCTCAAGTCATTGCAGGGTTTGCTCTGCTAAATAAAAATAAAACTCCAGTTCCTATTAGCTGATGGTAATGGAAGGGAAAGGGGGATAGGGTTTTCCTTAATTTCAGTGAGTACATAGGATGGAGCATTAAGATCAAACACAGCATCTTTTCATGACCTCTTAATTTGGCATCACAAATCAGTGACACACAAGACGACTTAAGACCCTGGCCACAGGTCACATTAAAGAAGTTTCTAAAGGTGTGACCTGAATCTAGCAGTAGGTAACCACTGGTGGCCAGGATACTATAGCTATTTGCAGGATGCTATAGCTCGTTTTCTCTCCTCTTAACTACTCCCTCAGTCAGATAGTTGGTAATTCTTAATAGATTTCGCTTACTACTACTTGTCCCATCTCCTCCTGCATCTACATACACTCTTAACAAGCACAAAGTCTTTCAACAAGGACCTTCGCCATCCCAGGTATCAACAGGTCAAATATCCTCCTGTGAAGGACAATTCCCCTTCTGCTTCTTGTAAATGTGGCTCCTACTAACATATTTTCCTGTCCCTAACTACTTGCCCAAGAAGCAGGAGTAACTGCTGTACAATTTCTCATAATGGGCAGTCTGCACTACTTTTATGCTGAGAAGACAGCTAGTAAATAGGGCAGATCTTTAGATTATTACTTTAAAGCATTTTCTGAGGTTTCCCAAGGGTCCAGCCCTATGACCATGACAGTGGTAATTACAGAAATTTGACTTCTCGTAACCTCTTGCAATTAAAACCAGTGATCACTTCAGAGAACAAAGAAAAGATCCCCTATCATTTCTCCCACACTTAATGACCTAGGGCAGAAAAAAAAAATCCACAACAAAAACCGCCACAACATGCCATCAGGGACAGAAGAAACCCCAGAGAGAAGATAGGTAGCCTGTCCAAATAGATAGGGCTACCATGTAGACAGGTTAAGTATCAGCCAATATAAAAATGGAATTGTGAAGGCAAGTTCCAGTTCAAAGAGACAGGCTGCCTCGTTATCTTGAGATGTCTTCTCAAGGGGATTTACTGCAAGTCTGACAACTGCAAATGAGTTACAGAAAAGAACAGGCGGAATGATAATCACAGCCACCACCCAAGAGTACGATACATACTACGGTATTCTGTTATTGACAACCTGTAGTTTCTTCCTCGGACTTTAAATGCAGCTGATTTGGGACCATTATTTATATGGATGAGGAACTACTTCATAAGAGGAAATCTATGCCTCCAAAGCTGATGTGTCATTCTTCTACTTGTGTGAAAGATGTCAACAATAAAAAAACCAAAGCTGATGGGTGTGAAAACCCTTAAGTTTGGCTCACTGACTGTGTGAACATTCACAAAGGCACAGAGAATGAAGCAGAGACTGAGTGCTGAAGTCTTCCTCCCTTTTGGAGGCAAAACCTAGTGCCTCTGAGCATTAATGGCTTTCTAATCCCAAACCAGCCAGTTTGTCCTCAAAAATCTTTTGTTAGGAGACAAAGGTATTTTGGGGACTAACAACGCAGAACCATCTCTGGTGATCTCCAGCTTGTGGGGAGGGAACACAAGTACACAACACATTGTTGGAAGAAGCGATTCCAAGTCCATGCTATATTTAGTTATTCTTCTGTGCTCTTCCTTTTATTGCATTTCCACTCCTGACAACCTTAGCAACTACAGAGATGCAAAGCAGAGAAGCTTGCAGGTCCCCGGGGATATGGATTGTTGCTTGAAAACCTCAATGAACTTTGAGTAAAAGCATTTAGTGTAGAGGAAGTCTGGCAGGCAAAAGACTGCATTTAGCAAGAACAAGTTATTTTAATTTGAGTAAGTAAATTGCTAAGGAGTTGGGAAGAGCAGGAAGATGGGAGAGGGAGATCAGCCTGTGAAAGCTGGAATTACCTGAGAGTTGCTAAAGGATGGAAAGAGCTGTGATGGAAAAGATGTTGGAAAACAGATTTAGAGGGGCTGTTTCCTATAGAAGGATGTTATCTAAGATTATGAGGCACTGTGAGTGTGACAACCTTTCCATGCACTTTGCATACACAAGCATCACAGACACAGCACATAGCAGCTCATAAATCTTGCAAAATGCAGTACAGCAGCCAGCTTTAGAAAACTATTGCGTTAAAATCATCACTTCTGTGAGGGAGATTGAAAGATGGGGGCACATCCCTGCTACCTTAAATTGACGGAAGGAGCAAGATTCCTAGACCTTCGATCTAGCATTGGCTGAATCAAGTATTGTGATAACAGGGTTTCATTGCTTGGGGCCACGTTATACCCAGACAATACCCTTCAGAGAAAAAGCAGATTACAAAGTTTTTCTTTTCCCCTTTAGGAAGGCCTTCCCATTACCCAGCTGGCAAAACAACCAGCTGTTTAATGACCTAAGCAGCAGACCAGGGCTCTTTGCTCCCCTTCGAAAGTAAGCTGAGGGGAAGAGCAATTTAACACAGTTCGTAAGATTTGTGCCTTAGAGTCCTGAGTCAGAGCAATCAAACTTGAGGTTATTAAAGCAAAGTCTCTCAGTCCCAGGCTAGGGGATCATCCTGGAGGCAGTTTTGACTGCTAGCAACACAATTCAGGACTTCTCACCCATTCCCTTTCCATTTTCCATTTCCCTGTACATTCAGCCTCACCCTAGGCAGGGAAAGTGAGGAAAGGAAGGACTTCTTGTGGTCTTCTGGTTTGCTTTGTTGTAGCTTCAGTCTGTTTATACACAATTGATACAAACTAGAATATGTCATGAGACCCAGAACCAGTTTCACCTCCACATTCTCCAAAGACACAGTATTAGCCAAAAGGCGTATATCAAAGCAAGGTGCAGCAGTGAGGCACAAGTTGAACAAAGAGCTAAATTATTTACAGTTTGTCAAGGCTGCATGGGTGTGTACTGTTCTCACAAAATAAAATGTTCTTTATTTTGCTCATGATATATTTAAATATATCTGTAATTTTGGACATTATTAGGTGTAAAGTTACATTTACGTGTTATGTTAGTAGGCTGGATAAGGCCATAGTTCTTTTTGCTTTACCTCTACCATCCCGTATTTAGACACTAGTACCAGGCCAATGGTTCTCAACTCCCAATACACTGAATATAAGGGGCAGCACAAAAGGAAAGCATTTCCAATAATAAAAGAAATATTTATTCCTCTCTATAATACCAAATCAAATAGCAGAATAAAATTTTGCTACTACTGTGTGTGACAACAGTGATGAAGAATGGTTCAGAAAATAAGATTTTATCTGAGTTAACCAGGAAAAAAAAGTCTCTATGAATTCTATCACACCATCAAAAAGACACATTTTAATATTGGAAAAGGAATTGAAAAGTTTCTCCAAACAAATTCTAATACACCTGGGAAGTCAGAGAAATGTATTAATTTCCACATGTGTCTTTCAATAACCGTCACCACAGCAGACAACGCTGGCTGGCGTTAGCCTCAGCAATTTCATTTTAACAAGCTAATTATGCCCATAGCTATCTAAATCTGAACTCCACTCATTCAGTGCAGCCAGCAGCATCAACAGCATGAAAGTAAAGAAGGAAAGCATACGTTATTGTTTCTTACCACAGTATAGATCTGAGGTTTGCGTCTCTTTGCCAGGTCAATTATATTGACTCCGTTGTAATAAAGGTTCTCAATGCATCCATGGAAATTTTTCCTCTGAAAGGTTCCTGGTTTGCCCGGGACAGGAATCCCTCCAAAACTGAGCTTTTGGAAAGAATAAGAACAGTATTTAGTTATCACCCCAAAAGCAAGAGGGCTGAGTCCCCCTCCATGCAGCCAGCCGGGATATTATTTAAGAACCAAGTCACAATAACAGCATCACCTTGGAGCATGGAGCAGGGCCTGGCTGCCCAACAGAGCAATTACAGGCTGCAGAGCTTTACAGCTGTCAGGGAAACGCTGCTGCTGCAGAGAGCTCACTAATTTGGAAACAGCTTTTAAGTGCCTTGACACACCACTTCACCAACCTAGTACCATCAAGCCCCCCACCCAGGAACACCCAGCGCACAAGGTAACATTCAAATGGCCTCCAGCCCACAGCCCCCACTGGCCTGGAGGCTGCCACCCAGCAGCGGACCACAGCGGCCGGGAACTGCTGAGCAATGGGGGAATAAAATCATCCTGCCCACGGAGCACTGGGTTTACCTGTGAGCTGGAATCGCCCCTTTCCACCAAGCTTGTATCTGAACAGTTCTGGTTTCAGCTAGTGCAGGGTAGTATCACACACACAGACTACCCCATTTGCACCTTGCGAGTGTTTTCCCTAAATTTCACTGTGGTTTGGGTCTTTACAATATTTGTAGGGGGTACTTGGGACTGAGGAGTGTAATGGAGAAGTTCGGCAGGTTACACATTTAAACAAAACTTCTGCTCTGCTGTTGTCTAAGTACTGAAAGATTTTAGTATTGTGCAGATTACAACTCATCACTTAACTGGAGGGCTGAAAGCCCTGGGAGGACAAAAAGCCTAAGAAAATAAAGCTTCCAAAATCCATGGAGCATAATTACTTTAGATTCCTAAAGAAAAAAAAAAGAAAGGGAAAAAAAAAAGAACAAAACAAACAAATCCCACAACCCAAAAAACTTCTGATAATCCAATTTTCATTTTCCACATGACCCAGCTCATTTCTAATTAGCTCCACTGGCCTTTTTGGCAAAGTCTTACTGGTGGTACTGCTGGGTTTTTATTCATTTTTCCCATCACAGCCAGCAGCATCATGAGTGATATAATGCAGGTGGGGATCCTGCAGCCCCCACACTTCACAGTGCTTCCAGCACATCAGGAGCTGTGCTGCAATCCTGCTGCATCCACTGCAGCAAGGGCATGCACTGCTGTGCGGCACCACTTACACGCTGACGGCTGCTGGAACCTGGTCAGCCTTATCCCTCTGTCACAGCTCTGAACAGCTCCCCTCAGCTCATTATGACAAAAATAAAGGGAAATTTGGGGGTTATTTTTCCTCCCACCTAACAAGCTGGGATACATAAGCAAATGAAACCTCCCTGGATAACCTTGAAAGCACTTCTTTGAATACAAGTCCTTAATGAACTTGCACCTTAGTTGTATTAATTGATCACTTCAGAGAAATAAAGAGTGATCAGACTGCTACTTTACATCACTTACAGGTTTGTTATTGGCATGAATGCTTATGTGGTAGCAATGTTTTTTTCCAGTGAGAATCATTAATTCTTCCTTAAAACACCAGACTTTCCTTCTTTCATGTTCTATTCTCTAAGTCTCCTGCTTAGGGACTCTGTACTGGGTTTCAAAACCAGAAGAAAAATCAATACCAATTATACCACTCCATTATTAAGAAAACAGTTTCCTTTGTGATTGGCAATAATTTTAATTACCAAACTAATGGTTTTATTACCCTCAGTGAGGCCTTTAATCCCTGAAGTGTGCTGAGATAAACTTTCAGTAGACTGTATTGCTGTAATGTTCAACTGAAAGATTGCTTCAGTGTAAATAGAAAGAAAACACATTGTGTGAAAAACTAAGCACCAGGGGCCAGGACTGAGTGCCACAGAGGTCAGTGAGTGATGCTGATTTACACCAACTGAAGATCTTCTCTACCATGCTCCCTGTTTTGGAACATCTGGAAAAATGTTCCGCAAATTACATTGGAGCCTGAGTTTTCCCTAATTGGCATCAACCTTGTAGCAGGAAGCAAGGAATTTTATTACTTTGAAATTAGGAAAGCTGATGACTCAATCATTTGGCTTTTCTCAACTCCATTTGAAAAGTAGTTACAGCTTTGGCCCTTGCTAGTTCAGTCTGAAGCTGTTCCAGAATCTCACTGCTCAAATATGCTGTCCTTACTAAATGTGCTCGTGATTTGGTGCAGTGGTGCCAGGGGACAGGTACCACTCCTTCTACCCTGCTTTGTGAAATGCAAAGAAGGAAATTTCAGCTGGAACATGAGAGGAGCAGAGAGCAGGCACCTGCCACTGCCGAGCTGTCTGCATTTGTCCCTTGGGTGTGCTGGGAATTGATCCTTTCCAGAGAAATGAATCCGAAGTGCAGAGGGGAAACTTGTGGTCTCTTAAGCAATGAACCATGCCAGCTCAACGCATCCAGACAGAGTGATGGCTCTGACTGTGCAAGCATGACCCTGTGCCTTGTGAGCTAGCAAGACTTGGTAGACAAATGCATGGGGATAAAAATTAACATGGGTTATTTGCACTCAGGTGTGCATTGGTGAGGGAAACAGATGAGGAACTGCCTTGCATATGGATGTAAAAGTTTAAGGTATTTTATCAGCCATAAGCACTGAACTGCTGGAGTGATATAAACTGCACTCTGCCACACCTTGGCCTCATGACAGGGGATCATACCAGCCTCAGGTTTCGTGGGCAGCCAGGATGTTTCCTCTGCTCAGCCCTCTCTTGGCTGAGCTGCTCTGGCTCCCTAGACCAGTATACTCTGCATCGCAGCCCCAGATGTGAAGGGACCTGGGTCAGAGTTAGTTGTCTTGACAGTCATGCTGAGGGTCTTCCGTTCCTAGTGGCAAGACAATGGTCTTTACCTGCTCATCTTTATGTGGAGGGCTATAAACCGAGCAAGTGGTGGCTGCATAGAGGCACAACTCAGAGCTGGTATCCCCACGGTCATGTCAATAAGATGCAGGGATGGTGTGCAATGATCCCATTAAAATCATACTGGAGATGATGACACAGCACTTCTCCGTACAGATTAGTGTGGTTGCTCTCTGAAGATTTGACTAGAACCCAGGCTATACCTTTGAGTTTAGCTCAAAGTCTGCTGTACTCTGAAGTGTAAGCATAATCCAATGCATATTTGCCCAGAGACTAGCCATTTTCTGCGACTGTCGTACACAGAGTTGCACTGACGTAGTCCATGTTTGTTAACCATGAAAGGAGCTCTCTGGGAAGGATATATTACATAAATATCTTTGCTGGGTGGTGGTTTTCCATCACATTCATCTTATACCAATTCAGCCTCATCTCCCAGGTTATAACCTAAAGGGCTTCACACACCTCATAATCAATATCCAAGTGATCTGAATCCCCCTTTGTTCGGAAATGCTGGGTGTGCTTGTCCACCGTGAAGTTCACTTGCTTGTTGAAACGCTCTATGAGAACTGAGTGCCAGTGCTGATCATCCAGGAGGCTGCCCAGGGTGACGGATGTGTGGCTGTTACTGAAGTGCAGGTTGGAGTCCCCTGGAGAGGCAGAGACAGGCAGAAGACACCAGAATTACCTCCAGGCCCTTAACTGAAGCGTGGGGACTTAAGGGGAGCATAGAGCAGCGCTCCTAGATGCAAACTAGAGCTCTGCCCGTCAGAAACAGACCCTTGTCAAAGCTTGCCTTAGATTCTTTGGGTCTCTTATTCATATATCTGTGTATACATACGCACATGCACACATACACACTTTTTTTCCCCCCTGAAATCCTTATGATAAGCCAGGAGGTTTTCCCGATGCTGCACCCATACATTGCAGCACACAGGGGATCGCCACTCTGCCTGTGCCCTTGGTTCTGCTATGCATTTGAGGCCCTGGTGTTTTAAGAGCTCCCTTCAGGTTGCACCAAAATCCCCTGTCTATTCACATTAACAGATCACTCCTGACACTTCAGTTTCGACTATGTACTTTTTGTATTTTAACAAGAAAATTGCATCTGTCCATTTTCAGACAAAAAAAGCCACAAGTCAGTGAAGCAACATGAATGCGAGTGTTTTGTTCAGCTCAAAAAGATTCTTAAACCTGGCCTAAATCTCCAAAAGTTTAGATCAAGAGTCATAAAAATATTTAGGCCCTAACCCTGGTGATTTCAAGCACTCTTCTGTTTTCCAGTTGGCTACACGTCTGAACACTTCAGAGCCTCTCACTGAAAGGGAGTATGTGTCCTTTTTTTATATTCCAGCAGAATGGAGAGAACACATACTCCAAAACTGTCAGGCAAGATGCAAGCAGATTCAAGAACAGACATCAAAACCCTTGCCCATGACATATGAATGCACACAGAGGACTAGAAATGGCTAAAATCTGTACTGCTGAAAGAAAAAAAAAATCTTCTTATCTCAGACTATGAGACTATTCACAACATCATTTCCTCTGGAAGAAGTAACATAATATAATTAACTATAGTATATTCTTATCTTAGTATGAAACATTTGTAAGAGGACTACAAATCCATAGAGTCAAAGAATCCCACATTGAGAGGCTCAGGAAGTAGCTACTTGGTCCAAGTAACATCCAAATACCAAATCAGAAAAATGCTGCATTATCATTTCTAAACAAAAAGAAAGAAAATACTAGCTGGAGACTAAACAATTAAGGAGGTTATGTAAGAATGAAATCCAAGAGCTGTGGAAAATTGTTACTAACATTTAAACCAAACATAATTAAGTAGGAAGGAAAAAATGCAGAAAGAATTATCTACAAATTCTGTTTTAGTACCTCCACTTTTCTCTGACTAGTTTATGATTTCTTTTAATTACCCAAGTCACAAACAGGGGACTGAGATACCACACCATTGCCTGCTTTATCTGTTCTAGACAAACTTCTTAGTGTCCTGGAATTGCTAGTCTGACATCTGCCCCTGCTAATACTATACACTACTAGATGCTAAATCTCCCATTTTTATTAAAACCAGCCTTGGCAGTCTAAGCACCACGTACATGAACTGCAAACAGCTCAGATTACTTTATCGAGCAAAGTTATTAAGATTGAGAGTGGCAGTGAAAAATGTGGACCTTAATTCCCTCCCCTCCTTGCCCACACCCTCATGGTAAACAATGGGAGGGCTTTTGGTTCACCTTCCCATCTGGATGGGCCACTGAGGCTTTCAGACCAAGTTCAATACCCAGACAGGGTAAGTGCAGCTCCTGTGCTGACCGAAGTACAGCAATGCAGGCGTGGAAACTTCTGCCCAACTCAAACCCCTCAGTATGAGAAACGTGAGTTGGCAGGGACTGCTGAGGCCAGTACCACGGGTCACCCACAGATGAAGCTAATGAAGATTTTGCAATAAGGCTGGGAGAGGGGGTATGATCACTCCTACTACGGTAGCTCCTGCCATTATCAAAGTGCTTTAGTGCATTCACCAGGAAAAAGCAAGCATCCTTCTACAGAAAGAAATTAAGCCAGCCTTTCATCTGTCCCTCTGATCCAATATAATCACACAGTGATGGCCTTCCAGATACTCAGTTTTCAACTGAAACCATCTCCAGAAACAAAGCAATACAAGTGTGCATAATGTTTTGACCAGAGTATTTTCATTTAAGTTCTGTATTCTCAGCTCAGTTCTGATCACAGAATGGAAAGAATAAGATACAAACCAAAAATAAACCTTCTGCACTCCAAACCAAACTTCCTGGGAATGCTATTCTTAAAAATCATAACGATAAAAAACGAGGAAGGGGAAGAAAGTGAACTTTTTTTTTTTTTTTTAAATCACTGCTGGAATGTATCATCAAAGCTCTGAACTTCAAAAGTAGTCATTGAGCAGCTCAGCCTTGGTCGGCACTAGTTAGAAGAGCCAGGTCTCTTCTTGGCTCAGCTATCATGTCCTGCATGACATCAGTCAAGTCTATTCTCTTTTGCTTCCCCCTCCACCTTCTCTGACCAGCATTTAAGCTGTGAGCTGTCTGATGCACGCAGCATGTTTTGTTGATCTCAGCTGGAGTTTTTAGATACTGCCTAATATAAACAATAGATTTATAAAAGCAAACCAAGACAATGCTCGTTACAATAATATGTGAACCAATAACCCTAATTACCCTTACCCAGGTTGATGTGCAAGGAGAGCTTCCCTTTCTGCAGTTCCAAAGTAATGTAGTCTCCACGCTGTCCTTCTCCATGGAATAAGACTCCATCCCCCTGCATGCTCTTGAATTTCAAGGAAACCACATCTTTGAATGTGCTCATAAGCTTCTGATTGAACCTGTAGAGGAGTGAGCTTCTGCCATCGAAGTCTGCAATATCTGACTCTGGGAGAAAGAAGATGGAAAAATGAAAAGGAGGGGCAGCTTCAGGAGAGGGACTGTATTTTTTCAGGATCTTTTCAAATATCACTTGGAGCCAGGTATTCTCAGAAGCATACATCCACAGGATGTACATGGTATCTGGGCAACCACATTTCACTCATTTCCAGTCCTCTCCTGTCTGGGGAAAGGGAACACTAGGATAAAACCAGAACTCCTCTGCACTGCCCTCCTCTCTCTCATGCAAGACTGCTTTCTCACTCAACTTTTTAGAACAGAACAGGTGCCTTCCATCATACTCGGATCTCCAGAACATCCCCTGCCACATGTGCTGTTTGCCTGAAACACACCCAGGATGTTATTTATTACTTTGAACACTTCAGTTCTCGCTCCTCTTTTTGTAGCTTCACAAGCATCTGTCGAGCTGCTTCTGTGTGTCGGCCATGCCTGCATTCACCTCTGCATCCAAATAAGCAGCACCTTAGCCTCTGAGGGTTGGCTGCTTGTTTGTGATGGGCATTTATCAACCATGTTTCTGCATGCAAATTGACTAGGCTGGCAGGAATAGTCAAGCATCAATTCAAAAAGCTTTTGAAGGGATTTCATGGGAACTGGGCATCTAAACTGATTATACACCTTTGAAAATCCTATTAGAAACATATTTTCCCCTTCAGCCAGCCTCCAAAACCCAATCACTGTGATAGGAAACAAGCTTTCAATTCTTCAGTTGCAATTAATATTTCCTTTGGCAGCAGCAGCCTTTGCTTTATAAAGTGGTATTTTAAGCAAAATATATTTTTAATAAACTTAAAAAAAAATATATATATATATAAGCAGAACATTTCAGGTAGCTTTAAATACTTTTAACTAATACATTGTATTCAAAACATGTGACCAATGTATGTAAAATCAATTCCAATTTCTATCCAAATGCAATTTGGCATAAATTATGGATAAAATATCTACTTGTAAATAATAAATCTGTCAATTGGTATTTCCTGTTGTTAAGAAAAATATTAAGAATTAAAACCACCAGACGATGAAGAATCTGAGCAAGGGTTTACTAAGCTACATAGGTACTGGGATACATGCATAAAGACAAAGAATACCTTCATAGTAACTAAGAAGAAAGAGCATAGACTATCTTTGTTTGCAAACCATGTGTATTAATGATAATCCAAAGCTACCAGTTTTCCATTTTCTTTTGAAAAATAACTGAAAAGTCCATATGCAAAACAATCAAGACCTCCAGGTCAGCAACTGCATTGTCATTAAAGTTGGTGATTTAAGTCATCTAAGCTCCCTTGAGAGTTCTTCTATCCTTTTGAGCGTTAATGGTAGTTTCATTTGTTCCTCTTTAAAAACAAAAGTAATAAGAGTTGGTTTTTTTTTTTCTTTTTTTCTTCTTTAAACTGGGCCATTGATAACTTCTGCATGTCAATATGACAGTTTATACAGAAGTTTGATGGCACACTTACAAACTTGCAGGGAGCTCAAAATTTAAATTTGATGCGAAATTCTGTCACTCCAAAACTGATTCCATTCCAAATCAGAAGTCAACTGATTATTTCTTATGAGAATAAAACTACAAAGAAATTCAACCCTGGGAAAAATTCACTCCAGAATAAACTAAGACCAACTTCTTCTCTGTGATGCCAGAATTAGAACATGCTGTTTAGCATCATACGTGGAACAGTTGTTTGTTTAGGAAGTATCATGAATATGAAAGTATTCACGCCATCTGCTTTTACTGGTTTTTTACTTCTAAATTAGGTGTTCAGAAACAGCTCCTTAAGAATTGCTGATTTCTTTCTATTGACACCTTGACTGCCAGTTTCTATAAAGGGAATTAAATTCATAGTTTAGTTCTTATGAATTTCCCCTAGCTACATTAAATGCTTCAATTTGTTTAAAGTAAATTGCAAGTGTATCATAAAAATGGTTTCATTTTAACACAGGCAGGAATTAGAAAATAGCTTATAAAGAAGTTACAGTTTTTGATTTCCAGTGCATTTTGCAGTTAAAGTTGATTTTCCTCCAAGCTCTCAAAACCAAAGATACTGTAAGAGAGCTCTGATTCAATGTTGCCATAATAGCAGCCTTCTTTTCTTCTTCTTCTTAAGATCCAAGCCTTCAACCAGTCTGAATTCACACTTAAGTCCTTGTTTTAACTCTCCTCTAAGCCACAGCATAACACACAATTTCTTGAAGAGCTCTACCACTGACATTTACAGAGTATAACACAAAGGAAAACCTGTTTCTGAGAAGTTCTGCTTCACTAATTATCAGTTGTGAGTACACTGGCCAATAAATAGCTCCAAACAAAATGGGAATATGTCAAATAAATGCTAACACTGGCAGCCAAAAGTCATTAGTGGCAGTTTGCATGACAACAAATCGTTGGCTTCCTGTTAAAAATTGAAAGATATAGCACAATTCTAATTCAGTCACTCCAGAAAACCTGCTTGTTTGCTTAGTGTTTATTTAGTCCATGTTTGTCCATAATCCACTCGCAGGAAGAGAACAAGGATCAGAAATGTTACAAGTCTCAGCAAATCTGTAGGAATAATAAACTAAAACACAACATGTAGTTTCATTTTGCACTGTCTGCTGGTTTACTTATGCTCCCTGAAGACAGACTTCACTCAGGCTGGGTACTTTTCTACCCTGTCCTCATCAACAAGGCTACAAAACTCATCAAAAGTGAGATCGGGCAAAAGACGCTTCTTTCATGTTATTCCCCACTGACCAACAACTTAAGCAGATGCCTCTGCTGTAAATACATACAGAATCACAGAATTATTTAGGTTGGAAAAGACCTTTAAGATCATCGAGTCCAACCATAAACCTAACACTGCCAAGTCCATCACTAAGCCATGCTCCTAAGTGCCACATCTACACATCTTTTAAATACCTCCAGAGATGGTGACTCAACCACGTTCCTGGGCAGCCTGTTCCAAAACTTGACAACACTTTCAGTGAAGAAATTTATCCAATCTAAATCTGCCTTGGCACAACCTGAGGCCATTTCCTCTTGTCCTATCATTTGCTACATGTGGAAAGAGTCCAACACACACCTCACTACAACCTCCTGTCAGGCAGCTGTAGAGAGCAGTAAGGTCTCCCCCGAGCCTCCGATTCTCCAGACTAAAAAACCCCAGTTCCCTCAGCCACTCCTCATAAGACTTGTTCTCTAGACCCTTCACCATCTTTGTTGTTCTTCTCTGGACATGGTCCAGCATCTCAATGTCTTTCCTGTAGCAAGGGGCCCAAAACTGTATTCAAGGTGCAGCTTCACCAGTGCCAAGTACAGGGGGCAGGAGTACATACGTACATACGTACTCCTGCTCACAGGTGAAGAAGTTCCCATAAAATAGAAATCATTCATCAAGCTTTTATGAAATTCAGTAGAGAACCAGCACCCCTGGGGCCAGAACATGACATTCCATTTGCATTTCCTTTCCCAACACAGATCCAAACATTAAAGTCACTTGGGGGTGGGTGGAAACACAGGCAGTTAGTTGAAGATGGACTATCAGGTTAATTCAACATTTTTTTCAATTTTTTTTTTTTTTAAAAGGGAGAATGTGATCACAGAGCTCAACCTGTGGGACCAGCTGTGCTGAGAGGAGCCAGGCTGGAAGTAACGCGAGAGCACGGAGTTTACTTGTGCAGCAGTCTGCTCCTGGCAGCAGAAAGGATATACATTCTTATTTACAAAGACAGTCCTCCTAATGATTTTAGAAAAAGTAAACACTTACTTGACAAAGTTATTCCAAAATACAAAAATATCCTCTAGGAACAATTGCAATTTGAGACAGGAATTTTTGGTCTTGCATTTACATCAATGAACAGAAGCTTTAACTTCCTGCAGGAGGAGTAGGACTCTTCCTGGTCTGAACAGATATCTCTCCTGGCCAGTCATGCCCTACTGACTTGAGCAAGTCTAAAGCAACCTGACTTCCCTCTCCTTACCCCTCTCAGACATGCAATCCAAAGGATGAATGTGGATGAGCACTTCAGAAGTGACTGTTCTGCTGTGCGGTTTTATCCCTATCGCAAATCTATGTCTGCCTCTTGGTAAGCAATTGTTTGGGTATTTATCTTATGCAGTTGGTTACAAACACTACTGGTCAATGATCATCAGACATTAAGTGGTTCTCTGCAATGCGTTCTTTTCTATCTCACAGGAAGACAAAGGAGAGGATGGAGAAAGGTAGGGAAAAAAAGAAGAAAAAAAAAGAGACAGAGATGAAAAAAGATCCACTAAAAATATCATTTAATCAAAAAGCACAATACCAGATCGTATTCCCTGAAGCAATGACAGCAAAAGATGAGAAATCAGTGTCCTGAACTGCAAATGAAGAACTCGGCTCTCAAAAGCAGAAGATACTGTCTCACACCCTATCATTGCTTCTCCTGCGGTTTCCCAGCCTGTTCACTGCACATACACCTGATTCTGCTGATGCATTTTGAGCTGTTAACCAGTTATAGAATATGATCAGCATCTTCAATGCAGCTATAAATCTTATCCTATAAAAGCAATTGTGTCAGCAGATTTTTTTCCAACACTAAGCTAACAAGACTTTTCCCAAGTATAAAGATATACCCATTCCCCCCTCACTGCCCCCAGCATCAAAAGCAATTGGTTTACCATTTGTCTGAACACATCCTCTATTGCAGCTCTGGTTATCTGTTACAATCACACTGCTTCTGGAAACACGGCTGCAAAAGGACAGTGAGAGCTTACACATACCTCTGCATGGAAATTTCCATTTAACTCATCATAAATCCTTTTCTGAAAGGGAAACATCAACATATATTTTCAGATCAAGATCATCTCCTTCCTATTTCAGTACCTATTTTGAGGATGTGAGATGGAATCTTTACATGAATTTAAAATAAATGTAATTAACTTCCATTTAAATACATACTTTTTGTGTAAGAAAAAGTAAACAACAATTAGCATGTGTCATCTGTGAATTCCAGCTGATTTGACGGCCTTGGAGTGCTTTGTTGCACAGGAACTTTGATTGGTATGGGATAGGGTCAAGCACACTCATGTGTCTGAAAGAGCTTTACTGTAAAAATCATGGTTTTATGTTCCAAAGAAACAAAGTCAACTGGCACCCAATTAGAGGGTGAAAAGGAAAAGGTGGGGAGCGGGGGGAAGGAAAACAAAAAGAAAGATGAAAGCTGTCTTGTTTGACAGAAGTGTGGGGGATAAATTCATAGTAGTAAATTACTTCCAGCAGGAGCAATAAACAACAGTGAGTGCCATTCAGCAGCACAGTGCAATCACATGTTAAGTTAGCCACTTTGGCATCCACTGCACATAGCAGTTAATCACTGATATGATTCTTCAGTATTTTTTGTTACTGTGTCCTGGCAGAGTGTTTGGTGACCTACAAGACCTGATGCCTTCCACACGCTCCCTGCTAAACAGTCATCACTGAAAGCTGCATTTGCCAAAAGTTAGCACAAGGTTGTGTTCCTGGAACCTGTTCAGCAGAGCATGCCGCACAGGACACTCATACTCCAAAAATGAGAGATCAGAACCTTGCGCTGACCCAGGAGTATCACATTCACCTAACCTTGCCATCACAAAAATGCTTAAGCAGCAGCGAAGCCACAAACCTCTCCTACAGCTGTCATCTTCTGCTCAAATATGCAAGGTTAAAAAGGAGCTGATGTGAGCAGAGACCATCCAAGGAACCACAGGCTATTTTACACACCCTGGTGCATCACAGTGAGGTGCTCAGCTGCATGTTTGGCAGTAGTTCCAGGGTTTTAACAGATGTGCAGCAGCACATGAAATTCAGATGGCCTAAGCTGTCAGTGTCCCCAGACTTTTGTTTCAGCCAAACAATAAATGCTGCCACTCACACAAAAAAAGATCTCCAGCTTGTCTGTAAATGAAAACTTTACTTCTGCAGTTTTCTGCTCCAAATATCAATATAAAGCAACTCTGTTTTCAGATCAGGTGCTGTGCTTCTGAGGCAACATTTGCCTGAAAGTGGAATGGACAGCCAGTAGTTCAGCATCATCTGAATTTCAACATGCTTCTACAAGTAGGCTAAGAGGTAGGAATAACCCCGCAGTCACACTTGTATGTTTGTGCAGGATTTGCTTCATATGTGTTCCCCATGCACATGTTCTCTTTTTATCTTACACTTCAGGACTGGATCCAAAGCTAAAATGCTGGTGGAAATCCTTTCTTCAACTTCAGTGGACTTAAGATCAAAAACTTTGGGTTTGTTTACCTATAGAAGCCTTTAACTCATTCCAACAGCTTAAAGAGGATTAGGCATAACTGGGAATTAGGCGCTTACAGGTGAATTTATATCAGCTGCAGCCTTTGGTAAGGTAGGTGACTATAATGCTGTTCCTACTCCCAGTCTCATGTCCTTACTTTCATATAAACACAAACACTTGCATGAAGGGTCATCTCTTAGAGATGGTGCACATTGGGACATTTGTTCTTCTAGTTTCATTTCCTTCCTGGCTTGTCCAACAGCCTGTCTCTTGTGATTTTTATTTTTTTTGGATCATTTTTAAAAACTCTCTTCAAATGATTAATATATTTCTTGTGCCAGAATTGAACATGGTGGATGAGACTGTATGCTGTCAAACGTTACAAAATGCAGTTATGTAGGCGTATACCAGCTCAGGATCTGCTGCAGATAGCCTGTCAGTGTAACAGTAAAGATGACATTTTATAAATGATCAAACATCTTTTGTACAGTGCTGCAGCACCTGGGTTAGGAGTAGCCAAGACCGCAAAACTATATAAGCAAAACCTGTAGACAGGTATTGCTTGGCATATGTAATTTGCCAGGGGGAAATCTGAATGGCACATTTATATAAACGGAATGAATATTTCAACACTCTGTAAAACTTTTATGAATCCCTTTATTTCTTTTGTGGCTTGCTTCAATCTCATACCTTGATTCTGCACAACCATTTTTATTTCCTGTAACTGCAGGGTACAGGACAAAGATGAAGACCTAGATGAAGCTCAAGGAAACTCAGCCTGCAAGTGACTCTGAAGTCTTCTTTGTAACATAGAAGATACGACCACAATCTGACATGAAAGTAGTGCCCGCGTAGTATTTCACAGAGTAGCACCAAAACACATTCAGCTATAAAAGATTCAACCTTCAGTTTCAGTTCTATTTGTTGCACATCTGTTTAGACTATACTCTTCGCTGTAGAGGTTTGGTCATCATTAACAGAAGAAAGCTCTTTGAAAACAGATGAGACAGCTGCTTTGGTATGATGTCATCAAGTGCAGTTGGTTCCTGATTTATAGTTTTCAGTTTCCATGTCCACTGGTAGGGCTGGAAAAGGTCTCTTGCCCTAGTGACTTTCCATTCAGACCAGGCAGTTGCAGGTCTCCACTTAAATGAATGATAGTCCACAGTGCCTGAGCGTCAAAGTAGGTGGAGAAGCAGCATTTAAAAAAAGCTGAACGGATCTTCTAGACCTACACATAGATCTACACATAGACCATAACAAGGATCTTCCTGTGAAACCATGTGAATCAGTCCTACAACCCGAGTGTAGTGATGAGGCCACTAAGAGTCCCAGAGCTGTGACCCTGTTCAACGGGATTGTGTGAATCAAAAGGTTTAAGACAATTACTCATTTATTCCCAAATAGGAGTTTTTCTGCTTATTATCTTACAACCCATTTCTGCACCCAGCAGGAGCAGATGAGGACGTAAGCTAAATGGAGAGATGTACAAGTACAGTAGTGTCACATGATGGTGACTTGTGCCACACCATGTTGAACTTACTGGTAAAATGCTGTTATCCCCTGAACTCTCCACAGCAAAATCTCACCTGTGTCAAACAGTGTCTCAAGTCACACTTGACCATTTCAGAGATAAACCTACAGCCACCTGTAAAACAAATACCGGACTTGTGTTTCCTCATTTGTGGACCTGTTTTTGTTTTGTGCAAGGGAGTAACCTTGGGCCTTTTTCTTTACATTCACACTCTTCCATGGTGACAGGTCATACATCTGCAGCAGTACAATAACTATGTGCCCGAAATGCCCCAAAGGCAACATCTATAGGCTGCTCCAAAGCCCATGTGACAAAGCACTGCAGACCATGTCTTGGAGGATCATCACCACGCGTTATAAAGAGTGCCAAAGAAAACGCTCATGCAAAGGCAGCAGACGAGTTCTCTTCTCTCTGCAGCTATAAAGTCATCAGCCTCAAATAGCAGTACTAGCTGCACAATCCGCGGCACTTCCTTCAACAACCAGTTAACTTGCCTTAAAACCAAAAATGAACTATTTAAGCAAAAGGTGGTACCATTCCCAAATAAAGCCCTGCAAAAGATCCCAAGTAGCTTTGTGCCCTCCAGTGGAGCAGGAGGTTTTGCAGCATCTGACTGCCTTGCGCTAGCAAGCAGCAGCAAATTGCTCTCTGGTGGGCTCAGTTCTGAGAAAGCTTCAGCAGCTGAGCTAGATGGGCCAGCGCATCCCTGAGCAGAAAGGCATGAACAACTACTAAAAAAATAAATGATGGCTACATATTTCACATTACCTTTTAACTCGTAAAACTTGTGCTGGACCCCTCCCACAGCACTGACAGCGTCAACAAAAAACTCTTTGAGAAAATGTGCATTAAGATGTAGCCACTTACTATAGGAGCAGCCGAAGACCTCAACTCTCAGTCCTATTCGCCCACCGACATTCCACTTCAGAGGGATGAAGCGCAAGAAGCGGGCTTTCATGGAGTGCAGAAATTTGTGGTGAACCACACTGTCAGCATTGCTGTTCCCTGTGAAAACCTGGAAGGACAGAGAGCCTTGGTGAGACATTTAGCACTGACAGGTGAATGCAGCACTCTGAATTAAGGCTATGAACTGCCACCCCTCTTCCTGATTCTCAGTCTTATAAATTACTCAAAATTATTGAAATGGACTGTCAAGTTTTCTTTTAACTGCTGTGTCCCTTATGGAGGGAAAGGAGGGAGACAGCAGCACACAGAGCACCTCAGGGGAGTGGGGGGTCGTATACAGGGAGTTACAAAAGCAGGTTGTAGATAGGGATATTAGAGAAGCTGCTGCATAATTTCTCCAAAGCCAGGATATTCCTGCGCACCACAATACTCCATCAGCCCCTAACATACACACAGTCCCTTCAGCACAGTGAAGGATGGGGCCCAGTTTAGTCTTTGGTGCACTCAGGGCAGTAGAAAAAGATGGTCACAAGGCACTGAGGTTGGCCAGAGCCTGGGAAGACGAACAGGAAAGTGTACATCTGGATATGCCACAGAAAACTCAAGCAAGACACAGGAAGAGATGAAAGCCTGAGCCAGTACACGGGAGAGTCAGCATTTTGACTGTGTTTTCACCCAAGAGAGTTAAAGCTTGCAAACAATAATAATTTAACTTTTTTTCTTGCCTATTTGATTAATTGCCTGCAACTGCAAGCCAAAATTAATGGACTTACTTAGAATTATCACTTAACAAGAGGAAATTCTCTCATGGATGAAGAATGACTGCAGGATTTCAAAGACAAACCTGAAGACAAGCATCCGAGCTCTGATCCCGCCTGAAGAATTTCAATTCATCTTTACACCCTTACTGTGTAACATTGGTCTAGGTGTATCATAGACTTCCCTCAATCTTCAGAATATTTGAGTAACTCAGCTAGGATTTAAATTTGAAGCTAACAGTTTTGTGAAACATGAAAACCAAAGACAGAACTTAAAAAAATAATCTCACAGGAAGGCAGTATTTGTAAAAGAGGTCCTTCACTTTATAAATATAAAATTTCATCACAAAACGTTGTACCAGTTTTAAATGCTTCTGCAGCTCAAAAGCTGGCACCATTCACCTACGCAATGCAACTGCAAGCACAGATTGGAATAACCCCAGTAAAGTAGACCTACAATTCATTCCTGGTGGCCGAAGGATGAGTTAAAGAGATTGGGGGTTTCATCTCCACTCTGAAAAAAAGGACTAATTAGCAGCTGTTTAAATTTTTACTCAAATGCAAGCATTCCAACTTTTTCCCAAATGTTGTTAAAAATTCTGTAAAACTTCAAATTTAGTGTGCTCTTGTTTTACTAAGGCCAGCGTGCTATTGTTTTATTAGAACTATATTAAAAAAAAAAATAATCCTTGAACATTTCTAAGGCATAATACTTTGAAATCATACCATGCTTATTTCATTTCACCTTAAAAACTCTAACCTGGGAAAATTCTCTTATATGCAATAAGCCTTATTTTCCACCCAGTCATGAATGCAAAAGACAGCACACATCTCAATTCATAAAACATGCTTTGCAGGTGCATTTCATTGCTGGTATTGCTTGCCTCTGAAGATGAACAATTTTACTGAAATGATTTCTCACAACCCCAGTTACCTCAGTGAAAAACCACCCTTCAAAACATATGATCTGTAAAATTATTTTTATTAGGTGCTTATCAGGCTGAAAAGGGTATATAATTCAGCTATCCCAGCTGTCCCCAAAGCTTTGCTTATGCTGCATCTCTTCTGAACTTTTTATGCACAAGTTCTTGTTTTCTACAAGTATTCTGTGATGGTTAACTAACCTCTCACAAATTCAGCTATACTATATAATTAAAATTTTTTGGATGAGGATTCGTGCTGATCTTAATTCAAAGTTAACCACATCCAGCAGTTCAGCAGATCTGCCCATCAGATATGTTTTGAGGAGTGTCGCACGTAGCATGTCAAGATGTCCTGAGCTTATTCATATTGCTTTCCAGATAGGAGCCAAATTCAAATTCCAGCAGAGAGTATTTTAGTTTTTTTCCTCATATTTCAAGTGAAAAATCTTGTTGTTCTCAGTAATGAAACTGTCAGCAGAGAGTAAGTCTCACAGTCAGAGCTGTGGCAGCACTCACATTTTTATTAAGACACTCACGGATACATAAGATGGATAAACGGGAGTGTTGTTTTCCGTTTGTTTGCTTAGAAAGCTCATCCTCTTGATATCCCGTGATTATGTAAAAATCTCACCTTTCATAAGATAAAAAAGAAAGAAGGAAGAAAGAAGAAAAAGAACAGAGGGGGAGCAAAGAGTTTCCAGTCCTCCCAATTCTGAAGAAAAGCTTAAATGGAGTGACTAGAATGCAAGCGAAAGGTGAAAATTAAGAGACAAAAGAAAAAGTACACTTTAATACAGCAATACCGTGAAACAAGCATCTGTGTTGTTTTTTTCTCATAATACTCTCATACACAAGGCTGTCAATACTGCACATTGCATCACAGACCCACAAGGTAATCATTTTTTGGCTTATAAAAAAAAAAACATTCTGGGAGAAAGAGCAAGTTGAAAAGCACAGCACCTCTAGAAATATCTCCTTGCAATTACAAAGTAATGACAACCAGGTAATTTGCCAATATGACTGTGCGCTAAACAGCCCATGCATTACTGCTTGGAAAGCAGGCAGGAATGCAGCCTGTGCCGGCACACCGCGGCACTCTGTCATCAGCGGGCCCTCGTGGCCGCTGGAAAACCACCGAGGCAGTTCACAGCTACCTGTAACTCTTGCTGAGGGCAGTCTTGACTCTTCTGTCACGGGGCAAACCTGTAAAGACATTTTTTTGCAAAGCTTGCGCCAACCGCACACCCAAGCACAACGCGCGGGAGCGCCACCGCTGCTTGCACACGCAGAGGCAGTCCTCTGCCTCCAGGCAGATGGTGTGTACAGCACACTTCAGGGACTGCCTCTGCAATCAAAGGAGCTTTGCGGTTTTGCCGGATAAAACAGAGAAAGCTGTACCCCACCATCCACAAGCAGACCCAGGTGCCCACCCGCAGGCATCTGTGCTGGATAAGTTTCCTTCACGACACCCCATGGAAGAGCCAGAATTACCCACACCCAGCCTCCAAATCAGTTGATTCCAAGCCTGATGTGCAGCTATGTAAAAAATTTCCTTCCCACGTTGAAACAGTCATGTTGGTAAAAATAAACCCTTCAAAAGTCCAATACATCCCTTACAGCAGTGTTTCTCAAGCTTCTCTAATAACCAAAGACCCAATGAAACTTTTTGTAGGAAAAAAAAAATAATCCACAGGCAATGCTGTACCCATCGATCTGCGCCTATGAGATGGTTTTGCATGCAGCTGGCACACCACTGCTTGCTGCTAACTGCAGGGCATCACTGTGTATGCCTTTAGGATTGCTTTGATTTTCACTTCCAACTCCCACTGCTATACAGATCACCTTCCAATGTTTTATGGACCACCTGTGGGCTGTAGACCATTGATTGAATAACACCAATTGCCACAGATGGTCACTTGAAAACTTAGATCCACAGCTGACACAGAAATAATCCATCCATTAAAGAAGGTGAAACAAGGATGCAGTACCAGATTCCGTAGCCCTGGAGGTTCAAATATTGATTAACAGTAAACTTATGGGTGAGAATGGCAGAAATACTTCCTCTTGAGAAACGGCCTCTATTACAACTTGTTGTTGATAGGGATTAATTCACAGGAACAAAACAACAAGCTAGCAAAGAAAACAGAGCACCCACATGCCATTTCCCATGCAACACAGTTGCTCTAGGAGGGAGCGTAACGCTGAAATCTGTGGTTTCTTACAAGCACTGTAAACAGAACAGACTGATGGTTTACTTGGGAAATTCTGTTTCTGGCATTCTATGGGGCTTATAAATCAAAAAGCTCCATTAGCACCAAATATTGCCACCACCTTCTTGAAGGCAAAAGCTTTTCCCTGGTGCTAGCGGCTGTAAGGTTAACAGCTTGCCACAGGCAGGGCTGCCTCTCGGACCAAGCTTGTTTGACGATGCCTGGCTGCGCGATGCCGCGCTGTGACACAGAGCGTGGCACCACAGTAATATTTTATGAGGCTTTTTTTATGAGCCAGCAAAGGCAGGTCCCACTGGCAGGCAGAGGTGAGGTAAGAACTGCTGCAATGGTTTGGAGCAGGGTCCAACCAGCCCCGTGCTACCTCTTCGGCACGTAGGGAAGAGTAAGAGCAAGACAAGCATATACAACACTTTTCCCAATGGTCAACCCACCTGGTTCATGGGTTATACTGAAGTGGAACAAAATAGAATTCCAGTTTAGAAGAAAAAGAAAACTTTCAAAGAAGTTTAAATCTCAAACCCACCGTCATTACTTGGAATTTGGATGTATGACTCCCTCAGGAAACATAACAATTCAAATGAATGGGCTGTTTATATAACTCTACCATTCAGGGGGATCCCCAAAGCTGTTCAAGGGCAGTTCAGGAAAATGTCAGCAACTGTGGTGAAACATGACAGTTGTTTAATAACCCTGCAGACACACATTTGTTTCTCTACCTCATGTATTAACTCAGATCTACGCCAGATCAGACCAGTGAGTTCTGATGTGCTAAACTTTAGATCACCCTTTGGCCGAACTCTTAAACCGATCTCCACCTTTAGACAGACAAGTGGAAATTGGGTGCAAGAAAAGTGTCTGCTCATGAAAGCCTAATCAATTCAAAAGATAGCATCAGACGCTGGACTTTATCTCAGTCTCCCCTGCACAGACACTCTGCACAGCAAATGGCAACTTATTTACAGAGCTGCAGAATGTAGTTCCCACAATGACTCTACTGAATATATTTTGCTCTCCCACTTTGTTAGGCAGGTAATGGGATGGGTTCAAAATGAGTATGCAAGCAGCAACATAGGCACAATCAACCCTGAACAGTGAGCAGGCAGACCTGAGGTTAAGTACCTTCTAGGGGAGATATTTTAAGACGTATTGAATACTCTCATTTCTGCCAAAGTTATTCTGATGAACTGAGCTGAGGGGAGAAAAAAAAATAAGAATCAGATTATGAATGTGCAGAGGGCACAAACACAGATGTAAGCTATTTACAACATTTCAACCTTCACTGAAAGAAATACAAGCACAAAAAAGAGCACTCCACCTTAAAATCTTACCCATGACGTCGCAGTATGCTGCCTCCAGTGCCTAAAGAAAGGACAGGAGCACACTTAATATAAGCTATCCAGAAGCTTAGTGAAGGAACCAAAGTGAGATAAAAAGCAGCTAAGCCTGTCATAAATCCCAAAACTGCAATACTTAAGAGAAAAACAATGTCATTCTCCCTTTTAAACTTCCTTACTATGATGAGAAAGATCAGGAGCTAAGGAGTTAGCACTCTGATACAGAACATGCTTCCTGGTGTACGCCTCCTAGGACCTCCTCAAATATTTGAGCATATATGCACTTTAAAGAAAACATGAATTTCCAGCTAAGAAACAACATGAAAATCTGAAACAGGAAGGAGAAAACATCGCCTAGCTTTTCACATTTTCTAGGTTGAAATAAACTCTGACTCAAGGATAGCTTTTATCTTCCTCAGAGGCAACAGGATTTCAGTTCTGCTCAAGTTCTTATTACCTGGGATGCAACTCAGTGGAGCTATTGAGTGTGGGTATTAAATCCAGGGTTTGGGGAAGCCAGTGACTGAAACCAAGTTATGGTAGGGGTCCCACATCTCTGCTTGTATGAGTGGAAAGAGACTGAAACCTACCATGACAAAGACACAATACAGCCACAAACGCACCATATGGAAACTCAGCAGCCTCTGATTTTAATGGGATGCTACAGGGTTTTTTCACAGAACAATTATACCGCATCAGTGCCTGCTAGCAACACCTTGGGCCTGGACAGGCTTGTGGTGACTTTTCATAACAATGAAAATTAAAAAATCCATTTAGTTTCTGCTGCAAAACAAAAGCAACTGTCAGTTCAGGCAATTTTAGAAACTCCCCCCTTCACCTTGGCCCAGCCCTAAACCACAGAGATTAAAAAAAAAATTTAAAAAATAAATTAAAAAAAATTACACAAAGATGTAAAAAAAAAAAAAGAGACAGAGAAAAATGTGGAAGAAAAAAAATACAACTTCAAAGTCTAACATACTGTGCATGTCAACAGTGAAAAATGTTGCTTTGCTTATGTAATGGAAAAAGTGCTGCCCAACACATCAAGCCAGAACTGTTAATATCTTGTCACGAAGAAACACAGTAAAATGGCTTTGCTGTCATCTCAATTGCCGTGTCCAGACTGGGAACTGCTAAAAGCTCCACCTCATTTGGAGGGTGTGCTAAGAGCAGCTCTCCAGCACAGGGGTTCATGGCAGGACCTGGCCCTTGGGAGTTGCCCTCTTTCAGCATGTGGCCTTAAAAATCCTTTTGCCATTAAAGGGGGCCAAGACCATGGGGAGAAGGAAGGAACGACAAGGACCGCTCGGCTCCTTAAAGAGCTGCAGTTTAGATCTTTGTTTTCACATACCGTGCAGCCACATTTGGCACATGGATGGCAAACCTATGCGTTGTGTTTTCTCACTTCTCTTTCTCAAAAGGCAAGTTAAATTTTCTTTCAGTTTTATTTCAACCAATCTCTAAAAATGAAGTACATTTTTTACTTCAAGGACAAAAAACTTGCCTGCTTTGGAGAGTCAATGTGAGCCTTTTCCACCGATAAAAGCAGATTTCAATCTGAGCCCAAGAGGAAATGGCTGCCAGCCTGGTCCGGGGACTGGAAGCTGGAGGGCAGGATGAGTCCTCTTAGCACGTCACTTGCCTCCGAGCATCTCTTCCTACTTCACGTCTGTCTTTCCTGTTAATGCACCATGGTCTTCATGACAAAAGGTAACCAGTCATTTCTGGTTAACAGCCTTCTGAGCCGAGTTGCCTGTTTCCAGGCTCACATTTTCCCTTCCAGGTTGAACACTATGACTCTAGCTAGTCTAAAGCCTATCCTACCTTCAGAAAGAGAAGCCTCTATTCTGCTTGTGTTTCTTTTCTTCTTTCCTAAAAGCAGATACATTTTTCTCTTCAAAACATCCATCCTTGACAAGAACCTCAAAACCAATATCCCCCGGCACAATGTCAGAGCTGCTATCAGGGAGGAGCAGGGGGAAAAAGAATACAAGAGTCACCTGTCAAAATTATCCTCCTGTCACCTATTATCTGAAGAAGTGAGTTTCTCTTCCCAGTCCTCCACCCCCCTGGAAGAAAAAAAGAAATCTGGTTCTACAAAGAGGTAGTTTAACTTCCCTATACAGTAAGAATTAAAATGAATGGCTGCAGTATGGGTTATCAAGCAGGGGTCCAACTGGGAAATATGCATTGCATTTGTTACTTATTGAGGGGCTGACTCCTGTGCTTCAGCAATGCAATGTCCACCTGGGTTTCTAAGCATTAGTTAGTCACCTCTGAGCTACTGGCAGTTTCTGTATCTAGCAGCGTAGTCCAGGGGAGAGAAGATACAATAACGTGGCAGGGTTCATACTACTTCATCACCTCCTTGAATAATCTGCTCAAGTGAGAAGATTATTTGCCTCTGATCTACCCCATTACACTGAATGCATACCCTTCTCTCTGGTTAGTTACTTTCCAAATACAAGAACAAATACTTTTAACAACATCATTAGCCTCAGATAGATGACTGCCCAATGTAAACCACATTTATATTAAGGATGTTGTGTATTATCCTTCTGCTAACAGTAGAACTATTCACAGATTTTCCAATAAAACCCACAGATTTTTACACTATCAAAATACTTTGCAAAAGAAAACATTTTAAAATGTTTTTTAAAGACTATCTATTAAGACAATCTATGTAATATTTTGTTTTAGACAGGTCTGTGTCAATCCAGAAAACATCAGTTTGTGACATTAAAAACATGAAGCTTCTTGGGCCCCTTCAGGACAATGAAACATTTCTATTTATACCAAAGAAAATGAAACAACATATTACAGACATTTTGAATTATTTCTGCTTTTTTTTTTCTTTTCTTTTTCTTCTGTTCTGATTTACCCCTAGCAAATCCTAATTTCTTTTCTTGTTTTGGTCAGCAGCACCTGTCAAAATGCTGGATTTCTATACTGGAATGGACAGTCTGATCTTCAAACAGTTTGAATTAGTTAGTGTTAATCTGTTTCCAGAGTCTGCCAGACTGTACCCTGGCAAAGTCTGAGATATCGTATCCACCAGAGACCATTCCCAACAGGCCGCTTGGGTACAGTGATTTCTTTTGAAGAAAAGAGAATTTACCAAATGGATAATATATGAGCTACAATACTCAACCTCTCAACTAGAAAATGGTCCCTGTCCTCTTCTATTTACTCGTACAGATGTAGCCCAAGCATCTTATCCAACCTGTAGTTGGGCAGGCTGCCCTTCTTCCCAGCAATGGACCAAGTGCAATTTCTTTGCCCTACTGAGACGCCTTTGCATACAAATAGGATGTTGCATCTCACATCTAGTTGCATTTCAGTGATGGAGAATTGATCCCCATCTTTAGTTTTTAGAAGCAGCTCTGTCTGCGAAGCACTTGGAGGTGAAGCTGTTATCGCTGTTATTATTATCACTGCTACATAAATTAATAATAATGGAAGCAAGAAGCAGCAAAATTAAATGCATAAATTACAAGTCTAAGCTAAAAGTCGGCAGCTAATTCCTGTTTCTGCTCAGCCTCCTGCACTTCATCTTAAAAGCAATCCTACATATAGATAGTATTTTAAGCTATATCACAGCAAAGGATAAATATTTCCCCAGTACCTTGACTAGATTAACCTTAGCCAACAGACTGAAACTGCTCTTTCCACTGCCAACATTAATCATAGATTTCAGCTGTTCTTCTGCATAAATCTCATGGAGACCTTCACGCTTTACATTAAATTAGTGGGATTAACAATGCAGTGAAGGTGTTTATGTCTGGCAACGTTAGGGAACTCTGGGAACCTTCCCTGTATTTAGCTTCATCACGGTGCGTTTAAATAGCTAGCACTGTACACTTGTACACTCTCTGGTTGCAATTTGCCAGACAGATCCAGCAAGATGACACCAGAGAAGTGTTAGTTATTCCATGCAACAGTGACCTCAGATGAATATTGTGCTTCATTATCTTACATTATTTCCCTGTTATGAAGTTTGATGGCATTTTCATTTGGATCAGTAAAGTAATATCTTGTGGAAGAGAATAAATAGGTAGGCTTGATTTTCTCCAGTGTTTTATAATGCACTGAAATGCACATGCATACACACATATTTTTTGCTATACACTGCCTTCTGTGTTTCTTTTTTCTCCTTTGCATAGGAGAATAGCCAAGATAACAGTTAACATTGCAAAAGGGCGCTGTAGACTGATCCCACTGTGCTGTTTACCGTACTCAAGATCTTCTCTCAGTAGCGTCATCATCATAAAGTACACAAACCTGAGGTTATAAATAATACTAACAATAGTGACTGTTTCTAAGGTTTGCTATGCTGTGCTTACAAAAGCACCATGTAATTGCAAATTAGAAAACAAAAAAACTATTTGCCCATGTATTTCTCTAGACTTTTTCAACCATGCCTTGTTAAACTGCAAATTCTCATGTGTCAATACACCATGAGTTACACCCTGTATTGGTATAAACCATTACCACACCCTTCAGAGCAGTAAATCCATGCTCATGTACATAAGCCATAGTCTTGGCTTAGTGAGTTGCATAGACTTTTCTTACCACAGGAGGGTTAAATCTAATTGACATAGCTTCCTCCTACAAAGCCATTACTGTAATGTTTGCTGCATTGTACATTTGAGTCTTGTCATTCCACTTTCACATCGGGGTCTGTCATTGAACCACATTAAATTAATCTCCAGAACACTAAAGCAACTCACAGAAACCACTTTTCTTCCTCCTGAAATAGCGTAAGATGAGCTTTTGCAACATCTCTGTGGACATACGTGCGTGCAACATCTTCCAAATGCGTGTCTGCCCATTGAGTTTCAACCACAACTTTTATTACGCCAACCACACCAAAAACTCCTCAGCAGTAGGTTCTGAAGATCGTGATGTTCTCTAAACTACAACATGAAAAAAGTAACTTTCTGTTGGTGATCCAAGGAGGAGATGGCCTGGAATTCTGACTCTGAAGTGTAAATTTTGCTTGCATACACAAAAGGCCTGTAACTGCTGTTACAGTAGGACATGAAATGAAGTCATGATACATTCAGCAGATCCAAGATCACAGCAGGCCATAAATAAAAAGTGCTTCATAATTTTCATGTTGAAAATGGAAAGAGGATAGGAACTGCTCAGTGAGTTGGAAATTTCAGGACTTGTAAAAAACATATTTCAAAATGAGCATGATCACTGTGTTGCTGAACATAAGGGAAGGAACCTGGAAATTTTCTTGCAACAAACAGAGTTTCTATGCAATAAAGGTTTCTGTAAATATGTAAACTGGGTTGCATTATTCTGGACTGTCCCTAGGACTTTCCATAAGAGTTGCATTCTTGTCCTTTCCCCAGGGAGGGTCATCTTAGAGAAACTATGTCTTCACATCTTCTAACAGCAAGATATGCGATGCTGATTTACACAAAAAGATCACCAGTTTTTAAGCAGTTGTAATGGATCACCCATAGGAAGGCAAACAAAGACTGCTAGTTGTCATCCTCTTCTGTATACCTCCATTTAAGAAAGGAACAACAAAGAACAAGGTGTGGAAATATTCCTAAACCTTGCACTCCGTGGCACTAGGTTCAGGAACCTCACATGCTGTTTTAGAGATGTAAAAATATTAAGAAAATTAGTTGATTTCTGTATGGACCTGCAGCCCAAGATTTACCATAATGGATACTTTTAAAGAAATCAAATCAGAACCATGGCTTAAGTGAAGGGAAAAGGTTTAAGAGAAGGGAAAAGTAGAATTGTATTTTAAAATAGCATGTCAATAATTTCAATATAATGCCTGTTAATACTAATTGGATAGTTTGCTTCTCCAGAGTGTTCTTTTACCACAGTTATTGCAAGCTGCCCTTTCTATTTGCACTTCCATACAGTTTTTTCCCTAAATCATAGCCAGGCAAACACTTAAGAACTAGAAACCTTAGGGAGTCTCTCCAACAGCACCAGTATTTCCAATTTAAATACGGGAACTGAGACTGGGGGGGGGGGAGGGGGAGGGATAATTTTAAAAAAAAAAAAAAAAAAAATCAATAGCTGCTTAACAAGACTTTCTCCCGAGGTGTAAAATCTAGCACACAGGGCTCTCTTATTCTTTTTAATCTCCTGACTGTAGGTGAAAGAAAGGATCCAGGAGTTAGATCCATGAAAGAGCTTGCCTTTAGAACAAAAAATAGAAACACCTAACATTTTTTTGGAAATATTAAGATGAAGACATTGTGTTTAAGATTCTTTTTTTCCTGAAAGCAGTATGAGTAACTACACCTTGAAAAGTAACCAAGAAGGGAAGAAAGAAACAAGTGCTTTAGACAATGCAACCCACAGAGAGGAAAATTAACCTATTACAGGATTTCCTTTCAAAACTTCTGCATACTGCGAGGCCTGCATAATAAGCTGTGCTAGGACGTATGTTCACTGTTCTGTCTTCAGCAAAGATGAGCTCATTTTCTGCCAAACAGAAGAGGATGGTGCAAATATACAAATTTAACTCTAATGAAGAACACTGGTATGTTCTCAACTGCATTGCCATCAATACTATAGTCTCATTCACATTTCAGCTCCTCAGGTTTCTGCAGTATAGCATTAATGAACACCTGAACTGGTACCCACGCTGAGAAAAAGCAGCGTTAAGACAACAGTTATTTAAAACACCACTAAATCAACACATTACAACTAAAAGAATATGCAGCCATTCTGCAGGCTTCCAAATCTTTTATTATATGACAACCTTGGAGACTCTCAGATTAGCATTCTCAGAGAGTCTGATTTCCCTCTATGTCAGTGTTCATGAGTCATTGAGGAATGAAAAGAGAATTTCTTATCCTTGATTACAGTACAGGACAGAAACAGACAAAATCCACACATTTTAACCAGTAAAGCATGGTCTCAGGAAGTCAAGTCCCATTTGAACAGAACATGTCAATACAGTTCTCTAGGGTTATGTCAAATGTACATGTGCTAATTCTGGAAGTCTAACTAACCTGGGTGAAAGCCTTGTTTATTTGAAAATACATCCCAGCAGACTTATCAGGAGCTTAGTGGAAAGAAGACACTTGGAGGAGGCCGCACAGTTGCAGAGTACGAATGACATAAGGATGGAGTTGGGAAGGACTGGTACAAGAAAGGTTAGAACCCCATAGGGCTACTGAGTTATTATTGATCATCCTACTATTTATATGGATTGCAATTCTTCCACATTAGAGTGTTAGATCTGGGTTATCAAGAACATGACCAATGGTGACATTACCATTTCACATATGTTGTAGTTTAATCCCAGTCAGCAACTAAGCACCACACAGACGCTCACTCACTTCCCCCCATGTAGGGGGATGGGGAGAGAATCGGGGGGGGGGGGGGGGGGGGGGAGTAAAACTCGTGGGTTGAGATAAAGACAGTTTAATAGGACATAAAGAAAGACAATAATAATCATCATAATAACAATAATAAAATGACAATAATAAAAACAAAAGGATTCAAATACATAAAACGAGTGACGCACAAGGCAATTGTTTACCACTCGATGACCGAGTTATACCCAGTTAGTTCCCGGGCAGCAATCTGCCCCTGCCCCAGCCAACTTCCCCCTGTTTATATACCGGGCATGACGTCACATGGTATGGAATAGCCCTTTGGCCAGTTTGGGTCAGGTGCCCTGGCTGTGTCCCCTCCCAACTACTTGTGCTCCTCCAGCCTTCTCGCTGGCTGGGCATGAGAAGCTGAAAAACCCTTGACCTAGTCTAAGCGCTGCTTAGCAACAACTAAAAGCATCAGTGTGTTATCAACATTATTCTCATACTAAATCCAAAACATAACACTATACCAGCTACTAGAAAGAAAATTAACTCTATCCCAGCCAAAACCAGGACAACATAACAGTAGATGATGTGGTAAAAAAAATCCCTGAGTAGAGAAAACACCTTTGAATAGAGAGGGTAACTGACATAGTGATTTAAACTCCAAATTTTAGAAAACAGAAATGCACAGTTGTGGAGTTGGTAGGCAAGGTACCAAACAGGCAGCCAATGCTTGCTTTAGACTTAAGCAGCACTCAGGAAAAAAACACTGCTATTGAGGAGCTACTCTGCAACACTGGCCACACAACACTGAAATTCAGCATAGCCAAGTGCGGAGCTACACACACAGAAATAAATAAATATTCCTTTAAAGCAGAGCTTAATTTCAAAAAGAGGAAATACATAAAAATTAGGACTTGTTAGATAGAAATTAAAAGTAACTAAAGGATCAATTATTTTAAGCACCATAGAAGTATTTTAAAGTCATCATATTTGAGATTCAAAATAAATAAATACATGCCACTTATTCTGAAAACAAGTTTGTTAAAAGAAATAAAAACAATCTGGTAAAACAAGAGACTAAAAGAAGCTATTTTAAGTAGGAAGACCTCCTTTTAAAGAAGAAGTCATGATTAAATGATGAAAATGGAAATCAGGATCAGTTCTGTAAATACAGAATACCAGCATAATGTAAAACTTTAAAAAATTATTAATCATTTTATAAAAGGCATAAAAAAATAGCAATAAATACCTTTAGAAACACGTGATGGGAAGAAAGCCTGAGAAAAAGTCTGCAAAACAGGCTTGAAGACGACAAGACCATAGCTGAGATGTTAAATGAATTCTCTGCATCAGAGCTTAGTAGGATGCAGCTTAGGGTAATTCCAACTCTAAGCTCTTTCTTTTGGGGGAATGGGTGAGAAAAAACATTTTAAATTGAAGTACTGAATTAACATATAAAATGACCAGAAGCAGTCCACTAAACTCTGTTAATATTCTTCCACATGGAAATTCAATATAAAATTGCTCAACTATTAGCTGCAGTGTCTATCTATCCTATCAAGGAAATTGACTTCATTACCAGAGAAACAGAAGGTGGCAAATGCAGAACCACTTTTTTTAAAGTGCTTTAAGACAGGCCTGGGTACCCACGTGCAAATAAATCCATACATCAGTAGAAATGATTTTAAAAATCAGAATAAGCAAACAGGCAGATCGTTATATAATGACTAAACCACATCTTGTTTCTTCAGAGGGAAGATAGACCTCACAAATTCATTAGAAGTCTTCAAAGGAATCAGTTTATGTATTTATAATGATGGTATAATTGATACTATGCACTTGCATTTCATCAAGTTTTTGTTGAAAATCACTGAAAGACCAAAAGCAAACAAACCAAGCTGATATATGACAAAAGAGACTATGCCTTTATAGGTTAATAATTCATTAGAGAATAGGAAAGAAAGGTTGGCAAGAAAATTAGCAGTGAACACTAAGGGGATCTAGTCTGATCTGTGCTATTTCTTGACTTCGTAAATGCCGTATCGAAGAAAACATGGAATATAGAGAACTGACACAACTTTATAATAACATGAAATTCGGTGACTTGTAAAAATAAAGACTGACTGAGAAAAGCTGCACAAGGATCTGATGATACTGAATGATCTGTTGGATGCAAGCATCAGTTCTGGACTCAAACATGGCCAAAACCCCAAAGAGGTTATCAGGAATTACTGGAAAAAGCAGAGAACAAGCCAACCAGAAAGCATCAAAATGACATTATATAACAAACAGCTATATGACCCCAAATTGAAAACTGTGAAGCTTTTGTCTCTCCATCTGACAAAGATATAGTTGAATTGGAAAAAATATAGGAAACAGCAACAAGGTAAGCCAATGGTGTAAAACATCTTTGGAATGTGGAAAGATTAAACAGACCAGGATTCTTCAGCCTGAAAAAACAATGTCTGGAGTACAACACAGAGCTATAAAATAATGAATGACAGACGTAGCAGGAGATTGGGGAAGTATTATTCACGTTTACTAGCACATGAAAGCTGAACAACTAACATCATTTTCAGACAACTTGTGGACCCAGCAGCTTTTGTTTTACTAGGGATTTCAGGATGCTTTTTCTAGTCAGATTTTTAGGTCTGACTATATGAAATGTCAAATCTACTGCTAAATTTTGCCAATCTCGTCACCAACCCTCTGAAGAAAGAAAAAAAAAAAGACCACGGAAACTACAAAACTAATAAAACATGTAAGCTCTCAGATAAAGATGGGTATATACCGAGATTCATAATTATTCAGTGTCTCAGAGCATTTATTGACAAAAGAGTTGAAAAACCTCTACTCCTTTTCCCCCAGTGAAACAGATTAAGAAAATTTATTTGGAGCTAGTGACATTTCATAGGAAATTGTGCATTAAAAAAAGAAAAAAAAACCAAACTTATTTTATTTCTGGACGATTTATTCATTAGCTTATTTTCCAACAGCTATACTGAACAAAAGAAAACTGAAAAACAATAAAAATGTAATTTGATTTCAAAGTTTCTCTTTGAAAATGTCACCAAAAATGTTCCTTTCCCTTGAACAAAAAAGTGGTACTGACACTGATCGTTTTTCAAAAGGAAAATTTCTCCATAAATTTCACTAGTCAGAACCTGGGATCGTAACTGCAAAGTTATCTGGAAATCAAATACAGACTTTGTACCACAAGCCCATTGGTTTCCTTCCACTCCTTCCTTGCGGACCATCCTTACAAACTGTGTCACACTTACAAAGCATCAGTAGCTATGTGGGCATCCGCGCTACTGAATAAAACAACTTATTTTAATGATGTCCTAGTTTCTTTTAATATATTCATTACTTCCAATGGGTGTGTCTGCCTCAAATTCAGCCAGAATTAAAGAATCAAGCGGAAAAACATTACTTGAATGTTTTTACACAGCTTTTCCAAAGAACTCCTGTGTTTTCACTAGCTCTGAAGGCTTTCGGATGCTCCCCCAAGGAGCCGTACATGGCAGACACACTACCAACCATCTCCCCGGGTGGGCTTCCCAGGCAGGAGCTCCTGGGCAGCCGCCACCAGGACACAGAACAGCAGTTGTCGTTACAACCACAGCGTCACCTCGACCTGGCCCCTCCGCAGACCGGCTGTAGCCCCATCGCCGAGTTGACGGCACACGGGAAAGTACCACGCGCGGCAGCTCTCGGGAACGTGCCGTTCAGAGCCAGCTTTCTCCGAGGTCTGCAGCCCAAACGGTACTTCAACTTCCAAATCCGAACAGAGAGGGCCACAGCGGAGAACACCCCGGTCGCCAGGCCCTGACAGCTACCAGCCTTCCCGTACCCTGTGGAGAGCAGCTGGCAGAAATCAGGAGGGCCAGGGCAGACTCTTAACCTTAACAATAGCTACCATTCTCTACTAAAGAAAAACAGAACTGAACATTTTAAATGGATGAACTCTTCTTTCATTTTTATGTACCGTAACAGTACACAGAAAAGACATGGTTTTTTTCTAAAGTCACCCTTTGCATTAGTTTTCACCAAAATTGGGTGGAATATTACCAAGTAATACACTCCCTTATCATAAGCACCCAAGGCGTGATCCGATCACGCTGAATAAAAACTTCCTCAAGCATCTTCAGATGTTGCCTACAGCAAGTTCCAAGCCTGGTACTTAAGACAATGCATGAGCTGATACCTACCCCCATCTAGACAAAGCAAATGAGACCACAGAGCCAGGGAGACCTACCTGTGAGCTCTGCCATAGCAAAAAGAAATTGATCTGGAGGGACTTTGGGTCTCATTGACTATCAAACATTACAAATTCCTTTGGTTGTTGGAGACTAACCTCATCTGTGCCTTAGAGATCCCATTCATTATGTATTAATCTCTCTTGTATGAGTTCCATGAGCTTTGTTAAACTATTCCTCTCCCAAACTACCATAAAAATAAGAGATTGCTAGCCTCCTAGACAAATAGAAAAACTCCAAGTTTTGCCAGCTGAGTTGGGGGTCTCTTTAAAGGAGAGACGGTACCATTTGTTAGCTTTGGTTTAGCACTCCATTTCCTGATTCCTTACAAAACACTAATCTCAAATCAAAGATCCACCAGGAACTTTGCAAACCATCCAAATTTATCACTCGCACAATCTACAATTCTAAACTAGATTGGAGGGGGGATGAGCAATCAATCTTGGTAATTACCTTCAATCAATTAAAACAGATTTCTGTTATCTCAAGCAGGGATGTTTAGTTTGTTGTGTTTTTTTTTTAACTCAGAAGTAAAACGTTTTACTTACATAAAACACCCTAAAAAACCCAATTGTCTATTACATAAACCTTACATTTGTAAATACAAAAATAAAATTTATGCTCATATAATCCAAAGGGATTGAGAGGTGAAAGAGTCAAAGAAAAAAGGCAAGGCAATGAGAATGTTTAAAACTGGGATTCAGTCTTTTAATTCATATGATTCCATATGTCCTCCTAGGTTTTTATGACATTGTCTTCATTTCCACAGCTTTGTTTGACTAACACGCACTCATCCAGCACTTGTGTAAGCAAAGAGTTCTCCACGTTGGCCGAAGAAACTGGAAGGGACTGTAGCATGACCTACTGTTTACTTGTTAGGTTGATGCTATACTGGTTTTCAAATAGCCACTTGGACTCCTGCAAAAGTCTAACAGCGATATAAACAAACCCAGATGGCATTGTTTTGACATACATAAAATCTTGAATCTGCCATCACAGTGATGTGAGAAATCTCTAGCTTTCCACTATCCAATTAAATAAAAATATCCTATTTTTAGTACTCAGGCAGATGCATGCACAGCTATCACCAGGGAGATCTCCAGGGCATTTTAAACTCTCTCCAAAGATCTAGAAATCCTGAAGTTTAGGACATTTTAAACAACTGACATGAATCTCTAGGAAAGAATACTGGGGAAGTGAAAGCTTCAGAATAAAGGGATATGCACTGAAAAACTGGCTTCTTCCCATCACAAATTTCTCAAAGTGTGTTACGCTGTTTCTGTTCTCGGGCAAGATGTCAATGAACACTCCTAACAGCCAGTTGCAGCACTGACGGTACCCGCCCCTTCCTCCTGCCTGAGCCTGATGGGTTGAGACCGCTTTGAATCACCTAATCCTTTCCCCTCCATCTTTTTTTTTTCCCCACTGTGATGATTTTACAAGGCAGTTTAATGAAATCTACAGATATTTGAAACCGCAAAGCAAAACAACTTTCAGATAATTCCCGCAGAGTTTTCTCTACCTCAGCAGTGTCATCCTAAAAAATCCCTTTTTTGCTACTGAAGTGTGCTTGAATGTTTGCACCTCTCATTCACAGGAGGGACCCTTGGGACTTCTGGTAGTGGACACTACCAGAACACCCCTCTGCTTCCTGGGGCACCCCATGTCTCCTTGCTACAACAATCTGACAATTTCAGTCCTGAAATTCCAGGCTGTTTGGGGCAGACCCCCACCCAGGAATGTGGCCTGTAGCAGTATGTGCAAATATACGCATTTTTGCATCCCCTTTCTGGGACCTCACATAAACCCTAGTGTTGAAAGACCCATAACAATTAGGATAATTGACATTACATCCTATCCTTCCTTCCTTCTAATCTGGCAGAAAAAACATCTGGCCCCAGAAGCAGTTAATAATACAACACCACAAAGTGATTTGTGTCTGTAATAATAATTTCCTCAATGCATCATGGGAAGAATGTATTTAATTGAATTATATAAAATGGGAATGTTTTTTCATTTGTTTGATTGTTAGCCTTTCAAGTTCTTTCTGTGTTTGCTTGTGCTTGTTAGTTTTAAATATTGGATGAAGGAAACAAATTAAACAAGGAAAAAAAATGAAATAAGGAAACACTGATGTTGAAAAAAGAATACCAAGTTTCTCGCTATTCATCCATTTATCCCAGATGATATGACAGCACACTGATAAGTATTTCACCAGAATACAGAAACTCCAAACCAGAAGTCAGGTTGCATTCTGCTATGAATTTCAAAGAATGATCCTTCCCCACAAAATGCTCCCAGTCCACACCAACAAAACAAAAACTTGACTGCACACAATTTTCATCCCTACTATTATAACGGATAACTGAACCACAGAGAAACTTGCCCAAGGTGAGGACAAGAGCTTGTAGCAGGATGTAAAAATCAATCCTTTGCCGCAAATCACAACCTACTTAAATAAAAATCAAAACCAGAGCGTATTTTTAAATGTCTCCTTGAGAGGATCAAAATTCAAAACTAAATATTTTGGAAGCTGAGAAAGTCTAGATAATATCTCTGATCAGGTTTCTCACCTCCAAAAGCAGGAAAGATTGAGCAGTGCAGTAAGGACCTGAAGTTTGCCTCAAATCCCAACCCCAGTGAAATCTAACAGGTTGTCAGCATACTAGTGGGCATGCCAGTAAATTTTAATTCACTTAGAGTTTGAACACAGGGTTACAGCAAGAAGAAAGTTTAGGAAAAAAAATCTTCTTTAGTCTCCACTTCTGCCTTGAGTCCTATATTTGCTATTTACACTTGTCTACCACTTAGTGCACCATTAGCAGCAATTGCTTCTAGAACAACGGTACACAACCTATTTCTGCTGAAGGTACTGATGAGGGTGCTTGCAAATAATTGTAGGAGTCTTGCCACTCCACTGAAACCAGAACATGAAGACTGAAATACATCTTAATATACACAGGGTAGAGACATCCTCTGTCTCTATGTATCTTAGAGCCTCACCAACAGCTTGGGATTTGAAGTAACACAATACCAGGAATTGAAATTGATAGTCTTTGATTTTAACAAGAAGAAACTATATATTGCTTGAACTTTAATACAAAGCCTCAGTGAGTGGCTAGCATAACTACTTCCAGCCAAAAATATCACAGTGACAGTATCTTGTTTCTTAAATGTGCTACTGTCAGTAACTGCCCCACTATGAACTCATCAGAACATAATTAATGTCAACTTGGAACTATGAGCTTATTGTCCTTTTTAGGCTATTGTAACTACCTTTTAATTCCTTTCCATGCTTTGCTGTGTTGCCTAGATATGTAAGGAGAATAGGAGTCTCTCATCTATTTCAAGAACTCCTAGAGGGACAGCCACTTCTTGTATGACAAACTACACTGTGTTCTCTTCAATAGGAATGACAGCATAATACTGTAAAGGATCTGCAGCTTGGCCCCGATCTCAGTCTCATAAATAACCTTCTGAATGCTTGCTTGGAGGAATATGGATCTTACAGGGCCTGAAACATGACCCAGACTAAACAAATCAAGGTACTGATACTGATGCTCAAAAGAAGAGTACAAGAAAGTTCCAAAAGCTTTAGAGGGGAGGGGGGCGGGATGGATGTGTAGTTGGCATCAAAGCTCCAAAATTCCTAGCTGTGAGAATCATACCTAACCTATACTGAGGAGTCAAAAACCTGTATTGAGGAGTAAAAGTCTGCCCTACCATCTGCAATGTTATTCTAGGTCACTGAAAATTCTGCCCATCAGACTCTCTACTGATGTCCGACTCTACCATTATCAAGTGCTGGAAGTATGAAAGCCATTTCACAGGTGCTTGCAACAACCACTGGCAAGGCTGTTCATGCATCTACTGTACGACTGACTTGTCTCGATCGTGCTGACTCATGTCCTCCACCAGCCCCCCATGAAGGCTCTGCCAGTCCTTGGCCTTCAGCCTGTTCACTGCAGGAGGCTATAGAAACACTTGGATTTGCAAGGCAAGATGGGTTGAGAAGGAGCAAAGGACACTATTCAGCAACAAGCAGGGGCTAACACACTGCTATGAACGCACAAAGCCGGCTCGTCTCTCAAGCTGCTCTGGATGACAACACTCACAGACCCACGCTACAGCTGCTGAATATGTATACAATATCACCTTCTGAGAACATGATTCAAGAGTATAGTTAAAATGATTCTCAGCAATACATTGTTTCACTACTGAAATTCTGCTCATTTCACTGGGACATATTTTAATCCACACTTGAAGTTTGGTTTGGCATTGCTACAAACAGAAGACACTGCATGTTGCAATCACAATTCTCCATGTTTGTGTGTGTGTGTGTATGCAAAATGAAAACTGGTTTCACTCACACATAAACTCTTGTGCCTTCCACTTCGTGATTCAGAACTGTATTTCTTCAGTCGCAATCATTATGTTTTGGGTGGATGTGGTTGTTAAAGTAACATGCAATTTAAGAAACGGCACTGTAGCAAAGTAGCTTCCTGTTAAAACAAACAATTCACACTGCAGATGATAAAGATGCTCTTGGAGTCTATTTTTAGAAAAGCAGCAATACTGCTGAAATTGGCTTTAGTGGTGAATAGGTGTATTAAAATGCACTCAGGTAAGCAGAGGAGATGGACAGCAAACATTTTAAAAAAATGGGACAGCTTAAATTCCATAATGCGCAGAAAGGCAGACAGGTAGTATGCGTTTTTCCACAATTGCTTTATCCTCCATTGTCCCTTGAAATAGTGTACCAGAAAATGTATCTAATTTATTGCAGTAATATGACACTTCACACTGAACAGCAAGTAGAAAAGCTCTCTCAGGCACCAAAATTTCCAAGACAGCAGTGTGCTCGTTTCATCTATCCCACAAACTTCCTGTTTATGACCCTGGTAGCTACATTTTTAAATCTGGAGTCTCAATTTCTTCTGTTTCAGTACTCAGCATATCTTAAAGTAACTCTGTTTTGTCCTTAATGACTTGCCAAGTCTGCATAAAGCTCAGCAATGTATACAAAAGCATGAATTAGATTTAATATTATTACAGATAGTCAGGAAATGATATTTCCTCTCACAAGCGATCTCTGCTAACAGCCCGGCCTGTGCTATACAAGTCCTCAGGTACCCACAGAAATCATATCCTTTGTATGCTATTGAACTACTTATTCTGACACTATAATCACTGAACTCCAGCTCATCTCAGGTCGCACAGGAAGATGGCTAATTCAGCATTCCCATGTAGTATCCTTCCAAATGAATGCCACAAAGTGACATGTTTGGCTATTGCATCTCCAGCCAAGTTCAAGCCACTGTGATCCCACTGAAGTGAGGAAAAGAGCACATGAACCTCCAGTGTTTACTGAATTGAAGAAATTTGTCTGTGTCTCTCTCAAAAGCATCATCTTACTCCTATCAAATAGTATGGTGTTTTCTCTTTTCATTTTCTAAAATTAAAATTAAAAAAAAACCCCAAACATTATTTCCCTTGAAAGTGAGAAAAAGCATTTTATAATAGATTCTATATATGATTAACTTTGGCATTTGCCAGTTAAGATGCAATACACAAGCAGACTGAAATATTTCAGAACTAGCCATTACAGTATTTAGCAGATTAAATGCTAGAAGGAAAGTTCACCAGTTTGTAGTTTAACACACCTGGGCTGCTCACAGGCTGGGCACAGTCTGGTGAGTTCTGAAGTGCACTTGCCAAGCTTCTTAGTCCATGTGACTAAGTCCTTGGCCTTGTCTCAAAATGCTGTACTGACTGCTTACCCATCCTTCCCCTGCTTCTGCATCCCACTTGCCATGACAAAGAAACTTAACTGCATAAACCATAAGAAACTTCTAGCATGCTCCAGATCTGGGTCCCTGGAATGAACAACACAGCACACCAAGACCCAGAGAGCCACATGTTTTTTTTTGCTGCTTAATCCAGACAGTCCCTGAGTCCTGGTTCCGCATCTGTCAAATAGGGGTAATAATACCTTGTCAGTCTTTTTCACCTACTTACAACTACTCTTAAGCAGAAATCATCTCACCTGATGGATGTTTATGGTGCATGGCAGCACACAGTTCTGATGTTAGCTGAGAACTCTTTATATACTTCTGTAAAAATGCTATAAAGTAATAGTAATGTAAAAACATATGATCTCTCTCTCTTTCAATAGAAAACCATTATCCGCAGTTCACCACGCAATTAACCCTAATTGTAGGTGTCAAGAAACTTGAGACCACTGATAAGTGCTAAAAACTTAAGAAATATTCCATAATTAAATGCACAAATGGTTTCCAAGGTATACAGAAACCATAATGGCTACATAGTGGAGGAAATGATGGATAGAGGAGTCATGAAGATACTAAGCTTTAAGAATATAAACAGCTTGTAAAAGGAAATTAATGGACTGGGCAGATTTTTATATATCCTCCCCCTCCCACCCCAAAAAAAAATTAAGAAAAATCTCTACTTTTAGAACCTGCTTGGGTGTTGTATAATCTTTTTATAGAGGAAATTTTAGGGGGGAGTCTCTCACCTATAAATGAAGTGAATCAGCATTGGTGATCTCATGATGATGCAGCAATACCGTATTATTTCCTGTCATATGAAGAGTTAGAATAATTAAACAGGCTCAGATGCCAGCATATCACCTAAAAAGCACAGACTCTTTACTTATTTTCAAAGAGAGACTTCAACTATTTTTCGGTAGGGCTAAATAAAATATGCTGGGTTCAAATGACATATGCTTGTTTAAACCTGGAATAACTTTTATTTCTTTGGCAAGATAAATCTGCTGCTTACCTGGCTAGAAGTTGAAATTACTGACACAAGTCGGAATGCCACATTTCAGTAGATTTAAGTGTAATCCAGAGACTGTTATTGTTCTTCTCTGTAGCTGCTCTGTGCGCTTTTGATTGAAGGCAGAATTGCTAGCAATTAGCATGCTAAATTCTCCATCACAGATTAATCCTTTCCTTCCCCACTGGACAGAATTTACTTTTGTAAGGAGGCATACTAGGGAGGATAGTGAGAGCACCTCTGAGAATTACATTCCCCTTTGGATCTGTTCTCCTAGACTTTGCCCATAGATAAAGAACAGATTATTCAAGTGGTTTATCCAATCCAAAAGACTGCAGAGTTCATAGAGCTGACCAGAAGAAACAACGCCATTTTACTCTGGCCGTTCTCATTTCAAAATTGTCACCTTGCTTCTGTGGTCTTTCTGAAAAACCTCTGATCTAGTTTTTTAGGACCTTTTACCAATGGTCAGACGAGGAAAAACAAGGTGCTCCTGCTTGTCGCAGACATTTAAAAGCAGCAGATATGGGCCTCTCACCCTAGTTTTGAGCCACGCAAGACTCAATGACACTACACACAGGTATTGTGTAGAATTGTTTGGGTTTTTTTTAAAAGCATGGGCATACAGATATCTACGTGCTTGCACACCAACGCATGCACACCCATCCATCCACCATCCTTTGTAAAAAATATTAAGGCTGCCAAATGGGTACTTAACAAGCTAGGAAATGTCAGCACTCAGTGCCATAGAGACTACTGTGGACTCCTCCCCTCCTCTCTATTACGTGGTCATTTATTATTTCTGCAGGACCCCAATTGCAAGTAGCAGTGGAGAATGTTCCTAGAAAGCTCTACTGTTACATGCTGTTCCTCACTAAAGCAGGTGTTGCCTTCTAACACCTTCCTCCTTGCGGAACTTAGGGGGTCAGCAGTTAAATGAGCAAGAGGAGAGGAAGCCAGAAAAAAGTAACAGTTTCATTCATAAGGCCTGGGAGGATACACTTTAATCCCACTTGCACCTCAGAAGCAGATGGAACTATCAATTATGAGATATCAGTTTTATGGAGACAAACTATAGGTAAAAGACAATAAAGAGTTTTGTTCTAAAATACTGTTTACATTTAATCAAAAAATGCTGATTCATGGGAAAATTTCCTACAGTCCACTGTGAGCACAAGTCAGAATAACTGGTATTTTAGGGCTATCAACCACAATTTTGGAATTTTAGGCTCACAACCTTATTGACCCTTTTTCACACCTGGAATGTGGGCATTTAAATGGAAATGGAAGGACTCTCCGGAACCCTGTTTTGAATTGTGGCTTAAGAGATAGAGAGCTGGCTCACTTAATTTAGTGCTGGTGCCTCCATCCCCTTGCTTTAAACACTAATCCTGTTATTAAGAGATTCAACTGGAAGCAAGAGACACCAGCAGAGTGTTCCCAATGACAGGTCACTTCTGCCTCTCAGGCAACTATTTATACTACTTTGCCATAAATTATTTGGGTGAGGCCACCTTGTGGAAAGGGTACAATTGCAAGAAAACCATGCAGATGGAAATGCTAAGAAGAAGGAGCAAGTATGACTCTCCTCATCAGCAAAAGGTTCAGGCATGAGTATGCTTGTATACTGCTCAGTAATTTCTAAATGCAGAGCAAGTATTCATTCCTGGGAATAGAGAAGGTATGTTTATTTTGATAGCTACCTCTCACTATCACCAGGTTTGGTCTTTCTGATTCACAGCAACAATTTTAAATGCAGCTGTCTACTGCATTAAGATAGCTGTTTAGTGCCTTAATGACATGGCTAGGGAGGCAACATCTCTCCCTGGCTCAAGGCACGTTCTTGCTCTCACTTGTTTTTTTCTTTGAACAGGTCAAAGTCTTGTTTTCAGCCTATGCCAGGTGGGGGAAAATAAAAATCTATTTAAAATACTGTGATCTGATTTTCTTCACCAGGTAGTATATGCAACTGAAGTAAACTGAAATTTGTCTTCAAATGCATATAAATTGCTGAAGGACAGTTTTATTTGCCTTAAACTAAGCTTCCAAATTAATGTATGTTTTTTCTTTGTGACACAATTCACTGTCTGAAAAATCATAATAACCCATCATACCTTTTGGGTGGTGTGAAAATAAACAAATATTTGTGAAATAAATTTTCTTGTGAAGTGTACTTCAGAATTTCCCATCAAGAAATTAATAATAATGTTTTTGGAGCCAGGTTTGAAGAGTATACAGTGAATAAAACTTAAGGCCGCATATTAAGAACGCAAAATATTGACTAGGTGCTCATTAATTAAAGACTCTCTGGTTTCTATGCTGAAAGGATTGGAGGATGCTGTGCAAAAAATAGTTTGTGATCAGGTAATTAAAGGCCTTCCTACTGCATACACATTAGGGGGTCTAATTAAGTTTGCAGTGACATTTTCTATCCTTCAGGTTTCTAACTTCACAGCTTAATAATGTTCTTTTAACATTTCTTATTCATTTGTAATAGCTCTCTACTATGCCCCAACAAAACATTTATACATTAAGATGTTATATATAAATGCCTCTACTTTTGATATTTTTATATTTTTTTTTTAAGAATTTCTCAGTCTTTATACCACAGACATAAAATGAAATATGTAGCACTTTCTTGCCTACCAGGAGATTCAATACCTCATTTTTTCCCCAGACACTTTGAGCGCTTAGAATGTGCTGTGGGTTCTCCATATTCAGCTTCACTCCAGCTTTGGACTTAACAGCTAAAGAGCTCTGTTAGACAAGAAACAAAGTTGACATCTGTACCACAGATCTGTAGATAGGTGGGATTATCATAGAAAACAGCCATTTCCCAGACTTATATAAAACTACTCTCCTCAACAGAGCACTCTGCTTTTCTTATGAGCCTGGGCAAGCCAGGTAAGAACTGGGAAATCTTCAATCCCACTTTGCTGCTTTCCTCCCTCTTTTACAGAACCAGACAGTTTAAAGCAAAGAGCATAAATTTAAATGTAAAGTGTGCAGACGCGGGAATCCACTAGTGTGTGAAACGCTCGTGCCCCAGCTCTGCTTCTTTATCCTAATAAAGACTGAAGTTTTTCTTACTAAGACTTGAAAAGCATTCAGTCATACCCACTTATACCCTAAGAAACATGAGGATAGAGACCTCAAAACAGAGGTAGCACTTGTGCTGATGAACACCACCTTTCACTACTGTACTTAAAATCTTCCCTCTTTCCATGAGCTCTGCTTTCCTCCAGACACTCTGACAGGGAACAGGTACCGGCAGCCAACGGGACACCCTGCCTTTTCCTCTGCCACATCTGGAGGGGCTGAGGATGCCCTGGCCACGCACTCTGTGCTACTGCAGAAATACAAAGTATTAGAACTAGAATCCACACCTCTTCTCCATAACCTCCATCCTTCCCCTAGGAGTAATAGAACCAACCGCCACAGCGTAAAGTACAGGTTACATATACATTAGAGAAAGCAATGCTTATAAATTACTTCTTCTCTGCAGTGGACAGTTTAAGCCACCACATCTTCTTATCACTAAGATTTTTCTCCATCTAATTCTGTTTGCTGTTCCTCGGTGAATATCAACAATAACTCATTTAGTTTTAATGACATTAAAAGTAGAGCCTGTCCTTGAGATACCACCTAATTTTTCTTTATGAAAGCCAACATAAATTCTATGTATGAGGTCTCTGACAGCCTGGTAATAGAGGTGTTGTTAAAGTGAGCTAAAAATACAAACTGAGGAAAAAAAAAAGTATCTTTCAGAGGAATCGTTAGAGAAATTGATGAAGCCTGTTTGCTTTCCTTGTAATCTCTGAGGACACATTATGTATATAAAGCATGGAACTAACACTAAGTCTGTCACACAAAGATACTAGTTGAACAGATCTTGACCTTTCCTTCCATCTATGCAATAAAGATAAAGGTTATTACAGGAGTTCTGTGAGAACCCCTTATTATAGTTATCTCACGCTTCATATGAGAGTTAGTAAACTTGTAGCTATTTTTTTCCCCTCTAGGCATCCCCCATGCAGGGGGCAGGGCAGAAATCTAGCCCTTAAGTCCTAGCTCAAAATGCATGTAATTAAAAGAACCAGACTAACATTGCCTAGGCAACTAGTTCTGCTATTTCCTAACTTTCTGCTTGACTTTATAGCCTTGCTATTTATATTTGTACATAGTTGTGTGTTTGAATGTCATTATTAATAGATTTGTGAGTTTGTGATATGCACACCTGAGCGCTCCCTATTGCGGTGAGTGAATTTATCACTCATCAATAACAAAATTAACAGTACAGTCCTGAACTATGCATAGGGTCTGAATAGAAACAACACCGAAATCTATAGGGTGCTTTTTACACATGTAATACAGGATGAGACACTGTTTCACTGATCTCATGATGTCAGAATACTTTCACACTCTCAGGAGATTTTCTTACAGGGATTTGAGACTTCTCTGCAATATGGCAGAGAATGGGGTAAAGAAACAGAATTGCCATGATAAACTGAGATATGGAGAACAGGAGCTGAAAACAGAGAAAGCGCATCATAATAACCGAACTGCAGAACTGCTCAATGCAGCGTGGTTCCAATGCCAGAGATTTGTCCACTGTCATTTCAATATGGGAAATGCCAGTCTACACTTTCTCTGAAGAAGATGCCCCAGTCCTGGGCAAGGACATTCCTCAAACTGATTAAATACGAACATAAAATTTCCATCCACATGTAAAGCAATGCAAACCTCCAAATGCTTCATAATGAAAATAAAAAAAAAAAAAAAAATCTGCTGAGTGGAAAGTTTTATGGGAGAGAGAAAACACCAAAGTTGCACATTTCTCAGGAGTAGCTACCAGAAGAGAAAGTATAAAAGAGATGCACACCCAGGCTGTGCTTAGGCAGATCACCTGATGCAAGACTTTGGTTCTTTTGATACCACATGCATCGCTAACACGTTGATTTTGCTCAGCACTTTTACGTGTTTAAGTTACATGTGTATCTCAGGAATACAAGATTACCATTACAGTTTGTCCTGTGTAGCTTTAACTTAAGGTAATAACAGGAAGAAAACTCAACATTCATGGGGCAATTTTCTTGCTTCTTCTTCTTGTTCTGTCATCTCTAACTGCTCTCCTCAGGGAAAAAAAATACATTTGTGGAATTTTTTTTTTAAATATATTTTATCAAGAAAATTAACTACATTCTTATATGTACTGTCTGTGGGACAAAACAAATCATCATATTTACATAAAATGCTGATGAGTCACAGAGTTGGTTCCTGGAGCAAATCAAAATCTTGTAGTATCTCAGTGGTATTATTTCACCGTCATAAGTGTTATGCATGACACTATAGTTTGCCACATACACATCAGCCCACGATAAGGAAAGGGCATTTTTGAAGTTACCAGTCATGACTGCTAATAGACTCTTTTTACAGAAATCTCTACTGGAGTCTGAAAATGCAAATACAGATGCTCTGTCTGAACTGCAGAACAAATGACCCTCACAGGCAGCCCCACTGTCCTGTCCGGTCCTGCTGGTTGTGCACACTGGGGGGGACTTTTTGGAAGTTACCATGTGCCCCTCCAGGCCAATGCACACAGATTTCCAGTGGCAATAAGCACTCCAGGAAAGATCATGGGGAAGAGGATGACATGGCTCAAACTAGATATTTGGACTAGACAAAGCCAGGGTGCATGGGTGGATAAGCTTTACAGTTTCTCCGAAGTCCTGCATTTGGGGTGACTGGAAAACCGTGGGAAATCTCTTAGTCCATGTCCTTCTCAAAAAAGAATCAAATACATTAGTTTCTTTCATCATAAAGGTTTGTAAGAACACTGATGGGGGCTTCTCTTAGCTTCCTGAACTAAAAGCTAAGAGAAAACAGAATTAGGCTTTGAACATCCATCCAGCTAAACTGTGATTAGGTATGGAGTAGTAACTGATGAATAAAATACTCCATTAAGAAACATTGAGTTGTGTACTTGTATTTGACTTTAGCTTTCTGTAAGGCTTCAGGAAAGTCTTTTTTCTGCTTGTGCTCCAGTTTCTCCAAGTTTGGTTCTTGTCTACCCCTTACTGGGTAGCAACAGTAACAAAGTACTGAGCTTTGCAGTAACAATGCTTACACATCTGTTTAAAACAATAGTATTTGTGTTACTGAAAACAATTGCACATAGTGTAGATGGAAAGTCATGCCTGGAAACCGAACACAGTACTTCTGGAAAAGATAAAGGTACACTGAAAAAAACCCAAAAGTAAAGTGGATTGAGAGCAGCCCTGAGGAAAAGGACTTGGGAGTGTTGGTTGACAAGAAGCTCAACATGACCCAGCAAAGTATATTCGCAGCCCAGAAAGCCAGCGTATCCTGGGCTGCATCAAAAGAAGCGTGACCAACAGGTCAAGGGAGGTGATTCTCCCCCTCTGCTCTGCTCTCATGAGACCTCACCTGGAGCACTGCAACCAGCTCTGGGGTTCCCAACATAAGAAGGACATGGACCTGTTGGAGCAGGTCCAGAGGAGGGCCACAAAGATGATCAGAGGGCTGGAGCACCTCTCCTATGAACACAGGCTAAAAGGGATGGAGTTGTTCAGCCTGGAGAAGAGAAGGATCCAGGGAGACCTTATAGGAGCCTTCCGGTACCTAAAGGGACCCTACAAGAAAGCCAGAGAGGGACTTTTTACAAGGGCATGTAGTGACAGGACACGGGGTAATGGCTTTAAACTGAAAGAGGGTAGATTTAGATTAAATATTAGGAAAAAAATCTTCACTGTGAGGGTGGTGAGGCACTGGAAGAGGTTGCCCAGAGAAGCTGTGGATGCCCCATCCCTGGAAGTGTTCAAGGCCAGGTTGGATGGGGCTTTGAGCAACCTGGGCTAGTGGAAGGTGTCCCTGCCCATGGCAGGGGGTGGAACTAGGTGATCTTTAAGGTCCCTTCCAACCCAAACCATTCTATGATTCTATGAAGTGCATATCAAAGATAGAGTATCTAATTATCTCAAATAAAGATTTGGTACTGCACCAAGTTATTGTTGTAAAACGTGACTTTCATGAATGTAATCTGGAGAAGGTGGGTAGAAAAGACCTTAGAAACAAATTTCTCATGGTGAGTGAAAGATCTGTTCTGCCAAGAGCCAGTAATTTTCTCCAAGTCTGCAAACACTAGCATTTTAATAGCCCAGATGAATAGTAACCTTTGGCAGGTTTGGGGAGGTGGGGTGGAATTAATGTTAACTCCTTTCTGAAGGGATTTTTTTTTACCCTCTGTTTTGTCATGGGTACTAAAAGGTCAGATCCAGCCCTGATCCCGAGCATCATTACATGTTTCCTAATGCTTCCAGGCTGCTCAGATCATGAAAACTAAGAAAAACTTTACAGCTAATGTGCATGTTACTTCTGAGAGTATCTGATAGCCTCAGAAAGAGGAAACATGCCTCTTGGACACCTGGCAAGAATGCATTATAAAACTAGACCTGCCTGAATCTGGGCTAAAATTCAAGCAAATTTTGTGAAGTCATGCTGCAGTAATCCCTTACACAGAAGAATATTAATTTGAAAGTTGGTGATTAGCCAGCGGTGATGCAGGAAAGTTGAAGGTCATGATTTTGCCCAGAAAGCAAAAAATAAAAATTAAAACAAAAAAATTAAAAAGCCTCTCTGTCTTTAGGAAACTCCAGGACATGTCAAAACTTAAACAAAAAATATAAAGGATCACAAATAAAAGATAAGAAGACACAGAGATATATTTGTACTACTGGTAAAGCTTGCAATGTTTATTTTCTAAAGTGAATAATAAGGAATTATTTGGAATTCTGGATTCATAATTTACTAATAGCACTGCAGGGCTACATGTTGAAAATTGATAATAAGGTATATTCATCAATACAGTAATGAATTTAAGAGGCAGCACGTAACTTAGGATCCTCCCAATTAGGTAGCCCTAACATTTTGTCAGCTCAGCAACCCTTTTTCTTCTCCCTTTAATTTTAAATTCAAAAAAAAACCAACTCATCTGTAATGTTTGCAGCCCAAAAGCATAAAACTTACTAAACCACCATATTATCTGTTTTAAAAATAAATAAATAAAGTTTTTTTCTTTGATCAAAACATGAAATAGGGTAAAAGTTAATACCAATATACAATAGACTTTTAAGGATCTCAAAAGCATCCATGCACACAATGGGATCCTTTGGGGTGCTGTATTCCCATCAGCCAATACTGCATTGTCCAGAGTACAACTCCCGTCTTCCTCCAAGTCCTACCTCTTTGGCCAGGACACTTGTCAGGACCTTCCTGAAGGAACTTCAAGGTATGTCTCACTCCTGTACAAATGTTTTCAATGCTGAGAGCAGCTTAAAAATTGGACAACATGGCCACTGGATCCTGATAGTGATGAAATTACCAGGGGTCAGGACTGATATTGGAGCAACCAGAAACCAAGCTATTACCAAAGCTCAAAGAAAGCAAATTCAGACTAAACTATGTCATATTAGCACATGAATAGCATTATTCTGTATGTACTTCCAAAGAGTTCTCTAAAGATTTACTTGCTGTGTAGCAGGTCCTCAAAAGCCACAAACATTACTAGAAAATTGCAGCACACAAGGACCAGTGAACACTAGAAGTGACCCTTGGGATCACAGAATGAATCCCAAGGTCCAGTATAACAGACACAAATAAAAGCTTTACTTACAGCTTTCTTTTTGAGAGAAGTAGTGGACCAGAATTTTCAGTTGTATCCTAAAGTCAAAGGAAGATGTAAAAACTCCTCTCTCTAGGTACATAAATATGCCCTCTAGCAAAATTAGGATACAGTGACTTTCAGAGAACTAAGCTTGATGAAATTGAGAATTTCTTTCTTGTTTTTTTTATTCCTGAAAACTTAAGTTCATGCTGTTTCTTACAGGACTTGCACCAAAGTATTCCCTTTGCTACTTATCAAAGTAGCAAAGTATATTTTTTTGTCTGCACTACATTAATGTTTAGTAGCTAAGCAGCAACAAAACCTGCACTATAAAAGTTAATAAAAACACTACAACAAATAGTATGTATGGAAATTACATCCAGCAAAACTTTGCAAGAAAGACTAAATAACAGAAGCAGCAAAGCTACACTGAAGGTTGTAAAAAAAAAAAAAAAAAGAAAAAAGAAAGAAAGGTGAAAGAAAGAGGAAGGGGTTCTAGCAAAGGAGCTCTGTCAAACAGTCTCTATAAGCAGGGAAGATGACTCACTGGTCTAAATAAACACTAAACTGTGCTGATCTCTACGTGAAGCAAACACCTTCATCAGCACAACCTCCACTGTACCCCCCAATACGACCTATTTTAACACTTGCAATTTTTCTAGCTTTCATTTTCATATATAGTTTAGCTTTTTAATGAATGAGCAGCCCCAGGAGTATGGTGCCTTGCCTCACAATATTCTGCTTATCCCTCTTAAAACACCCCCCCCCCCCAAACAAACAAACACAAACCCCCCAATATATTAAAAGTACAGTTTTAACAGATTTCTTACCTTCCCATTCCACCTATCTCAACCGTATGCAAGTTGAAGGGATTTTATGCTAGCCTAGGTGTTTTGCTTAGTGTCATTGGCCATCTCACACCTCAACATGCCACCAAGGCCCAAGAAGTCAGTGTCTGCAGCAGATTTTTAAAGAAAAGGTCATGTACAACACTGAATTAGTCCTGAAACATACACTGATTAAGCAGCCTTTGCTCCTCTCTTGCTCCTGAACGTCAGCCCTGCTAATTAGTAAACTCAAGCAACTAAGCACCCACCCCTAACATGCTCTTCTCTGCCTCTTCCTGGGAAGTGCAAGGGAATGAGTAGTCGCATGAGTGGCAGCTCTTATTTGAGATAAAAACAAACAAGCAAACAAAAGAAATGTTTTTTTGTTCCCTTATATATACTTTTAAAATGCTCTGATCTACCACCTAGAAAGGAGGTTCCTCAGGAACCCAGCAGAGGAAAAGGCCAAATGACAGTTCAGGATGGTATGAGTGCAAAAGCAACCTGTACAAATTAACTCTGAAAGTTTTGCAGTGAGCTCTGGAAACCAAGACGCTGAAGGACACAGCTGCAGCTCCCACAGCGAGGAGGCTGACGGAGGAAACCATTTATGCCGCTTAGTAAAACGTAGATGCATTTGCTGAGACAACAAGTGACTGAGTGGGTTTAACAAGCAGGATAATAGCTCAGGATGTCATTTCGATCTGAATACATAATTAAAGGGGATCAAGAAAAGGCTCAGGTTTAGAAGTGGTCTTGAATATCTGCAGCCTAATTAAGATTGATTTTGCCAATCACTGCTCAGAACATGAGTCTTCTGTTTGCACTTGGTTTCCGGTAAAACATGTCAGCTGCCTAGACGTCAGCATAGCTTCTACAGGCATTACCCACATAGAAAATACGGTGGGTTCAAACCTGGCCTACAATGGTTATATACAAATCCTATGGGTTGCTATCTTTTAGCTTTAGATTACTCATGACAAGTACAATCAATAAGGCTTGTTAGCCTGAGGCTCAGAAGGGCTGTAGCTATTTTTTTAGTCTTAGTCTGTATGCATAATATGATAGGGTGGTGAGGAGGTACAGACAAAGCGGTTTGTTATTTATGACAACCTCAATCAATGCACTCTATTACTAAATGAATTAAGTAGTACTGCAATAACTGGCTTTTCTGCTGCAACTTTGGTTTTTAAAAATTGCACAGAAGAGTGATATTGATCTGCCTAAGTCTACTGCCATTTTATTACAATTCTTTTGCAATGGAACAGAGTCCCTTCTACCACTACCCCAAAATTTATGTAGTCATAAAACTAGATTCATCTAAAGACTCACAAAAGGACTTGAGCAGATTTAAGCCTTTGAAGTTCAAAACTGTAATTCTAAATCTCTCAGCAAAGCATCTGGTTGACCCAAGAGATTTCTAAACTCTTTGACCATTTGACATGAAGGTTCCCCAATTTCCTACAGCTCTGTTTCTCTGGATGCCCAGACCTGCAAGTCTATGCAGTCAGATATTTTTCTTCTGCCTAACATTGGACCTACTGAAGGTGGACCTACCAAACACTCAGTGTTCTCCTATGCTAGCAGTGCCCTTGGTGTCATTACAAACAGAAGTAGCCAGAAGAAAAGAACGTGGCATAATGAGAAACAGTTACCTTGGGAATGAAACGCACCTGTACTCATTTGGAAGTGAAGGATCTGGGTTCAGCTCTGCATCTCATCTGAAGGAAGCCTAACTGTAAAGCCATCATTTCTCCTGTTGTTTGCCACTACTAAAAGAGCCATTTCATTCTGGCTCACTGGGCCAGAAGATCAGAAAACAACAGGGAACCCAAATGCAGCTCTGGGCCAAAGCCACACACCTTATCATGGGAAAACCTCAGGAGATGAGACATTTGGTGTTGATCAGGTGTGCTTTCATTTCTGAAGGAGGTCCAAGGCATTCCAAGACCTAGAAGAATGGCCCAAGGGAAGTATATGGCTGCACAGAGATGAAAAATCTGTGTGATTTGAGCAATACAAATGCTGGGATTTCATTCTTTAGCCAGCTATAAAGATCATGGGAAAACTTCAGCCTATTTGCCAAATCTGAGTTACAGCAAGCCCCATTTATGGCACACACAACTATGTCCTTGGAAGCTAGCAGGTGTAATTGGGCCAGGAAGGTAGCGATTAACATATGATAAAGAAACATGTCTAATCAGGAGATTTAAAACAAAGTGATAAAAGAAGTCACAGCTTACTGTCTAGGGCTGCTAGACATCTAGGACTGACTGCACTGCTACTTCATCTGTGGCGTTGTGATGTTTTGTTTATCAGTGTGCCTGCTGCTGCCTAGACAAAGAAAGCCTCTGGGACCATTTGATGCTGCATTAAGTTTTGTGCCTGAGTGCATAAGGGTCCCTAGAAGGCAGCAAGAGGGTTCTAGTTACTTTGTAACGTTACAGAAAACAGCAGCAAAATCAGTGTACAACTTGATGTGCAATTCTGTGGTAATACTCAAGAATTTGGCTAGAAACCTGAACATCCACCAGTTACCATTTAGCATGCCTTTTTCTTTTCACACCTCAAAGCTAATGGCGTTCTCAGTTTTTGGGGAGGGTAGAGGGGCTGGGACAAAATATTTTCTGGCAGGTACCAAGCTTTCAAAAACATGGTCTAGGATAAAATCATTTATAAGTAACAAGGGCTTTGGAGGCCATGAAATTGTCAAGAGTTTTCCTTGAATGACAATATTGGGATGGGGACCACCAGGGAAAGGCTTTGGTGGGCATGGAACCAAACACGAAACCTAGAGCCCCCAAATTCAGTGTAGTTTCACCACTGAACATCCAGCTTTTATGCAGATAAAATGCAGAAAAGAGGTGCTCTGAGGTGTGAATAGGCTTATTTTTAGATAGCCACTAAAAGTATCGCTAAAGAGGAAATGTAGGTGTCCTCTGTGTGAGGATTTGTTTTGTTGTTGTTTTTTGTTGTTTGCTTTTTTTAAACCTGGAAGAATAAACAACCATTGCAATTGACAATGAAGAGTCTGTTAATGTAGAACCAACTTTGATTTGGTGTATGCAGTTAGAGGAAATTTGCTTCCTTCCACTTCCCTATTACAACCAACTGTATGAAATAAGAGCCTGGACTAAGTCCAAGGGACTAAACCAATTATGATAAATAGCTAAATTTGTGAATATGTAGAATCAACGGATCATCACATAATTACTTATACTCCTGAGGCTATGGTAAAAACGTGGCAGCAGAATCATCATTATTTTCATCACAGTAATTATAAATCATCATCGTTGCATTCTTGCAGATATGGCTGGATGAATGCCACCTGAAACTCTGCCCTCCCTCTAGGTCTCAGATTTGCTTCTCCACTGTCCTCTGAATTTATTTTTACACACACAACTGCCCTGCATGTTTGCCAATAACTCTTCAAACCTGCCTTAAATATGTGTGAATCTTTAATTTTGTAAGATTATTCCTTGCAGATCACCATTTCTGTTAACCTTTATAATGATGTATGCGTTACCACATGCACATATTTCTCAGGCTGAAATAGCGCACATATTTTACAAGGCTATAACCAAATAACGTCCATGGATTATAAACACAGGTACCATTATAAGCCTTCAAATACGAAGGCTAAGCACTAAAAGCTGACCTCCAGCTTAGTAGTTGGAAAAGAAGAAACAGAGTTAGGTGAAGGATAGGGAGAAGTCAAGGCCTTATTTCATGCAACGTGCTACTGCAGCTTGTTTAAAACTCAGACTGCAGATATGCATTTGCTTCTAATGACTCTGGCCAGCCACAAAATGTAGGCAAGAAGAAAGCCCCTCAAGATGAACAAACAGGCAGCGAAACAGTTTTCCAGGAAAAAAAAAAAAAAAAAGGGAAAACAAACTTTACAGCAAATGAGAAAACTAAGTAACTTTCAAGTTCAGCAAGTATATAATGGTATAGCCTCTACTCTACAATATGTTATGTTCAGTACCTAATTACAGGTGTGGGATGAAATCCTGGCACCACTGGAAATTTTATTACAGAGTTATTTGGAATCAACATTTTAGATTTCCTCATTTCTAAATTGTTATGCTTCATGGCTCATTCTGCAAATGTAAATGCATGAGTTAAGTGCCCATATGTTTGCCAGATCACGGGCTAAAGTCCTCATTCAGATGAGTAGTTACTTGTACCTGAATAACCTCATAGATTTTAGAAAGCATTGTTCAGAATAAGTTACTACTTGCTTTAAGTGGAGGTAACAGAAAGTGGTTCTGCTAAAAAGGAGATATTGAGAACTTCCAAAACCTCAATAGCTGTCTTCAGACCCTTTTCCATGTGACAATTTCCACAGAGAAATTAAACATCCCTTTGAACTCTATAGGAAAATAAAGCCTGTCTAGGTTTTAATCTTTGCTGTCCTTTTCACTATAATATATACTCAAGTTGGAGAAACAACAAAAACAAAAGCAGTCTAATGTCTAATGTAACCCAGTCCAATGGGATAGATGAGTTGTTAAGGGAGGAAGTAAAATGAGGGGGGGGGGGGGGAAAGAGAAAAAAAAAAGGCAGGGGGAGGAAATAGCATGAAGGGAGAAGTTGTGAAGATGCCTTTTTCATTCCGGCAGTACACAGAATTCCCTCCTCCTACAAGGAAATTCAGCAGCACACCCAGAAGCTATGAGACACAACCACCATTGCCATCAGATTTCAAAGAATCAGTTTCTCAAAGGGTGACTGTCTTTCCCTTTCTTTGTGCATATTTTTGTCAGTCCCACAGCTGCTGCAGATAGCAGGATGGGAGGGCACATCTGAATGCTTTCTGCTTACTGTAGAGTACCTAATCTTGAGATTTACTGCCAACAAGAAGTTGCTACCTGTAAACGTGTCAGTCAGGAACTACGTGACTGCTATACAACTCACAACTACTTAAAGTTTTCAAAATCATTCTACAGGGATAGTTTTTGCTTTGGCTGACCAAATTTTGTTCTGGTTTATTGGGTGTAATTTGTTAACACAATGTGTTCTTTATAGAAGTCAGCTTCACAATTCAGCTGTCTACACTGACATAAAGGACTAAGAAACTTGGGAAAGGATCTAACTCTGCTTAGACATTACAAAACTGTTCTCAACACCAAAACCAAGAGTTTTGATTTTGCTTCCAGAGAAAACCAAGAAAGGGCTCATACATCAGTGCAGTAACTCCAAATCTTCTGCAGTATAAAACATTTATGGTTTTGTTTGTGTGCTTGTGATCTTGTAACAAGAAACAAGCTGAAATTAGAAAGTTTAGAGAGATTAGAGTGCTTATAAAGGACCACCTATTGGATGCACATAGAAGCCTGTATATATGCGTCTGGGACACAAACTAAAACTAAGGAAAAGCGCCTATTGTAAAGATATGTAATGAACACAGTGACAGATGCTCGAACAATGATTCCATTTTAAAACAACTTAGAAGTCATGAGACGGATTTTTTTTCCTAAATTTATAAAGAATAAGGTTTTTTTCCAGAGACTGCTTTATGGGAAAAATACTGAAGTGTGCCCTCTTCCTTAGAGAGAAAATCTTTGCCCTGAAGCACTAGCTGATGCAAGAAGGTAGTATCTGAAAGATATCCTTCAAAGATGATGAATCTTGGTATCTGCTCTCCTGACTAACTTCTATCTTTATTTATTTACTGAGTAATAGGCCACAGAAGAATTTTGAGGAGGCATTCTTTCAGTATTTTTTCTTTCCTTCTCCTTTTTAATTTTTTTTAACTGAAGTCCAAACAAGAAAGCACCAAGAAGCATCAGCTGAGCATGTGGAACTTGCAAGTATTACCATTAATGGATATTGCTAATGGAAAAATTTTGTTCGCCGGGCACACACATAATATGACTGGCACACAAACACCCTTGGGCTGAAGGACTTGCCAAGGAGAGCTGAGGAACTGTGGACCAGCTCTGTAGTGCAGTGTGAGCGTCTGTGCCCAGAGACTACCAGGTTTGGGTCTGACACAGAGGATGTAGGACACACTGTAGTTGTTTAGGAAGTCTCCCAGTGACAACAAAGTATAAAATATAACTAGAAAACCTGGATCCAGAACTCAGACTGCAGTTTTCTTTTGATACTACTATAAAACTCCTGCCCCGCCATCTCAAGAATCTCAATTCTCCTTCAGCAGCGCCCAAAGAAAAGATTTGAAAGTATCAGCCAAAATTGGCTATCATCGCAGTGCCAAAAGGACCTGCACCTCTTGGATTTGTGGGGATTTCCTGAAGGAGATTATATAGAATTGCTAGATGTTGCCAGAATTGCTTTAGTCTTCAAAACAGATCCCCAGTGGAAGTTGCAAAGTTCTCTTAAAACAACTTTCTTAAATTAAGTGGCACAAGTTTGGATGCTTTCTTGACTTTCTATCAAGACATAGACCCTCCGGAGGCAACCATGACATGTATTTTAAACTGATAGGTCTAATTTCTAAATGGAAGCTATTGTAAATGAAATCATTATTTTTGAGAGCTGAACCTAAACATGAAATACTCCTAGGCAGTCAGTCTTTCCATATAAATTCTCCAAAGTCTACTAAACCTCATCTCCGGAAAGCAAGAATCTTCTCCAGAGAAGATTTGTCCATTCTTATCACTGATGTGGGAGTCTGCATATTTAAAATAAAAATAAGTAACTCGCATTAAATGTCCTCTCAGTACAACAGCTTGACTAGTTTTTATCTGAGCCAAATCTAATCTCTCCTCTAAGCTGTAAAGGTATATATATGGAACCTTTTATCATGTTTCCAGGACTGGATTTCTAACCCCAGCTCATGAATACTTATTCCTTGAAGGATGAAAGTTCTTCAGGTAATACTACTTCAGGATTCACTCTCTATCTTGGTTTGCTCACACTTTATCTTTGATTACTAACTCCACAAACATAAGCTGAATCCTGCAGAACAGGTGTATGCAGCTCCCCAAAAGTGTTAGACGCATATTAAAAAGTTTCACAGTTAAGTTAAATTTCAAAGGAATATGGACAGGCTTATTTATTCTGCAGATATCAATTTTTGTTCTTACTTTTTCTGTACCTCAAGGGATCTTCTAGGGATTTCTATCCTTCCCCATTCCCTTGAGAAACAGCTTTGAGAATCAAAAGTACAATTGGTATAACGACCTTCAAGATTAATGATTATGTAAGTGGTTTTAAAATTCTCATGCACTAAAACTCGGAAGCCACTGAAAGAATATAAAATATACACTACACATTTGGAAAGGCAATATATTAAAAGAGGTTCTCCATACTAAGTATAATACTTGTATTCATTTTTTTTAATGTAATCTCACTAGTTATTCTTTCTTTTTTAATTCAGCAACATATATATAATCTAAAATATATTAAATATTTATATTTTGTCTATATTAGGCATTAGAGAAACATTATTTCCAGACTTGGAATATTCCAGTAAAGGCACTGACAGTTAAAAAAAAATGAAATCTGATAAAACTTGCTTCTCAATGAGAATGAAAACAAATAATTTTAAAGTTCTTTCTGCAAGGTAAAAAAAGCCTTTTTTTTCAGCCTCTGAAAAATAAATCCATATTATGCTGAAATTACTGGGGGGGTGGTTGGAGGGAGAGTAGTCTACAAAGAGCATGTTTCCAACACTGTAGAGCTGATGACACTACAGAATTTCTGGGTTAGCACAAAGGCAAGAAAATATTACTTACCAGACAATTGTAATTGTGTGGCTGTATTATTTTGATAATTTTTTTAATATATGACAAAGTCAGCTTAGTTAAGTAGAAACATCAGTTTCTACTTTATGCATCAGTTAAGTAGAAAAAGTGAAAAAGTAATTGGTCCCTGTGTTCATCCAAGGAAGAATTGTGGGGTAGACTTTTAGCTGGTACCTTTCTTTATCCTTACGGTTCTGGGATCCCCTAAGAGGAAGGGCCCCAGCAACAGCAATAGGGTCCCAATCAGACCATAAAGGAGAAATGCAGCAGAATACCCACATAACCAAAAAGACTGACAGAACATGGGACCTTTGACAAATAGCCTAAGAAAATTGAAGTTTTAATATATCGGGGTCCTCCCTGTAAATCATCCAAGCCCTTGCATGATACCTGATTTTCCATCTCCCCACCCCTGCATTGCCACTGTGCAAAGATCCAATTTTAATGTTGAAGAAAAGTTTCTGTGAACACAACCCTTTTTTCAAAAAAGTATCTCAGAAATAGTTTGTAGGGGGCTGTTTGCAGCTGATAGGTGTCTAGTAGTAGGAAACACCGAGTATATTAACCCAAAGTAGGATACAGATGTGCTAAGGGAGACAAGAAGAGGATGAGCAGAAGTAAGAGATCCTTGGTTCCTGCTGATGCTGACTGAAGATGTAATGAAAAAGGTCTTTTTTTCTATCTTGGATATTGAAGCTTTGGTCATTAACTATAGCTTTCTACGTCTCTCTCCCCTCCTCTGTCTTCTCATCTCCATTTCAGGTATCATGAGAATTCTCTCCTTTCTCCTCTTCTTCCAAGGTACCCACCAGTTTACTAGCATATTTTATCACCAAACCTGGTGTCTATACAACATCAAGCTCCTTTGCTTAGCCAATACTCTATCAATGTTTAATATTTTAATAAAATCCCAGTCCTAGAGTAGCTTGCAATGATATCTTTGTAGCTTTCCTCCTCTTCTTACATGCTGTTTCCACTAGCCACAAGCAACAGCTTTCTACTCTGCTGTTCATGAGCTTCTCACTACAGGAATAATCCAAAGTTTGGAAAGAGCTCAGAGCAAAATAGGTACTATCTTATAACAGTTACTGAAGACCCGGACACTCCAAGTCAAACCAGCAGAGCTGAAAATCTAGTTGTTTATTTGGATTAATCTAATCTAAGAGTGAATTAGTAGAAGTGACACACTTTTCAGCAGCAGAAAAACCTGTCTTATTTTAGTACATTATAGTACAGTAAGACTACTCTTGTTAGCCAGTTCGCCAAAAGAATTGGCTGTTAAGACAGCTAGAGCCATTCTCAGTTGTTCTAAAATGTACCAAACAACTGCAAAGAATCTCACTAAGACTTGAGCTCTAGAAGCATATGGATTGAAGCACTATTTGTTCCATATTTATTTATAATTTGTAAAGGCACCCATTTATATCTTCACATACCATAGAACATGATTTGCAAACAAGAATAATGAAACTTGGTCTACTGATATAAAGGAGCTGCTAGCTAAAACTCCCCATCTGAGAGGAAGTGCCCACTGTTTTCCACATTAGTCACCTTAGCATGCTGCCACTAACATTTACTGTCTTAGTAGATGCTTGGAAGGGGAAACAATAGCTTTCTGGCTGTGGCAGACAAACCTGCTGGGGATGGTTGGAAGACATATACATTTTAGGGCCAGACTTCACCAACCAGAAACATGCCAACCACTCTTTCCACTCCAATCCATTAGGGCCAACGCTACGGAGTCATACTCTATAGTCCCTAGCATGAAGCAGTGGACAGACAAGATCATACAGAAGATCTGGGATGTAGGAACGAGAAATCAAGGAACATTTCACAGCCTTCCTGTGCTAAATGGTTACAGAAAAGGTTTCAGGCAACTTGCAAAGGAATAAGACTGGGAGGTCGGTGACAAAGGCACAGACTGCAAATAACCACATTTCTTGCAGTTTCCTGGGTCAGGGTGAACTGCTGCCAAATACCAAGCACAGAGAATTACTGAAGACATTACTGATGGATATCATGTTAATATCAGCACTAAATTCTCTAAACTCCACCTTAATATCACTTTGCAGTTAACCAACTATAAAAGCACATTGTAAGGTCACAGAAAATTCATACAAAATACAGTTAGCTTAAGGCTAACTCAAGTATCTCAACACTAAAGGGTAATTTGCAATCTAAGTATATCCATTTTATTCAGGCATAAATCCGTACAGAGTGCATTTAACAAAACCAGATATACTGACACTTTGAATTATCCCCCCAATGGGACAACTGCTCTGGCAATATCAAGACAGACAGATTTCCTGAGAACGTGGCTCAAGAGGACAGGTTTGCAGCCAGCTTAGTAAGCTAAACCAGAATTAGAAGCAAATTAGTAACATCCAAACAGCATCTCAGAATCAAGCAGTCTTAAATCAGAACAGTCCTAGGTACGACACATAGGTAACGGTTGCCTCTTCAAAACCTGTAATAACATAGTTCTTACAGGAAAAGTGATGAAAACCTCTGAAAAACCTTGCTTCCCTGCAGCAAGATTGAATTGGTTCCTTCATTCCTACTTGAAAGTAGCAATTGGCTTTTTTTCTTTGCTTCTTAGAGCAAAGGTGCTGAAAAAGAAAATAATCCACGGATACTTACTGTTTAACACCTATTTGCCTGGTAATAATTACAGTGCATAGAGGAGATTAAATATATCTAAATACTAGTACAGCAGGAAGCATTATAGCAAGACAAGCAGAAACCCATTCTCTAATCCAAGCAAACAATGTAGGACTTCTCATCGCTACAGGTAGAATTTTGCTCTGGCCTTGCTTGGAGGACATTAGGACTAGGAGCTAAAAGACGCTTTAGAATAAATTAGCAAAACTATAAATCTGACAAGAAGATTAATATTCTAACTATGTTCACGATAATTAACTCACCAAAACAGTTCCACAATCATTATCCAGCTAGGGTGAAATGGGAAAGTTTACAGCCCTCCTGTAGATTTATAAGCCAATTAAGTGACCCTCCTCTAGATTTCATTAGAAAAGCCTCTGGTTCAGCAAAAGCTTACACATGCAAGTAAGAATTTTCCTGAGAAAAGGGGATGCGAGGGATCTTTATCACCTCTGTTAAACGCTTTTCCTGCTCCCCTGAGAACTACATATTCCTAATGCATCCTCAGCCTCCTGTCAACTCTCCAGCCCTCGCACAGCACCCTCTCACCTGCAAGACGCAGGACCGATACTGGAGCACTTCTCCCTGGGGGAAGCTCTGCTCCACACCTTGCATGACTCAGGTATCATGGTCTGACACCAGAGATGTGCTTCCTATCTTGTAATCCAGCTTTGAGTTTAGGGCTCACAGTCCCCTTCTGCCTGAAGCCATCTTCTCCCTTCCAAGTGCAGTTGACAGCAAATCTGTAAGAAACTTTATCAACAGTCAACTCCAAACTTCTGCTTAATATGTGCAAGTATGTGCATGTGTTTGCACAGAGTATGAAGTATCTCCTTGCTATCTATGCCATTTTTCCCTTCCACTGCCTTTCTGCACAGATTCATTGTTCTAATATAATAGCCTTCTCTGCCACTGTCACAGCAGTCCCCCTTTATCTCCAATTCCACAACTTCCCCTTCTCCTTTCAAAATTTTGTTTAAAGAACATCTCTTTTCTCCTTTTGTTGCATATATCTATGCCTGCTCCATCCCCTTTCCTTTGTGTCTTCCTGCATAATAGCATTTTTCAGCTTTGTAAAGTATTTTTCAATATAGATAACACAAAAATTGCTATCTAAAATGAAATAGCATTGTATCATAGAATGGTTTGGGTTGGAAGGGACCTTAGAGATCACCTAGTTCCAACCCCCCTGCCATGGGCAGGGACACCTTCCACTAGCCCAGGTTGCTCAAAGCCCCATCCAACCTGGCCTTGAACACTTCCAGGGATGGGGCATCCACAACCCCTCTGGGGAACGTCTTCCAGTGCCTCAACTACCCTCACAGTGAAGAACTTCCTCCTTACATCTAATCTAAATCTACCCTCTTTCAGTTTAAAGCCATTACCCCTTGTCCTATCACTACGTGCCCTTGTAAAAAGTCCCTCTCCAGCTTTCTTGTAGGGTCCCTTTAGGTACTGCAAGGCCCATACTTTTGTCCAAGTAATATACATGATTTGGACTGACTCAAGCTGTGGTGTGTATGCAGGTAAAGTAAATTCTGAATTATTCAACACTTAAAAACACTGAAAAATCATTTACTTGTTACAAACAATAAGATTTATGTTTTATGTCCCCAATCAATAGCTAGTGTGTCCACACACAGCTGATTTATCCATATTGAAAATATAATTATAAGTCTAGTTTGCTCTGAACCACAGAGTCCTTTTGTAACAAGATTATTTAAATACAAATGGGGTTGGAAAATTGGTTTTAAATGGCTAATCTGTCTTGTCTTCAATTCCAGCTGCAGAATTTACTAACATCATAAACACAGGCTGAGTGAAAATGTAGAAGGTTTTCTGATTCTCCTCGCGATCTGTCTATGCAGCGCTTATTAACGGTGAAGTTGATGGGAGCTGTATGCATGCCGTGAGAGGAGGATAATAAGCCTTGTAATCTCTATAAAAAGAGAGGGATTTTTACTAGTGATATGTCATATATACTGGTGTGCAAACGTCTGTCTTATCGGCAGCCCAATAAAGAATTTATGTACCCAGGTCTCGGATGCACTGAAGGACACATATGCCATATGGGTGGACAAAACCCAGACCAGATAGCTGGAAACAACTCCTCAGGAGCACCACTTGCAATATGGAGCACCAGACATTTGTGAAGGCACGATCAGGAAAAGTTTCATCCGGACAGATTTACTCAGGGATTATGAAAGGAGCTTATGCCCTCCTGCTGTCTCCACCAAATGTGGCCGATGGCCCATGACACGCAGCGGGGAAAGGCTGTGCCAGTACACCCTCGTCTAAGAGAGCACTAAGAGAGGACAGCCAGCTGGGAATACGCCATAACTTTGTCTCCGGGTCATGCAGATGGACTGGGAGAAATTGCAGTTCAAATCTGACTTGGGTTGAGTAGAGATTAAGGATTTCTGCCAGTTTTAGTTTAACAGACTTAGTGGAGAAGAAATTTCAAGACCCTGTTTTCGTTTGCTGGAATGAAAACAAATTAAAACAAAATGAAACCTCAAATTTCTACTTGAAATCAAATGCTTGCCTTGAAACCCAGGTACTTCTTACACCATTCTTTTCAGCAATTCAGTAGATCGTTATTCTGTCACATGGTTCTCCACACAGTTATACTGCCTTCAGAAAACAACCAACTATATTCACCAGGCGATCTAGGTCCCTTATACTGATACATATCCTCCTCTTTCAACAGCTGCAAATGAATGATAAGTTGTCACCAATGAGGAATTTGTGTGAGACATTCAGTAGTATCCATACAGCAATGCACAAACTTTCAGCTAGTTTTACGAAAGTAGAAGCTGTATCAGTGAACCTGACAGGTCCAGTGCATATCAATATTTTATATTGATACAGCAGACTTCATCTAATGATCTCCAGGCAATAATGATTTAGATTTTACAGCCCCATCTGAGCTATGAGTCAGTGTTGACCACCTCTTAAGTTAGGAAAAGCATAACTTTCTGAAACAAACAGCAACAAAGTAGGTAAATTTCTATCCCTTTTAGCTATACAGAAAAATTTTAAAAAGAATTCTTAAAAAGCTCAAAGTCCTGAAGGACATAGAGAGTGCTAAAATCCTGTCCTAAGGACAGAGAAAAAAAGCTTCAAAGTCAAAGCCTGCAGGGAGGATGCATTTCCCACCTATCTGAGATTTCTGACATGGCGCATTTTCCACATAGTAGCATAGATTTTAACCCCTCCACTCCCTGTGGATGAGAGGCAACATGGTAACTTGCCACCTTGCCCTGACATAGGAGACTCCTACCTTGAATCCTGCTTTGACAGACCACCCCGACCACCCCAAAAAAAGAATGGGAGAATGTGCTGGTTTTCACTGGGATAAAGTAAATTTTCTTCACAGTAGCTAGGATGGGGCTGTGGTTTGGATTAGTGCTGAAAACAGTGTTGATAGTACAGAGGTGTTTTTGTTACTGCCAAGCAGCGCTTACACAGAGCCAAGGCCTTTCCTGCTTCTCACCCCAGCCCACCAGCGAGCGGCTGGGGGGGACAAGGAGTTGGAAGGGGACACAGCTGGGACAGCTGACCCCAACCGACCAAAGGGATATTCCAGACCATAGGACATCATGCTCAGCAATAATAAACTAGAGGAAGGCTGGCTGGCCTGGGGAGCCATTGCTCAGGGACTGGCTGGGCACCAGTCAGTTGGTAATGAGCAATTGTTTTCATTTGCATCACTTGTCTTTCTTGATTTTTATTTCTCTCTGTTATTTTCCTTTTCATTATGATTTAGTATTATTATTATTGTTGTTGTTATTATTATTCTCTCAATTGTTAAACTGTTCTTATCTCAACCCACTAGTTTTCCCACTTTTACCCTTCCAATCCTCTTCACCCCCCATCCTGCTGGGGGGGAGCGAGCTGTATGGTGCTTAGTTGCCAGCTGGTGTTCAAACCACAACAGTCCTTTTTTGCACCCAACGTAGGGCTCAAAGGGTTCGAGAAAATGACAGACTGACCAGAGCATATTAGAAGGTATTTACATCTGTTAGGAATCGCAGGTCATGATATTGGTTCATGTGTTCTCAATATTAGTTTATCTGATCTGTGCCATGCTCTTTGTTTTGCTGTACATGTTAAAGATGGTTGTTGGCTTTTGCAGTTTTCTGTGCTCTGTAGTGATTAGTGATGTTTTGCCTGGGAGATTTGTTACAAATACACTGACCTTGAGCTTAAGCTGGTATTTGAGCTCTGTACTGAAGCCACTACTGTACTTCAGGTACCATCTCATGGAAAGAGTTAACAATTATACTTCTTCCTCTGAGGGTTTTTTGTGTAGGAAATACAGAATGGCACCTTTGCTACAATTGTTCTCTGATGTTTTCTCCCTTGTTACAATAACTTCTCAGTATCTTGAACATCCTTGGGTAGTTACTATCAATATTTCTTAGGAATATTGGTTCAGTTTTTTCTAAGGTTAACAAGTAATTTAGGAATATGACCCAGGCTCCACGAAAGTATGGTCATGGGTGGCATGGCATGTGGGAGAACATGGGCAGGTATCTAGAGAACTTCTCACCTCCAATGGCCTGGAACTTCACTCCCAAACAACTACAGGACCCTGATGAAACGATAGAATGTTTGGGGGGCAAGGGGGTTAAAAAAAGAAATGCTGTGGCTATTCCAAAGAGGCACTACTTACTGCACTGTGCTGGGCCCTGGCCAGCATCTGCCAAACACTACTCGATACTATGCAGCACCCACAGGGAGAAGAGAGGGAACAACATACCAACAGACACTATATGGCTAACGCAGGCACTAAATCAGTCGCCCCTATAACTAATAAGAAACAATGGAAGCAGAAATCAGCTCATTTAGTAAGGTATGAAGAAGCTTCTAAGAAGGAGCAGGAGAAAGAATCAGAAGAGGCAGCCTATTCTGCAGCAGAACCGTCACATGAACAGGAGAAGGAAGAGACAAATCATAAATGAGACAGAAACCATCCAATCCCCATCCCTAAGTGAGCTGTGAGATAGGCACAAAGATTTTAGCTGTCAGCCAGGTGAGCTAATTCTCAAGTGGTTACTCCGATGCTGGGATATTGGTGCCAGTAGTCAGGAATTAGAGGGTAAGGAAAGCTGGCAGCTCGGAACCCTTGCTAAGGATAAGGCCATTGACAAAGGGATTGGAAAAAAGGCAGGAGTCCTCAGTCTTTGGCAGCGACTCCTGTCAAGTGTGAAGGACGGGTATCCCTTTGAGGAAGAACTTGCAAATTCCCCAAACGAGTGGACCAATATTGAGGGAGGTATCCGGTATCTGAGGGAATTAGCCATGTTGGAGGTGATCCATAGCAATCTGGATAACAACCAGGCATCCAAATACCCGGATGAAATCCGGTGCATGTGGTCCATGTGGAGGAAGTTTGTACAAAATGCACCAACAAAAAGCACCATGTTGTGCTTGTCCTCATTTCATCCGCAGGCTTTTATAGAAAAGCCTTCAACATACACCTGGACAGCACACTTCTATTTTTCTTCTTAGTTAGAAAAAGCTTAAGGAAAGGATTACTGCCAATAAAACAGAAACACTACAAAATTTGAAGTTATAATTCTATACACGCTTCTGAAAACCTCTTTGGCTTTTGTCTTTGTGCTCTGAATGGCTCCCAAGATCTAATTTATTTCAGTGAAACAAATCCAAAAGTGCCAGCAAAAAAGAATCAACTTTCTCTTTAGTTAGAATAAAAATTGTGCAGAAGGAATTCTTGACCTTCATTAATTCCATGGGCAGGTGTATAAGCTTCTAGGTGTTAATGAGACTTGCCAGTTTCGGCGGACTGTAGAGTCTAATGAAACATCAAATGAGCCCACTTTGGATTTTCACTATCAGATACTTCCAACAGCAAAGTTTGATGACACATCCTAAAAATCCCTTCAAGCCCTCTGCATGGGGATGTGGAGCAAATCGTTCTTCTGAACTGGAATTATGTTACTGGCTTGCATGGTCAGTGTGACTTTTAGAAATTAATGTGGGGGAAAAAATATCCAAATCCTTCCCCAGCATTACTTTTTCCACATCCAAATTATATTTAATCTTTCCTCAATTATATACAAAACTATCCTCTGTAGCCTACGGCAGTTTCCATTAGAAAAGCATACAAAAATTACCCCTCCAGAAAGCAAGCTTCCAGATCTACTGAAGCTTTAGGACTTGTGTCAGGATCTGCTCTGAATCAACTTCATGCCTGATCACTTAGTAAAACAAGAGAGTTCAGGTTCTTCATAAATCCTAATTCACTGTTAAATGCCTGCGAGGCTTGTTCTTACTCTTGTGCGCAATATTAGGTGCCAGATCAGAAACTCACAAAATTGGATCCTTAGGGCATAAAGATTTGCTATGGTAAATCCTACGTGTTGTCTTTTCAAGTTCCTCTTTAATAAGAAAAATTTACAAAAAGAAAATAAAAGGTCAAGGGTTTCCAGAAAGGAAAAGACTGAAAAGTTAGACATGTAATAAAAAAATTAATTAGTCTTAATATAAAATTTTAACAAGGCACCTAATATTTTCAGGGAGGGAAGCTTAATGACACCAAGTCTGTAAAAATATCTCGGTTCTGGATTTCTGACTCCCAAGGGTGGAAGTTGAGAGCCAGATTAAATGCTCACTATATTCAGTCCAAAATAAAATTCCACTGTTTTTAAACATAAAAAGAAGAGAAAAAAAATCGTGTAAGTATCTGGAGCAAAGACGCCTAATATAATTTTGTAAGTGGCAGATGAAGCAGAGCCACACTTGACAACTTTATGACCATCTTCGGACCAAAGTTGCCTTTCTAAAGGAAGAAGGATTTCATTAGCTTTCCCTAAATCAAACCATGATAAAACAAAGACAGCGGCAATGCAATGGATTTTAAAACTGTAGAAGTTAACCTCCCTGTACATGCATTGCTACTGCCTGCAACATGCTCAGGAAAAAAACTAAGCAGCCCTTCTCCCCTCTTCCTGCTGTACCACAACTCTCCTCATTCACAGTCATTATGTTCAGGAAGCAAAATCTGCTTTTGCGACACAGCATTTAACCAAGGTGTTAACCAAAGAAAAATTTAAGACAAAACCAGAAGTCTACTTGGTCACCCTTAAACTGTTCCTTTTTATTTTCATGGAGAATATATTTCATTTACCACCACGCACTGTCTTGCTACCAGGGCTATGGATCCTCAGAATATAGCACAGAGAGAATGCTACCATTCATTAACAATTCACATTTTCCATACGAAAGGAATACTTCTAAACTTCGCCATCCACACCTGAGGTGGCACTACTATCACAGGCAGTCCTACCGACAGCACCTGGCATGGCCACACATTGAACTTGCAACACAGCAAGTGTCAAGTCTGCATTAAAATTTTAGGAAGAGCCTTGAGCACTTTTATTGTATCTGCTAAATCATCCCACAACTCTTGCTGCAGCTCCAGCCTTCTCCAGCTGAGGAGCAATTTACCACCCACCTCCCCCAGCATGAGCTCTGTTGTTCTGGCCAGCAAGCATGCAGAAGACACACAGTTTATTTCCATATTTCCTGGAGAAAGTATGTAGGTGATTAGCCCCATTTACCCTGGTGTGCCTGAATCAAAGCCAACCAGGCACAGAAGCATGCAGGTCATTTTGAGTGCCCTGAGCATCTTCATAGATTGAAAAACAATGTAGTCCTGAGGGTCTAAACTTGTATTACACAGACAGTCGGTGACATAACCCATTTAGATCAAAACACCCTGTAGAGTCACTCAGGTCTGCTCTCTCACCACTACAGCAGTGCTCTGATCTGAAACTGAAGCCGTTTCTCCGAATGCCAAAACGAGCCCAAACCAGAAAGAACAGGGGCCAAAGGCGTCCGCAATTCAGACCTACCCAGACGGTGTCGTCTTGTCTGTACTGTTTCCAGTTGCGGCCAGTGTCGCTGAACATCAGCGTATAGCTGGTTACCCAGTCTGAGCTCCCGTACCTGCCCTGGGTAGCAACCGCGACAATCTCCACTCTGTCTCCCAGATCAACCTGGAGCCACTGCTGCTCATTTGAGTCCAACGGGGACCAGCCACCAGCTCCTGAAAGAAATTGGATAAAGATAAATTAGATGACAACGACAGCACAAGAAATTACACTTGAGAAAGACCGTGTTACTACTTCAGGTCGTCACACAGGAGTCTACTTCCTGAGCATACAGCTGTTTGTTCATATTTTTATATTAGGAAATATGCTACATGAGGTGTGCTTCCTTAAGGTTTTCTTAATTAACCTAAAGTTCATAAGGAATTCTGAGTTTCTAAAAAAATTTAAGGAAATTTATTCTTTGTCAGCTGGACAAATGTTGGTGAGGTTGGCACACCCTCAGTCACAAAAAAATACCATATTTACCCCCTCTTCGCATGCTTGTGCAAATCTGGGAATGCTGATTTCTAACTTCTAATTTGCTTTGACATTTTCTTTTTTGCTATGTTTTGAAAGACATGCAAAAATGTTAGTTATCTTGATTTGAGGCCTATTAAGTATTTGAAAGAACGGTTTAATTACAGGTTGTAAATGCAATTCAGATAATAAGTTGTAAAGCTAGAGACAAGTTGCAAATTATCCACTTCCATGATGCACTTCTCCATTCAGGAATGAAGATTTCCGAAGTCACAGTCACATGGAAGCTGATAGCTTGTAGCTTGTGTTTGTTCTTTAGAAGTAAAGATATGTACTATCACTTGAATTTTTTAAGAGGTTGAACAGGCCCATGGTAACACCAAGCCAATGAAACACGGAACTGCAACCACTGTTTGAATTTCACCACTTCACTCGCTACAATAAATGTGAGCTTACAGTTAAAAGGCAAATCCTTCCAGACTGGAATATATTATTTTACATTCTCTTGCTTTCTTTTTCACCCTTAAATTATAGGCTATGTTTATTTTCTTTTAACTTGTTTCTACTTGCACACATTTATTCTCTGAATACACTTAGTATTCACTCCAGCCTTACAAATAAGTGAACAACGAAGCTATGAAGAACGCAGAAGCCATTAACAAAGCATCCAAAGCAGCAAATTTTCAGGCTGTCACTGCTTCTGCAACCCACCATCTTCTTTGTTTTGCCATTATTAGTGAAGTTTACAAAAGCACTTCTGTGTGATTACAGTGAACACAGTCACATTGGGAAGGAAAGGGGGAAATACACAGAGTAAAACATTAACAATTCCTCATGTAAACTACAAGAATGATTCCGAATGTGCATTTCCAAATAAAAAGCATCACTAAACTTTGGTTATAAATAGCTGGATTTACCTTAATATTTTGATCTTATTAACTGATCTGTCTCAAAGGTACTCCATGAAGAGTTTATTGAACTGAGTTGAAAGATCAATAAATGTGGTTTATATCAAAGAACTCAATTTCAATAACTTTGCCCTTTAAAAAAATTTCTTGATTTTCCTGGACTGCATTGTATTTTCCAGCTCACAACTGGAATTCTTTTGTCTAAGAATAGGTGCTAGAATTTTCATTATTTACAGTTCACTAAGATAGGAATTAGTCCTAATTCCTGAAACAGAAGCATGTTTATTCCATAGCTAGAATTGAATATCGGCACTGCTCCCCTGGATGACTCAGTTCCTTCCTCTACGAGAGCTCTCCAGGGAAAATAGTTTGTAACCAAACCAATGCATACTGCTTGTTAGTTCCATGCTTTATTTTACCTTTTTCATTCACAATAGAAGTCTTCATCATCACTGTGATTATTTTACCTGCCTTAAATAGAATACTCTCTCCTATGAGCATGTCATGAAAGACCCAATGAGAATATTAGGAATTTCATTATTCAATTTTTCTCTGACTACTTCATAGCTCTCTTTTAACTCCATATCTATATATAGCTTTTATAAAACTATAGTACTTCCCATTAAAAAGCCTAACAACGTTTCTTCTTCCCCCCCGCACTTTTTTTTTTTTTAATTTTAAATGCCATATAAAGAATATATCTGTCTGGCTTTTAAGATACAAACTATATAATTCTGTTCAAAGACAAGCTGCATATTTCTCCTACATGGAATTGTGACTAATGTACATGAGAGCCAAAGGAAAACTTCCTTTGGACTGTAATATCCAATATCTGAAATAGACCCTGAACACAATAGTTGCTGCTTTGTTTACAGTTTTATTCCAGGAACTGGCAGGACATAGAAATTCAGTTCAGAAGTTCTGGCAGGTCTGTGGCACAAAGTTGTTCCCTTCAACACTGCAAAGAATTTATTACAGAAGTTTTCTGTAAATATTAAAAGAAAGGTGGGCATTTTCTTCTTTCCTTATTGTCTTTCTATAACATTAACAGCAGCAACTAGATGGAGGAAAATAACTTATAACAAGTAATTTGTTTGAGGAGTTTCCCATTTAAAAAAAAGAAAAGAAAAAAAAATCTTTGCTTTCTCTGTTCTAGTTTATGCATAAGTTCTTAAGCCAAGCTTATTACCACAGGTGCTTTCCAGTAGTTTGTTAAACATCATAACTAGCATCTACCCTATGTAGTTTATGCTCTCTCCTGTCTGCTGCTAGAAGTGGCAGAAAGGCGATATGCTTTCCACAAAAGTATTTGGCTTTACTATGCACTGATATTTTCCAGTTTTAGCATGGCACAACAGGCTTATATTTTCAAATTCAGGCAAACTAACAATACACACTGAATGGAAATTTGGGAGATCTGTGATGAGCTTGACCTCTCAAATCACAGATTACACAGCATCTCCAAACTGCGTTTCTTTTCACACGAGCACATTTGTCTGTTGGGAATGTCACTCTTTAGATGTAAGGGCTCCATGACACAGCAGTGACACCTGCTCATAGCATCACCTCTCCAGAAGCTGGTCTTGCAAGAGAGATGTTATCAGTTACAGACCATGCCTTTACAGAAGAGCAGCTGCTTCATACACCTTTTCCTGTGGGGAAAAAAACCACTGTATTTCCCCCTCCCAAACCTTCCATCATTACCATTTCCACAGATGGACAGTAATTCTACTGACTTATAAGAATGGCAGTTAAAATCCCTGCAACAGCAACGCTGCATTGGCTGTGTGACTGAGGGCAGAACTAAAGCTTTTCCCATTGGGCCTCTCTCATTTCTGCTAGTAAAGCAAACACATAACTTCTGCTCACTTTTGTGGGTATCCCAAATCCTCATCAAATACTGCTGCAAGTGCCAAAAATCAATAAAATGTTCTTTTTCCTCCATATTTGCTCTGTTATACAGAGCAGGTGGCACAAGATACTGGCATCTTTTTCCAGCACTATCTGTGCACATTTCTTTTATGCACGTCATTCCTTATAGAGTGTCAACACCCCACCCTGTACTTTTTTTAGTAAGTAGTAAAAAAGCACGCCCAAAGTATAGCAACTCTTACCAATTTGCTCCTCTACACACCAGTGATGCTCATCCTGGGGAACATTTGTCAGGGCAGGCCCAAGACAAGAGACAAGAACATAGGATGTGAAGGCTCTAACAGGCAACAACAAGGGCTACTAAAGACACAATTTTTACAGGACATCAACTCCTTTGAACAGATATAAGCATAACCCTGACACCATTTTCCTGCAGTTGGGCACAAGGAAGTTGAAGAGGACCATACACCCCTTATTAATAGTGTGGCATAAACATAAAACAGAAAAATGTGGCTCTGATTACACCCACCAGATCGGTACATTTGTTTTTAGGTAATCTGGGAAGTACTAACATATGAAGATACCACATTGCCTCTCTAACAAGAAAACAAGAGAGAGAAGATGCTCAATAAAGTCAACACGTTTAGCACTTTACAACGTCATGTCTGACAGACATACAATTTCCCCATTCTGCCCACCAGATTCCCACTGGCATTGATAGGATTCTGCGCATTGCGCTACACTATCATTCCTCAGAGTTCACACATTTCACATTTTCTGTGGATCATTTCAAGGGAGAGGTTCAACACGGTATGGCGAAAACGCCCTAGTGAGAAACAGTACCACAGGAATCTGATATATTGCTCATATTCTCCATGGTAACAAATCATAATGCTATAAATATAAGGAGAACAATAATCAGATGTTTTCTCAGCTGGACACTCACATGACTCCAAGAAATATGATCAAATACTTTTTTCTTTTTCAGACCATTTGTAAATTTTGCTGTAATTGTTCCAAAAATTACATTTAATCCCAGTGTTATGCAGTCAATGCTCCTTGATGTTCCACGGGGCTGCTCAGGATGCCCATACTTATTTGTAGTTTATTAATGCAAAGAAAAGGGAATGCTTATTTCCACCCTACAGTGCCTTACAAACAGCTCAACTGGCTTTATAATGTGCTACAAACTCTTGGACTTCCTGCTGCAACTAAGTGCTTCCCTGCTGCAGAATTTTACTTTAATGCCCAGATCAAACACTTCCTGGCCATAAAACAAATTCTTTTTGACATTATATATGTTTTATATTCCCATACATAATTGCCTATACTGACTACTCAGGCTGAGAACTAATAGAGAACTGAAAAAGCTTAGTTGATACAGTCATATTGTAGCAATTTTCTTAGTCTTTTTCATCATTTATTTACTGTAAACAAAAAAGCCGATTAATCCCTCTCATGGCTAAGTAATATATTTCATACCTCAGAATCATATTTATCAGAATTATACTAACTGCTTTACTATTACCAGTACAGATTTATCAGCATTTAATTGAGCACTTTCAGCAGTTCACACAAAGCTTTACTCATGGGTAGTTTGTGTGGGGTTTTTTTTAAATGGCACATTTCACTGCTGCAGGCCTTTTTTTAAACGACAGCCTTTTAGTTATTGTTATCTATTACTGAATCAACTTGATGAATTAAAACTTTCTGTTGATGTGGATCTAGATTGTATTTTATAAATTCATCTTCACCTGTTGCATTCATATTTACATTAACAAATATATTTATCTGGCTTTCTACATGGAGGTACTGTTGCTTGCAGCACTGTCTTATCAATTACAAACAAAGCTAAGCCAGCTCATCAAAACACTCCAACATTATTAGAAAGCCATGGCATAGTCCTTGTTAGTGAATATTATTTCTTGTAAAGATATCTACTCTTTGCATTCAAGTGCCAAAGAAAGTTCCTTCAGCCACCACCTGCCACTGCTCACTTCTCCAACCCAAGATGAAGTACCTGTATGAATTCTGCTGACACTACATCTGCGCATTTCTACAAAAGTCTGCACAACAACAGAATTAAGCAAGGTAGAATTTAGCTTCTAGGTCCCTGTGTTGGGCTTAGCTCATCAGTTATCACATAAGCCTTCAAAACCTGAAATAAAAGTTGCTCAAACAATTTCCTTGCTTAGGGCTCAGTTTCAATACTCTGCCTTCCTGTTCCCATGATTTGTGCCAAAGGACAGTGTGGACCTTACCGATGTGATACTGTATGTCTAAAAAACTACAACACTTTACCCCCCACTACATGGCAAAACTACTCTAACACAGCTAAATAAGACCTAGTTCATTTTCTGCCCTTAAATTGCAATCATTGTCACTTCATTTTAGAAGTTGTTAATATCACTTTAAAATACAGTACAGTCAGAGCTTGACTTGCAATAATATTGACTTTGAACCTCTTCCTCTTTTCTGCAGACAAAATTAGTCATTAGAGCCATTTGCAAAATCACATAAGCACATCTATTCACCATCCCAGCTAGCAGTTGGAAACAAAGGCAGGGCAAACTCAAATATCATGCTCAATGTTTAGAACTTTCTTTATGTTGAGCAACTACCATATGACCTTTTACTTGCTGAGGAACTCTGGTTCAGGAGTTTAAATATGATATAGTAACTCCCATCTAACACTTCTCTAAGGACCTAGCAACTGCTTATCATTAGTGCCAAGCACCTAAGGGAGCGTCCTTTACTGTCTTTCTATAGATTTATCAAATGGCGTTTGATTAAAACAGACATTTCAGAGATTGTTTAAGTAGGAAAATTCTCATTTATTTTCAATTAAAACCTCTTTTGTAGTAGTATACTTTCTAGTGTTTCTTATAATGAAAATCATATGTAATGTAATAATGCAGGGCTTTCCTCTTTTAGAGGCTATAACTTGGGAATAGGCAGGAGGCAACAACCCAAATTTGCAGCGCGGTGTCAAATGATGTCCTAGATACTGTCAACTTCTCTTTTCTGGTAACAAGTTTGATTCTAATAATTTCACCTTGTGTGTGAACTCATTATCTGGGCCTCAAACATTCTTCATGGCAAATGTCTGCCAAGTTTTTTTATTCATTTTCACTGTTTCTGCAGAGTTGTGTAATCACTGAATTCTACTGGAATTTTAATATCTAGTTGCTACTAGCTTTAACAAACGCCTACATTTTAGAATAGAGCCTCAAGCCTAATGACCTTCAAGCTGGAAAGATTATGGCAACTCTTCAAAAGCAAAAAGACTATCTAAACTTCCTTCAGGATGTTTCTACAAGAGAAATGGAGAGCTTCAAATTTAATAGAAGTTTTCTATAATAAAGGAAAGAATTGCTCCTAAATAGAGCCCTCACAAAAGCATAAATTAACGGTTCTATTCAACTTGCCTCTGAATGCATTGTATACAAACAGCATAAAAAGTTATTCTTTGTCAATGTGATTAAAAAGAATATTTCAGGCATTTCATACTGCAACCTTACCATCTCGCCTGTTGAGCTTTGCAAAGCTGGGACTGTGAGTACTGAAGAGCTCAGAGGAACTGGTAAGGGCTGTTGAAGGTAAGGGAGATACCAATGCATCATCACAATTATCTAAAAAAAAGCAAAAAAACAAAACATACAGAGGTCATCACATGAGCAACGAATATGCCAGCTTGTGCTATCTCGACATGGTGTTTGTTTCTACTTAGTACACAGTCACCGGAGAAAGAGCACACTTGTGCTTGAATTCACATGCAAGACTGAAATTAACCCTCCAGAATGACAGTCTGGTGGGATGGCAACTGGATGGGAGCTGTTTCTAAAGACATCAACTACTTGAGAAGCTGGAAAATGTTTTCCTTTCAGTGAATGAAATTTGATGATCTACCCTCCAGTAAAAGAGAGTAATGACTCTTCTTGCAAAAGCCACTGGAAGAAGGTAGTAATGCCCTGGCAGAGTTAGAGAACACTCTAACTGTTGTGTTCAGTAGTCTCGCCACAGAGCAGATACATAATGTAGGAGTTACAACTTCATACTTCTGTACAGTAGTGACACACAGGCATATGCCACCTGGTCTTCTGCAACATATAAAAGCGAGTCCTGTGCTTCACAAGAGTCCTATGCTGCATTGTGATTACAAAACCTGAACACTCCCTTCATTTCTTCCGCAAGCTCATACACATACACAAGGCCAGATTAGTTTTGTTTGCTCAGATGAGTAGTCTGCTATGTCTTTCCCCTCTTACTTTCACATCCTCATATAAGCTAATACTCAAGTTGAATTTTTGAGCCCATAATGTTTGAATAAGGATGGAATTAGGTAAAGTAAGTTCACTCATTACAATGCTGTCACATACACACTCAAGAACATAGTGCGGGGTTTCAGTAGGCAATAATAATAATAAAACCCTCTCATTTTTAATTGAATCTCCCATGGAGCAAACATGGATCTAATTACTGGAAAAGTCCTGCAGGTTAGCAGGATCTCAGGCACCACAGTGTTCTCGCACTCACAGAGTAAATACACAATTTGCAAGGATGGTGGTTGGGGAAGAAGTAATGCATTAATGATATTTCAGGCTACAAAAGACATGCAATAAAAGCAAAAATTGCTTTATAGTTATGACAGCAAATTTAGACTGTTCCAAATCTGGGTGATACCTTTCACATAATGAGCCAGATTACATTAAAATATTTCTCATCTCTTTCTACAGTGAGTGTCTAAGAACAGCCCAGATACTTTTGTAATCAAAATCCATCTCTATATGAAAAAAAATCAGTGTAATCGATATAATTCATATCAGTGCATTGACCGATGGACCTCAAAAAGCAAACAAGTACAAAATCCTTTCTGTCTCTTTGGTTACCATCAGCAAAAAGACCTAACAAGATCTGCAAGTTAGACAAATTAAGGACAAGTATGCCACTGATGTTTTGAACATGAGGATAATTAGCCAACAAAACAAGTTACCAAGGTCCTGAGCAGATTCCTCATCACTTACAGCCTTTGAGTCTCAAAGAGAACTTCTGACTGCAATGCAGAAAGGTCTGTGGAGTGCCGTGCCCCCTGGTACGGCATGAGGTCAGGCCTAAATTGTTCTGTCTGGACTTAAAAACCCCACACCTGTAAATTAAAATGAGGCTCTTAAATTCACTGTCAGTTGTGACCTGAACAGTGATTTAAACAAAGATCTCAAATGGCAAGTACACTGGGACACCAAATTCACCCAAACTTTTGCATTCTATAAAACCCAGTGGAAGGATTGGGAACTTCTCAAAAGGAGGTTCAAGGTCTTAGCAACAGATCTACAGGACTATTCAGCAACACTTAAAACCTGAAGCTGAAAATAACTGAATGCAGAGATTTCAATTTAAATAGTGTCTAGACTGCTGGCTCTCTTCAGTTCCCTGTGGTTGCTCCTGGACCACGAGAGAACTCCACACATCAGCCTGCGACCCACAAGCTGTCCGTGACAAGAGTCACAGTGACAACCTCTGGGTTCTCACTGTTCCCCGAGGGTATGATCGGATACCTACGGGACACCAAGTGTCTCAGCACAGCAGCAAGTGTAAACCATTTCAGAACAATGCATTTAAGGTTTTGCCTGGGATCTCTGGAGGCTCCAGCCTGGGAAGCGACAATTAGCTCTTCTAACTACCAGGTGCTTTGCCTACATTTCCACATCCTTTGCTTCTGTTCCCAGACACGCTCACCTGGATCTCTGCTGCTACAGGATTACAACATCAATTTCACACCAAATTTTAGGATCCTTATTTGGTTTTTCTCCGGAAAAAAAAACAAAAACAAACAACAAACAAACAAAAGACCCCACTACTGCCAGGAATCCTTCCCTGAATTCATATCCAACTATAAAAACATGTAATTATAAGGCTTTAGGATTTAGGACAGTATTAACAATTTGAAGATAGTTCTGAGAACACCAGGACCAGTACAGTCCAACTTCCAATAGATCAGTGAGTAACTATTGATTTAGAATGCAAGCAGGAATTTCCTCCAAGTTTAGTTTTGAATGGATACTCTAAGAAGATGCAAGGTCACTCTTGTGCTCTTCCCTCAGTCAAAATTAGCCTCGCAACATCGGAGGTTGCACTGGACAGCTCTACGTGCACAGACCTACAATGCAGGACATGGCACAGCTTTTACATGCCAAATGAAGTTTCAAAGTACAGTATAGTAAAGTGCTTGGGATGCATCAGTCAATTTGTACATGCACAACAATCCAGATCATATTACAGAATAGCTCTGATGCATCCCTTGTCAGTGACACTACACATACGAACTCTACAGATTTGAGATTGATATCTCTTTGTAAATCTTAGCTGAATTGGCCACAGGGTTCAAAAAGGCACAATGTGCACATGCAGTAAGGATCATCCCATAGGCCCTGCTTCCATGAGAAGGCAGAATTGAAAAACAAACCAACCAACCAACCACCCAACACACTCCTCTCAATATTACCAAACTTTCTAAGAAAGTATGTTAATATCATGTTTCCTTTTCTGATGGCTGCAGACAAGAAAGAGATTAAAAGTTTTGTGCTTATGCAAGGTCAGAGAAGACCCATGGTAAAACCAGAAGCAAAGCCAATGTATCCTGATTCCCATCATATAATCCCAGTGCACACGTTTCAAGAGACTTCATCTCCCTCACATGGTGTGACAGAAATAGACCTTTTTTTCCAGGTGCTCCCATATTTCTAGTTTCTGATCCTACTCCTTTTGCTTTGACAGTTTGCCTGTCAGAGCAAGAACTCTGCTTCTTTGAGTCGACTGCATTATATGTCTATTAAAAACATTGTTTCTAACAAAGAAAAAACCTACACTACAGAATCACTTAAAACATCTGGATACTCACAAAGAAAAGCATTTACTAGCCAGATGTTTTCTCCTATGTTTCCTTGCTGACCAGATAATTAGCAAAAAAAAACCCCCACCAAACCATGAAAAAGAGTGTCTAATTGTACCTATAAGCCATCTTCATGCAAATCACATAAAAATACAGATGTTGACTAGCATTTGAGAAATAGGTGCTGACCTTGACTATGCTGACTTCTGAGAAACAGGCAATTATGGATAGCATTTACAGTGTCATGCATATAATTAGAACTGTCAACAGCAATCTTGCTTCTGAAATGAAGAAAAATATTCACCTATATCAACTTGATTTTTCTGATTTTTATTTACTTTTGATTTTTAGAAAAAATGATAAATTAGCAAAAACACACATGAGAAACTCACCAACCTATTATGAAGTAGGTTGGTTTATTGGTTTTGATTCCTTTCTTGTAGCTGTCATTGCCATCCAGGTAAAAACAAGGAAATCTTCTCTCCCCCTTTCCCCGTGTATTTTAATTTTGTCTGAAATAATTTCTTTTAAAACAGAAATACAAATGTTATTCATTCAAAAGCACCCACGTGAGATTTAGACTCTAAAACTCTTGGGCTCCTTTGAAACATGCCAGTTAATACCAGCTTTAGCTAATAGTCCATAAAACAGTGAACTTCAGAATATACCTTTTGCCGAAATATCTGATCAAGCTTTATGTTTTGTGAAGGCCTTCAACACCTGTGACAAGTATGGAAAAAAAAAATAATGAGAAAAATATGTCCAAGTCCAGAAAGACAGGATTTCAAATGCTTCTGAAGCACAGCCGTCTTCTGAAACACAGCTAACATATTACCAAAGTCGAGTTTGTGTAGAAATCAGAGATTCAGCCCAACTTTACTAATTCTTCTAGTACATGTTTTACATCAGTGTTGGTAGGCATGACATGATCCAGTTTATAACCTTCTTCAAGCCTGAGATAACATTCAGCAGCAGCAACTGATATAAATGTAGGAAGTTTCTGATTAATGGACACTGAAGACATTCAGAAAGCCATAAACCCCCCAAATCCATTGTGATCACACTAATGTTTCTTTCACCCTGTCCTTTGAAGAGGATCAATCCTTGGAACACAGGCAGGGTCGTTACCAGCGGTGACTGAGACCTGTTAAGAAACCTGTCCTGCTGCTATTTCCCTTGTGCGCTTGAAGAGTCAGTGGGACAAAACACATTGATTTGCACTTGTGAAGGCCATCCAGAACGGTCACTAACATTTCCTTAATGAAAGCTTTGATGAAGAGGACACGATCAGTGAAAGATCACCGATCCCTGGGCTCCATAGATTTCCCATACATCAGATTTGAATGGCTTTTAGTAGTGCTGTACCCTCATAGAGACAAATGTGCAGAAAATCTTTGACTGTAAAGCTCATATTACTTCTGCATTGTAGTATATCGTTAGTCAAGATCTCTTATTGGTATTAGTAGTACCGTACCTACGCCAATGATCTCATATCGCCGCAAATGGAAAGTATTTGACAAGCCACAGTGAGACTGTGGTCTATGCTGCAGCTACACTATTAGCAACCATAAGCATCATGAAATAGTTATAAAAACTGCAAGACAGCAGTACCCAGAGTTGGGACATGGAGCTAGTATCACTCAACAATGCAACTGAAGGAAGGGTAGGGAACAGGACCCAGCATGCAAGCTATTAACAGAGCAAAAATTGCCGCCTCTTTGCAAAATATACAGATTGAAGAAGAAGAAAAAGAAGAGAAAATTATAACCCAGAAACTGGTGTGGGTACATCTCACAATGGAGTTGAAAAGACGAATTCAGAAGAGGATAAGTGACATGCCTCCTGCATCATCCCACAGTAATAAAAGGCTTTTTAAGGGAAAATAACTGCCTCCTGTAGGTGCTCTTCAAGTACACAGGGCCTGGCACGTCAGCAGAGCTCCTGGATTAGACCTCACTCATACGTCTCTGCTGAACCAGAGAAAAGTTGTGCAACGAGGGCAGGAGTGCTTATGAGCAGCTGTGCAAACCCTCGCCTGAACCACAGTCCCTGAGGTCCAGAGGTGGTTTAACAAGGGCTTCACAGAATCACACAGACCTTTTGTCCACAGCTTGCTATTTAAATACAGATGTATCTATTTTATAGTAAACATGAAGGAGATTTTGGGGTAAATCAAAGGCCTTATAGCTTCCTCTTGGAGGCCTCGTTTGGAACTTAAAGGTATTCTATTTAAGTGGGACTTTTGTTGCCAAGATATAATTTTATTCATTATTAAAATACCAGCAGAGTTACAGATGGTGCTGAAGTTAAATCGTGTGCATCATTTTGATTGCAATTGTAAATTGTCTCCGTACTGGGATTTGAAGTTGAAAAGATTCACTGGTATTTATAGGCTAGATAAAATTCCTCTTAGCGTTACCCACTTAATGGCATACTTTGTTTTAAAGACGTAAACCATGCATTTTGTACCATGCCTTTAACAGTGCTCAGGAGTGACAGCTGATGCCTTCCACTTCATCTGTTTTTCTCCTGCCTTCTGTAGCTACAATTCTCCTTTGTAAAGACAAGAAATAAATTTTTGGACTTACTGCGGAAATTAACCTTCCACCTTTACAATCCAATGAGGTGCATGTGTATATGAGAAGGAGGAGCTTCTGTGAGGGGAAAAATAAATTACTTACAAAAGACACAGGAAACGCAGTAACAGAAAGCATGGCTACAGTTTTGGAAAAGATCAAGAGAGTATTTCCATATCAAGAGTCCGTACACAAAGCATCTCACCAGGACTACCACATACTACTAGGTTCTACTACCATGAATATCTTAGTAAGTGATTCTTGGAAAGATGGAGAGGGGGAAAAAAAAAAAAAAAAAAACCACGCTAAAAAACCAAAACAAAACTGTTTTTCTGTAAAGAGAAAGTCCTTCTTTTTTCCTTTTTTCGTTTTGTTTTTTTTTTTTTTTTTCCTAAAGACTGGCTACACTCACATGCACAGCTGTGAACTCCATCTGCTAGCTGAAAGGCATGGCATATTTTTCAAGATATAAGACACTAGAGAAAGTACTTAACAACACAAAAACGTTCCTTTTTCTTTCCTTGCTATACTGCAAGTAAACATCAATAGTTAAGCTAATCATGAACTCTTCCTAAATGACTGTAAATTACATAAGTGTTCTTTCATATGTCTGTAAACATTGACATAAAAGTATTACTCAATCAGTGCATTTATAGAGCATCCTTTTATTATACAGGCCACACATGTAACCTTCTCTCACAAAAAGTGGTCAAGCCTGATTTTGAATAATGCAAGGGGCTCTCAGAAAAACTCTGATTCAATAGTGGGTCTTATTTTTTTTTACCAAATCAAGCGTGTCTGCTATGTAACTCCTACTCACGACAATGAAGTAAGAATCGAATTTGGGGAACAAAGCAACCATGTGACTCTTGGGCTTATGAAGCCAAAATGTGAATTTCAAATAATCATCAATGCAGCTCCAGTAAACTAATGCACACAAGCAATACTTGTTTCAAGAGGGTCAAAAAACATCAGAGTAAGCCACAGCCAATTACCAATAAAAATTAGTTAAAGAAAAATGGTCTTAAATATAAGAAACAAATGTTCTCCGATTTGGGCTTTGTCATAGTCCATGCCATTTAGGAGAGTCATAATGTCTGCATCTACAAAATGAAGGTACTTGTCACTTTATCTTATACTATATGATCTTCATTAGGTCACAGACTTTTTTTTAGGACAGAAATGAGCTGTTGCCAATGAACAGCAGATCTGTCACAGAAATCCATTGAATGAGAAGATAGTCTGAGATTTCAACAATTATTGAAATCTTTGTTATTTCTAAATGGAAAAGAAAAAAAGACCACATCAAAAATATGCGATGACTCAGCTTGTCAACATTTACATTCCAATGAACAAACCTGCAAAAGCATATCATTGTCCAAAGCTGTGATTTACTTTCGGCAGGTGTAACAGCAGTTGTCAGGGGCTCTTACTACCTTCTACTCAGAATATAATGCTACTCATGCCTATTTGCCTTTTCCTTCCACATTTGTGAGATCCTGCTAATTTAAGAGTGCTCTGATCTTTGACCTGCGATCAGAAAGCTACAAAGCTGACCCAGTGGACAGAACAGGTTTTATAACTGAAGTTTGCCCTTTTGACATGTAACACACTTTAGCGGACAGACGGTGTAAATCCCTTCAATCCATGGCAGAGCAATATATCCAGAGATTGCCTTTCAGTGCAGGAAAACACAAGCAAGTGATTTTGTGAGCACAGGGCAGTTTTTGCTATGTTATGAAAAATACAATCCAAGAACATAGAGGCTCCCTGCTATGGCCACACAGCATCACAAGCATCCTTTTCATCCTGGCCTACATAAGACTCATTACTTGTGCATTTCAAACAAAGATTCCAGAGATCAAGACTGTCTTTTAAAGTTTCAGAAGTTTTAGCAGCACTCACAAAAATATAAACTTGATGTCCTTCAAAAGCATCAGACTTTGCTACAAGCATGCCCTGTTCACCAGAGGTCATCACCAAAGGAGGAGTTCAGGACTCCATCAATTAAACCATGGATTCCAAAAAACAGAACAGCATTTGCCTTAAAATATTGTAATACATACAATTAAAACAACACTGAATTTGCAGAAACAAAATGTTAACGTATCTGCATCCATCAGCAAGGCTGCCAGGATGATTATTAGAAGAAAAACACAAGAATGAGCAGAGGCAGCTGGACTGAATTCAGTATAGGCATTCACCAACATAAAATTAAAATGCAGAGGGGGTAAGGCAGATTTTCCACTGATGTTACCCAGTGTTAAGATTGTTCAGGAATTCATTGTTGAAGCAGTTTTTCCAAGTTGTCTAAATACAATTTTTTAAATAGGAATGTAAATAACTGTTTCAATGAGAATAAGGTTTATTAGAAAAAAACCCAAACCAAACCAGAAAAGAAATAAAGAAAAGCTTTCTGCGCAGCAGCAAATAGGTTACCAAGCTGACCGGAACATGAAAACCAATTCAGGAAACAAAAGAGCTTTATTTGCAGGGGTGGGGGGAGTTGAGCATCTCAGGTAACTGACACGACTGGGGAAAAAGAAATCCATTTTCTAGTCCAATTTGGAAGAAGAATAGCTTCAGCAATCTAAGTAGAGCCATGCCACCTTCTACCACCCAACATTCAGGCCAATGAGACAGAAATGTAGTTCTGACTACTTCTCCAAATTAGATGAGTCTTTCACACAGATAAACATCTATGCTATTCCCCACACCTTGAGTGACCTTCAAATTCAGCATGCTTGCAGCAGCACTGCTGCAAACTTCAGTGGAGCATCTCAACACCAACTGCCTGTCACCATCACACGTGACCACAAACACATAAGCTCAGACCCTTAAATGAGGGCTCCTTTTACCTTACTCTGCCTTTGTTGAGGCTCACAGTGTTAGCAGAGGTACCTTAGAGAACAAAAACAAGAATCCGATTCCCACATTGGGTTTCCTTTTAAGGATTCATTCTCGACGCCAACTTCCATGAGTTCAGGGATGAATGTAAAAAGGGAAGTTAAGGAAGAATTAGCCCTTTATAAATTCTTGTCTCCTTCTGCTTCCCCAGCTCAATATTATGGTTCACATACTCTCAATTTCTTTGCAGTACTACAGTTTCCCTGCACCTTGGAGCAAGACCCATGAGTATCTGCATCAGTGTGATGCCCCATTCCCATTCTCTCTCTTTTTAACCCAACCACTGCTTCAGAAGGGCAATGAAGTTGGGCAACCTCCATCTTGTGGGAAAGTCAATCAGGCCTCAGCCTTTTCCTCAAATGAGATTTTTCTGCTCTGGTTTTCCTATGGACCTCTAATGGAAAAGGGCTCATTTATACAGGCAGTCATTGCAAAGACTTTCAGACAATGCCATATCTTTGCTAAGGTTATTTCATGCACATCTAAATTTGCAGCTGCTATCTCTAAGCAAACAGCAGAAGCAGCTAGAAAGGTGTGGAATGCTGATGAATTTCACAGGCATACCCAGCTAACAATGCACAGCAATTTAAAAGCCATCAATAAGCAAGAGGTTGTCCCTCGAATTTTCAAATCAATCAGGGTCAAATGAATTCAATTTTTATTTTTCCTTTGAATCTTTGGTGAACTCATAGATAAAACTGATTAAAGGGGAAAAAAACACACAGCATGGGGTTCACTAAATATTTTCTGTTTGGAAGAGAACCTCTTCAAATTGTGTAACATGCAGGATGGCATACTGAAAAGCAATTATAACTCTGAGAATTTTAGTGCATCCCATAAGGCTGAGAGAATGTTCAATTTGCAGGCTGTGAGCAAGGATTAACAGAGATGAAGGTAGTAGTAAATGCCCATGTACCATTGCATTTAAATGTAATGTCATTTCAAGGGATGATAAGTAATCATTTCATGTCTCAATAACCTCCAACAAAACCCCTTATTTAGCCCCAAAACACCAATTTTTAAGACTCTTCTATACAAGTTAATGATTTAGATGAGGGACTGGACTGAAAAAAGTTAAAAATTCCCATTCTTAAGCAAGGTGAATGCAGCTTTAATGTCAGTTTAGAGATGAAAATTTTCTGCCAGGCATTTCTTAGGGCAGCGTGTTCTCTCTTCATCAGTCACAGTGTCATTTTTAGTGCCACAGGAGAAAAGAAACCTATAGATCTCTTAGATCAAACATCTTGTCTAATAAGCAAGAGAGTTTTTACACAAATTTTGATTTTTCTCTTTAACTAACCATGATTATTTTGGGAATCAGTATTGAGATCCTTATGCTATAGTCTTTGCTACAATCTTATGCTACATTAGGCTCCAATCGCATGCTCTGAACAAGATCCATGGCACTAAATGTTCATGGTCCTCAGCCTTCACATCACTACAGTTCTGGCCCATGACTTTAGACTCACATCAGCATCTCTATCATTGAGTTTTCTTGTAAGTGGGAGGTATCTCCTCACCCTCTGAGAAACTTTCATCACTCACTGACGTTACACAAGTATACTAGACGATGTTAGCACATGCAAGGACAGAGGACTCCCCAGCAAGCAGTCAGAAGACTGGGGCGCACCATGAGGGTGATGGCAGCATCACCTTTCCCAGCGATGCCCTATTTGTCAGCCTCAAATACAATCCTAGAGCTGTTAGGAAGGATGGGCTTGTGGTCCACATACTGAACTGGTAAAGATGTTTTTAATTACCAGTTCAGTCACAGACCCCTTGAGGATTTGAGCCTTGCTGACGTCAGTTTTTCAAATGTATTATTTCCTGCCTTCATTGGCCAGGACAGCAACAGTTTGAGGAAAAGGCGTTTCTCACTCCCATAGCAAGCAAGGGTGAGAGCTATGCAGCCACTTGAGTGTACAGATGTCGTGGTTTAACCCCAGCCAGCAACTAAGCACCACGCAGCCGCTCACTCACTCCCCCCCCATCCAGTGGGATGGGGGAGAAAATCAGGAAAAGTAGTGAAACTCCTGGGTTGAGATAAGAACGGTTTAATAGAACAGAAAAGAAGAAACTAATAATGATAATGATAACACTAATAAAATGACAACAGTAAGTAATAAAAGGATTGAAATGTACAAATGATGTGCAGGGCAATTGCCCACCACCCGCCGACCGACACCCAGCCAGTCCCTGAGCGGCGAATCACTGCCCCCCCCCTTCCCCGTTCCTAAACTAGATGGGATGTCACATTGTATGGAATACACCGTTGGCCAGTTTGGGTCAGGTGCCCTGGCTGGGCATGAGAAGCTGAAAAAATCCCCGACCATAGTCTAAACACTACTGAGCAACAACTGAAAACATCAGTGTTATCAACATTCTTCACATACTGAACTCAAAACATAGCACTGTACCAGCTACTAGGAAGACAGTTAACTCCATCCTGGCTGAAACCAGGACAACAGAGGACAAGCTGAGGACTGTGGATGAAAACGCAGAGCTACTCAGGACCCACAGGGACTACCAAAACCTGAACTTTATTTGCATGCAGAAACAGTATCCTTCTCAGTCAATACAGAAGATGCTTTAGAGAACAGATACGCCCCAAAAGATCCATTAAGAATGGATAATATCTATATTATCTATTATTAACAGATTCAGCATACATGTTCCCTTCATCCACATTGGTGATGCTTTTTAATTCACTATCCAGGAAAACTGGTATGAACCCTGGAATACCTTTGACAATCCCAAAGAATGAGATTTTTTCCTTAGTGGAAATCTCAGAAGCCAGCTAGAGTGGTAGTGTCAAGGCCACACTTGTCACACCTGGTTAGTGGCTCACTTCCCAGTCCTGTTCAAAATCAACTACAAGTTTTACATGGAAAGATACAGACTTGATACAAACATATCTGCTAATTATCATGATAATTTGAACCCACCTAGTGTTTCTGCATCAAAGATTTTCAAAGAGACAGATCGCCAGTAGCTCTCCTGGTTTTAACACAGGATACAGGAGGACTGGAGGGTGCATGAAAAAGCTCTCATAACCTATGCAAGTGCAGTATAATAGAAAAAGAAGGGAAAAGGACATAAACAGAACATAGCAGGACTATTCACACTAGGGTTTTGCAAAGTTTGTTCTGCAACAAGTTTACAAACATTAATAACAGAATTAAGAGGTAAAACACACTAAGGATTGCAGTGCAGTATTTCTTTCACATGGGATTAAATAAAACCAGGCATTCTTCATTTTAAAAAAACACACTGAAAATTCAAGCAACTCAAAAACCAAAAACGGGAAATTCAACAAGATGGCAACTTCAATTTAAAGTATTGATTAGTGTATCAGTTTAAAAGCCAGCAGAACTCTAGCAGTCAGCTACCTTTTATTTTGTCTAAAGAGGCCATTTTTCATGCAACAAGGAAAAAAGTTCACCTTCTATCAGTAGTCCTCCTTGTGATGAAATTTGCATATGGAAAATAGAAACCGCGAAACCTATGTTCCACTGCCCCCTGTCAAAAACAGTATACAAAACAGGGCCATCTTTGCAAAGTTACTGTAAGAAGCCTTTGTAAATACAACTGTCAGACATGAAACAATTTGGGTAATAATAACTTTATTTTCAGATATGACAAACAGAAAACTCCCCCTAATTGCTTGTCACTTTATTTAGACAAATCCTACTCCTTCAATGCTGAATGACTAGCTCAAATGCTTTCACATATAATTATAGCTCAATCCAGGCATGCTTCCTTAAAAACAAAGAAACTGTATATATTAGGGTAATAATCTTTTAAACGCAGAGGAAAGCTCAGCTGTGTATTTTCTTACTCCCTTTAAACCAAATTCAGATCCTGCTTAGATTTCTGCTGGTTCACATCCCATTTTAATACACAAACTCCCACAGGTCTTATCTCTTCAACAAAGCAATTAATAAAGCGTGGCTCAAGCCATTAAAGGTTTGTTTTATGCTCCTCTCAATCCCTTGAGATAAATAGGAATTGATGTTTATTTTGAGCCTTTTGAAATCTGAATTATTTCTGCAAAGTCCTGCAGCCCTGAAACTAAAATCTAATTACCTGCAAGTGTTTGCAGATATAAGTATACATTCAAACTCAGTCCCCTATGTGGCAAGCTTTTTAAAGATCAAAGAGTTACCTCTAGCCTTGAGGCTCCTCGTTTGAAAATGCACGTTAACATTTAATGGTGTCACACACCAAAGCCTTGCACATTGCTTTGAAAACATACCCCTCAATGGTGGAAGTAGCTTTCTTCACTGCTAGCATTAATCAAAGGGACCAGGAATATATCTTCAGAAGTTCCATGGTCAAGGCCTCCACCTCAAGAAATACAAAGCCCAGTTGTCTCGCAAGTGGTTATTTGCGGCATCCTAACTCAGTACATCAGCCCTATGAAGAGTCATGAGAGATCTCATCCCTTCAATTTTGCCCTGGAGAAGTCAACTATCAGCTGTTATTCCTTTTCTTGCCATTGAACAGAATCACTCACGGAACTCAGAATCAAAGAATGGTTGAAGTTGGGAGGAATCCTGGAGGTCATCTTGACCAGTCCTGCACCCCACCTCCTATGGCAGATTGCCCAGGACCACGTCCAGACTCACGCTGGTGCTGGTAAGGCTTTTCCCTAACCCTTGGGGCAGAGAAGCAAGGTCCACCTTGTAGATTTATTAAATCTATCTTATCTTAAAATAGAACATGGCGTTCAGGAATAAAGAAGCTCTTACAGGGTCCTGATGAGCTGTAGCCTGGAGAAACTCTATGAAAAGCTACCTTCTGTGTCCTACTAAGCTGAATGGAAGTGGGAGAGCTTCAGATAAATTCATTCTCCTGGACAGGATAAAATTTTAATATGACAATAACATCTCAAAATTTTTGTTTATATGATAATGCAGAGCATTAAGTTAAAGAGATGATGATATGGAATTTGTCACGTGTCTTTGGGGAAGGGTTAAGGAGGACAGATCATTTTCTTCTCTTCATCTGTATGCTTCCTATTTGTTTTCCTATTTTATTGAAAAAAAAAAAATTAGTTCCAAATCAGCATGCTATGTAGTTGCTTATATTTAGGTGTTTATTTGGGTAGGGTTGTTCATTACAGATGCATCTAAAACATGGAAAGATTCAGGAATATGCTTGAACAACAATAGGGGGGATATCATTTTGGTTTTTAACCTCAGGGACTTTCAAAATTATGAAAAAAAGAAGAGAAACATGTCAGAAAGTTAATTCTAAGGTATATTTCTCTGTTACACTCATTTTTAATTGTATGAATCCTGTGTACCCAAAAGATGCTGAGGTTGGGCCACATATTATTAGTAACCATACAAGATATCACACTGGCTTTTGCTACTTTTCAAATTGCTCCTTTCACCTAGGTAGGTAATAAAAAGAATAATGAGAGAAAGTGGTTGAGCCCCTCCCAGCAAACCGATGGAGCTCCAGAAGGACCTGAGCAGTCCCTGTCACACATTCATCCCTGGAAGGTTAAGTGGATTTTGATGAAGCCATCAGCTTCAGCCACAAAAAGTTTGAGCCAATGCCAAATGAGGTCAAAGGGATTTTTTTTCCCCTCCATTAGCTTCAATGGGCTCTGAATAAAACCCAGCGGGCTCAAGCATGCCTACTAATTGTAAAGGGAATTAGAATCCCAGTAAATCATTCCAACTATGGACACTTGAAGCCAAAATGACAAAAGGAAATTACATGATCCCTTGCATATCACTGTATGAACCACTGAATTCATGCCAAAACTGTGATAATGTTGTCCCAGAATTCAGGAATACCACCTCAGGCAATGTGAACCAGTACCTAGTACACCAGATTAATTCCTGTCCCCTTGAATTCTAGAGGATTAATTCCTCATAAATCCAAGTGACTTTTTATGTACTCACATCAAACCCCCTAAATAGCCTCTCTCACTCTCAAAGGTAATCTACTTTTCACAGAAAGATTTCAAAAGTTCATGTCTATTGGTATAAAGCAGAGACTGATTCAAAGGCCATGACACTATATCTCTTATGAATAAAAAGTATCAAGTGAGAAAGGTTTATAAGGCCATATATAATCTTGTTTTTTAAATAAAGCTAGGCCAGTTTGCTAACCAAATTCACAGCACAGTGTCACACAAGCTGTTGCCATACGGCATTTCACATTGAACCATTCTTTAAATGTTGGTCACCAAAATGATGCTACTCAGCATTTTTTTTAATTATTAATTGGAGGATGCCGATAGCATTTTGTCATTGCCCTGGCTAATGCTTAGATATGATCAGAGTCACGTTATTTCATTTTTGTTTCTTGTCTGCACAAGTGTTTTTAGAAGAAGTCCATGTCCCTGTGACATTCACAGATACTCTCTGCAGACAGTTGTCCTAGCAGGACTACGCACAGCAATGTCTGTGGGTAGCACATATGAAATCATGCCAAGTCTAGTTAAATGAACTGAAGCAAGTCCAAGCTGCTTTGTTATTCAAGTAACACACAGCAGTCCTAAGTGAAGTAGGGACCATGCAGGGTAGGAAACACATACAGCAATAGACCACTTTGGAATGGTGTTTTATATAACACAAAGCACGCCTTACCTTTCTCTGGCAGGGCATATTACTTTATCTCCACATTGCAAACACGGAAATGTGACAGGAGACAAGGTCACACAGAAATCCTTTGGGATAAGTGGGAACTGACCTGACCTCCAGAGCCCCCTCACACCAAGCAGCTCTGCTCCCATTACTCCTTTTTCTTGTTCTCATGGAACCACAAGAACAAGTCATTTGAAACTCATCAGATGCATGAAAATTGCTAGAATTGAGTCTGGGAAAAGGATGGGGAAACTAAATGAGAAAATTAAGAATACAGGCATTAGGAGAGTTGAACAGTACAAATACAATGAGAAGAGGACAAGCCAGAACAGTTACAACGTTTCCCATTTAAAAGAGCTCAGATCTGTCAGTATAGTATTTGAATGAAGCAAAATGGAGTGCTATGAGGATGGTAGAGTAGAAGCTAATTTAGGTACATGTCTGGAGCGTAGGTTGATTAGGTCATTCACAGCCTGAAGCTTTCTGGCCATAACAAAACCTCTTCCAAACCATCCCTGCTGTGTCTCGCTTCTGTTTATTTGACTAGTTCTGTTCAAGGTCCAGATTTGGCAGAGCCTCTGTTCCCCCCAACGTGCATTTCATTTCCAACCATCTGCTGAAGACTCAGAGCCTCCTCTCTGAAATTTGAAAGATCTAATGACAATTAGCTTGAAAATACTTTTTAATTTTATTAACAGATTGTAGAATCAAGAAAATTCACAGGGGAAAAATGAATTAAATAGCCCTGCCTTTCCCCATCACTAGGCCTGCCTACCAAGCAGTAAGTGCAAGGCACACGTGGGTAGCTGCAAAGTACTTTGAATTCAGAGCTATGACATTAATCCTGTAAGAACAATCATGATGCCCAACTTGTGCTATTATATAACTTTACTGACTCAAATAAGACCTTGTGGAGACGCACTAAGCCATGTGCAAGTCATTCAACAGGATCTTGTTATTTGGTGCCAAATCCCCTACTGCTGGCCCAGTCTGCCAGCTCCCTACCCCTTGCCCAAATATCAAATTCAATAAATATTAGAGGAAAGAATGTTCTAATGTCACTGAGAAGTTCAAGTTAAATAAGACTTCATCTGGAAGGTTTCATCGCTACACAATAGATGTACTATATGGGACAATACCACACTTTGAATAATTTTTACTTTTTAAAAAAACAGGCCACTCATTAAGTTTCCTTGTTTCAAGATATCCATAAATTCATGACATTTCCATATGAGTCAAAGGTGCTTTGCTTTCATTTCTTTGAAGCGGTGGGGTTTTTTATTTTTTTTTAACACACATTGCCACTGTGCACGCTTTCTCTCTGCTTCATAGTAATTCATGTCACTGGCAACCTTTAATAGTACGAGTCAAGTTTCTAATGTAGTAAAACAAGGCAGACATGTAATTATGCCCTGAAAATAAAATCTTTTGTAAGTTTTAACAGCATCTCAGACATCAGTTGGATTAGTTCCACCTGTCAAAACTACAGGTGGTCACATATGTCTCAAGAATGCCTATCTACTTGAGGGTTCACGTCCAACTACCTACATTTCTTGCAAAGGAGAAATTACCTCTTTTCGTACATTATGAAGCCAAAATATTTTATTTTTTCCAGTTGGAAGAGGCATCAGGTCTTTGCTTCTGCAAGCTTGTACCCAACTCTGCCTCACAGACCCAATGAAGAGGTATAGCTCCAGTTTATGGCCAGATTTATTTATGACTCATATTCCACAGTGTACTCCATATGCCCAAGCCACTGGTTCTGCACAGGACCATCCAGATCAGTCCAACTCAAGTCTGCGCTCAAAACTAGTTTCTCCATACAAAACATATAGGCCAGGACTCCTGAACTAGAGCTGGAGAAGAGGCAGCACTTCAGAAAACTTAGTATACAAAAATCAATCTAGAGTATTTTGGGAGGTCTGTTTACTTTCCAGCCATCTGAGTTATGCCATCTGGAAACCTTTAGTTTCAACGGGCTGAGGAGAGAAGTCAAAAGGTGAGTTACCTGTGTTCACACAAAGTATATTTTTCAGAAACAAGGCACAAAGTCTTGCACGCACCCCCACTTCCCTTGAGGAAGCGTTTGTGCAGTGTCCCTTACTGAAAGCACAACTTTATTATTTTTGGAAGCGTAGAGGGAGGAGGTTGAATTTTGGAGCTAGTGGAAAAGTAATAGCTAATAAGCCAAGCAACTGCAGCATGAAAATATGACAGGTGCAAAATTTGCTTCTGTATTTCTACGCCAACAAGAGTATGCTTATTCATTCATAATTAAGCTTTTCGCACCTTACATAGTCCAAATGGATTTCTGGCAACATTTACTATCATAACACTTCTCTTAATAGCAGAGACCTTGGTAAGGAAAAGTCCCTTTTGATCACACAAGTAGGGACTAGGTCTCCAAGTTCTGCTTTCACATCTTATATTATTGTTTAACCACTAGTAAACAGTTTTGGTTTTAACTTCTTCCTTTAACCAAGGAAGCATTAACTAAGTAGCATTCCACAGCTCAACAAATACCCCATAAAAATAGAGGTAATTTGGACAAGTGAATTAGTTTTCAAAATAAAAACAGTTCTAAAATTATAAAACTTTTCCATTTCCAAGCTTGCAAATCAGTCATTCTTTCCCAATACATTCCATATTTTTTTTACATGCAATCTCAGTAACACTTAGTTAAAAAAAAATAAAAAATAAAAAAATTGTTACACTTTCCTATCAACTTGGCATGTGAAACAAGATGTACTTATCTCTCTATAATTCAACAGACTGGGTTTTGAGAAAACTCTGATCAACAACTAAGATGGAAAAGTATTCCAGTAAACTAGAAGTATCCAACATTTGTTCTAACAAACTATCTGCATTCCCCTCCTGGGGGAAGAGAGACCTGAATATGTGTGTAGTTAAATCCCATGGATATTCTAGAAGGAATTTCCACTTGAAAAACATATTTTAAACAAATACATCCATAGAAAAAATTTTAATTGCTCATTTTAAGAGCTTACACTGGAAATCTGAATTATTTTCATGCAGCTCTGGAGTGGACCTGCCATTTACATGTTTGATGCAAGTAAAGGTTACATTTCTCATTTCTTCATTTGATTCAAACAAACTATGGACTTGAACCTATTTTTAGCTCAGACCTGGAACAACCTGGCACTCTACAAAATGAAGTTTGATTTTTAAACATGACACGTTTTTCTTTTAGTGAAACTTACCAAGCAATATTATTTGCATTGCTCTTACAAGTTCTCCAGGACCGGGCCACGTTTAGCTCTGACAAATTTCTTATTACTTCTTATCTTTAATACTTGAAGATGCTTGTTTCTGTTCTTGATGGCTATTAACATTTATAGTCAACACCCTTCATCCCTTCTTTCCATTGAACTACAGCTCCCACCCACCAACCTCTGGGACCCAAAGATCATTTACATCACGTTGTCCTGAAGCTCTTTATGGTTCAGCCACACCTCAGCACGCTCTCTGGTGAGAGACGACAGCCTGCAGAGCAGGTCCTACCCAAAAGCTCCTTCCTCCGTTCTTCCCAAAGGATTAGGGAACAGCTAGCTTCACAGTGAAAGCTTCTCGGACAAGCTGAAGCCTCCCCAAGCCTGAAGAAAGCCCTGCCACTACTGCTTCTCTCTCAACCCTTCCTCTCCCTTCAGGAAAGCAGCAGTGGAAGTGCTTTGCGTGGTGCCGTACAGCAACGTACCTTTGCTGCCACTGGGAATCAGCTGTCAGTGATGGAGAAGCCCACGACATACCCACTTTTGGACCTCCTGATGTGCCTCTACAATGTGACATTGCAGTGCAGTGAGAGACCTCTCCCTCTCTGACAACATGCTCCAAGCCACAGCTCATTTGCTTTATCTTCTAGTCCTCTACTGTTTCGTCCCTTGGTTTTTGCTGGACTTGCTAGAAAATGGACCATCACATAACATCCCAAGTAAGTTTGCCCTTAGGCTATTTCTTCATGATTTTGCAGATGATTTCATCAACATGCAAAGGAAGAGAATCACAGGTCTCTGATTTGCTGAACTAGATGCATCAAATGCTGTCACTTTTTTCCACCAAGGTATTTCACTGCAGGCTTCATTTCATTACCAATTCAAAAGACACAAATATAAATCCCAGAGGATTCATTTACATTTGGAATTAGTCCCAGCAGGCTTAGTTGTGAGTGGTATGGAAAGAAACTCCTAATAATGCACCTCACACAGTCTCACTCCATGCCTAGATCTATACATTTCTGAGGCTTGAAGCGACTGTTACATTACCTTGTTTAACCTTCAGCATAACCCAGGCTCTACAACTCTGCATAGCCATTCTTACACCAAACACAATAGATTGTTGTCAGATAAAGTGCTGGAAAACTTATTTGAGGTTTGGGGTGGTTTGGGTTTTTTTGGGGGGGAAGGGGGGGATGTTTGTTTTTCTTTTAAATGAATATAGGTTTGTTGGGGGTTTGGGGGGGTTGTTGGGGTTTTTTTGGTGTTTTTTTTTACAGAAAAGAGTAAATTACAAAAAAGATAAGAGAAAGAACTTATAGTATTTTTTTTTTAAATGCATGAGGATCTTTTTTTAATGTGCAATCTTGTGCTTCCTTCCTGCACTGTGAATTACTGTAATCCAACCATTATTTTCATCTCTGAACATTTGCAGGGTCAGCACTGACTATATCCAGCTCCCCAAAGGCAATTCTTAAAATGTTCCTTCCTGCACTTTTCCTGCATAAGAACTCTAACAAAGGTATTATTTAAAGATCCCTCCAAGCCACTGAATGGCATTGCTATGTAAATGAGCAAAAGTAAAGCTGTGCTGATAAGATGACAATGAGGAAAAAAAAAAAGAAAAAAAAAAAGAACACAGGCTCCTGTGCGTGATTCGGCCCTTCACATTTTTCATGGGAAGAGCAAACGCACATCCCTATGAAACTCATTACACCTCTTTGATACAATCCATTTCGGTCAAGATCTCCAAACACTGACACTCCTATGTAGCACTGCAGACTCTGAACTACTGCTGATAAACAACCAGGAAAAGGGGACATGAAGAGACAGATTAAGTTAAAGATTTTTAATATTAAAATTAAGTTGATATTATATTTGGGTTCTATTTTTGGGGGGGGGGGGGGGGGGGGCGCCAAACCCAAAACCAAACCCTTGGTGCTGATGATGCCACACAAAGCTGAAATCGTTAGTTCTCCCCTACCAAAGCCAGCAAGGTTTGTTCCTGAATATTGTGCAACTCTGGAAGGAGGGGGTCTAGAACCAAGCACGGAGAGTGGTGCTATCTGCCAGCGTCAATAGAGAGGCAAGTAAAGAGGGAAACACAACGAAAAATGGGCTCCAGTTGAAGGTTGCATTTTTTTTTAAAAGATGAATGACCTGACCTGAGACCTGAAACTCTGCTCTGACTGCAACACACCCAGATAAGTACTTTTGCAGAGTATTATCACATTATTAACCCACAGAGCATTGGGTCTCTCCAAGTCTCACAGACCAGAGAACAAGCCCTAAAGAGCTAGTCAGATAGAGGAACAGCTGTCTACAAAGCAACCTGCTTCCTTCAGAAACACTTCCACCGGGCATACAACAGATCAGAGAACTGCAGATGTGGAGTCCAGTGACAAGGGGAAGTTAAGCAAGGGTCTCTCAGCGCTCCATGGATAGGACTGGAATATGCAGAATTTTATGGCCAACAAAATGGTCAGATAACTGCACTAGAAGTGCAACAACATCTAGATTATTTTCCCACTTCCAAAAAAAGGGGGGGGGGGGGGGGAGAACAACTTTCACTTTAAAAGGAAGAAAATAAACATTCTCTCCCAGTGTGAAATGCATAGATCACCTGCTTTTCCTGAGTAGTATTTTTTCCCTCCAAAACCTCACCTCACTTTTCTGTGAGGAATATGACTGAGAAAGGAAATTAAGAATGCAAATTAGGAAGACTAAAACCTAATTCTTTCAAGAACTAAAGATTCTAAGCAATTAAAAAGAAAAAAAAAAATGACACACCAACAGAAACAACAAAGAAACCCACATTTTAGAATATTTCAAACAACTGAAAAGTCTGGCTTGCCCTTTGATTCAGCGTCATCAAGTTGTAAACACCTATTCACCTGACAAAACCAGAGACTGCAAGCATAACCAATGAATACTCTAGGTTATTAAACTTTCCTATTTTTTTCTTATTGAATATTTCAAATAGGGATACGATGCTTCTTCACACTGAAATAGCAAGATGTAGGAGAAGGTAGCAAATTTTTAGTTTTAGTACTTTTCACAGAGAACTGAAATGACTTGGGTGGGGCGGGGGGGGGGGGGCAGAAAAAAAAAAAACAGCCCAGGAACTAATTACTAATTAGACAATCCTCCACTTTATTTTGTATTTTCCAAAATGCAACTCTTCATTATGATGTTTTCTTTCCATGTACCTAACTTCTGGATTTTTGAACTCAAACACATACAAATGCAACCATTCACTTTCTCTTAGCACAAAATCAATCATCCATCACTCCCAGCAAATTGCACGTAGCCTCAAGTGTTATGCAAGCCCTGTAAAACTGCCTATAGAAGCCACACAAGTTTCTGACTCTGATTTTAAATGAAAACAGTTTAAAGAGCTTTAATAACATCACAGCACCTATTTCCACTGCCACCATCCCCCTCCAAGAATCCTTCTGTTATTTTTAATTGTTCTGCTATTTCAGCTATTGTGTGTTAAAGACAAGTGCCAAACAGAGGCTTAAAAAAGAAATATTGCAAAAATTGTTCCTGGGGAAAACAAACAAAACCCAATACAGTGGTCAAGATCTTATGTAGAGTAAATCAAGATAGAAGATATGTCCCTGTCCTAGAAGACTCTTGCCTGTACAGCTACAGCCACAATTCTATATATTACTGTACTACTAGCAATAAACCCTCAAGGGTAATTTTATAGCAATGTCTTCCCTTTCAACCAACATAGTTTAACACAGCACAGGGAAGAAAGTAACTGGGTTTGCTTTATCAGTTTATATATTAATGTTGCACACTGAATTTAAGGATTTTTATGTTACCAATAGGAAGTGATAACAACCCAAAGAGAATTTTCAGAAGCAATAACTTACTGAATGCTCGGCCAAAGTGTGTATGTGTTTATTTTTGTTTGGTTGGGTTTCTTCTAAGTTTTCAGATATTAATAAGCAGTCTGGGTGCTTGAGGGAAAAGAAAAATAATGTTCTTTTGAAAAAGGTAGTGGGAGGTTACCTATATTCAACTTAAGCAAAGGATACACCTGTTCCAAGTGGTTTACCCAATGACCATATAGTTTTGTAACAGAAATATTATCTAGAGGTTGGTGTGAAAGAAATATGAATGGAAGTGCGTGTGAAGCATCAGAAAGCATCACAAAGGGAAAGAAAAAAGCCTACAGTGATAATGAAGGACCCCATTCCCAGGGCACTGGTCCTAGCAGGAACACAGAGGAACATCTTGCTCATGGCACAGCCACAAAGCCTGCACTCTGATGAGACCAGAGCATGACAGCTCATCAGCAGAAGACCCTGTATTGTCCCAGCAAGAGTATGGCAGCATATCATGCATACCTATCCTTTTCTTGTTAACCAAAAGGACACTAGACCCCCTCCATATTCAAAATGAGGAAAAAAAATAGAAAATAGGCAGCAACCCAGACAAAGATTTATGGAAGCTGCAGTCAGAAAGGTCCTGAGGCAAAGGACCACCCTACAAGAACTGATGACTCCCAAATACCATAAAGGACCTCTCCAGAAATTAGTTTGTCACCATTATCAAGAGTTACCTCTCAGACATGATGAGGAGTTGTCAGCTGGCATCCCTTCTTCTCTGCAACCATTGCACTTGGATGTGCTCACCTTGGTGCTTGCAAGTACACAGATGTGAGAGAATGAAATCTGTTAGTGCAGAGTATGAACACTTAAAATCAACTTGCTTAAACCTTTTGTAAATAAATATCACCTTCCCCTTTCATAAGATCTCACTTTGATTTTTATTACACTACTTTCCCTACACGTTTAGGACTGAAAAAGACCTACTGGAAATCCTCCAAGTGCTGGGGAGAGCAATTAGCTCTTGGGGAAGATGCAGGAGAGTCTCAAGGTCCTGTATCTTTCTGGAGCACAGGCATATGGTTAGCCCATACATTAAGAACAGATACCAGTTGAGTAAAGAAGAGATTTTCCCCATGCAGAAATCAGTTCTGTTCCTAAAATAAGCCTCAACTGGAGGCAAATAAGACCCATTTTCATGTGCTTTGTGGTAGCAGCTCAAAAGCAGCCATTCCTAATTGCTACTTCATTGTGATTATCAATTCATGCAGAGATGATGCATAGCACATAGTAAAACATGGCACAGCCCTGCCGACACAGAGCACATCATGCTTTCAGTACGATGGGAAAAATTGGTAATAATTGTCAGAGGAGATGTCAGGCCCAGTTTTATTGATATTTACATTTCGATAGGCTCAGGGAAAGTGATGCCTCAGGGAATGTGAAGAAAACACATATCATTCAGGTTCATCCCAAGAGCGTTTCAAGCAAGACTGGAAATAGAAACTATACAGCTGCTACCATTACGGAACCATGAAGGTGTTGAAGTCCCAATGAATACAGGTCTTGAGAGAAAAACACGCCTCTTTTTTTCCACCATTCAAACTTCTTTCAGTTCCTTGAGGCTGAGTGAGCACGTCTTGGTGAAGGATGCAATTCATGTACAAGGACAAGCTCACAGCTCACCAGACAAAAGCTCTAAGCAAAAGCCACGCATTAGTAACTAGCACATGCTAACATACTTGGTCACTCAGCAAAATGTGTCTTATTAGCTTCAGTCTTACTATTGAGCTCACCATGACAAGGTGATCTTTGACTACAAGCTTTACTGGTTATAATCAGATTCACATATCCTGGGGTGCCTTTCTGACTTGCTCTCGTAAGAGAGTCCTCAAAAAGTGAACATTTGCCCTTCATTGCCCTACAAATAAGCCTATCAAAATCTCCATCTTTACTAAGTTTTCTTTCATTAGAAGGTCAGACTATCACCTTGGGAATATTTAATTTTAAGCTGAAATGTGATGGAAAAAAATTCTGGTCCAGCCCAAAGCATGAAGGAGTGGGGGAAGAGGAAAACCACCCTCCTAAGAGCATACGATACAATGTTTTTCTTTAGCTTTGCTACTTCCTTCCAGTACTATTTTTTACCCACTTTTAGAAACAGATATTTCAAAGGGCAGTTACTCTGGTTAACATTTTTCCTAAAGTCTTTATTCTTCAAATCACATGACTGGGCAATAAGCTTAGCAGAGGAAGCACTTTTACTGTGGTCATATATTGCAGAGACTACATTTATGTCAGAAAATTCTTCTACAGGGCTTTGCACAATGTCTTTTTTTGGAATATCTCTTCTTTTAGTAAAGAGTAAGACCTGTTGGTCCCAATGTATCTCTGGGGCGAACTCCAGTGTGGCTTTTGTCTGTGCACTGCTTTAATTTATTCAGATATTAAGTAGGAGAACAGAAAACCCTATTTCCTCACTGAAAGCAACTTATTCACTGTGAAGTAACAGATAGAACCCTTCATCTTTATCAAATTCATCTGCATAACTTGGCAATCAGCTTGTCACAATGAAGGCTGCCTTTGACTTCTGATTTACTTCTGCCCACCAGATATTACCTATACCTATTAAAAAAAAGAAACTGTCTCTTGGTAGTACTGAAAGTTATCATGCATGGAGGAAATTGTGTCCCCTCTGTAACTCCAGCTAGCTTAAAATGTATTTGTCACCACAGATATTCCTGTTAAAAAGTAATAGGGATCTCAATTATTTTAGAGCTTGTTTTAGCTTAAAACAAAACTGAACAAAGAGTTAAGGAGAAGAAGAAAAAAAAAAAAGAGGAAAAAAATGAAGTAACATAGCAGCTGATTTAGATTTGCACACTGGGTTAGTTACCTTATTCTGTATCTTTTAAAGAAAGTTTCATTGCACAAAACAAAACCCCTCTTAGGTCCGAGCTGGAATTAAATGTACTTAATCACTGTCAACACAGCAGTGAGTATTTCCATAGTGAACACTGAGTGGCGAAGTGGAGCTTCACACAGACAATGATAGCAATCAAAGCACACATGGACTACAAGCAGTGAGCTATTTCACTGGAGAGCACTTTCAAGCGATTCATTGCCATAGAGAAGGAAGTAAATTCGGGAACAAGTTCAGAGCTATTTAAAGATGCTATAATCAACAGCTAGTGCATTTTTTTAAATAAACAAAAAGTCCCAAAGTCCCAGAATGAATAATGTTTGGTTTCCTGGTTAGACCCTCTGGAATCTGAAGTCTTTCATGATACAGCACTACGATCACTGGCTACAGTGCGGCTCCTAGGTCACTCAGCACACTAGACAAAAATCAAAGCCTGTGTAATAAAGTCTGTAGGGTGCATGATACAAAAGGTCATCATCATCAGGAGTTTTTTTACCACTCCTTTTTGCTCTTGTTGGAAAATATGTAGTGGGTACAGTAGAAAATAGAAGAGGAAGGCAGTTTCAACCCTCACATTCACCTAGGAGATCTTGTGGTTGGCTGAAAAAGTAACAAGACAGTTTCTAAACAGGTATTCCTATGTGGAAGGGTTAAAGATTACAGAAATTTGCCTGCTATCTGCAGAGAGAGGCTGAGGACCACATGAGCAAGCACAAGGGTTCGAGAGGGCTGATCTTCATGTATCTGCTGCTTAGCAAGGGGTTTCCTCAATTCAGAGCACTTAAAAGTAGCTCCTGTTCTCACCCGCTCACTCTCTACTGACCAGCCTTCGATGTGATCACCAGTTCACTGAACAAATCTGAAGTAACATCATATTATATTAACTTTTGCTTGCAAGTATCAATGCTAGTTACAGCAAGATCCAGGCTTTAAGGGCTCAGTCCTGAAAACTAAAGTGTTTTTACCACCCTGGAGCTCTTCTCATCCAGCTGTTGGGCAAAGTAACCACAGAGATAGCTTAACTACTTAGGGACTTCCCAGGGTGTAGGTGGGATACAGACCTGTGTCAGCTTTGATTTATCCCTATTTTCAGTCTCCTGTATACAATGCATTAAGTTATTAATTGGTTTAAAGTCATAAATTGGATGAGAGAAAGAATAAGAATATTATTAATTACTGCTAGTGATTAGTTTTAAAGATAGCTTTGGATACAAGAAATCTTTATTTTTTTTACATCACCTTCCTTTCCAATTTAATTGCTGCAGAAAACTTCTTCATCAAAACAGCTCAAAGCCTGGTTTCACTGAAAATTACAGTAGAAACCACAACAACAACAAAAAAATTACATTTTCATTTCTCTACCAAGATCTACCTGACCTGGATGAAGATCTTGAAATGAATATTATATAGTATGCATGTCTGCAGGGAGGAAAAATGAGCACAGTCAATCTGAGGTAAAGTAGCAGCTGCTGAGACCTAAAAATCAAATTTATCAAAGATGCACTAAAGTTCTGTTAATCCTCCAAAAGCCATGAAAGTTTTAGGAGGGTTTTAGTGAAAGGAAACTGTAGCATTCCTGCCTTCAGACACATTAGGACAGAAAATCTTCTCTTCTGCTTAGTTGGTCTTAGATTATCAGATTCAAAATGGTATCTTAACTTCTACTGTCATTCACTCTCAAGATCTGCAGAAAATGGTGTTTCAAAATACTTGTTATCATCTAAGCAAGTATTATAAGCACAAGCACACCTGAAAGTCAACTGATTTTATATTTTCATATTAGTAAAAATCTGTGCTAACTTTACAAGCCTGATACTAATTTAAAATAATCTTTTAAGTGAGAACTAATAAATATGTATGGCATTCATCATCAGAAACATGGTTGCACTTTCTTCCAGGTTGCAATTCACCTCTGCAGTGAGAAATATGACTTGAGGCTTTTAATTTCTTCTGTTAAACAATAAATTATGCAGAGGTAAACAAATTAGGTGTCTGCAGCTTCTGGTCTCAGCTGACACTATAGAAGGAAGACATTCTGTCATGCTACTGTACAAGAATTGTATTGTATTGTATTTCCAGTTTCAACCAGGACCTTGAATCATGCAAGCTGGATGAAACTAGAAATGAGCAAGACTATACAGTAAAGCGTATAGTTATTTCTTCTGAATATGTCTTCAACTCATTTTAAAGAATGATGTTGTTGTTCCTAATAACAGTGTGGATCACATACAAAGTATCAATATATTTCCACATCTCCTTCAAAGACAAGCTGTGTTGCTGGGATCCCAGCTTGACATATTTCCATTCTCATGCCAATTACTTCAGCCAAAAGAATAACATGACATATTTAGGAAGGATTTATTTTTATTTAATGCTCAGCAAGCAAACAAGGACAAATCCTGAACTATGAATGACATAGTAAAGATACTGCAAACATGTCATCAAGTTCAGCACAACACTTCAATAATACCAAAAAGTTACCAAATTTTTTCTTCTTTCTATCTAATTCCCTTAAGGTATAATACTAGTAAGTGGCAGTTAAGATCACCTTTCTACATTTCTAGAGCTGTCTGGAAATTTTCTGTCATGACTTCCTGCTTATTAAAAACAATTTCTACAGAATCTTAGTCTTCCATGGAATATGTTTTATCTGACTGAAAACCAAGTGAAACCTGACTATCATTTAAACTCAAGCCAATTCTTTTATCCACATTTTCTCATTCAGGAGACTAAATTCAGGACTTAGAGAACAAAACTGGCCCTTACTTTCTTCCCAGTTTGCACTTAGCTATTTTGGTATAAAATGAATAAGTAAGGACTAAAGGATGTGACCTCTAGTTTGCAATTACAGAGTTTGAGATTATATCAAACGCCCTTTTCTTTCCAGATGAGCTTGTTAAGAAGTGTATTTATGGGGAAAAATTATTAAACACAGCAGAATTACCTGGTCAGAGGCTTCATCTGGGGTTTTTCAAAATTGCCCCTGGGCTTTTGTTTAACTGAGCACAAGCATGCCCTTCTATATTGAGATGGTGACATTGGCTGTTAGTGCGTTACGGCCCCATGATAGTTATAGATCATCCTAAAGAACATAATATTCTCAATACATTAGAAGTAGAAAACATTCAGTGAAATAATTAGGTCTACCTTGGTCAAGGAAGTATCAAGTTGTGAAAAGAAGACAGAAAGATAACTGAATTTTCCTTAACCTACAATAGTCAACACCAGACAAATACAGAGGGCTTGACTCCACCTCAAAATTTCTTGGGTATAAATATGTTCATTATGTATGCACAGCTGCACAGAGTGTATGGGGGTAGATAGTTAAACTTTTTCATTCTTGTGTTTATCACTGAATGCTACTTGTTACGCAAGAGATTTATGGATACAACTTCAATTCACTTACAGTATTGAACAACTATCTCACAGGTCTGTAATTTGAATGCTAGAAGGACTGCCAACGTATCTGTAGCAAGAATACATATTTACAAGCAGCTACTGTTCCCTTGCATCTCAACTGTAATGCAAGCCCACGCACACTTTGCTCCAGTCTCCATAACTAGAATTAGATTTAACTTGTATTATGCTATTCTGTAAATAAAAGGCATTTCCATAACAGCAGAAAAAACCAAAAGAACCCGAACCCATAAGCATGTACCTGCATCCTATTTCATACAGCTGTTATTGTTCATGTATAACACACTGATGTACAAATTCCATAGACAATTCATATATGGGGTTTTGTGGCAGATTCGCATTGAAATGCACAACAGTGACAGGCTGAGGATAAGTGCTGAAAACAGCAGCAAGACCAGAATTGAACCTGTCTGACGTTTTACATCAGCAACGTTTGATGACAGCAGCACTGAGGAGAAGTGTTCTTAATCAAATCCCAGGTGATGGTCAGGAGGGGGGATGACAACTACATTATCAAGCTGCTTCCTCAGCAAAAAGAAGCCCAAGGTTCCTCTAAGATAAGAACACGACCCACTAAATTTAAATTTCTAGAGCTATGGTAAATTTAAAGCTGGTAGAAGGAGAGAGATTGGCTGCAGTGAAAATGAATTTCTCTGTATACTTAGAGAAAGAGATAAAAGGTAGTCAGAGCAGGACTAATTTTTCCCTCGAAGAACTTGTCCTGCTGACATTATTTCTACCTTCACCCAGACATTCAGCCTCAAAGCTTTAAGACTATGAATGAGATGGCAAAGATGTGTGAAAAAGAATAAAAACCTCAGCTAATCCACAACAATTAAAAAGAAACAAACAAAAGAGCCACAGAAGCTTTGTCCCTATGAAATTTTACTTTAACTTCTTACAGACTGAAACAAAATGCTAAATTGTCCTACAGGCATAATCTTATTTCTAATTGAAATATACACAACTGTTACAGTGCACTGCGTTATTAAATGTAACTCGGTAATACAATTTGCCTTAATGAGAACTGTATAATAACCCCAATGAAATATCACATATGATGTTTTAATGAGGATTATGGCATGTTAATTTTAAACTGAACAATAGGGCGTATAATGTAATCCATGCCCTGTGTACAGTTCAACAGCTGCTGACTTGTCGGACTGGTTTGTACTTGTGTCTGACAAAGATAAATAATGAGCCAATTACAGAGCTACTTGGTACACCTATTTATGGTGTCAACTACCCTTTTTGAACACTGAAATGAAGTCATGAATGCCCCATTCAACTCCTTTTTTTGATCTTTTGTGCTTCTACAATAAGGACAACATTAACAGTCCTAGTATTCCTTCCTGCATCTATTTTAACTTGGGAGTTAAATATGGTCCAATATGGACTATATTGATTGGTCTTTATGAAGAGCTTCAGCTATTTCTAAATAAAAGTTTACTTTTCATCCCACATGTATAGTTCGGGGAAAGACGTTACTCTTCATCCCACATGTACAGTTAGGTAAAGGTGTTACTCTACTACACTGCCGCACATGTCTGAAACCAGTTCCTCACAGTTATTTAATAGGTGGTGGTTCAAAATTATAATGGCAGGCCATAATTTCACATGGTCCAGGTACAGTTTTAGTTCCCACTGCTAGTATCATGCCCCAGCAAACAGTTCCTGCAAAGTAGAGATCTGCAGTGTAACATCTGAGGATGAAACACAATGAAATGCTACTCCTAACTGAGCAGCTGTTGAAGGTATTGTTCTCACTAAAACATGGTATCACTGAGCAGACCAAGCTGGCACGATCATTTCGGTGATTCCAATAGATTCAGGGGACTTCGAAAGAGTAAAAGCCAAGACAGGCTCTCCTGAGGTGCAGACCAAAGCTGCCATGCTTTCTAGAAAAACCTGGATGCTGGAGGTGCAGATAAAGTAGGAGTTGTATTCAAAGACAACCTTTGGTTTCAGAAAAAAAAAAACCAAAACAACAAACCACACAACAAAAAAAGCCAAAAAACCTCAACCTTGCCAAGAGGTCCCAGAAGAGCTATGCAGAATGCAGTGCTTCCCTCGCAGGGTTATACTAAAGTGGCTTCAGCTAGAGCTAAACCTTGCTCTGCAAGGCCCTGGCCATGGTGAGAAGACAAACGGGGCTGCAACTTTGACAGAGTTGATGCTTCCCTTTCCTGTAACCCATATGTTCAGGCTTGAACCTTGTGTCCCCTCCAGCAAGTCCCTCGCTCGAAAATGGCATCAACAGGACGTATTTTTTTATTAAAAAAAACAAACCACACACCCCTCACTGGCATTTAGAAGTAAATTAAGTTCTGTTTCATCACAGGAAGGCAAGTAGCTGAGTTCTCAAAATCTTTCCCTCCCCACTGCATTTTCAGATGATTACATGACAATCAGCAGGCTAATGTAAAACAAAACCTCTTTTCATGCTAGGAGCTTATTTTAGTAGGGCTTATGAAATATCTTTTTTCATCTGAAAAAAACCCCAAAAATATCATTAAAGGAGGACATAAAAAAACCACCTACCCCCACAAATACATAGGAGGACTGACTGATATTTCCCTCCCGGCTTAACTATCAGATGAAATATGGAAATCTTAAAGTTTTTTTTTTTTTAAAAGATTTAAAAAAAAAAAGGAACATTTTTTACATGGATAAATGCTTCCTTATAGCCTTTTAATTCTAGAGCTCTAACATGTCTAAAACTAGCAGCACTGAGAGGAAAAAACAATTCCTCGTAGTCCAACATGGGTGAAATTCAAGAGAGGCTTTTCAATGGTACGGTCCTTTCCAAGGTGGTATCCACAGATATTCTACCCAAACCCAGTAGGTTCGTTATGATTTTTTTATCCCCATGCCAGTCTAAAGGCTTTTCTTTGGAAAGGAAACCTGAAGCTGTAGAGGACTTTTCCTCAGCTTAAAGTTTCAGGCAAAGAAAGTTGAATTTGCAAGAGAGAGAGAATTTAAAATGAGAAATTCATTTACATGAGCAATTTTGAAAAAGCAATAATGAGGCTGGTGAAAAAAAATTACCGTTACGTTTCAGAGACTTGATTTTGATGTATCAGTTCTTGTTTTTTTTTTTTCTTAATCAGAGAAAGTTTTTTATGGAAAGCTCTGACTCGGAAAGAGAAGAAACCTTAACTGATAGTTTCCGTATCTAAGCAGCACCTTCCAAACTGTTACCAGTAAAACATATGCTACCTACTCTCCTTTCACCTCTCTCCCCAAAATTGCTTCCCTCCTCTGTTATTCTAAGAGGTCACAAATTGACATGGGATGTGCAACTTCGTACCCCTTTTTTCTCCCACGCTGCAGGCTGAAAACGATGAGCCAGACTGAAGAGAGGTTTCTACAGGGAACTGCACTGCAGATAGAAAGCCACCAGCTTACCCACCCACAAAGCTGCTGAGCTACTAGCCTCAACCCAGCTAGGCAACCTCCCACTAAAAACTCCTAAAACCACCCCAAACGCATCTGGGTTATGGACAGTGGACGAGGTGCAAGATGGTTTCTTCTATTCATGAAGTCCTACTTCCACTCATGGTTCTTCCCTGCATTCAGAGGCATCAGGAGAGACTTTCTTAAGTTGACTCATCCTGCAAGACCCTCCTCAGCTTCCCCAGACACACTATTGCATTCAAGTACAACTCTGAATGAACTTAATGGCTGCTTTAAATGATTTAGGATTAAATGAACAGGCCATAATGTAGTTAAACGTGCCAGGAATGAACAATGCAGAATGTGGGTGCCTACAGCTGTCAGAAATTAAAAAGGGAGGCTGCATGAATGTTTATTATTTGCATCAGCAGCTGGTTACTATCGAAGGGGAAAGCTAAGCTCCTCAGAAACATGCTTAACTTCTTGTGCAAATATTAAGCAACTGTATTACAGAAGCACAACCACTACTAATAGTCAATGTAAGAACATGAGCATCCAACACAGTAGATTTTCGACTGCGTAATTCAGAGCACATGTGTTTTCTGTTAAAAATATATGAACAGAAAATAGAATTCAAGAGAACCAGTCCTTATGGTTTCCCCTCACACACACTTTTCACCCTCAATACTTGCATGTACTGAACTCTACCACAAGTAACAGGCAACACTAATAATTTAAGCTTTCCTTCACCGCTTGACTTCCAGCTTCTGGAGCACCCGAACCTCCTTTGACAAGGACAGGGCAATAAGGAGCAAGTAAAATAGGAACCATCTTAGCTTTATCCTTCCAGACCTAAAGCTCCAGACTGAGTGAACATCATATCCTCTCCTTTGGGAAAGAAACTGCAAAGAGACATCATCCAGGTCTGGAAAGTGGAGAAGATGCACAGGCAGTTCCCTAATAAAACACACTTTTTTAAGAGAAGCTTAGTTCTAGTTGAAGTACATGCACAACAACATAGAAGACTTAATCACAAACAGGATACTGGAATCTTTTAAGTTTGGCAGACGTTGTTTTCTCAATGCTGCTATATGACCAAGAAAGAAGTGTTTTCAAAAAGGTTTCATTTAATTTTGTAAGATATGCAACCCATTTGTGTAACACTGGCAGAAGTTGTTATTAACATATGAGGCAACCAAACTTTTTCCCCTCGCTGACAATTGCCTAATAATTATAATGCAGCTCATTTATAAAAATAATCAGAAAGAGAACCTCTCCTTCCTCTAGATTTTGGGGAAACAAAACAAACCAAACCACAAAACACAAAAACCAAACCACAAACCTAATCCTTAAGTCTTAACTGTGGAGACCGCCACCAATTCGGCCAAAAATTCAAAGTGGTTCAAAAAAAACACTTTAAAAATAAGAAGTTTAAAACACACAGAATAAGATAACACTTGTAACAGCTTCTGAGACAGCCCAGAGATAGTTCAGTACACTAAAAAGGAGTGATTTCTCTTCCATAGTAGAGGGAGATAGCAGCTATTTTATTAAGTATTAAAATTTTGCATTTGCTCTTGAGGCATTGTCCTGCTAAAAGACAACAGCATAATACAAAGGTACAGTGATAACATAACCATGCTTCATCAAGGAAGACAAGCATTATAAAAGCGATACATGTTCAAATGCTTTGGAATAAAGACCCACTAAGTATAATTTAAGGAACATAAAAATCTATTGAGAGTCAGGTACCATGATTTAAAATGCTTAAAAATGAACAACAATAAAATTTACTTAATATTTTTTGCAAGTTCTGTGTTGCATCCTCGTTATTTCCAGAGTGTCTTACACTACAGCATCAAGACACTAACTACAACAGTTTAGAATTATAGAGTATTGTGCTTTGAGGATTTCACCAGTGATTGTCCTCTTTGTATTTCCTTTCATTTTGCAAGTTGATAGCTCCATATCAGGGAGTGAGGATAAGATGGGATCAAAACTCTTCTTGGACAAAGAAGCACCTGATTATATTCTCTTTAGATCTTTTGATCATCACCCTTAAGTTTTCTTGGATTAAGGTGTTCTCAGTAAGTAAAAAATGGAGGAAGGCTTTACTGTAGTATCTTGTCCCATCAACAGGCTTTGAGATTGAAGGAAACTAAATATGTGAAACACCAATAGGATATACTCAACAATTCACTGTGCTAAGAACCTGTCTTGCCGTAATAACCCCACCTGGAAGTAATAAATGCAAGTTATACTGCAACCAGATCTAAAGGGGGGAAAAAAAGCGCACACCCTCCATTGTAGCACAAAGAAGGTGCTGCACCGCATGCTGTGTATCTTTTACTTTGGAAGATTAACTGGTGATTTTCTTGCCCTATGTAGTGTGGATAAATTTGGGTGAAGAAACAGACTTTTCGACTAGAACAAGCACTCCGCTCTATCAAGGAACAACAGATAATAACCAGTGGTGTCTCTCGACAAGCAAGCATTAGAAGGGCTGCAAATTGTTTAAAGCAAAAGGTTCAAGAAGCAATAAATACTTAAGTGAGCAGTTGTGTTGGACCCAGGAGACACTATAGATCTATTCCTCTCAAAACATTTCTGATATTTCCCTGCCCACCTGCTAGAGAGGAATAAAAGGAGTTTTTTAAACTTCCCCACTAAAGGTGGAAGTTCTTGTTCTGACTTTATAGTCTGGATTCCTTTCATCCACTGCTTTAATAAACCACAGTTCAATGCCATCACGTACAACTTTCCATTGATTAGCTTGTCTGCATGCTTTGGGACCAAACTGCAGCTGCAAGAGGTCGAAGACATGCATAAAACACTACAAGATCTGGTGATGGTGCATCTGTGACCCAGGCATAGATCTCTATTACTGGAAGCTGCACACATACCTCCTCCTCCAAACAGCACGCATGCTCCTTCAGAAACACCTTACCTTGGGGCACCAATAAAAACCACTAAGCAATGAGCAATCCTACTAAAGCTGAAGGAGTTACAGCTAGCACAAGAATGATTTAGGTGAAAAATACAAGTAAGGAAAGTTTATTAGTAGCTACCTGATTTTCTATTTACCTAATTAAACAGCTTTAGAAGCCAGGGAGGTATTTTTCTACATTTCCACCACAATGTGACTATCTTCAACTAGCAAATTAGCTAGCAAGGACCGTTCTAACAAGTACTCCATTTAGGTTCCAAGTGCAGCAACGACTACATAAATCAGTCATTACCCTGACTTCTCAGAAGAAAACTAACCTAATTCCACTCTGACATTTCAAATGAAAGAAGAAAAGGAAAAAGAAAAAAGAGAAAAACAGACACTCAAACAATTTATTTCACGGACATCACTTCTTTTTTCATTGTTCAATGAATTTCTACTGCAACAAACAAACTCACATACTCCTTCCTTCCCAAACTAGTAATTTATCTTTTAATCTTTGTGACTTCCCTTTTACTAATAAATACTGCAAAAATTGGGTGCTACTTCTCTCTACTGATGCAGCTCACATATTGCCTTACTTTTATTACAGCTGAGGCTTCTATAATTCACTTCATTTCCACTCCCAGTTCCTTTTGCTAGTAACAGGCATAATTTCCCTTTTTTCTTGGGGCAGCAAACAGAATATCATCTTAGTTTGCCTCATTATTTTTGACACCCGTCTTATTCAGTGGCACAAACTCTGCAAGTCCATGCTCCTGCTGTTTTTTGTTTGCAGCACTATACATTTGAAGCCTTTTGGGGCTGTGGTACTTGCACTGCAATCTCTGAAAAATTCATTAAATAAAACGTCAGAAGAAAAAGTAGACAAGTGGGCAAAGAAATACCTGCTGTTTGTCCAACTTGTTGCAAACATTCAAAAAGCCCCTAGCCCCCAAGTAATTAAGGAAGACAGCTTGAACAATTTAAATATTAAAAATGCATTTTATTATTTAAACATTTCATAAGAGGAACACAGAATCTCTGCAGCAGACAAAATTGAGGTACAGTCAGAATGCCAAGTGCATAGTATGCTGTCAAAGAGAAATAGGATTTTCCTGTATTTGGTACAATATAAATTTACAAACCCTGCAGCACGAAGAGGGAAATTGCCTTGCGTTAACCTTAAGCACAGGGTTCTGGAACAAAGCTTTGGTCACAGCTTGTGAACTCCCTACTTTGTAGCCATCACAAATTCACTACCAGTGTCTACAGAAGTACGATTCAGTTCAAACCCAGAGATCAGCTAGTAATTTTCCATTATTCTACAAAACACGCAAATGCCTCCTCCCCACCTCAACACCCTCAGCTAAGCATTGGTGCGTACTGCCTTGAGTGATCCATGTAACCAGTGAAGTAGCTCTGAAGGAAAGTCAGGGAGTTTGCTTTGGTTTGGGGTTTGTGGTTTGGGTTTTTTTGAGATAAGAGATGAGAAGAAAAAATGGAGGACAGGACAGACCCAGATGAGCATCTAGGCTCCTTGATTCCCCCAGAGATTCATTCACACACAAACTCCACCTGCCAATTTATGATTAAAGAACATCATCTTTTAGTGAGTGGACAAAGCTACAGCACCAGGACAGATTCATCTGTGTCTTGAAACATGTATGTTACTGAGGTTGTGCCTTACTCCTTGAGACCTGATATGGTGGCACTGTTCTCAAAATGCTACCACCTTTATTCAGAGCAGCAAGGGCAAAAAGCGGGCAGAGATAAAAGCGATTCACTTCTGCTTTGAATTGCATTTAGAGTGAAAAAAGAGCAAACGCAGAACACTAACACGTTTTGCTTGGCTCAGCTGCCCCTACGCCGTGGTCAGGCTCCCACCTTCAGCCGTCAGCCGTGCCTGCAGAGCACATTTTGGTCAGTCACCATACTGACTTCAGCCCTGCTTCGGCTTCCCACACCTAAGTGGAACTGTCTCTGTTAGCAGGCCTCTTCACAGATTCGGCTCAGTCTCATACCTCTCCTGTTGTTTAATAAGGGCCACAGTTTCTAAATTACTTAAATTCAAATATATTTTCCCTTACACCCCATAGAAGTGTCAGCTTTGCTTTCCTCCTCCTGAAAATGGGTTTTAAAACCCTAGGGTCCTTTTGACCTTTTATTCTTTTGCAAATTAAGGCTGGTAACCTATTTGAGGCTGAAGACAAGAACATGGAAGTTAACAGCTTTCCCCATTGCTTTCTGAGCACCAGAATGTCTTTAGCTATTATATGCCTATCTTGATTGGTTTTCACACAGATCCCATCAAAAGTTACAGTACTAAGCATTTATGCAGGATGTGCTTAGTAAGATACTCCTAGTTAGATGAGCTTTATTTCCCTGACAGATCACTTCCAGACCTACAGTTACTGTATGTTATTATTCAGAGACCAACACTTCACAGCAGCTGCACAAGCTCCACACAGTTAATAACGTGCCTCTCTTTAATAATGTGACGCTCAAGTCAGATTTAAGCAGTTCAAAGCTAATTTTCCAGGAATATCAGAGACTTTGACTAAATAACCAGCTATTGAAGGACACCCCAAACACCACCCCACAACAGTTTTTGACCAAAATATCTGCCACTTGTGTCATCTTAGAGCTATCAGACTTCAGGTCTAAATCACTCCAGCATAACAGGACTGCACTAAGAGATATAAAACACCTCCCAGTCAGCGGTTCCTATCACCTGGGGCTTTTTACTTCTGAAAACCACCACCTTTCCCACCAGGTAGCCCCACTCAGGAAGAAAGAAACACAATACTGACCTTGTACAAGTTCAAGCCTCCTCCTGAAAACTCTACATTGGCAGATTATTACACTTGCTTGCTAGTTCCTCACTCTGTGCCTCACTGCCACATCTCAACATCTTCGTCTCCGAGGCTGCTCTCTCCAAAACTCCACCTGAAACCTATTCCACCCCAGCAGGTGAAACCTCTTTGCAGGGCTGTGTTTCTGCTGGCCATGCCCAGGTGTAAATAGCCACCTAGTCACAGGTGAGCAGGGGTAACTGGGTCACTTGCAATCCTGTCAGTATAGGTCAAACCACAAAGGCCTAGAGCATTTCCATCCTTATAAAGCAAGATTTTTAAGTTTTGCCCTAGTGTTTTGCAAGCACTTCCATTTCTCTGTTCATTCACAAAACTGTTACAGGCTTTCTGAGCGGTATGAGGCAGCAACAAATAATTTAACTCCACTCCAATTTATTGTTTGGGTGGTACTTGGATGAGTTTTCTCATGCAAAGTTTTAACCAGCCTTCAAGTTGTGAGCCAAGCATTACATCACGAACTACACCACTACCACAGGAATGGGTGGAATGGAAATATGAGCTCTTGGCCACAGCCTGGGGAGTCCCTGAAAGTTGGACACCTGTGGAATTGAGTGAAGCACTACGGGACTGTGAAGAAAACTTGTTAGCAGTGTATCTTCCTGAAATGATGGGTAACGACAATAGTAGCAAGGCTTATTTCTCCTATGTCCCATATGATTCCAGCATGTTATCTGAAAATAAACTCCTGTGCTTTGAACTGCAATGCAGCACTAGAGAGCAGCAGTCTGTATCTACTTTGCAGCATCTTATCTGCAAGCCAACATCCCAACACCAAGCTTAAAGATTGAACACAGAATACCAAACACCTCAAGGAGCTACTCTGCCACAGGAAGAGAACACAGAAATTTTGGTCATGCAATAACATGAAATCTTCCGGGTAGATGTTTCTGCTTGGTCTCTGTGTCTTTGCATACTCAAGTGAGATTTTACAACAGTTGCCTTGCCTTCATTTCTCCCCACTCAGCCATAATCCATTTTACTAGACTTTCCTTGTTTCTGCATTATCACTTATAAGATTTGAGAAAGGACATTTATGCCTGGATTCAATCCAAAACCACACTTAAGCATACTTGAAACATGAAGGACACAATTGGTCCAATTGTAGTCAGTGAAATAGAGCATACATCTAATTTTTCAGAATGCCAGCTGTCCAGAAAAGTCCTATCTATTTCCTACTTATTTTATGAAATTTTAAAGCAAAATGAAAACTTCATTCCTTCTTGAAATTCTAAAATTTTGTTATACCATTCCAAATAAGTATGACAAGAACAAGATTTTTGACAGAACAGGAAACATCAAACTTAGAGAAATGCAGAAATGCTCTCTTATTTTCTCTCCTGTACATCAAACTATACCACTCTGAGTTCTTGTGAGATTCTTTCTTTGTCCCTGTTCTTCTCAGAGACAAAGTTCCTGTTCAGAGTTCATCTTTCATGACGCTCTGTGGTGGGATCAGGAAGGAGAGAGACATTAGTATATCATGAGGGACATAACTGAGCCAGAAATCCTGATCCAAGACAGACAATAAGCACACTAAGAACCTGAAAAATCCAATTTTGTGATGCACCAAAGCATGTCCTATCTAAGTATTTAATAGATGTAAAGCATCTTGAACAAAATGCTTCACTTAGTGTTCCTGCAGAAAGAAAATTATAAAGATGAGCTTCTGGGAAACTTTATTTTCCATTGAAGAAAACTCTCAGACATGGATATTTCAGTCTGAAAATATTTTGAATGTACAGAATATAAAACACAGCACAGAATATAAAAAAGTCCATTCAGTCAGTCTTAAAGTAATGAGAATAAGGTGAAAAAAATGAATCCACTTAAAAGAATCACAAAGGCTGACATTCTAAGTGATCTTATCAACAGGCGATACAGCAAGTATATCCTGAATGCATGTAATTTGCAGTATGTTTGGTTGTTCCCAGCGTGTTTTATATATGTGCTATAAGAATTTTTTCCAGGTTATTTTTGCCTAATTGATATAGAAATGATGGTAATTAACCCCATGTACATGTGTATATGCTTATACATGTACTTCTTAGCTTGCTTGGCTCCCAAATATTATACCCGATATGTATGAGACAGACAGAATGGAGGCAAAGGGAAAAAACGTTTGCAGCTTCAGATGGCCAAACCCGTCATTTTTCAGACGGAAAATTTCCAACTGTAATTATTTACTCCATATCTTATCATTCTGTAGGTTCCTATCCCCTCCACTTTCTAAGGCACTGGATTTCTTCCTCTCTTCCCTACAACTGAGAGCTTGTTGAGATTGTTGTTGGCTGAACATGTTTGGAATTTTTTTAAAGGTTAGAACTTTATTCTTCTTTCACTTGCACTTATTCCTGATAAAGTTTAGGATTGTCCATTCTTTCCCTCTCACTTTCCTTGCCTTCCTTTCCTAATATAAACAACCATGTAGTTTGAGGTCTGCATGTGAATTAAGTCATCCTCAGTTAGCAGATACTTTTGTAGAAATATATTGCACAGATGTGCTTTGTTAGATTGAGCTACTGATTCTTGTAGTTCCATAACCTGACCTAACTGTGTGAGTAACGCTCCTGAAACACATGTGCACTAATATATATGGGGGGAAGAAATTTTCACACTCCTGTAGTGATCCATTTTGTTTGTGAAACATGGTATTTGATTATTTATAGAGGAAATGATCATATTCCAAACATGAGTTTGTTCCTTCAGCTCCAGTGAAGTCAGTGTATGACTAGCTATATATTTCGCTGTAAGAATATGCTATGTTCTTCTTGGTGACACTGATAGATGCTTTCATAATATGTTAGAATGTGTACCTAATCATCTGGAGATAATGGAAATTATCATATGGCCTTTAACTCTTGTAAATTACTTTCTTGATAGCACAGAAAATAATCTTCCTGGTCATTTCTCCCTCTCTATGTAATTTTGAAGTTCATGGACCTCCTTATTCCAGATCTGTTTCATTTCCTCTGTACTTGTTGCAGTGTCTCAAACTGATTTTATGTATGATAGCTAGGTAGGTCAAAGGTAGCTCTACTCATACATTTGTCCATAAGTTCTAACAGCTACAAAGTTGTGTCTACTTTCTGATGATCAGCCTCTTTTGGAAGCTCCATCTTTGATCTGACATAATATTCTACAGATTCATATTTAATAACACTATAAGTAGAATATAAAATTCACTGAAATTTATAAACAATCATGTCTTTTTGGATCTTAACTGACAAGTCTGCAAGTGGAATGAAACCATTTTACACTCACTTCATTAATCACTGTAAAGAGATGTAACAAAACTTAAGGAAGAAAGATTTTTTTTAAGTTTCTTTTAAAGAAAAAGATACTTTTTCTTAATGCACAGAGGGTCTTTTCCATCAAAAATATAGAAGAAATGTAGGCATGCTTGATTAATTCTCTGTTGTGATATCCACTAAGAGAAAAACAAACAACATTGGGGAAAAAAAAGTGAATACCCTATGGACACACTGCGAGAGCAGAGCTGAAAACACAAATGTGGCTGTGCCAGATCATGTGTGGTTCTGTTTGTTTCATGGATCAGGACAGTTGCAACTTCAAGAGAGAATTCCTGTATTTATAACCCAGTAAGTTCACTAGTAGTTAGGCAGGGGCAAAAATTCTATAAGAAGATGTAGCAATTTCAGATGGTTGTGCTGTTGTGCTTGGTCCAGATATTGCACCTTCTTCTTGATTTTTGACACTATTTCTTACTGATAAGCCCCAGATGACTGTTTCACACTAATAATTTTCATAGTGTACAGTCATTCACATGTACTCTGTGCAATTATTTTCCTGCTGTGCATTTTGTACTTTTCCTCTCTCTGACGTTTTAAAGAAGGAACAATACTGGTTAATAACTCCCTATTAAACTTCAAAACTTTCTAGTTTTCAAATATGCTCTGCATATTGCTAATTATTCTGACTTTATTAATAAGTCTGACTTAGAAAATTTATTTTCATTTGATTTCTAGTCCTTGTCTATAACTATAACATATAGAGACTCTTCCCTGCTAAAAGTGCAATGGAAATTAAAGCTAAGAAATACACTGGTTTTTTTTCCAAGACAGCAGGAAATATATATACAACAACTTGACAGGCAGTAATTGCTCTAAAGAAACATGAAAATAAGAGTCAGTTGAAATGAGTGGTATTTACATGGACAAGATGTTTATTTTTACATTGAATTATTTGCCATATGCAGTTATGTGAAATGGATCCAATTTAAATTCCCTGAATGAAGTCAACCCACACATAACACACTGTTCAAGATCATGGTGGATTTTCCACTGAACAAACCATGAATATAGCAATACCATCTTAATTATGTTGCTGTAGGACATGAAAATATCAAAAGGATAAATTTAATCCTTACCATGCAGCTTGAATAACTGCATTCAGGAAAGTGAAAATGAGATTAGGGAAGAAAGGAAACTCCCACACTAGAGGCACTTGTTGCCTGTCTTTTGTCTATCTCAAAGTTACAGATACGGTTGCCTGAAATGCCTGTGACCCAAAGAAACCTGAAATGATGCATAAGATGTATTAATTATAAGATTCCAGTATAGGAGGAAACACAGGTCAAAACTGAGAATTACTCTGTAAAAGAATCTCCCCTGGATTGCTCAAACCATCAGTGGTTTTGGATATCCCAACAGCACAGCCTCTCATGGCCTGAACCAGGCCTAAACGAGGCAGCAGGAAGCAGGAGTTTTGGGGTCTTAAAAACACAAACATCTAATAGCTAATTATCCAAGCGAAGAGGAGATATGTATTTCTTAAGCTACTACCTTCCATTTTCTGACTGGTTTATTTCCTTAATGATAGTTTTGGTAGGATCAGCTTGTTACCTTTTGCTATATTTAAGTCAGAAAATTATATGAGCTGCAGAGAAGTACCAGAAGGCAGCTAAGAAAATAAAAAGGGAAGAAAGGCAGCAGAAAGCAAATAGTTCTCTGCTCTGTTGAAGTGGGTTTGCAGTTCCATGTCTACAGTTGAAAGCCAAAAGCAAATCCAGAAGCCCTAGAATGCACTTGTCTATTTACAGTTAGAGCAGTATGAGAGAAGGGATTTGGGATGTCTTGCACGGATGTCCTTCAATGAACAATTTGTGGTCAATTCCAGACATAACTATAGCTGCTTCAGACACCTACTCCATAACATCAAAATGACTGAAGAGAGGTAATTACAGATCTAAAAGACCTGAATAACAGAGAAGAGATGTTTGGCATTGTTTGATCTCTCTCCTTGCCTTTGATGGTACTACAAAAGCAAAACCCATTAGATTATTAATGACAGGTAGTAAGACCCCTCAGAGGCCCTCTGTATCACTACATATATATCTAATCTAACGTGGGACTTCTCTAGAGGCTAGCAGAATAGATCCTATCCCACTGTTGTCTGAGCATGTAGTTAATATGCTGTGTATTTACACAGTGGTTTTCTCAATCAAATTGCTATATACACAGTCTATCCTGAAAGTCACTCAAAAGTCCAATGGTGTCAGGTGTGGCCACCTTTTAATATCTTCATACTGAATGTCTCATTTGCAAAATTTACAAACTAAACTTAGTAAATATCATCACAACTTTCCACTTCAGTGAGCTTGCTCTGAACCTAAAGATGGACATAACTGCAGCAGAAGTTAATCTCTATATCTCAAAACTCACCTCTACTGAACTGTTATGAGTCTGTCTCAAAAATATACCATCTGGTCTTCCTAGGAACAGGAACTCGCATTAATACAGTTAAAACCAAACAAGCTCCTACTGAAACAAATGGGGAAGGTTGTGCCACTACAAACCTACAAAGAGATTGCTCAGTGCATTGCTACTTTTCACACTTAATAGACTGAGTGTTGGAACAACAGTACCTGTTAATAGGTTTGTTAATGACAGGTGATGTAAAGTTTTTAAGCACTCATTAGAAAAGAATTACACTTAATACCTAACAGGTTCCTCAAAAATAAGATGAAGTCGAACATTCACCAAAGCAGGGCCATATTTATTGCTTGGCTACAGCAAAACACATATAAAGGACCTATTCATTGGATGGGAATCCCTTGTGCAGGGGTATCAGGGCTGTGCTTCAGAGCAGGTCCCTCAGGATAATCTGAGGACACACGTTACTTCTCAGACATAAACAATCCTATGACATTTGGCCAGTGTGGTAATTATGGTCTTTTTTTTTCCTTGTATATGATTTTTATGTATTTTTAATGCATATGACTAGGAAACATTCATATATCAAAAACCTCTACTACTTTAATTGAAAAAACCAAGTTCTCCAAAATTATGCATTTTGTTTACTGGGTTCATTTCTTATACTGTAGACAAATAACCTCTTCTAAGCCTCACTGGCTGAAGATGTCATTCATCCCCACAACCTGTCACCACTTGCCTTCTGGACGTCACCTCTCCCATACTGGGCAAAAAGGATCTTGCACCTCCCCTGTTGTCTGCTCCGGACCAGATCAACTGGTCCTGCTCCAACCAGCTCAGTGAGCCCAGACAGTTTGTCCCAGTGTGGTGAAGGAAAAGCTCTCACAAATCCCTCCAGCAGCACAACTGCGAGAAAGGCGGCGTCCAGCACAGGGGCTCATAAAAAAAAGAAAGGTGCTGATATCTCCAACTGGCACAGCTGTTTACCTTATGAATGTCTGTTCAGTGCATTACATGGTAATGATGAACTGAAAGAACTGATAGGAGGTTATGTGTGAGCAATAACTGAGATTCTGTTCCTGGCTCTGCCCCTTTTTTTTCTTCACAAGGGTCAAGGCAATTCATCCATTTCCTCCTGTATAAAAATGGGATTAACAACATTATGAGTTTACCTTAGAGTTACGGAAATGATTAGTTAATATCTGTGTGGTAATGTGAATATGTCAAATGGGCAATAAAGACTAAGTATGCTTCCCACCTCCATCAAGAGGCAGCTCACACCCACCTGTAATGTATGAAATATGTATTTAACATTTTAAAGCTTCCTTCATTAATCACTCCCATTTGTCCAGAGGAACCCAGATGGATTCTTGAAAAGCCCTTACTGGCAGACATACAAAGCCCACAAATACAGGCACTGAAGCAAAACTTGATACACTCAAGCAGGAATTTTAGATTTTAATGAAATTTGCTGCTGTCATAATACAGCTTGAGAGGAAGGCAGAAAATAACCGATCATTTTTTGGGCTATAACCATGAACTTCATCATACTGAAAATAGGGGTTTTTCCGCCTGTATGTCTCATTATTTCACTTAGAAAGTGTTTGGATTTTTTTTTCTACATACACACAAAAAAAGAGGGAGAAAATCAACTCAAATTCTGTATTGTATAAAATATTGGTGAACTTGCCTAAAGTCAACCTTTTTCTATGTGCCATCATTATAGGATTCATTTTACGGCTAACCAGCTAATAAATAAATAAATAAAATGCAGTAGCCTTGCATCTAATGGAAGCTTCATATATATTGTTCCAAAACTACTTTTGCATTAATGAAACCATTATTACTAGCCACAGCCTAAGTGCAATTAATGTAAATGCCATGAAGATTCTACTCATATTTTTTCCACAACTTAATTAGGATGGTGAGAGTTTTAATAGCTCTGCACCTCTTTCCCCTAAATGAAGAAAATCTCATTGTCCTTGTAATTCTTACTTTCATTACAACAGCAGCATGAGATATGGATTAGGTCCCTAATGAGCCTTTTGAATTAACAGACCCGTGAACTTGCTGAGGTATTGTAGTGAGAAATGTACATTAGTTAGGCTTTGGCCTTTACAAATTAGCAAAAATTCAACATGAAAATTTTTCCCCCTTTGTTTTCCCGTTATGTTTTGAAATGCAGGATGTTGAGAAAGTGAGAGAAAACAGTCCCAAGAGCAACTGCATCAAAGCACGGCATCGTTTGTCCTTTAGTGCTCTTTTTTCCCTTTTTGTTTTAAGGCTACTGGATCAAATTTTTTAAATCTCATTAAGCTACAACTATGCATTACATATCTTCTTGCCATTGCATTTTATTTATTTATTCTTAAAGATAAATTTCTTCATATAGCTGCAAAAGCAAAGGCTGTAAGAGCAAGGCTAGGAACATGCTGGGTTTTATATTAATGAGAACTTTTGCCAATGTTAGTAGTTCACGTAGGGGCAAAACCTTTAATTCACATTGGAAATCTGCAGAATTTTATTTTTGTGATTTAATGTCTGTCAAACTAACTACAAGATAACAGGGGACATCAGGTGTAGAATGAAGAAATTCTGCTTTCTTGACCTTAAAAGCAAGCCACTGGAAAGATCAGCCATGGAAGTGACCTTGAAGGAAGAGCTTGTCTTACAGCATGACCTGTGAAATCTTAACAACCCAGTGTTTTCCCCCATATACTTTGTTGGGTGAATGTCACTGAATCACAACACATGCGATGCCTCTATCTCCTACCTAAGAGCCCAAACTCTAACCTAAAACTTCTTTTAAATTCTAATAGTGCTTCAACTTTTCTCTAATACTGAGGAAAACTATGTACAATACCTCTGACTACACCTGTTCATATTATTATGAATATTCATATTGTATTGTTTACATTCATACTAAAGAAGATGTGTAAAAGAAAAATAGGTATGCACAGAGGTAAAGACGTGGGGAATGTACTGAAAATAAAAGCCAGAGTATATTCCAATAGGAGAAACCCCTTTGTACTTCTCCGATCATTCCTCAGTATATGCATGTTCAACGTCCATTAGCAGCAAAGCTGCTTAAAAGAAAGTTTTTATCTTGAAATAATTTCTGCAGCTAGAAAGAACAAGCTTCACCTTGGCAGAGAAGACAAGCTGACAAGAGTTTCCCCGGAGCATGGCTGATGCCGATTTACATGATGTGTGAACTTTTCCACAAGAAAATTAGCAGGGAGCAGTGTGACAGCCGCCAGTCAGGCCAGACCCTAGTGCCCCTAGCCCTATGTTTGCATTTCTGTCCCCTCTGCCCTGGTCTCTACAGACAACGGACAAGTTATTTCCTTAGGCCTGTTGCCAGTCCAGCACATAACTAAAACTTTAGCAACCTCTCTGTTACAAACATTTTTTCGCTGTCTTCTCTAAGACCCTGGAAAAAGCCTGTATTCCCATTAGGGCATGGCTGTGTGTCCAATAACTGCTCTTCTAGTGGCTTGTGATATACAATTGTGCTTCCCCAGCAGGTTCTTTACCTGCTTGTCCCTCGCCTTCCCCTGGCTCCAGCCAGCTCAGCTGTGCTGCAGGAAAGAGCCATCCCCTCTCTTTCTTCTTCCAAAGTGCAGAGTCAGGACAACAAGTAGCCTTCAACACTGCTGTCAAGTCACACTTCACAGATCATGAGAAAATCATCCATATTGCTCCTTCAAGATTTGGAAGTTCATTGTTTTTAGGCAACACAGTAGGATTTGAAAAAGTCCTAACAATTAACATGATTTAAAGTGGCCTCAAAAATGAAAGGTGAAACGATACAATTTTGCTGGCAGCTGTTTCAAAGTTATTTTCAAGCAGCAAACCTGTATCAGGAAAACCAGGTTTTAATCAGGGACAAATAATTTTCTATCGGGGAAAGGTTTCAGAAATGTAATTGCCACACTATCCATTTACCCTGATAAAGGCTTTCCAAGCAATAACATACAACCTGACAAGAGGACCTCATTTTTTCCTGAGCTTGAGATTATGTCCTAATGTGGACCTGTTGGATTGAGTCCAGAGGAGGGCCACAAAGATGATCAGAGGGCTGGAGCACCTCTCCTATGAAGACAGACTGAGAGAGCTGGAGTTGTTCAGCCTGGAGAAGAGAAGGATCCAGGGAGACCTTATAGCAGCCTTCCAGTACCCAAAGGGGGCCTACAGAAAAGCTGGAGAGGGACTTTTTACAAGGGCACGTAGTGATAGGACATGGGGTAATGGCTTTAAACTGAAAGAGGGCAGATTTAGATTAGATGTCATGAAGAAGTTCTTCACTACGAGGGTGGTGAGGCACTGGAAGAGGTTGCCCAGAGAGGTTGTGGATGCCCCATCCCTGGCAGTGTTCAAGGCCAGGTTGGATGGGGCTTTGAGCAACCTGGTCTAGTGGAAGGTGTCCCTGCCCATGGCAGGGGGGTTGGAACTAGATGATCTTTAAGGTCCCTTCCAACCCAAACCATTCTATGAGGAATTTAATGTCTAAAGAAGGTGCTTTATTGAGCTTTCTGTATTGGAGATTGGTGTCCTGTTGCCCTCTGAAAAGGAGATGATGTATTTTAGAACAATGGCACTTTCTCCGTATCAGGGGATGAAGAGTAATGTGAGGGGGAAAACACTGTGCTGAAGGCAGGCAGTATTTAAAAAGCACTTCTTATCTCAGTAAATGAAAGGTTTATATCTCACATACATTGTAATCAAGTCTGCAGGAACTTTGCCTTTAATTTAAAAATAGTTACAATAATTAAAAGTAAAAAAAAAAAAAGGCAGCTGCATTCATATGATCTCAGCCATCTAAAAAGGTTCCTTAAACAAGGCATCTGTCTAAGTTTTGGTAATTAGATAAATGCCAATTCTCACCTGCATTTCTTCAGTATTATAACTTGTCAGAATGAATATTTTGAGCCAGACATCTAACAAGAAAGATGCAAACACAAGGTCTTTTCTTGAAGACCCTCTTCAAACAAAGCAGAAAAGGAAGCAATTCATATTCTTCACATCTACTGGGACATTGATTCTAAAATTCAGACCCAAATATTTATTTTCATAATATCACATACTTGTGTGCACAGAGAGCACCATAAGGCTGCTCTGTTTATATGTGCAGAGAGAGACAAGGTTCAGTCCCTTCAAGAGAAGGGCAAGGCAGGGCAGTGAGCCTGACAACAGCCACACCAGACTCCTAGACCCCTCCTCAGTCTACCTGCTGCCCCCTGTGTGGCGAACAAGTGCCAAATAACACCAAATCCCTCCCAAGTCTCCCTTCCAGGCAAACACCCACGGCCAGACCCCATCCCTCTACCACATAAAAGCAAAGCCAATGGAAATCATACAGGAATCTCAGCTCTAATCAGTCACTACTGGACATTTTGACTGGGATACTTAATGATGCAAAATGAAACTGATTTGCAGGTTTTTTTAATGCATTAGAGTTTAATTAGTAATCATCTCTCTGGGCAAGCTTTTATCAATCACATTTCAATTAATTCAGTTTATAGCTGTCTAAATATGGGTGTTTCATGAGTTCATGTATTAGTCATAAGTAAAGTGTACATCTGTACGGGGGGAGGAAACATCACCAGGAAATACTAAACTGTTAGAAGGCTGGATCAGTACTTGAACGGTATTCAGAAAGGCAGTTGTAAAGGCTGCTCCTTTTTCTCCATTTATTTTTCCTCAGTGGATTGCATGATAACTTGGAAGTTAGGATAAGATTTTTCTAATTGGCTACCCACATACTGATTTTGAATCTGGAAAGGGCTAGACCTCTCTTGCTTTGTATAGCTCATTGCCAGTGATTTTCTCAAGTATATATATTCTGAAATGCATGGAAGCTGAGAAGAATCCAGTGTGCCTTTCTGCATCCACAAAGTCTCCATAATGCTGACAACAGTAAAACCAAATAGTTTCCTTTGGCAGGAAACCTAAACAGATGTAACCTGGAATATACCCAGGAAAGTGATATTAGTAGCACCGAAGTACAGCTGTGATGGAATCATTCCTCTGATCCTAGAAATGCTTTTGAAGCTGCTGTTCATTGCATTTCTCATCTGCTCTGTCAATATGGGAGCAATTAAAAAAAAATAATCTTGTTTTGTCAAAGGTGAGTGCATTCCTTCCAGGTATCAAGGTAAATGAAAATCTGCTTTCTAAAGCCTCTGCCAGGGTTCAGGGTTGGTTTTTGGGGCTTGTTTTTTGGAGGGGGGAAAGTAAAAGTAACATGAAAGAGAGTTGAATACATGGAAAAAATATCTGCAGCCTGAAGGAAAAAAATTCCCTCCACGTGAAATACTGCTGAGTGGTATTTATGGTCAGTTCTTGGAAGTAGTGGCCTGTGGACCAACTGTGGCCCTCAACTCCAGTCATACTGTTCAGAGTAATAGTCTTTTCCTTCATATTATTACCAGTGAATGCTAACATATCTCTTAATATGCTGTCCTGTGAAAGGTGTTTGAGAAACCTTCAGAAAGGAATAGGTTTCCTTTCACCCCAGATGGCGTGCAACACAGAACTCAATACACAACCAAAGCCAGACAGTGTCAGAAATGGTCTCTCCCTACACCAAAAATATGAATCAGAGTTAAATGTCTACATGGATACAAATATATGGAGAAGCATAATGTGAAAAGTCTTGCAATGTTTTGGAGGCAATGTCCAACGTACATAAAAAACAGGTGTCAGGAAAAAAATAATAATCTTTTTGCAGCCATATAAGAGAATTTCTGCAGAAGGTACCTTGGACCCCTGTGCCAACCTCGTAATTTGGAGCTTTCCTTTGGCACTCTTCCAGCGCTGTCCCTGCTGCACATCATACTGCAATCCTTTCTGTATTTAATATGCACCGCCTCTAAATACATTTCCTAAAACTGGTCCTATTTTGGGTTTGTTTGTTCTAAGGGACCTTTGTGAGTCATATGATAGGAGGGAAGATTTAACCAAACTCTTAAAGGATAATGTCATCTTTAGATCATGCTCATTATAATTCATAAGTACTTCTCCACTTGACAGCTCTTTGGTTGCAGTTTCAATCTTACGCTAGTTTTTTGTTGAGAGCCCTTTTCAATTTTCCACATTGTTAATAGAGCCTGAGGCGAAGCTAAAAATCATTTGGGCTTCTTGAAAGGATCAATAATTTTTGTGTGCCATGCATTTTAGTATACACAGCATCACTGACACAAACCTGTCCCTGCACTGATGAATATAACACATCAAATAACGTCAGAAGTTTCCACACAACATTTAAAAAATTATATTCAGTAACTACCTGCAATCCCACATGCAGAGACCGGCGTTAAGTATATCAGAGACAAAATAAAAAGGCATAAAATATAGTTACTGGAAGATTGATTGAATAAATTCTTTGCCAAACACCGTCATTTTCTCTGTGTCCTGGCTCACATGAGAGACTACGTAGAGCTAGAAGGTCTAACAGTTTCATTACTTTTAGGTTTATACCACCACAAAAGCTGATGGGAAAAAGTTCATTCAGGTTTCCCTGTCACCCATCCAAGCAGTCAAGGATATCTGATCAAGTGCTTAGACATGCTGTACTCAAACAGTTAGCTCAATAAATTATTCATTCAGCACCATGCAGAGCAAATTATATTTTAGGTGGACAACATTTTTACTCGCAGTTCATTCACTTACAAGACAAGCAAGAGACTGCAGTGACAGAAAAGGAAGGAAAGGATCACCAATATAAAGCTGTGTTTTTCTCAATTTAAAGCTTCTAAAGAAATTGCTTGTGGAGCACATTGGAGCTGATAAACTGAGTGCTACTCTGCTGGTGTCTGTTTAACCCTTGCCAAGAGCATGTTACTTCACTTAAGATACATTGAAGCCTCTAACGGACTGATTTCTCAGAGAAAGCGAGTGTTGAAGTAGCATTAACAGACCATATAGCAAATGTGTTTTTACATAAAGAACTCTCTCACAGAGATGTATCACAAGATCAGAGTATAAGGAAGGAGAGAAGCATAGCAAAGGCAGATTCTTATATTGCCTTTTTTCCCCAACTATGCTCCATTCCTTGCTTCTGCCCTCCCTACTACCATTTCCAACATAATTTAGACTGCCTCATCAACTCCCAGTCCCTATGATTTCCAACCTTCATTTTCCTTCTCCACTGCTGTATTCTGGAGATCGAATAGGAAACTGAGAATCAGCACACTCAGTACGATTCTGCGAGCAGGTCCTCTGTGCGGGCACCAGAAAAAAAAATTAATGTCAAGTGTTGATGTGTTAGTGTTTTGCATCTGCTGAGTTGATCTTGCCTATAGAGCATTCAGCAGAGCAGAGCGCATTTGGTTGTATTTGCATGTCTGACTTTTACCACAATTAAGACTTTCTCTAACTGAAAATACTTCACTGAAGAAAGCTGTAATAAAAGTATCTAAAATTGGTCAAAAGCCTTTCACAGAAATACTAACTTTGACAAAATATTGTTTAGAAAGTTCCTAAGGAAAAAAAAAATCTCCTATTTGAACAACAAAATATTTTTATAAACTGGGTGCTACAGCTCATCCCAAATGGAAATATCAAAACTTCCCACTGATTCAAAATCTTCCTTTTTTTCCCCTGGTGGGGAGAAAGGAAGACAAAAAAGGAAATAAGAAATGGGGAGAGAACTGTAACCCATATTCAGAGAACAAAGTATCATGGGGTATATTGGGTCCAGATCATTTGGTTGAGGCTGAACCAGATGCATAAATTAAGCCATCTCGATGTGAATATCTGCCCAAAACACATTTTTTTCCTTGTCATCAGGTGGGGAAGCTCATTACCCTTTTCCCCCATCTTTTCTAGCCTGCTGTATAACCAGTGAGAGACCAGTCCCAGGCCTGTTGGAGGATTTCCTCCTGTGCTTCAGCTTTTGGATCCAGAAGCATTTCCCCACCTGGATGCATGCCTCTGGTTTTCGGTGTCAGGAGGACACTGAGAGGCTCTGGGTGGCAGAAAAGGAAGCTCCCCAGTGGGAGAGGGCCTGACACCAAAGGCAGAAAACACACAGGTACTGCCTGCACCGCTTAGTTGGAAAAAGGGCATAACTGGAGTTAGACCTAAATTGGGCAGGGAGCAAAGGTGGAAGGACTGAGCAGTGACCCCACACTCTTCCATGCCAAATGATGCACATAGGTGGTACTAATTGGAGGGTTATGAGCTACCTTGAGACCCACTTAGCCCACAATTAATGATGATTCTACTCTCCCTCCCAAGGAAGGTGTTATAACTCTTCATTAATCTGACTGACAGCTCCCCTTCTCCCTATTGATTTAGATAAAATTTGCAAGGTAAAATATGAGATTAACCTATGCTTCACACTTGAGTAATTTTTCCAATCTGTGAAGGGAAATTGTCTCAGTTCACCACTGCAGAAGTCCAGGTAAACACATCTTCTATCCTGTGGCTTGCTTTCCTCTGGCTGCATATTTCTTTTGCCTAAGCTGTTCCTTTGCAGCAAGACTAAATTGTTGTTCCAAAGTTTTAGGGAGACATGCCTTTAATAACGCCCACATTTATTCCTCACTTTCTGTGCTGCCACCCCTTCATCAGATCGGCTTTCTTTCATCATTGTTTCTGAGCTCATTATTCAACATTTAGCTGAACTGAACTGCATTTACCATTCATTAGGTATTTCTGAGCCAGAGGTGATCATATGATCCAATACTTCTTGGATTTCATTGTAGCTTGTTATGTGCTATGTTCCCGTGGTTTAGTGGTATGTTTAAATTTGGCTTTGAATACCATCATTGGGAGCAATTTGTATGAATAGCACAAATTGCAAGACATGAAAGATAATATAGAGCAGCAATAGGAATCTCTATAGCATCACCTGATCAAGCCAGCATGCTAAAATGATGCTGACAAATCTCCAGTCCCTTTGGTGATGCAAGGCTGAATCCCCTATCTGGTAAAAGGGGGTTGAGTCCACTGCTATTAGCAGGCTAAATCACAGAGACTCCTAGCATGATGATATGCATTACAGAGACAGTAAAATAAATGTTAAAGGAGAGAGGAGGAAAAAAATCTGCCTCATTTCCCAGAGTTTTTGAATGGTACATTTCCATTTGAATTGAAATTTTTATGTTAAAAAAATGGAAACAGGTTTTTAAGTGAAAAACAATGATCAAGTCTTTCCTTCCTGCTTCTCTGTTTCTCTCCCTCCAAATGCAAAGACTCATTTTTCTTTTTAAACTACTCCAGCTCTGAGAAAATTACAAAGATAAGAAATGAAAAAGGGAAGGGAGGAAAAGCAAGGAAATAAAGGGGGTAGAAGAGGAAGCTTAACTGTTTGGTTCTTTGAACTAATAATAAAACTAAATGAGAATCCTCCATTTTATTAACAAATCAAACTCACTTCTCAATAACAAAACTTTTCATTTGAACTATCAAACCTTTGCATACAAAAATACTTTGAGACATACTTAGCCTATTTCTCCAGTGGGACTCTGTACACTGCAGAAATAATTATTTCTGCAGTGCACATTTTCCTTTGCATACATTCCCTCTTTTAATGGTTTTTGGAGTCCCTCTCCCTATGAAAGAGTAAAAGGGGATTTAAAACTGTTTCTTCCTCCTTCATATCTCCAATTACCTCTGACTTCTCAGCAAGGAGTCACACAAATCCACGTTTTGTTTTCAAAAAACATTTAACTTTCACATGTAAAGGTCATCCTTCTCCTCAGCTTTCTACTGGGACAAATATTGCTCAGAGACCCATCATGCTATGGGTATCTTCAGCTCCAGTCATGGACTCTGAAACCAGGACCCATGTCTAGAGTAACATCTCCCAGACCTACAGCTCCACACACTTTATACTAACATTAGTTAACCTCCATCCCTCAGTCTCCAAGAGATACTAAAGTCTTAGTTTGAGTTTCATACTGAAAAGAGAGGTTAAATAGTATACAGGGAAGAAATATTCCAGGTTTCATATCAATTGCTTTCTATAATCCAGATGGCAAACAGTTAGGCTGCTGCTCTGTGATGCCTGTTTGGCCAGCTGACTTATTAGAGAAAAAGTTTTGGAAATCCTGCCACCATCCTGTTTTCTCCTTTCCAGAAATGGAAAAAAAAAGAAGCCATCGCTGACCTAATATCACACTTCTGTGTCACCCCGGCATAGTCAGTCTGCCAAAATAGATGATATGGGACTGCAGATGAGAAGAGGCAAGGTCATATTAGAAATGCTACAAAAAGGCATGTCTGAAAGAAGACTCTGTAATAGGAAAGATTTTATGCCAGTAACTTCAGATACCGATTGAGAAGTATTTTGCAGTTCATCCTGTGCCAGTATTTTTCTTGATGACACATATGCACACAAACCATTGGAGGATACGACACAATCAAAATCAAAATAACGCAAGTGGATTTGCCTTATTGGCAGACAGGAGTCTTGTGCAGCTCCCTGTAGACAATGCAAGGTAATGAGATTAGGGATGAAAAATAAGATACTGTATAAACCCAGAAAAGCAAGCATGAGAGACACCCGAGGGTAGCTGTGGATCATTTCACTTAAGCCCTGTGTTTGCCAACAAGAATGAGCAAAGTAAGCTGTGGGATATTTACAACCAATATATGTGTGGGTATAGCACACAAAAGGGCTCTGGCTCACTGCCTCCAAAGTGCCCTTGCTTGTTCTTTGACATACAGTGTGTCAACGTGTTGGTGTAGGCGCATGTGCTTACGAATATTCATGTGAATCTGCTCATCTCATATTGTATTTTCACTATTCTGCTGAAGTAACTCCTTTCCCATCATGCAGGAAAACTATGTGGATTTTTGAACACGATGGCTCAAACATTTGTATCTGTTTATTTTCCTTAATAGTTAACCTTAATTGTATTCTAGGCAATTGCATATTTGTAACCATGCTTCATTATCAGAAATCTGATTTATATATTCATCTTTAGAAATGTGATACAATATGCTAAATATTTATCTTACAATTCCTCCTTAAAACCAAAAAATCTAGCATATTTTATAAAAGAAGCTAGTTACATCTAATTAGAACACAAAACTCATGTTCTCATATCTTGTGAAAATTTTAATCCTGAATGCTTGCTTGTTGTCATTTCATTCTCCTCCTACTCCTCTCTAAAACAGAACATAAATTAAAACAATAAAAAAAGTTTGCCAAATAAGATAGGTTTTGATTCAGATCATTGGAAGATAAAAGGAACAATAAAAATACTAATTCAATAAACTGAGTATCTTTAATATTATGTCAAAACATCCCTTGACAAGTCTTCTGTGGCTTGACTGAGTCAGCACTTTTTTGGGGGGGAAATGTGATTAGAGCACTACCAACCCACTCTCCCTAATTCTGAAAAGTATGCAGGAAGATCCAGCAGAATCTGGGGCATAAAGCAAGTTGGTAATTTGTTCAAGCCCACACAAGAAATCTCTCTTTTCTTCTTAATGATGTCATTGTCCAGCTGGCTTACTAGCTGCAGTAGTTTAAAATCCTTATTACCACATAAGACAACCATATAATTTTCAGAGAGGACAAGTCTGTAGACAGCATATTTATACCTTAGATTTAACTGCAAAATCTTTTAAAACATTCTAAACCCATGAATTTAAAATTTAGTATCTGAATTTTTTTTCAGATGAGATGCTAAATGCAACGAGTCCCACAGAAAGGCTCAGGCTCTGCTTTATAAAGAGGCAGTAGAAGAGATGTAAAGAAACTCTCCAATCTCCAGAGAAGCACATTATATTCTATTAGCTCTGTACAGGTTTTTAATGGTTTTTTTGAGCATGAACATCTGAAAGCTGCCACATAATGTGTATATATATTTATTTGTAGGTACATATTTGTATATATACATAAAGTGTAGATAATTACCTATGTATATTTACATATACACACTTATACCTGTGTGTAAATATAAAAGCATTCAAAGGAAATGGGAATTAAATTTGAATGCCAGGTTCTACAAGATTTTGGATCTCATGGCTTGGAAGAAAGGACTTTCCAGAGCCAAATAAGCAATAGATATAGAGGTGAGGTGCTAGGCTGAAGTAGATAAAGCAGACTCTGCTGTCTCTCTGAACTGCTCATTCAGCCTGAACATAAGCAAACTTGATCTGCAGTTTCAGATAAAATTATATATTTTCCTTCTTCTAACAGGGGCTGTGTCTGTTTGGAGGGTGATTTTCCTGAAATTAGGAGTATTACTAGTGCTTTTCATTATTATTATTATTATTATATCAAAAGACCCTCAGTTTCCCTTCTCTTTCTGCTTTATGTAGATTTTCACCATAAACCAACACTTCCTATCTTATCAGCCACCTCTAATAGAAGAGAGGCAGGATTGTATCTATCAGCATGACATGAAGTGGTTGAAAACTGTATTTAATCTTGAGGAAGAAGTAACAAGATTTGGACACAGGCTGGACCGTGGAAAGCCAGGGGAGTCTACGATGGTAAGCCTGAAGGACACAGAGGGCACTGATACTGCACTTAAAAGTGATGAGAATTAGAGAGATCATGGGAGGAAAAGTAGCTCATTGTTTGGTTTCTTTGATTTTGAGACACAGATTAGTCATTGAATCAGAGGGCTGAACAGAACAAGCAAGAGGAAAAGAGAAACAGAAAAAGAAAAACAAAGAGGTCAGTACTTGCAGTGTGACTGAAGATGAGTTGAAAGCTAGTGAGAGAACAGACTAAATGGTGGAGACAGAAATCAGAGCACACGGCCTGCATGAAGGTCCTTCTGGATGTAATCTTTCTTCTTACCAGAAACAGCAGCAAGCTCTTGAGCAGAGGGCTCAGAAGGTGTAAGGTTAACTAATGATGTCCCTTTCTAGGCAACTTCTTTGGTATTCTTAATATGGGACATAATCAGTACAAAGTATCTACCCCTCACACCACAGAAAAAATTTTATGCATGAATTGTATAGTGAAACAGGGAGAGTTTAATCATAGATTCCTTTAGCTCATCAGTGTCTTTTTCTTGGTATTGCAGAGCATCAGGGGCTCACTAACCATCATTAAGTGAGAAATGATAGAAAGTCATAAATTACAGAAAGTGTTGGAAAGGGTTGCATGTAAGAGTAAAAATCCTAATGACTCATCTTCCAAAAAAATTATAAATGTCTGATTAAACAGAATATTGAAGCTACTCAATCTTAGAAAATTATTCCCTCCCCAAAAGAAAAAGAGTATAACGAAGGCAATAATAAAATATAAAAATGGAAGTTAATGGACTTAATCAGGGAACTGTTTGATTCTACCACTTCATTTTTTGTTTTATTTTAGTAATTGTAAAGAAATATGTTTGTATAAAAACAACAACATCTAAAATATTATCCTGCTCTGTACAAAGATCTGAAGGTATGCACACATACAACTTTTCTGTTAAAATATCATATACAGGTAAATGCACATACTTTTCTGTTAAAATGTCTTATACAGGTAAATCCACATACAGAAGTCAGTAGAAAGATCTGGACATACCTATTCAAGATCAAATTTCTAGTGTTCCATTTACAAAAGGAAATTGCGAACTGAATAGTGACCAGAATTCAGGAGCAGCATATTTTGAGGATTTGATGTCTCATCGTCAGGGCTGAGCATTCTTTATTTGATTTCAAGGTGGAGGAACTAACATTTACATGGTAGAATGAAAAGAAAAAGTTAAATTCCCCTAAAAGAAGGGGAAAAGGGATAATTCATTTTCATCTTCTCTACATACTTTTCAATATTCAGAGTCTCTTAGGAGGTATAAATACTTTTCTTCCAGCTGAACCATTCTGGCTTCTCATACTGTTTACTGGAACATTTGACTTCAGTGAGCATACAGAGCACTCATTTCAGTTTAACATTGCTTAAGTGCACTATCACTTTTCTAAACAATATGCTAAGAATTAAATACTCTGGACTCAACTGAAACATGTTTATACTGTAAAACCTAACCCCAGTGGTCCTAATGAGATTCTGTGGCCATTTGCTTTTCAAACTACAAAGGCAGGTATTTAAATGTTAAATAAACAGAGCATCAGGCACAGAATAATGTGACCTGAAAAATGAAGCTAATTTCCCCAAAGATTCTTAGAAGCAGCACTAGAAGCGTTTTCTTACTTGTTATTTCATCAAAACTGACCAACAACCTTAGAAAATTATTCAGGCATTTCTAGAAGACATCTGAGACAAATCCTTTCCTGACCTGTAAAATACCAGTGCTCTTCTGTATTCAGAAAGGTCTTTTCTATCGCCTTACTTATTTGATGGACACTTGATTCTACCAGCATTTCAATATTTGAGGGACTTAGCTTTTAATCTAGCTGAAATGATACCACAACACCTAAGTAGATTGATGTTGCAGCCTGCCAGATTTCAGGTCTTTGACAAGTTGGTATAATTGAAATTGCTCTACCCAGAAAAAATGAAGTACAAAGCTGGGGAAGAAGAGCAGAGAAGAGCAGCTATTGCTGACTCTGTTGCTATCAGGAGAGGGAAGACTGAACACAGTAGTGTGTAGATGGGGAGGTCCAAACTCATGAAGGAGATGGTCCTATTTCTTTCCTGTTTGCACCTTAACCTGTTCCATCAGCAGCCGCCAATTTTCCAAGGTTCTGGCAGAGATAAAATAGACCTGACTTTTTATTCTGAATTCCCCTTGAATCTCTTTTTAATTAAACCTTTCCTTCCCCCCAGGGAAGCTTAATCAAAAAAACAACCCATCAAATTACTGACTTAACATAGGCAGATTTGCTCTAAGCCTTGTTCATTTGCATAGCTGATGACTGTTTCACTTTGTTTTGATCTTCTTGGTCACTTCAATGAATGAAGTGAGGCTATGTGTTATGTGCTGTTTATTCATAATACCTACACTAAGTATGAGCACAAGATTTATTTGCTAGTACATGTAGGAATATTACAGGAAGCAGTTTTCAATCACTTTGACAAAACTATCATGGAGTGGAATAATCATATGGTTGCATTTGGCTTTAAGCATACTAGTACTAGCCTCTGACTTTCCCTTTGGTACTCAGCTTCGTACAAGAATAGCCTCAATTAAATAAATGGACTTATTGATTAACGTAGTGCTTTGGAGTGTCATGAATGACTCCTACCTTCTTTCATATACTGATGCTCAAAATCAGGTTACGGACATGGGAAGGAGGGTTTTTCCATCAGCATTATTTTTCTAGTTGAAGAAAATCTACAGGTATACATAGATTGTAGATACTTAAGAACTAAATTTTGCTACCTTCAATATCAGCTTAGTGAGTTTCCTATTTCTTAATTAAGGGCTATTCCAAAAAACTTTCATTCCTTCAGGGTTGAAGGATTGGTTTACTAGTCCCAGACTAGAACAGTCTGGCTGCTCTCATCAAACTAGCTACTCCTTGTCACCTGTCAGTGACATACTTACAAACACACTGAAGAAGCAGAAGATGTGTTTGCATTTGTCTGTAGTCTTCAGAGCTGAGACTCTGCTGATATCATCACTGGCATAAAGAGATCCTCCCACTAGGATGAAAGACCTTGTGCTTCACACTTACTAACACAGAAACCCCATTCTTATCCTGAAGCGGTCTAAATCAATTACCCTTCTCTGTGCATCTCGTGGAAGAGACGAACAGGCATTTCCAGCTGTGAACTGTTTTTCTCCCTGCCTGAACACTGAATTAAGTGCCTGTCTTGGAATTTACAAAGCTTAGCTTGAACATGACTTTATAGATTTGCTCTAAATTTCCTCTAAGCTAAGATTATAGTTTCCCTTAATGTAAGAAATAAAAGACAATAGCCCTTCTCTTGTGCAGTTCTTTTGGCTATCTCAGGACAGTACTTTATAGTAATATTTAGCTGGTTATTATTCTTTAACTTAACATGAATACACCATCTCCATCACACACTTTTACTTTAGCACCAGTGCAGGCAACTCGGTGAAAACTTACATGCTCTTGTAGGGAGATGCAAGTTAGCTCTAGTCCCATGCCATATAGAAATGACTGGAAGGGCACAGGGCTCAAAAAAAGTGTTTTTTTTTCCTGGCTTACAGCCACGCAGCCCATAGCTTTCATATTGAAGACTGCATAATTATAGGTTTACACAAAGATCCTAAAAGTTGCTGCATACAGACCCCTATGGGAGTCACGAGGGAGGGCCAGCACAATCACAACGGTTTAGAGACTCCGTTATTCCTTGATGCAGTCAATACTTTTAAAAGAAGCGTGCTAATAGCATTATTGATTATATTAAGTTACTGCCTAGCATAAGGGCCTCTTTCTCTAACCCCTCTTGCTAGGTGTAAGTCTGTATACACTAGAAGAGATGAACATTTAGCCCTAATGACACAAACCAGGTAAACTCAAGCTCAAAGCAATTAAACACGTTACCTAATGATGCCCAGGAAAACTTTCAAAAAGTCAAGCATCAAACCCAGGCCTTTCAAATTTGAAGATGGTGCGTCTCCCCTAACGCCCACACTTCCATCCTAACACTTAGGGGTTTTATGTTAATTTTCATATGCTCCATTTTTCAGTGCAGCAGAAAAACAGATAATTGCACTTGTAATTGTGGTGTTCCCTTGTAAAATCTGTCAGGTGTTAGAATGCTGACCCCAGCGCCTGTGCTAATTAGATGAAGTTGCAAAAAACCAGGCACTATAAATCAGATGCTACTAAGGCTGGGGAGGGAAGGCTGGAGAGGGTAGGAGGAAAATCTGTTCTGTTATGGCTCTGACTCACTGTCTGCTTGTAATCAGAGAAAGGCTGTCAAATCAGGACTTCCTTATTTAATTCACACAAGTCATTGATGTCCGGACCCAATGACAGACTTGGCGGGGTTTGGATCAAGCCTGTCACAGCAAGTGAAATAACATGTATTTGCGTGAAATGGGATGAGTCATGGTGGTTGATACCTCCTTCCATAAGATAAAGTGGAAAATGACTTATGATTTAGTGAGCAGACCTTTTTTCTATCTCTTCTGCTGACGTCTCAAGAAAGTAGGCCACTTCTTTCATATTGGTTGACCTTGACCAACAAAGCCAACCACAGCTCCTGAGCAAAAGTACAGATGAAAAGCACATCTCCATTGCTTGTCAGAAAACAGTTTGGGCTTTTGCAAACCCTCACTGATGAATGTGGGTGTGTAAAGGAGATTGTAATCCAAACTCATAATGATGCAGTAACTTCGACTGCTTCGACTCATGTGCAGCCTCGCCGGAGGAGGCACCAGGGAACAGTACCAGCTACCAGATGTAGATTTTTTAAAAAGTAGAGTTTATAATTTGCAAACAAATCTAATGTTATCGTTAAAATGTCTAATGTTAGTCATTTTAGGGAAATTTGGAACTCAGGAATGAGTGACAATAGTAGTTTTCAGCCTGATTCAGTTCATCCTTTCCTCCCTACAATACTTGTTTCCAGCCTATATGCTTCACATGAATGGCAGAGCCAAACTCTTAAATTCTTTGGTGGCTTTCCTAGAGCACAGAAATCATATAGTAGCTCTCTACCAGGAAACTGGGCCAGAAAACAAAGGAAATGACTCAATGCATTTCTCCAGAGCAGTGAGATAAGGATGGGGAAGAATGTGGGATTTAATTTTTTTCAAATATATCTATGCAGACTGTTGTACACTGTCATGAGCAACCCCATGTACCTAATGTTACTAACAAAAAGCTAGCTGTATGTTTTCCAGGCTGGAACAAGCTTTCATCTGTCTACCCAGGAGCACCAGCAATGTGATCTTATACCTGCCTGGAAGAAAGACAACCAGGAATACCCACGGACTATCAGGTTTTCAGAGCATTTAAAATGTTTTCTGTAATGCTTGTGAAAAATTATTACCACAATGTAATCCTATGTGTTATAGTGTCTAGTATTCACCTCAACTCAACAGAACACGAGGACCCAGGAAACAGAACAACTGTTGGTAAAAAATGCGAAGAAGAACGCAAAAGGGTGTGCAACTTCAACTTATACTGTCAATAAGTTGGATACAGGGTAGGCAAAGAATATGACAGAAGAGCAGACCAATGCACTTTCATATGATGTACTCAAAAGGAGCAGCAACCATCAGGAAAATGAATAGTTCTTCATACTGACAGGTACAAACACATCTTGTATTGCGTACATTGCCAGACAGGTTTTAAGGAGAATAAACTTCACAGGAGAACAATAACAAGGATTTACACACTGGATGAACTGACTTCTGAGGAAAAGATGATCTGAAATTCAAGTACAAGTCATTCCTTTCACTTTCAGGAAGTTTAGACCAGGTCCTAGATGAACTGAGTCTGCACAAGAATTCAGTGAATAACTGTCCAAGAATAATGAGAATTAATATTACATATAAGATGAGCTCTGCACTTAAGCAGCAGAGCTGGGAAAAGGGAATGTGATAATCTATAAATATTTGAATGCTGCAAGCTACATCTGATTGAAATTCATCAAATTTTCATTTTCTTTTCCAAACAAACAGTCTCTGTGAAAAATACCATAGCTGTTTAATCTTGCTAGGGGTTGCTGAAAGAGGTTCTTCCTCTAAAATTAAAATGCAAACTATTTTGATACAAAATTAAAAAATAATAAAAAAACCACAAACCAACCCCTCCGAATTTGGGGGGGGCAGGTAGGGGCACTGTCCTCTCTGTGTAAGGTTTCTCTTCTCCCTTCTCTCTGATGCTCTGTTTAGTGTCCACATAAGCAGTTGCACCAAGGGTAGGGCAGCCTATGGGCAAAGTGCCCACCTAGAATCCAATACATCCAAGTTCATATCCTATTTTTTCAGAGACTTCCTAGGTAGCTTTAGACAAAACACTTGATCTCCTCTGAAGCACTAGCCTCTGTAGAGGCGCCGATGCTCCCCCTCCTGCTGACATGACTGTCCAGGAGCAGACTGGTAGATGCCCACCAGGATTATCTGAGTACGCAGCACCCTGCATGTTCCAGAGCATGGGCTCTGGCTAGGAGAGGTTCACTGTGGGCATCTTCACAGACAAGTAGAGACCATGAGAAGGCCATGAACCCTTACAGCTACTAAAAAGCCACTATCATTACCCATAGAGGGAGTTTCCCCAGGATTATTTAGAATAGCAGGTGCACTACAAGTGCTCCCAAGGCCAGGTTTAGAGGACTATATCCTGTGAACAGAAGTTCCCTCTCCGTTTTGCTTGCTATTTCTGTTGGGTTTAGCCTACCCTCTGCACTGTGGAGGATGAGTGCTCCTGAGCTCATTATCCTGTGGGGCAGGCATTTCTCATAATCTAATAAATATTTAGACCTTCATATAGCAAGTAATGCTGCTAACTTGTTTGACTTAAATTGTACCCCACCGGTAAATCAAATTAGAGAAGACTTGAGTAAATCTACCTTTTAAAACAAAAGCTGATTTTCTCCATGTTCAGCCATTTGTGGGATTAACTTTTTTAATGGGTTCTTATGTGCACAGTGTTTTTGTTTTCATGGATACTAGAAGAGGATGAATTATTCATCAGGGAAAAAAAAATCTACAACACGCACTTTCATAGCATATTTAGTCTCTTTTGTCCTATTCATAAATCAATCCTGATTACTACAAATGAATGTGTTACTCCTAACGGTTCACTGATGACTCACTTGGACCATTAATTCAGACCTCCTCACTGAGTGCATTAGGAAGCTGCCACTAGGAATGGGAAATTGGGAGAAGATCCTTTGTAACCTCCCCTCTTTCCCTCCAAAGAACAGACTCCATCTCCTGCTCCTTTCCTTATGTATAACTTTATAGACACACCACATATTCTCCAGTAAAAAAATGCCATTTCCCCTCCTGCTCCGGTGATAAATTTGCATGGAGGGAAGGAAGAACATGGCTTTATTAATGTTCAGTAGGTTGTTTTTTTGACCTAGAAGGAGTACAGACAGAGAGCAATGGCTCATAGTATCTACATCAGAAGTGGGGGCAATTTAGGCTCAAACATATAGAGACATCACTGAACTAATATGGCAATGACTACCGCTATGTCACTGGTGACATAGATCACAAGGTATTTGTCTCTGTTCCTGGACTGCTGACGAGCTGTCATCAGTGAAGAACCATTGTCATCGAGGAACAATGCCTCACCATTTAGAGCAGAAGTAAATGGAACTTGCCAATTCTTATCCAGGCAGTACAGCATTTATCAACTCCTTATGGCCCAGCTGGGAACAAAGAGAGGATTCTACCCATTTGAAAATTATTATTATTATTTACTACTATATTGGCAACACAGTGCACTGAATAGTTTTAGAAGAAAAATTTATGCTCCAGAATTCCTAAGGGCCAACACTCAATCATTCTCAATACACACAATAAAACAGAGAATGAAAACACATTTATTTCCTTTCCAGTCCAATTGCTACTGTGCCACAATGGTTAGTATTGAATACCATTCTGTTTCATGTGTTGGAGCTCTATGCTAAACTCTTAATTACCAATATCAAAAGAGAAGCATTCCCCAGAATGATACCATAGTTATTCTTTGCAGTTTGCACTGCTGTGGTTGTTGCTGAATATCTTTTGAGTATTTCTGGGTCCCGCACTGAAAGAAGTGCACTATGTGCCACTGCAACTCTATGCTCTTTTATCCCATAAAGATCTCGCAGATCCCAGGCAATTAACAGTTTGGAAAAGAGTACATTCACACCAGCCACTAAAAAGCTTTTATAGTCTAGAATGTCATTGAATGAGCAATTACAAAGTTAGTTTTTTCTTGTTACTGCTCTTAAGAATCCATATAACGGTGATGCTCATTAAGAATACCCTTTAACCTCAAATTTGGAGTTGTGTTGTCCAGCATGGAAACAGTGTTGGCATTTTATAGGCTAATCACTGGTGCAATGTGTCTGATGTTGACCATGACAGGAGGGAGTCACAGAGACTCTTCCCAGCAAACCTCCAGCACCTACATTCAACTCATCAATAAGACAGCCTCTATAGTCAGGAATCAGGACTTCCCTGGCCCAATACAAGCACACCAACACAATCCCAGAGCTGAAACAACCCCCAGATCTTGAATCACAGTGATGTTGATGAATGTTTCTTTAAACTTAGTTACTTAAGTAATCACCATTCATGACAAAACAGAAATTGTTGAGCTGCTGTTCTCCAAAGCCAGTTTCAATTAGACTCAAACTGAGGGAAAAATCTACTAGTTCACTTAAAAACACATTTGCACCCTGGTTCACTAGAAACTTCCTCCCATCCGCAACACTCTCTGGTTTGGCATGTGCATAGGATGAGGACAAAAGTTATGCTGGTATGCTGCCACTGATACAGAAGGAGACTAAGGCACTAGTGCCGCTTTTGCCATGTGAATCATTTCTTGACATTTCTTTCTAACACTAAAGCCTTCTTCTGAATCAGGGAACAGTCTCCAAATAGATATACAGTGCCTAAAAAAGAGTAGAATAAGCATCTCTCTTCCAAAATTATTTCCACAGACAACTTCTGCCATGGAAGAAAGAAACCTTTTTATGACAGATGTCCACGAACTCATCACATCCTGCTGCCCCGTCTGTAGCACACTTCCAGTATTTGGGGTTATTCAATGCCTGTGCAGGTTGAGACCTCTGGAGCTGCACTAGAGACTGAGAAGTTGAACACTGGTGAGGTCTTTAGTATGGTAGAGAAACACTGGATAAAACAAAAGCTGCCATTACTTAAAAGAACACTTTTGTCTCTCTGAGATCTGTGTCTTATTTCCAGTTAAAGTACTGCAATTGTACATTCAAAAAATCAGCTCTGCAGGCTTTTAATTCACAGGTTACAAAATACATTAATTGAACCAACCATTTAGTATTCTAAATAGGTAGGTTCATACAGACTTCCGCTGCTTTATTCAGAACCTGCGTTGATAATCTCTGAGCACAAACTTCTGTATAAAATGGACCAAGTTATCTGAGTTTTAGCATGTGTTTGTGTAAATGTAGAGAAAGAGCTAGTATCACGCAGAGGCAAAACACAGCCAGAAAAATGGGGTTTCCTCTCCTGGAATACAGATCAGGCAAGATCCTTCATGACATTTACAAATGGCTTCATGCTCTCTCTTTTACTAAGTTACTTTCCTTTATATTTTGAGCAAATACCAGATAAAATCCAAAATATTTTCTGCGTATCTATTTAGAAGAGCAGTTAGATCACCACACTATGAACTACCAGGGGTTTTTTTAACTGCTTAAGAGAGTGGATAATTAAAAATAAATAAATCAATGTTTTGGCATCTCTTTTTTTTCCTCTAGATTCTATATGGCATTGTTTTCATCATTTTAAACATCATCAGTTGCACTGATCCAGTGAACAGATGGCATTATCAGCCCACAAGAATCTGCACAGGACAATTAGAAAATTCAGAGACAAGATTAATACAAGGAAATTAATTATCAATTATATCAGTCCAGCACTGTGTACAAAAATTTTCTTGTTTTCCTCTGACTCTACAGAGACATGCTAATAGGTCTACTGATGCTTCCCGCTTTACCAAGTGATGCATTTAAAACCTTCAAGAATTGCCTATAATTTTAAACCTTTATTACATCACGTTTATACTATTCTCATCCCCTTTTTCTTGGTTTCAGTAGAAGGAGCTTAGTTAAGAACAAAAAAACCCAACAACGGTCCATGTCTCTTAAAGACACTTTACTGAGAGCAGAAAGAAAATGTTCATGCAGATCTAACGATACTTTTCTCTTTTGCACCCTTCCTTTCTGCGCAGACCCAGAAGAGACATGTCCTTCCAGAACCACATCCTACAGACTATGCAAATGTGGCCCTTGTATCAGTAAGACAGCAGCAGTTTGAAAAAGTGAATGCTACAGGACCAGAATATCTTTTCCCCTATTCTGGGGGTGGAAAAACCCAGTAAAGTCCTTTATTTAAAAAAAAAAAAAAGCACAGCAGGTTACCTGGTGCCCTGTATAGACAGCCCACTCCCTTGAACACTTGGTAGAACTCCAGAGGCTGATAGGCTAAGGAAAAGCAGATGCATATAGAGAGTTTTGGTCATGTTTGATGCTGGCAGATACACCTGCAGTTCTGTGTTTCTCCCATTCTCATCTCTTTCAGAGTGGGGAGGAGGGTAAGACAGTAATTCAAGTTTGCCAAGTGAGCTGAAACCTATCACATCTATAGAAAATGCATTTTGGGGGCTAAAAATAAATAAATGCCATCCCACACTCCCACTGCCTTCGGGTTTTTATTCATTTCAGTATTCAGCTATCTGAATGCCACTTGCTTCAAATAGCAGCAGAGAAAGGGGAGGGAGGGGAAGAGGAAATGGGGAGTAATCCACAGATTTAGAAACGATTACATATAGCAGGGTAAATATGAATATGATCTAACAACAGAGCACAGGACAGGACCGCACCATATGGGATCAACTCAATTGACCCCAAAGGACTTATTTTAGATACTTAAGTGTACAATCAATGTGAGAATCTATCTCCAGGCTTGCTTATGATATGCTGCCTCAGTTTCCCATTGGTAAAAGAATGATTACAATGATTAAAAAACATTCACCAGTCCTACACTCACTGGGATGCTGGCAGAAGCCTGTTCATGCCATGTGCTGGGAGAGCTTCACAAGTGTGTTGTTCTACCCCGAATCACCATATTTTCCACTTGAAGTCTATACTTTGTGCAAATGTACCAAGCACATTTGAAAACAATTTGTTCTTGCTGTTAATTTATACAAAAAATCCTGCTGCATTTGCATGACATTAAGAGCAAAAAAAAAGAAAAAAAAAAAAAGAAAAAGTCCAAGCAGACAATGTATTTGATACTGAGACGATAATAACCCTGGATAGATTCCTGTGGGCTGGCGATGCCATCTGCCTAGTGGATGCAGAATCCAGAGACCATTGTAGTCTGTGGAAAGACTGTCTTTAAGACTGATTCAAAGCCAAGGAGTGCTAGCTGAGTCAAACTGACTGAAAACTAGATAATGACAGACGTGCAAGAGAGGCATTCATCAGCAGTAGGTCATTCACAGCCTTTCTCTCAGGAAATCTCATTATTCTGTACCATTTCTTCGTTGCTGCATCTGAAGGCATGAAAAAGCTAACATTTGTATATGTTTTTCTCCCTGTACGGAACTAAAAGGAGGAAAGCCTGTCTGAATACTAGGCTTTTGTAAAGAATACTTAAGTACTGGAGCCAGAGGAAAAGCCAGAGACGCGTGTCTGATCCCCTTTACTCAGGCTGCAAGCAAATGAGCCGCAAACTGAGATCAGATGATCAATATTCTACCTATTTCAGCAGATCTCTACAAAACTTAGCATTTCTGACCACATGGATAGAAAGGTCACTGTTTGAGAGACCTCTTGCCTTTACCACTGTTGACCCGACACGTCTCATTCGTGCTGTTACAAGTCCCAAATATACCTACTGATCTTGATGGTCTCAAGTATCCAGAGTCAAATACTCTCCTGTAAGTTTTCACTTACACTTGTCGGACTCCTGCACAGTTACCATCAATTTAGATCACTGCAGAGGAAGACTAAAACCACCGTGAACACTTTTGGTGCCTAAAAAATAAGACTCCTTGTCCAAGAAAATGTATGTTTTCTTCACTTTTTTTTCTATTTCAAAATGAATAGAAAGACAGACACACACTACCTACCCTTTAACTGAATAGAATTATTAAAGACAGTTTCCCGTAAGGTCACATCTAAATCTGCTGCAGAGTAGTGGACCATACATTGACCCTATATTTCAATAAGGAGTTCAATAGGAGATCTGATTGTACCACACATTAAATTTCTGCAGCTTCAACTGATGGTTATGACTGGGTTTAAGTGAAAGGTTTGAAAGTCTCATGATCAGGTAATAATTGCTGCTGAAGTGGGATAACAAATGCCAGTCATTCTGTGGGAGAAAGAGGAGGCTGTGTTCAGGAAGGGAAACACGTAATGATTTCTGAGAATAATTGTTGCAACAGGAGCTAGAAGGTGCCACCTCTCCAGGAGGTGTTTTGATCTGCTACATCCTTCTGGCCATGTGAGAAAAATTCAGTCAAGAAAGATATAAATAAGAGGGAGGGGGCCATAATGTGTAAAATAACAATAAGAAAAATTTCCAAGATACATGACGACAAACCAGGTGGAGGATGACTAACCAGGAACGCTCCTGCGATTCTTTTCTGCAGCTGCAGACTAGCCCTGAACTGCTATGTCAAAGTGTTTGGGGAAAACATAAGTTCATTTCTCTTTTCCTACTTTCACTATTCCCACCCCCCTCCAACTTTAAAAAGGAAAAAGAAAAAAAGAGGAGAAAAAAAATTGCGCTCAACAACTGGAAATCTAGACTTACCAAAGCTACTAATCTTTCCAGATCACAGAATATGCTGCTAAAGGGCAACTAATTTGTTACATAACGGGCAAAGCTTTGTGTCTCTTTGTCTACCTGATAAATGTAGAAGTTGCTGGTCCCCCAGATATCATGTGCAACACATTTCCAATGTTACGTACATGGCTTTTCATTCATTTTCTAGTAATTAGTATCCTGGGGAGAAATCCTATTGCCACTCTATTTACCTAATGTAATAAATTATTGGAAAAAGCAAAGCGGGAGGAATTTCTTATGTTTTATTAGCATTTGGTAATTTTGATCTTTCTGATGATGTCTGCTGACCCCTAGCCTGTAGCTGTGTTTCAAAGCAGTTTCTTTAGCAATTCTTTGTTTAATTAAAAACTATTACCAAAGAGGAAATTGGAATCAAATATCTCAGTGGTGGGGAAGATTTTGACCTACTCAGGATTTTTACTTTACAGAAAATAAATAAGTGAGAGGAGAATCATTTTTAAGAGTCTCCTAATTTAGAAGCCAGGAAAAAAAAACCAAATTAGTTCAATGCCATGTTAGGTATTAGGAAGAAAGCTAAATAAGTTGCATTCTTCCTCCCAGAGGCATACTCCTTTTCCACTGTAAATGCTGCCCCCAGTTCTGTTCTAGTTCGCAAAACCTGTCAGAAACAAGCCCATTGAAGCCATTGTAAATATACCAGTGTAGGCCCCAGGGTGCGATTCCTTTGGCCAAACTGTTCAAACTGAGGAAGGCACAGAAGAATGCTTTTCCATTTGCACTTTGGCTTTCAAGTAGAAGCACCTCAGCTCCTGACAGTGGCCCACGCTGAAGCTTCCCATTTGCGGAATTTGGTAACTTCTTTTGGAAAGTTTACGGTGTTGCTGGGAGCTCAGTAATCCTTAAAAGCAATGGCACTGTTATGTAGCTATTTAAATATACTTCAGGATACTACTTACAGGCACATAACATTCAGTATTTTTGCCCGTATATAAGCTTTCTTGGCCCAAAAGTGAGGAAGGGAGCACAGCTTCCCTGAGCTCCGATGTACAGAGATGATTTATTTAAGACGGTGATGAATTTTCATACTGCATGCGATTATTGAGGTCCGTGTGCGCACACAGATATTTTCACATGCGAATCTAACGAGGTTTCTAGGGAACTTGTAGCTATTACAGATTCACAGGCTCCTCCACTCAGCTCCTGGGAAAGCACTTACAGCTGATTCCATGCTAATTCATTGCTCAATGAATAAGTAAAATCTGTACAGTATAATAAAACCATTGATCATTATGCTTTAAAAAGATTGACTCCTAAATATTTAGGAAGCAGTGTGTATTCAATGGAAATGTTTATTGGCACTGGGAAATTAAACTGTCACCCGTGAAATAGTAAAACTCATTAATGCAGAGTTTCTTTTTAAGTGTTAGGAATTAACTTTATGACTGCATCAGTAATGGCAAGCCTCAGCCTTAAATCGCCTGCCATTTAGTATTCGTGAACATTATTAAAACATATTAACCGTAATTTAATTGACTGAAAATTAAAAAAGGGGAAAGAAAAAGAAAAAAAAAAGGGGGAAAAGACAGCAGCTCACCGCCTGCCGCACGGCAGCTCCCTCGGAAGCGTCGCGGAGCGGGGAGGAGGGGAAGGCAGCGCCGGCCGCGCACCGCGCCCGGGGCCGTCGGGCCGGGCCGGGCCGGGCGGGGAGGCCGCCCCGCGCCGCCGGCGGGGCAACAGCGCCCTCTCGCGTCCGCCGCGCCCCGCCGGAGCCCCCGCCCGCCCAGCTCCGCCCGACGGGCCGCGGCCGCGGGGGGAGGCCGCGCACGGCGGGGCCCCGCTCCCGCTCCCTGCGGCATCGGCCGCCCCCTGCCCTGCGGCTCTTCTGCCGGGACGGGGCGGGGGGGGGCACGCCACGGAGCACCTCCTCCTCCGGGCTCCGGGGCTCGCCAGCGCCGAAGGTCTCCGGCCGCACCGCCGCGCCCCGAGAGCCGCCGCCGCCGGCGGTGCCCGCCCGCCGCGGCACCGCAAAGCCCAGCGGCGAGGGAGGCTCCTGCCTGCGGGGACGGACCCCGCCGGCACCGCCCGTAGGGCCGGCGGCAGTACGTGGGAAACTTAGGAGGAGGGCATCTCCCAGGCAGAGGGAGCGAACGGCGATTTCCCACCCGGGGTGCTGCGGGGGGCGGGTGAGGGGAACGGGGACGGCGAGCACGCCCCGGGACCCAGCCGCGCCCGTGGGAACCGACGGCACCCGCCGAGCCGGGGGCAGATCCCCGGTGCCACCGGCGCTGCTCCGCCGGGCCGGAGCCAGGCTGCTCCCGCAAAATCCCGGCACCCCCTGCCCCATGCGGGCAGGACCGGCCCCTTCCAGCGCGGCAGGCGGAGGCGCCCGGCTCTGGCCCCGGCTCCGGCCCCGGCTCGGCCGGCGGCGCGCCGCTGAGGCAGGGCGAGCAGCAGCGACACCGGTCCCCCAAAAAATGCGGCCAGCGGAAGGACAGCAAACCGGGAGGGAAGACAGGCGAGCGGCTCGTTGCGGGCTCTAGCGGCTCCCGTTCACTCCCACGTCCGCACCGGCGGGACGGTGGCGAGCGATCCCTCCAGCTGGCCGCAACTTTGCGTTTCGAAGCTCCACTAGCAAACCGGAGCCGGGCTAACTTTCTTAGAGGTCACGTTGCAATAACCCCCTTTTTCAGGGAGTTTTTTCCCCGTCTCTTCCTCCCCCCCCCCCCCCCCGCCCCCGCCCCAACCCCAGGCAACTCCTCGCGCTCCCGCTACTCACAATTCGTTGCAGTTAATCCCAGGTGCCCAAAACTGAAGAGCAGCAGCGTGAAGCCCCCGAGGGCTCGGGAATCCATGTTCAGCCCCGGAGGGGGAAGCCAGCCGCCCGCCCGTTTCCCCCGGTCCCGGTCTCCGAGCGCCTCTCAGCCTCTGTGCGCTCCCTCTTCCTCGGCTCATTTACTCCATCCAGCATCCAGGCAACTCCGGGTGAAGGGGGAGCCGGAGCCGGGGTCGGGGTCGGCCGAGGGACCCTCCTCCGCGGCCCTTGGCGGAGCCGCTCCAAAAGCCGGCGGCAGCGCCCGAGCCGAGCCCGCTCCCCCGGCCGCTGCCGCGGAAATTCACCTTGCGAGCTGCGGCTGGGAAGCAGCAGCCGGGCGCTGGGCACCTCCTTATAGGCGAGAGCCGCGCTGCACTCCACCTCCTCCCAGCCCCCTGGAAGTCACTCCTCCTCGCCTTCCAGGGAGGATCCTTATTGCAATCTTCATGCGTTGTTGATAAGCATCGGAGTCACGGAGTAAATCAGATGCCTGGAGCAAAAGAAAGAAAATAATAATAAAAAAAAAAATCTTCCTTTTTTTTTTTTCCTTTTTTTCTTTTTTTTTTTCCCCCTTTCCGCCTCCTTTGGGTATCGCTGTGGCTGGAACATTTTAAAGAGCCCCCAGCCTAGTTGTTTGTTTGCTTAGAAATACGTATGTTATACACACATCCATAAAATATCCATGTATATCCCGGCATATACAGTGCCGGCACAGCCCGACGAGCCCCAGTCCCGCTCCCGGGGCTGAGCCTCCTCCCCCAGGGAGCGGGGATGGAGCCTCGGACGGGGCTGATGCTTAACTCGCTCTCCCGTCGCTGCTGGCCCAGAGCCTCCCCGCCTAGCCCTCCCGGACGGCGAGCGGAGGTGGGCCCGGGGCTCCCAGCAGAGCCCCCGCCCGAAAAGGAAGGCGGCCCCCCGGGGTAGCGGACCGGACCGGACCGGACCCGCACCCAAGGGCTGCGACTCCCTGCCGGCTGGCAAGGGTGATGCTCGACAAAAGCTGGCACCTTGCGCCGTGCCCAGCCGCCTCCCTGCCCTCCTGCACACCCGGGAGGTAAAACGTCCTTTCAGGAACTCCAGCTTAATCACTGCTGAGATCTAACCTTGTTGCTTTGCTGCGGCGTCACCCCACATCAATAGAGTGCTGCATCAAAGTCAGGTCAAAATTGCATTAGTGATTCCACTGTAATCTGCAAGGAGAGTGTGTTTGGACCGTTAAACTCTTTGTGGGGGGAAAGTCGTTGGTCCTCAGCCATAATCCCTCACAATGGCGGGGAGTAATCAGGAGAAATAGACCGCTCACCAAAGCCATCCGGACTTGCCAATGGCGAGCGGAGGTTTAAATTGCTGGCATGCCGTAAGCCTCATATTAAAAAGTAAGGAGGGTGGAGGAAAGACATCATGTTTAGCTATTAGGTACTATATCAAAGAGAGGTGTCAGGGGGACATCTTAGCTTTAAAGGAGCAGTCAGCTTGGAAAGCAAAAGTCCACGTTTAAAAAATGACCTAATTATTTCACCTTCTGTTGTTACAAGTGACACAAGTGACGCAAGGTTAAACAGGAAGGATAGCTGCCTAGCACTGAGGCTTTCAGTCAGTCAATAAAGGATTTAGTCACACAAACCCAAGACTTAGGAGGAACTTAAAAGCCTAATGAGCTCTCCAAGCCTTTCATTTTTGGCTTTAAATACATCTGCACGCACCAAGGTTTCATCTTTGCTCGTGCAAGGACCTCACCCAGTTGCTCAACGCTTCACTTACGTCTGAGCCCAGTGAGATTTTGGAAACTAGGGGTGGGACTCAGTCCAAGGCTAACACATCTACATGAAGTCCGCTTTCCTGTCCAAAGGCCCTGAAGGAGGTGTGTAGCTAATCACCCAGGAGATGGTTGTGTAAGGGCACAGACACAATCTTCTCTGAGCAGGCCCATTTTTGAAGGTAGTGAGCTCTGCTCATTTCTCTCAGTCGATGGGGAGAGGGAGGGTCTCGCCTTCGTGTTTTCTGATCCTAGTCACAAACATCTCATCTCCGTACGAGACTCTGGCCCAAAAACTGAGAACTGTATTGCTTTGCTGCATTATACCAGGAGGCTGGAGTATTGAGAAAATTATGTTATTAACTTGACTTTTTCAGGTGAATAATCAAGATTTAGAAGTGCTAGCAGTGCTTCCAGAGCTACCACTTGAGTAAAGCTAAGCAGTAGAACACATCGGAAAGCTTAAAGCTGGAGTGGATTTGCTCTGGAGACACACAAGTCTTTGACACAGTCACAACTTTGCAACTATGTATTCTGAAATTAGCAGAGGAATTGGGAAGAAGGAGAATAAATATGGTGGGGTTTTTTTTCATGCTTTCCTTTTAAAAAATAATTAAAATTAAATGGACTGTGTTTCAAATATTTTCAGGGTCTCTTTAAACTGTCTGGCACAATGGTACACTTCTCAACTGACTCACTGAACTAATTAGTGGCTTGTTTATAGGAAAGCAGATGTGAAAATGAACTATGCAGACTAATTAAAAGCTATCAGTAAATATGAGCCCAATCCTGCAATGCATCCCAGTGGTCACCCATATGGATCTGACTGCAGGATCTGGACCGCGGTTACACCACTGGTTTTCAAATCCCACTTGAGAGACACACCTCTTCCATAAGCTCCTTTGTATCATAAATGCCAGGCAGGTGCCTTAAGATTTGTGAGTGTTTGGGTGCAGGAGCACTACAACTGAGAAGTTATGACCGGAGTGGAGGGCTACGCAGCTGTTCCTCGCAGGAAATTATGTAAATAATGTCATGTTTAAGGGCTTTTTGCCAGCAAGATTTTTATTAGAGTAAATTTATTAATCACTATTAAAGCTGTTCAGACAAAAAGTGTGGCTCATCCTCAGCCACAGATCTGGGTACCCTGAGTTTTAGGAAAACTCAGTTGCTAATTTAGTTTTAGTGTATCTGGACTTTATTCAAAATGACTGTGATGGTTGCCACTGAAGGCACTGCAAGCCTTGGCAATGAGTGAAGGCTTTGTTACACGTATAGCAATTACGCTTTTCTAACTCAGTGATAACTCCTTTCTAACTCTCCTTTTCACTGTGGCACAAATTTTCTCCTCCTCGATGAAAGCAAAGCTGACCGTAACAGTGAAGACCCTGAGATCTTTCCTTTCAAGTCCTGCCTTTTCTTTGACACGTTTCACTTATAGCCCTTTGCCAGTCCCTCGATGTTCACTCCCTGTTTGTTAAACAAGGGGAACACAAGCTACCTCATCTCATACAGATGGCAGGAGGAGAAACATCCTCATGTCTGGCACATGTTCAGAGTCTGCAGTCATGGTGATCATATGAGCACCTTTATAATTTCAGAGGCAATGTAGATCATGATTAGGTCATCTGGGACTTTATAGAACGGGCTACATTAGTTCTGGGTGAGAAAGCTTAGCACGGGCATCCAGCTATCCTCCTCCCCAACGGCAGCCAAGTGCCCGTATTAATGCTGCTCAGGACACAAGCAGTAGATGACGTGCATGATGGGGAGAGGAAGACAAGCAGCATTAGACCAGTAGCTCTTTCTATCACAGTTTTACTGGCTTTAGAGTGCAAGCAACAAATTGCTGAAATTCAGCTTTTAAGTTTTCAGCCCCAGTGTCCTACCCAAGTTTGCTCTACCAGTCTGGAGTCTTGTTATTTGAGCAGAAGGAACCATTTGTGGGAATTAGATGAGAGAATATGAATAGGAGAGCAACAGAAGGACACAAACACATAAGGAAGAACAGGAAAAGCTGGCTGCCACCAGGGAAATAAGGGTACGTATTTTTGAAGGAGAAAGCTTTTTTATTTAAATGTTTATCTGAGGAGGTAAGTTCATCTGTGATCAGATAAACTCGTTTTTTTTTCTTAGAGTCGGTAAACAGCATTAGTGCTGCTATAAGCCATGTTGAGTTTGCCACTAGAAGCAATAACAGTCTAGCCCATGAATTCAATCAATCCAGCTGTTTGGGTAATTGCAGCTGGAAGTTTTATGTCTGACCCAACAGTATAGCATTCAGAAAAGGAGAACAGCATTATGTATATGAATTTTGAAGAGCACATTATACCACAAACTTTATTGTTTGTGGCTTTTTGGATCACATATTGCTGTTTCCTGTTGATAACTAGGAATTTGTCTGAAGAATATCATGTTTCTCATCAAAAAACCTAAAGGTCATGTCAAAAAAACCTAAAGGTCTTTTTTTTCTTTTTCCCTTTGAGTTCTCCCCTCTAAAAAGAAAGGACTCATTCATTAAAGAGAATATGTGGGGAGCTTTCATAAAACACATCGACCCCAACCAGGTGAGTGCAACAGCAGGCTGCTCATTATCCTTGGATAGTTCCACAGCATACATAAGTCCGGAGGATAAGGAAATTTAATGATCTGCTGTGATAATCTGATGGCCAGTAGCATTTTTGAGATGCATGCTGAGATTAGGGTAAAAGAAATCAGATGTCAAGCTGTGCAGTGATTATTGGAAGACAAAGAACTAAAATCACCTCTTCCTCCCCCTCGCCTTTCCCTACATTATTTTACCACTGTCTGCTGGTATTATGGCTTTCATTACATTATCTCGTCTGCCTATAAAGATGCTTGTGTCAATCACGGCCAGATACAGGTACCGGACTCAAAAGATCAATAACCTGACTAAATAATAGTACAAATGGCTATGGCTACAAATTCCCTAGGGACTTGAATAGGTCTTATATGGGACACACTCCTCCCTGGTGTAATTCCAGTGACATCGTATGTTGCAGTTCAGGACAGTTACAGAGGTCACAGAGGACACTGCCTTGGTCTGCTCTCTGTGCTGGTTCCCCGCCAAACACAGTGGTTAGCTCCAGCTGGGCCAGCCACAGTTGTCCCCAAGCGATAGGGTATTTTTACGAAAATGCAGTGTCATCCTGGCACCTTTATTGCCCAAGAACCAGCTGTCCACCAGTGTCCAATGGAAGGATGAACTTCTTGAGGTGTTGGCATAAATGCAAAACCCATCCCTGTGATCTAATCAACCACAAACAGCTCTGAAGAGAGAACTCATACACAAACTAAAAAATGCAATTTTCTTCCCTGTTTCGAAGCCACACAAATAAGAATGAAGAAAGCCCTAAAAGGTCTGTGGACAGTTAGGTGTCACAGGATGGATGTAGTCTTTGGAGAACAGCTGGCTAACTAATGGAAATGTACCGTAATAAGAACTATGAGTCCCAGCTGAGGTCAAAGAGTCTGCCTTACAGTATTTAGAAACTTCAAGGCAAGCTAGAGGAAAAAAAAAAAAAAAGACAGAAGGTGGGGAGGCATTTTTGCAAAAATATTCAACAGACATTCCAGTTTAGACCACAAAGTCAGAAGGGAGGCAATGTTATCTGTATGGTAACATATCTGTATGATGTATCATATGTAAAGAAGGCAGCTTTATTTGTCATTCATTAGTGGGTATCAAGTCTCCATTTTGCAGACATTCAGTCATTCAGTCATGGAATTATAGTATCTCCCATGTCACTGGCATAAGTAACGACATACAATGAATAGTCACCAGGACAGATTTTCAGAAGCAATTAGTGATTTTGCATGAACAACCAAAGTATCCCTTAAGGGGCAATTTTTCAGAATTTTTTGGGCCTTTACCTGCTGAATATCAGTGCCGTGACCTGTCTGTCCAAACAGGACAGTTAAAAGGAGAGGCATCCAAAATCATTAGTCTCTGTTGAACACCAGCACCTCAGTGTACCACTAATCCATAGTCTCATGTTTGATGACAGAAACAATCACCTGGGCCTATATACATAATGAACAACTTTGAATGCCTCCATCATTTTGCAAAGAAAGTTTGCGAGGAGTGAAAAAGAGAGCTAATTTTATCAAATAAATCATTTGTGACAAATGGCTCATCCAGTGCTAGCACTCAGAAAATTATTATTAGCAACAGCTGGGCTGGGTATGACAACCTATATTCAGGCATTCTTTTTACTTTCCTGCCTGTCCTTCACTAATCTCTGTTATGGATAGAGGTCGGAGAGGAGTGAAAAGAGGAAAGTTGTGTGGAAACTAATGCAATCATTAGGTCATTTTTAACCTTGCTGCAATTATCATACAGAAGGAGCCAACTGAGGATAATGGAAGGCGAGACTGTAATTTAGACTCCCTTGAAAAAGAGGAAGAAATGAATATACCTTCTCTCAGAAGCCATCAGGATTTCTAGGTTCAATCCTGTGTTGCTCGCCTCTCAGCATAGGCACAGGAAGTTCAGAGTCTTGGGCCTATGTTTTTACAAAAGCCTGCCTTTCTATGGCTGATGCTGTTATATTTTTTTTGATGCAGACATTGAAGGACATGGAACAGAAAATGAGATTAACAGAAGTTCCTTAATCATAGTATCACTGAGCTGCTTCTGGACAAAGACCTTGCTGAGGACTGGGCTGGACGTTAGTCTGGACTAAACTAGGAAAATCCCCATATATATGTTATCTTGTATACATACATATATATACATGTATATATACACACATATATATGTACATATGTATATGCAGGCAGATATACACACACAGAAGTATGTGTAAAACAGGAAATCAAACAAGGTAAAATCACCCCTCACTAGGAGATCCATTTATTTCATACTTACTGACTAAAAATGTTTATTTCCTCTAGGAAGTGGATGCATTTTCATCAGAATGAAACAATTCCATGTAGACCTACCACTGTCTTTTCAAAGCATAGTGATTTTAACTCCGTGAGGGATAGCTGATTATACCATAATGTATAGGCCTGAGTCAGACACCCTCATTTTTACTTCTGACTTGAGCCAGCTTGGGCTATAAGAAACCTCTGTTTTCTGCCAGTCTGGATTGCAGATTACACTGGAGTTAATGAATCCCTCCTACTTGGTAAAGATCTGCTGACAACGTGAGAATATTAACATAATGTAGCTATGTAAAGGGGGGGGATATTCAGGGGTTCTTTTGCAATCGATGTATTTTGCATTAGTTAAAACAGAAATCATTAGTGATTTTGAGCAACCACCATCAAAACTAAGCCAAAATAAAAAAATCCTACTTGATGCACTTTTTTTCTGACTCTCAGGGGCTGCTTTTTGCTTGTTCTAAGGATAATTATCTATACTTGGATGGTGCTGTGAATTCCAGGGTAAGGGAAAAAATCAGACTCACCATTGAGAGTTTTTATGCCCAGGATTTAAACTAGAGCAAACAAGTCCCTCTAGGTTCCCATCAAGGGGGGGAAAATCCCAGTCAGTCAAACTTTCTGTTCACCTCTTCGGTGTGTGTTGAATCAGTTGAGGTTCAGGCAGAAAATGTGAAACAGTACCACAGAGATTCATTGAGCTCACATGAAGGGAGGCCCTCTTGGCTGTATGCAGGGTTGAAGACAGAGGGGTGAAGTGCAGCAAACCATGCCCTGGAGCTTACCAAAACCCCACACTTTAACCTGCCATCCACAGAGTTTGAACATGAGGCGAGTTTAAGCTTGAGACTGGATTCAGGCTTGCTTTCAAAGGTTGCAGAGATGTATCCAGGGTCAAAAGACAGGATTAATCCACAGAGAAAGAGTGTGGCAGAGCCTGGAGGTTAGCCCAAGTTGTCTTTGCTTTCTTAATTGGAATCTATGTCCTCTATTATCTCTCTCTCAGTTTGCAAATCAGTTTCATAAATGTAAAAACTCAAGAGGATGATAGTCATCTGGGATCGCAAATCTTATCCAAATAGGCAGCAAAGTGCTGCATAAACACCTTACTTGACTTTATTTCTCCATTGTAGGGGTTAAGATGTTCATTGCAGGCAGATCCAGGCAGCAGAGAATCTCAGCAGTGACAGAAAGGCTACAGGCACTCAGATGTCCCCCATAGAAACCTTTAGTATTGTCTAATATGAAGAAGCAAATGTGGAAATTAGCAGTATGTATTGACACATACCCTCTACATGTGTTAGTACCACTTATGTCATTGCATTTATTATAAGCAACTCAATTCCCATAGTGCAATTATAGCAGATGGATAAACAAGATGCAATATACTGTTCACTTTATGACAATGATCACATAATTCCAGCTTCACTGCTTTTAACTGTTCACATGAAACACTGATTAATAAAGCTTTGAAAGGCTGTCAAACAAGGATATATGAATGTGTAAGTGATACAAGTGAAATTATTCCCCAGTATAAATATCCCTAACATTGCAAAACTAGTGAAGCTGTGTCAAGGATGAACATGATCTATTCTGTCCATCAGGTTCTCCTTGACAAAGGCTGAGCAGTGACTACAACCAGCTATAATCATTATCCTCCACTTTCCTTCTTTTTGTATCTACTTTTGTGTCCATTTAGACCATAAGCCTTTGAGAAACAGCCTCCTTCTTCCACATCTATATGTATACATGCTGTAGTCCTGATCCCACTATGAAGGTTGTAGATGCTTGCACAATATTACCATAGGTCAACCATTACAGAAACAATTATAGCAGTCTGCGACCTCATCAGTGTGTAAAAGTCACAATCAGAGAAGGAAATAAGAGTCACAAATAGCTTAGGGGGCTGGAGGGTTAATACCTTTATCACAAATATGTGTTACTGGAGCTGCATTCTGTGGATTAACACTACAGATACATCCATTTCATTAAGTGGATACAGTTGTTTGCTGACACATATTCACTTGAGATGATTGCATTATTGTGGTATATCACAAAAACTGATACCAATTCACAACAGTGATTTTAGCAAAACTACAACTTGTTTCATCTTTGAAGATTTTGAATCTTTTTAAAATAAAGAATGGAACATTTAACAATCATTTTGGTCCCGAATTAGAAAATGTGTTTCTTGAGAATTAAATTATTGGTCAGTGTCAGGAGAAAAAGGGGTGCTTAACAAAAGATCAGGTACCTGGCTATACCCAGGTGAATCCCTTCACTTCACTATCACCTCAACAGTGGTAGAAATGAAAGGTCAAGATGAACTCTGTGATACTGTGCTTGTTAGGTGATATGCCATGACTCTAGTTTCTGCTTCTAGTACCTGAGATTTCCAGAGGAGCTCCTCTCTGAGAATTATTCAATTCACAAGCCTGCTGAATATACCGTGTTGCCCTTGGGAACTGCTATTTTGAAAACTACTTCTTAAACTTTCTGGGTTAGAGCATCCCCTGATGGAACTGTACTTAGCTCCACCTAATTTTAATGCTGACTTACATCAGCTGGATGTCATATGGTGCTGAAATAAAGCGTAGAAGCTAAATTCTAAAGGTTTTACATCATTTTAAGCTACCTGGAGAAATCAGGAGTGTTTAGCTCTGGGCATCTTGTGTTACCTTGTCTCACACTGATACAAAAGAACATAACATTAAATGAAGAGGACATGGAGCAAATGGATTTTTTTTAATTCTGTGCTAATCTTCACAGTTGTTTTCCTGTTGTTGGGGTTTTGTGGTTTGTTTGTTTGTTTTGTTTTTTTCTTTCATAAGCTCTTCTTAAAGTGTACATTATAGGTTATTTACTGGGAAAAATCCTGTTAGGAGGATAGTGCTGTATACAGACATCTCTCTATATATGTCATTCTATAAGGGCACCAACATTTGAAATCAAAAAGCGATTCCTAGCCCTATTTTTCTTAGACATCTCACCTTTCTTACACTCCATAATCTGTATCTGTGATGTCAAATCATAAAGCATAAACCATAAAGCAGAGGTGAGAAAGACACTTAAAAAAGAGAAGTTTTTTCTTTTTGATATCAAGAGACTTAGGGTGAGAGGCCACTATGCAACATCCTCAGTAAGTGTTGAATAAGGGATCCCCTGCATGTCAGAGGGGTCTGAAAGATCCTGAACTAAACCCTAGTGAAGACATTAAAAATCATTGCTTTGATTTTAATGGCTTTTTTTGATGGCTTGTTTAATGAGCTTCTTTTTCACCCAAGTATGGGGCCCAATTTTCTCACACCAGTATGACAGGCAACAAACATCCCCCAGTTCCAGAATACCCTGAATGCAAGAAAGATAAGCATCTGGCCACAAGCTCTTTACTGTTTGACTTTTTGTCTGCTGAATGACTAAATTCTATGCTTTCCTTCTCTATTATATACTTTTCTGAAGATATACAGTTATTTTAATGTAACAGGAGATTGCATAATCATTGCAAAGTCCTTGAGCTTTCTGCTGGCTGCGGATTTCTCTGTTCAAGTCCAGATGAGCTATACAATGCAAAAATATATCTGGTAAGTTTTTCATTGACATTACTAGGAAGGTGTAATGACTGTCGGTCTGTTGTCAGCGGGAGGTGCTGTCAAGAAGGGGAAAGAAAAAAAAAACCTCAAAACCCCCTGCAGACATTCAAGAAGAAATCTTGTACTGTTGAGTAATTACAATTCTCAAAGAAAAAAATAGACTTGGATAAACCTGGAGGCACCTTTATATTTCTCCTTTTGAAATCTTCCATCTCCCCTGACACGACACTTTGCTGTTCTGTCATTTCTGTCACCATGCCATGCTGGGCTAGTTCTTTTTTCAGGAGGGAGGGAGTATTTTTGGCCCTTAGAGACCCCACTGTACAAATATTTAAAACAAACAAAGTCTTTGCTGAGATTTTTTAAAGGTCTTTTAATCAGCAAACAGATATATTCTTTGTCTGTTGGAAAAGAAGCTGCAATTATCAGGGGAATTTCATTTCAAATGGCATGTATGTTCTTCGTGTGGGTGGTGAGGTAGGCAGGCATCTCAGTGGTAGGTTATAGTCATGTTTATTATATACTTTGAATGTTACTTTGCTGATGTCAGTATGGTGCTTTTTTCTGAGTTGCACAGGAAGCCCAGAGCAGTAAAGAGCCTCCCTTCCATGCCGTTTTCCCACTTGTAAAGAAATCACGACTGAGATTGTAATTGTTAAGGCATGCAGTCACAGAAATTGCATCTCGGGGAGGTGTTTGGTCTTGCTGCAAGCTATTGCTGTCCCTTTGTCTAGACAGAAAATGGCTGAACTTCTTTTTTGCGTTACACCATTTCTTCCCATTCTTTCCTGTGTGAGTCCTTTTCACTGCTTTCTTTCTCATTCACTTTCTTCTCCTCACTCTATCAACACCCTTTTTCTTCTCAAGTAGTTCATGGACCAGTCAGGTCATGTGCCATCAAATTACGCGCTTCCTCATGATCTCTTTGGCTATCGTATGGTTCCTAAAATCATCAATGATGTGGTTTGGTTTTGGGGGTTTTGGTTTTTTGCTTGTTTGTTTGTTTTCTGATTGAAACTGATGTTCCCTTTAACTGCTTCTTTCTCCCCTGAAAGTCTATTGTGCTTTCTACATTGTTTCTATCTCTGCTTTCTGACTCTTCCATTAGTGCTCCTCCAGGCTTAGAGAGCTCCAGTGAGAGCTCTGCTATCTTTAGTTTTGCTTCCTCTTCTCCAGTTTGGGAGAAACACTTCTATCCCACTACGGGTAATTTTCCTACTCACTCTTTTTCATTGCTTTACATGTTGTTTTGTTATTACTATCTTTACAAACCTATCTTCACCTGTCACTGCCTGCCCTTGATTTAAAAAATGGAGGGCAGGCTATGTATCTTGCTGCACAGAGGAAATATTGCTGATAGAAAGCTGCAGGGCTAAAGCCAATGGCTAAAATGCTCAGAGTTTTCTATGCAAGATTTCCCTACAATCTCGTCTTCTTGATCTATGGCTGTTTTATGACAGTGAAGCAGCCACAGATTAGATTCATCTGGCCTAGTGCTTTCATATTTCATCTGTATATATGTTGAAATGTATTTGCTATTTGCTGTGTGTATTTGCTATCGCTCTTTTGTATTTGATGAAGTAGTTTTTTTCCATCTTGTAAAGGCTCTTTGGGTGGGACTCAGCTGCCTAAGTATAGGCATATAGTGCTATTTTAAACATTGTAGGGTTTCCTGTTTGGCCAGTTACTACCTCTCCAGAAGGGTACGAGGCTTGCACAGGTCAGGTACTCCATGCAGATGTCTCATACTGCTGCAGTATGCATCACCCTGGTGCACATACCCTACTCCGTCTGTGTATTAAATGCCTGTGACTAAACAACATAGCATCTCTCTTCCTATCTTGCCATCTTAAGCTTCCTCTGGCAGCTTTTCAGGAAGTCATAGGAGTCACACTTGTGCAGAAACCAAATGGAGGCACAGATTATAGCAAATGAGAAACAAACCCATACTACAGAGCAATACTTTCCTAATGCAAATACTGCTGAGTGAAAATGTAAAGTCAGGCATAATTATAACAGATAAAAATAGAAAAAAGTAAAATAGAAATAAAACAAAATAAACCATTAAGAGTAGTCTTATCAGAAAGCCCTGTTAGATTCAGCCATTGCAGAGGTCAGACTGGACTGCCAGATCCTTCTCTATGACTTTTGTTAGCTTAACACTCACCTTGAGAAATACCTGCTCACCACTGTGGATCTTCTGCACAATCTTCTACTGGAAACCCTTTTTTTTTCTTCTTTTTCTCTTATTTTTTTTTCCTGAATGAGGTTGTAGTCTGTTGTGGAGGAACATCTCTGTGTGCATTAAATTGAGACTGGCACACATTTGTTTACTACTACAGGGGTAAAAGGATTTTTGCAGCACCTCTTTCAAAGATCAAAGACCCATTGTAATTCCACTGAATTAAACTGATTAATATGAGGACTTTACCCATATTTCCGTCTCACAAAAAAAAGATATTTCTGCTGGATAAATTAGAATGTGAAATATACCTCCTTTTCCTGGCATATATATTCCCCTTCCTTGATGGACTTCATATTGCACATGGAAAAGACAAGACAGAATTTTCCACCTATTATTTCTTAAAAACAAACCACCAACAAAATTCTCCGTAATTACAGAGAGTCTCAAAATGTTAGAGGTAATATTGAAATGTTGACAGGCATCTAACTTCTTCTGGGGAGGAATGAGCGATTTAGTTAGGATGAGCTAATAATATATTTCCAGTGGTAAGTAACAGCTCTCTGTTCTGGATAAAAATGATTATTTTAATAAGGCTTGAAATTGCAGGCATGATATGTGCTGTGATAGTACGTAGGATGAACCAGTAATGCAAAACCAAAAACACTAAATGGAGCTTGAGCAGGGATCCTCTGAGGGATTATTAAAGATTATAACAATAGTCTGTTAGCCATTGAAATTAGATTTATATGACATTGCATAAAACAATTATATGCAATCTGGAAAGAAAAAAAACAACACCTAAAAGCCTTTTTTCCCCTCATCTTTTTCTGTCTTTTAAAAATATTTTTATTCTTAATATTTAAAATGCATTTTCACACTTTATTGTTTTTTTCCTGTTTTCAAGGATGATACACAACTTAATTCTACTACTGTTTAAAGACTGCAGGGTATATCTCAGGGTATCATGTTAATATTGGAGAAAAAGTCTAGCTTTTTCAGGGTGCAAGATGGGGTTGCTGTTGATGTCCTTGTTATATTTTGTCAGCAACAATAAGTCAGACAGTAACTAGCCCTGAAAGAGGCTCATCGGCTGCTATAAAGCAGTTCCTGTGGTAGCCCACAGCTCTCCTGGTAGCCAGCTATGTTACTTAGGGCATATCAACTTCTTCGCTGTCTCTGATTCTCTCCTCACCCCTCTTTTCTTTGGAAGCTAAAAGCTCTTTGGGGAGAAGCTAACAAAAGCTACTACACAAGGCTGTGCTTGGCACAACAGGACACGGATCTTGGCTGGAGCTTTTTGGCAATGCAGTGATACAGATACTACACTAATAATAAAGGTTTCACACTGAAAGATCGATAGGCACAAGACATTAGTTCTTTAAAGCCTCCTCTCTTTTATGATTAGTGGGGAGCAATTCATATACAATCCATCACCCTCATAAGAGTTTTGTGACAATTAATTATATAATGCTTGCACAGTGCTTTGAAGATGCAAAGGCAGTTCCCCGGCTGTGTTAGAGTTCAGATAGCACAAGGTAGCCTAACACAACCAAAGCAAAAAATCATCTACAGGATTTCTTGGCTAGTGGAGAGCAGCTGTGGAGGTTATTTCTCCATCTCTCATAGCCTGGCTCTTAGGGTCAGAAGCCTCCTGCCTCTCTCTAGACTCACCACTCCTCAGCGACAGACTCAAGATAATCTCTTGGCAGAGAGGAGCCTGAGGATACTCAGTGCCTCCGAAAGCTCGCCTTCATGTGATCTGAATAGAGCAGGACATTAGAGCAAAGGACAAAACTCAGTCCAGCAGCTTATACCCAGCTCTGCATTAGCACAGCATTGGGCAGTGCACTTTACAGCAGGGCTGCAACAGTCAATGTGCACTGAAGATACAGAATCCCAGAGCTAAACGTGTCTTGAGTTTTCCTCACTCTTTCAGTGTAGACATAACTTCAGTGGCCCAAAATCTAGTGTAGACTTCAGGGCAACTGAGACTATGCAGTGACCCCTCCTCCTCCACTTTATTTTCTCTTTCATCATTTTTGACACAAGATGTAACTAATGAGTTTCAGACTCCGTGTCCTGGGTATATATAAACCACATTTCATTCCCACAAAATTAACTCCAGGTTCGGCACGCATGCATGAGTTACATCTATGCCATTTGAAATTGGTGGGCCTGGGATGGGGTTCAGTTAGGATGGAAAAGGCTAGAGGGAAGGAGTTAGTATTTTATGTACCAAGTCTCTTCTTGCTCAAGCTTTTCGTGTATGGAGCTTTAATTATTTCAAATCTCCATCTCCATGTCATGCTGCCACTTGTCACACTGTTGAAAATAAGTGTGAATGAAAAGGAAAATAAATACATAAAGCAAAGTCTGACCAATAGAATAGATGTTTAATGGGGAAGAAGATAGCCTTTTCTAATAACGTGCTCTTATCGAGGAAAAAAGCTGAGGAAACCTTGCTTTTATTTTATTTAAGCACAACAGAACTAAACACCTCATATTCACTTCTGTCCATTTAAGCTTTTTAATGGGTCTAGATGGACATCTTTCAAGACTTGCACAAGAGCAATAAAGCAAGGCCAATTCATGCCTTCCTGAGAGCTCTTTTTTTTAAACTGTAAAACAAAAACATTTCTCAGAAACAGAAGAGAGAAGACTTCAATCTACTTCAGAATAAGTCACTGGAACAACCGACCTAGAGAACTGTACTTGGGGTCTTCTGATTGTATTTGGTGCCTTTCTAATAGAAGGGATTCAATGCCATCAGAAGTTATTATTTTGACATAAGAGTCACTTCACAAAAATCTATGGCTTGTATTAAGCAAGATTAGAAGATTATATTTTCTGGCTTAAATATATATTTCCATTAATTTCTTTACAGTAAATCACAGCTCATCACCTGCATTCGCCTCTCTGTGGGGCAGAGCGGGAAACAGAGATCCTGATGTCTTTTGTCCCTCTGTGCTGTTATTTTGGTGGAGTGGGCAATGGAAGAACCAGCTCATTCACCATCAAATGATGGGATTCAGTACACAAAAGTGATGGCAGTCAGTGTAGGAAGCTGCAATATTTTTTCCAGAAGCAGAAAAGATACTAGGAGAAGAGGAGCGGAAACCAAGCCCTCAAAACAGCATGTGTGAGTGCTTTTGATGCTCTGATTTTGACCAAGCATGAAAAAAGTGAAGAGCTGCTTCACAAGCACTTCTTGTCCTCCATTGACTTGAATTAAGAATCACAGTTCTTGCTAGCCTGAATAATACTTCTCTGTGTGTGCTTGTGTGTATGTATATACCCAGGTACAAGCTTTCTCATCAGGAGGATGGCAAGAGCTGATGCAGCCCTGCTCGCGCCAGGTCTTACCTAGACTCTCTCCTTTCTCCAGAGCACCCTCGTGTTTCTTCTTATTTAAAACCTAAACACTTTTAGAGAAGCTGCTTCTTCCCAGAAAGTTAAGAGGCTTTATTCTCAAATAAATCCTTTATAAAATACTAAAAAAAAAAAAAAAGGCAAGCAAATAAAGAAAACACTTCTATGAGTAATTGCACGGAAAGCATGAGTGTGAGAGAGCAAGGCACAAGCCCACCTTTACTGTGAACACAGAGTTGTCCTGGGGTTGCTAAATAAGCTTTGATGTTAAGTCTATCCCTTTTGCAGTTGGGATTCAAAACAGTCTTTGCTGTTCCAGATTTCTGTTTAAACTGCACATAGGAGTTGTTCTAAAAAATAATCAAACCAGAATGTTCCTCCTGCAGAAAATATCATGATTTTTCTTGCTTTCAATTTGTAAGAAAAAGGAAAACTAAAAATGCCTTTTTTTTATATCAACACAGAGATTGGAAAGTTTTAAACTGATGATGTTAATATGGACTCTTTTGAGGATGTTTTCGCACAGAAAAATTTGCTATTTCAAAACAATTTTCTTTCCCTTGAACTAATTTTATGAAATTTTAGAATGTTCTTTTCAAGTGAGTGTGAAGGAAGCAACACAGCAGTTTTCGATAGGAAATGCTCTGACAAGTCAATAAAAGCCTATTAAGATCTACTGCAGATACTGAAGAGGTAGTGTGAGTGCAGCCAGCATCTGGGAAAGTGAGGATGGCACAAGCTAATCCTGTTTAGGGTCATGGGCCCTATGGTGCTTTTCTCCAAGGAAGGAGTCAGCAACAGGGGAAAACCCAAAGGTTAGAGCAGCACACTGTAGCTTCTGCCCTTAACTCCCAACAAGCACAACTTTCAAAAAACCTGAGCACTTCTCATGCCACTTCCAGTCGATATAACTGCAGATATTCAGCAACTGGAGAAATTGCTCTGTCTTGGGGGGCCAGTCTTAAACCTTTTCTCATTGGAAGTTTAACCGTTTGTACAGCAGAACTAATGATTACTTGCCTGCTGCACAGAGACAGGTGGTAGATGGGAGATGCAAATAATTTTGAAGGATTTTGTGTTCCTTTGCTGAAAGTCGTTCTAGAAGTGGGAAAATACTCTTACTGTTCTACTATCATTTTAAAACAGATTTCTCAAATGTCATTTACATAGATGGAAATACCAGTTTAAAAGTCAGGAGACTAGTTTAATACTACAAAGGTAGTTATCCTCTCCTTTTTATGCTGATTATTTGAGTTTTGTTTGCATTTTTTGTTCATAGCTATTGTAAAAACAAAATGTAAATTGCACAATTAAACATTTGGAACAGCCTCCTTTATCAGTGTATAATTCACAGTGTGTCAGGGACATCTAATAACATCCTATTTCGGATCACTTATGAGATAGTTGTTGAGTTAACTGCTATTATCTTCTTTGACGTCCCCCATAATTTGATGTGAATAGTTTCTGATACTTGCAGGGTGGTAATAATCTTCCTACATTGTTATGCAGCCCTTTTTGTCTCATTTTTAGGACTCGTCTCCTGTTCCTGTTCTTCTTTGGTTTGTGTTATCACCTGCAGGTAGCACTATAGACATTACACTATTTCTTCATTCTTGCTGTTTCCTTACACCGTTCACATTGGCCACTTCTGTAGACATGACATTGGGCTAGACTGACTTTGTTCTGGTTTGATGGGGCTGCTATTATGTTTGCAATTGCTGCTGGTGATCTGTATGTTTTCTAATGCAGATGCAGATTTACCCAGGATGACTAAGAGCACTAAAGCTCCTGCAGTGGACATTGTAATTGTCTTTGACACTCCTACCATCCTATTATTTAGGCAGCTGGCTGTGGCTGTCTTTACTGCCTGTTGCTAACTAACGCTACGTAGATGTGGGTGAGCACCAGTTTGGAGGCCTCATTTCCCACTCCCTTTGTACTCCCCTTTCGCTAGCAAAAATCACAGCTTTTTGACTTGTCAAATTCTGGGACCACTCTCTGCTGCTGCTCTCTGGGACACCTGCCAGCGCAAAGAGGTAGAATTGCTGGGGAATGGTGAAAGCATCTGTTTCACCCCCGAGGCCAGGCAGCCCGAACGCCTCGTCTCCACCATGAGCAGCTTCTGCTCCTCTGCCCTCCTGAGCACCCTCCATGGAGCAATCAGCTCCCAGATTTGCTTGGAGAAGCTGTCTGCAGACAACATTCCACCATAGAGCAGTTGGCTCCCAAATTTGCTTGGAGAAGCTGTCTGCAGGCAGCATTCCACCACACGTGAGGAAGGAAGGTAGGAAGAGGCAGGAGCCATAGGCTCCATTATCATCGGCCAGTCTCCAGCTGGGACAACAGTTCTGGTCAGGAAACCCAGACCATGAGCTCTGTCTCACTGTTAGGAAAGAAATTCTGTGCCTGTGCAGTCTCTGGCAGCAGTCAATGCAGGCAGCTTTCAGCAAGCTAATCAGGGTCTTGAGAATTATAGTGCAAACTTCTTATTTCTTATTGTTTCCTTTCAGTTCTGATTTTTAAGGACTCTAATTCTCTGGTACATCAGTACTACAGGTTTCTCAGCACATTATAGTGCATATTGTGTCAGTTATAATGTCCAAATATGCACCTGTTGGTTAAAGACACTAATTTTTCCAGACTTGCTTTACCTAGGAATTTAATTTTTAATCAAATAGCAAAGCTGACTAAGCAGTGATCTTATAATACCTTCTCACCAACTGACCTAAAGTTGGAATGCTTAATGCATCATTAGTACTCCTCACTTCAGCAGTAGTGTTAATATTCCCAACTAGAAATACCCAACTCTTGGGTTAGCTGTTGCTTCTCTCCCTGTGAAATACTCATGAAAAATGCTTGAGAATACTTTGGGATCATTGATAAAAAAATAACAGAGTATCTTGTAGTGCATATCTTTTTTTTTTCCTGTCCAAATACTAATTCAGCACTCAGCTCAAGTCACCATAAAGTACATGAACGCATTTCCTAATAAAAAGTGAAGTTTCCCTACAGGAGCAGTGAGCTGTCAGCTATTTTCCTGCCTCCCTTTATTTATTTTTCTGCCTTTCCCTTTTGCTAGCTCTTGTCAAATTTCTCTGGAACATTTTTTCTCTCTTTGCTATTCTGCAAGAGCAGAAGAAAAGAAAATTGGGGGAAAAAAAAAGCTAGGGGCTTTAAAGTTTAAAAAATAAACACAATTTGGGAACTGTAGAAGCAGCTGTTAGTTGCACAGGCCATAATTTACTAGAATACACATGGCTGTAGTCAGCAAAATTAGTGTTTGCTTGGGTTTGCATTTCAGGCAACTCACCACTTTTGAAACTAGCATATAACAAAGACATCAAGGAAAGCAAAGAAAAAGGGGGTTTTGTGTGATTTTTATTCTAGCACAGTTAGTGTCTTATAAATTCCCCTTCTTCAAAAATTGTGTAATTTCTTTCATTTTATGATCACCGTCATCATTCTGTGAATATCAGCAGTCTAGTTACCGACAGTATAGCCTCATGGAAGCCTGAATTCAGGATAAGGAATGACTATGGATGTGGAAGGTTTATGAATTAAGTGAAAAACTACAGTTGCTTGGCTTGACTACATTTCATTTCCCTTCCAGCAATGTGTCTACCTAACATTAAAAGATCTTGGTGAGAAAATCCTCACTTGCAAGGTCCCACCCCAAGGACCATCTGCTCCTGTGCTTATTACTAGGAAAGACGAATCACATTTCAAATACTTGGAAATTCAGAGGTAAATGAGCTGATTCCTTCAGCTCAATTCAAATCCACCAGCTAACAAAAAGAAATATACCTCAGGTGTTTCTTAACCTGTTGCTTCATCAAAGTGCACCCAAAAGTGAGTCTGTGCATTTCTCCGTTCCCCCACAGCATCCCTTGTGTATTGGTCTGCCACTCCATTTGAGGGGCTCTGTGAATCCCACAAGCTGTCACCACAGTAGGGTAATTAGACCTCTAAAATCACAGGTCAGCTGTGATATTGTAAAGCTGAAATACCAATGATGTGTTAGTGCTCATATGGTTAGTGCAAAGCATGCACAACGGAACATAGTCATTTGTTTATAGATCTGGAGCAGAAGGGGCAAATAGAGGGAATGTAAAGTGTTCCTGGTAGAACAGAAACTGCTAAAAAGTTTAGTTCAAAACACAGTCTAACTTAAAAGAGTTTTTGCCCAGGAATGGATACTTGACATGTTTCCAGTAATGGAAATCCTAATTCTTTAGAGGGCCCAAAGACATAGCATGAGTCCCATGAGGCACGGATGAGTTCAGGTGATCTGGTTTAACTCTCTGCTCTACCATAAATTCTTACTTAATCTTGGCAAAAATCTGAGGATAAAATTAAGGCTCTTAATTAAAGGCTGAAGGAAGTTAGGTCCCCTAATTACTAAAATACTTTTGGAAATGTTTACTCTTTGACCTTCTCTATTTTCAAAACATGCTTCAAAGTTCTTCCTGATAACGTTGCCAGCACAAAGCCATTAAAAACTGTGATGCTCACAAGCGAGAAGGCAAATAGCTGTGGTATCACAGTAGCAAAAGGAAAAAGAACCCCCCCCAAAACCAACCCACCACTATTTCATGGTTCCTACTGCGTTCCTAAACAAAATGAGTCACCATAAGAGACTATGAAATATGTAGCCCTCGAAGAACTATCAGTACTGCAAATACCGCCTTTCTTGCTTTCACTTTAAAACCCATTGTACTGAGTGAAAATTAACCCCGTTTGCCCTTCAAGCCACTGTTCATTATGAGATAACCTATCAGTACCACACTACTGCAGCAATATTTGATCAGATAGATATTCCACCAACAGAACTGAGCCCAAATAATAAAAATAATGGGAAGAAACAACAACTAAAGATAAATTTTCTGATTAAATATTGATGTAGAAATTATTATTTAGGTTTTCTGGCTTTCCTACATTTAGTACTTGTTAGCAGTGTCCCTCACTCATGAAACATTAATGCTTTATTTTTATAGCTCACTTCTGTTCTTAATCTGAGTTATTTTATGAAATGACTCCTTTTTATGGTGCTGAGGATTCAGATTCTTTCTGCCTATTGAGCTACACCATTATTGTCACCTCAAGTGTAGCAAGTTTTTTTAAAACTATTTTTAGAAGGAAGAAGAGTCTTTGTTACCCTCTACAGATTAGCCCTTGTGAGAGATTTGAGTCTGCCTATGTTCACAGGCTGCAGAACATCCTCCAGACATATTGCTTTAGATGTTATGCCCCTGTCAGAGAGGTAAATCCTGTAAGCCTTGAAATATGTGAAGTACTGAATCAATGCAATCTCAAATGCATGTGTTATCAGCTATATGAGATCATAAACACCATGAACATCAGGAGAATCACAACCAGTCAGACTGTGGTCCATTTAGCTCAGCATCCAGTGTCCAAGCAGGGCTAGTAACAGATACTTGAAAAGGACTATAACAAAGGACAAAGGGGTATAATCAAGAAAAGAATAATGATTTCTCACTATATCTTCCCAGATTTTACCTAATCTGCAGCTTAGAAACCTTCTGAGTTGGAGATAATGCCTTGGTGTTTGACAGCCTTTGTGTAGTTTTTTATTCATGTGTTTGTCAAAATCAGTTTGTGGGATGCACAGCCTTCTGGAGTACGAGCTATGCAAACACATCCTGCAAAATACTACATGCTCTTCTTTGTTTGGAATGCATCACTTGAACATTTAATTAGATTCCTCTGTGTTTTGTGTTTTGAAAAGCAGTGAACAATCATTCCTCACTGACCTTCCCTGATCTACTTGTGATCTTTCATCCAGTGCCTCTTTTTGCAGCCTGAGTCCTAGGCATTTTTGTCACTCTTCAAAAGTAAACCATTCCCTACATTTGATCGTCTTTAGAGCACGTTGAGCATTTCAAATTTTCCTGGGAAAAGAGAAAAGCAGCAAAGCAGGGACTACTGGCTATGATTTTTGCACGTTTCTCCTCCTTTTCTCTACCATTTCTGTTAATACTCCTCTACATGAAAATCTATGGGGAAATTTCACTTTAAAATAACTTTAGAATAACTAATCATCAACAAAGGAATTTGGATTTCCAAAGTCTTGAAAAAATTCTATGATCTTCCTTAAGTTTCATCTTGCTTATGTGCAGATCTTATCCTGGTATAAGGCTAATGGCTCCCACAGCTGGTGTATATTGATGTAGCTCTATTGATTTAAAGAGCGCTACGCTGATTTATATCAAGGAAGGATCTGGGCCTCTATGTCCCAGCAGAACCAGTGATAAACTTTGTTTTAAAACAAGTTAGGAGGAGTAATTCTGTTGAACCACATCCTTATGCCAGGTACATACTCCTACTGAGAAATTTTTAAATGTTACTGGCCTTAGAAAGGCGACATCGGTGATAATAGCAGCATATCTCTGTTGTGGCCACCAGATGGCCATATTTCTGAATACAGTTTGTTAGGAATGTTATAGCACAGGAAGTGAATTTATTCCTTTCAGATGCAGAAGGCAGTCACCAGCGACAGTGGCATTGTGTTTAAGGCATTTTCTGTGTCTCAGCTGCCTGAACGATATCGCTGAATACAAAAACCTGCAGGAATCAGCAGATGCTGATATACTTTAATATAGGAAAGCAGCCAGGAGGTTGCAAGAAGTGTGTGAACTGGATGTGAGTCCTGATACCCCACAGATTACAGACCACATTCTTAATTTAGCTGTGCCAGATTATTCATTGGTCTCAAGATGCCCACCATCAAATCTCTGCCTGTCATAGCAAAACTGCCCCATACAATTTGTGGCACCAACAACAGGACGCTGGAGGAACATACACGGTACATCACCGGCTGTCAAAAAGGATGGAGTCAAGACATAACCCATATGTAGTTTGGTCTTGAGTTTGAAAGCATGATGTGGCCAAGACAATGCTGATCTGCCCCAGGTTATTGGATCAGGAAATCAATTAACCAATGTGGCAAGCTGTTCATTGGGAAATCAGAGTGTGTCCTGATCGATAAAGCATAGCTTTCTGGTATGTACCACACAGCTAAAGTTCATCATTACAGTGGAGGAGTGCCAATAACTCTTTAGTCTTTAGGGATTTTTTTAGTAAAATGATTCCTCCATTTTATAATTAGAAACTGCAAATCACTCACTAATCTCTCAGTGATTAATGTCTGAAGTTTGTTCTTTATTTAAGCTATTATATCAATTTACATTTTATTAGAGAACTTCAGAGGTTTATGTATCTGTTTATTTATGTGCCCACTGATTCATGCAACAGAGGAATAGAGGCGGGAATGAGAATTTGGAAATTTAAGGGGTCACAATTCTCCTAAAAAAGGTTTAACTGAATATGTCTTTGTCAGATCCTGTACCCATCCTTCACATCTAAACAGAGAACATCACTGCCTCTGTGTTTACCTGCAGGGAACCAAAGCATATGGATAAAGTGGGCCTGATTCAGCTCACAATGGATTCATCTAAGGAAATTCCACTTTGACTTCGGTAGGAATAGGATCAGGATGAAACAAGCAAGAACAGGGTTGCAGTAACAGCCTCTGTTCACGGGAGAAATTGAATGATGAACTTTTGACTCTTAGTCTAGTTCCTCAGCTGCTTGGCTGTCTTACAAACTTTTCTTTAACCCCATTTTGAGAGTATATACTTAACCACATGATAACTTCAGGAATGTGACTCATTATAAGCTCATACTTACGCATGTTCTCAGGTATTCTGCTAAAACTCCATTCACTCTTCGAATAGACCTTTCAGATATCATCTTTTCCTTTATTTCTCAGGGTATATTGAAAAGATAAAAACCAAACCAAAACAGGAATGCAAGCAACAGAAGCTGCTGTTAACTTGCGAAGCAGCTTCCTAGTTTGTTACTATTCTTTTGTAATTATGACAGAGATCAAGAGATCATCAATAAAATAGGTTGTCTTCATTGCTCGTGCCAGTCTCAGTAAGATCATAAAGTCTGCTTTTGGAGAGGTTCTTTGATATAAATGGTTTTATTGACTGAAAAACAATGATACCAAACTACATATGAGACTTACAGAGATCCCAGACAAGCACTGAACAAGAAATCACGTAGCAAGAACATGCTTCTGGGCTGCTACAAAGCGTCATCTTCAGCAGTCCCTGTCCAGCAGTCTAATTGGCATCCTTTTCACAGAGCTGTACTGTGTAATATAGGCCCAAGACCAGGAGAATCCCAATTTCTCATGTTTCAGAAAATCTTCAATTGTATCAAACAGCTCTGCAAATAAAATGTTTGCAGGAAGTAATTTTTGTATGTCAGCAGGCTGGTATTTTAACACTATAGAGATTACTTGGTTTACTGTAGATAATTGGAGTACACTTAAAAATGCATATACATTGCAATTCCAGTATTTTAAGAGAAGAAACACAGCAAGTATTAAGGTGGCATACACCTATTATTTTCTCTCTGACATTTAGAATTAGGAAGGAAGAAAGCAATTTGCAAATGTGAGTTTAAATTAGATCAAGAGACCAGTGAATATTTTAGCATTGTCTGCCAGAAATGTTTTCTGAACAGTCCAGCTCTCACAAAAAAACTACTGGAACATCAACTACAAACAGTATGTGAAATGCATGCACTTTTCTGATATCCCTATGGTAAGATCCCAGATGCATGGAGAACAAATGGTATGGAGTATTTCATGCTCTCCTGATCATTATGTAGTATTATCACAGTCTTCATAAATTTTAGACTTGAGGCAGGACTTTGTTAACACAATATAAAAATACGGAACCAAGAGAAGGCATTCATTCCAATTCAATGAAGAAATAAAATAAGAGAAAACAGGTGAATGGCAAACCAGAATCCAACAGAATATTTGACAGTAGGATAAGTCATGGTCTGGCAATTTACCTGCTGTCAATATTTTTTGTGGGTATCTGAAAAACATTTTAACAGGGCAACTGACAGAGGACAATGAAGTGTCTTTGTGGGTTCCTTGGGAAACTTCTCCCAGACAGCAGGACAGAATGGCAGGAAAACTGTGCGTGCTTGGTTCAAAATTTAATAAGTGAGTAAAATGGGGACCAGGACAGAGGGGAGCAATGAGTTGGCCTCTCCTCAGTTTATAAGAGATACAATATGGAGGGCAGACTGGAAAGGACTTTACAAGAGGAACAACTATCTCACACTTAAAATTTTGAACTACACTATTAAAACTGTTAATGTGAAAATGACTGCAATCCTGAATTCTCTTCAGTGAAAGAACTGACTGATCAGCACAGCAGTTAAATAGATGCTCATTCTGCAAATCACTATTAAATGTTTTTTCCTGTCCCGCTGCTAGACACTGAGGTTGCATGACCTCTCCTTAATCTGCTTCAAACAGACTCATTAAACCATTAAAGAAAGTGGATTGAGTTTACCCCACTCATTTCATCTGAAGCGGATTAGGGAATGCTAATCCATTCCCTACAGATTTGGGGTTACTAAGCCTTCCAACATCACTATAAAATCTGGAAGATCATGTTTATTTATGACCACATTAAAACAAAAAAAACCTTGGGCCTGACATATCCTTTGATCAAACAAGTGATTTAGGCTTTTACCCAGCCCTATAGCGCTGTGACATGTCTTACAACAGGCTATATTAAGGCACTGGAGTACCTGGCATAGCCTGTTCGGCACATGCTCTATATAGACAGGTTTCTAATGGTCCCTGAGGCCTTCATCCCTTTCCATAAGGAGGGAGAAGAGGACAGAAAGCTCAACCCTGACTACTTGGACTGCAGATCCTGGGAGTCCTTGTACCAGTGCTGGGAGCAATGTGGGCAGCATGTCCTGCAGCAGGCAACATTTCACTAAGCATTGAGCAAACTTCTTAGTCCAGAACAGTTTTACAGTAAGACCAGTTTCCCCCACTCAGAGTTGCTGTTTCAGGCTCTCAGTAGCAACTATGAAGATACCAATTAAACAGACATGTTTTCAAGCTTCTCCATAAGAATCTCCTTCAGTACCATTACATTTGGAAACATGTTAATACAGTTACGCAAAGAACCCTCTTAGAATCATAGAATATTTTGAGTTGGAAAGGACCTTTAAAGGTCATCTAGTCCAACCCCCAGCCCTCCTCCCACTCAGCTAAGCAAAGCAAAGCAATCAACAAGCTGCAGCAATTCTCCCATCCTCAAACAATCTCTGCATGTCAGTAAACAGCATCTCCTAATGTTCATATGTGTCTTGGGACAAACTAAAGTTCATCCTTCAAGTCTGTGGCCCATTCTTTGCCAGCTTCAGAGACTTGAAGATGAAGCTGTGTTCCCAAGCTGAGGGAACTGAGAGCTCTGCACCACCCCACTGCTCAAGAGAAAAAAGGCCATGAGAAGGACATGTCCTCTGGGGCAGAGCAGAACGGACCTGGGAGAATGAAGGGGTATGAAGAATGGCCTTCAACACCCACCAACTCTGTCAGCTGTCAGAGCTGGCATCTAGAAACATTTTATGTTTTTATCAAAAGCCAAGCTTGGGCTGTCTTTGCATCATTCCAAGATTCAAACCTATTGGGGGTTTTAGCAGGTTGAGAGAGCTCACCCCTCCCAGGTGCAACAGTGGGACTGCAACAGAGCTGAGCGGATGGGTAAGGAGAGGTCCCCTCTGGCTGCCCCTCCAGCTAGTCCTGTCCTTGTGCCTTACGGACATCCCCCTCTATCTTAACAGTGTTCATTTCTTTTTCTCCGCCCCCCCCCCCCCCCCCCCCCGTAGGCAGAAAAGAAACTGCCTATGTTTTTTGGCATTGTCACTGTTGTAGTTTAACCCCAGATGGTAACCAAGCACCACGCAGCTGCTAGCTCACTCCTCTCTGCCCCTACCCCGCAGTGGGATGGGGAGGAGAATCGGAAAAAAGTAAAACTCGTGGGTTGAGATAAGAACAGTTCAATAATTGAAATAAAATAAAATAATATAATAAGAATAATAATAGTAATAATAATTGTAATGAAAAGGAAGATAACAAAAACAGAGAGAAATAAAACCCAAGAAAAACAAGTGATGCACAATGCAATTGCTCACCACCTGCTGACTGATGCGCAGCCAGTTCCCAAGCAGCGATCGACCCCCTCGGGCCAACTCCCCCCAGTTTATATACTGAGCATGACATCCTATGGTATGGAAGATCCCTTTGGCTAGTTCTGGTCATCTGTACTCGCCACGCTCCCTCCCAGCTTCTTGTGCACCTCCTCGCTGGCAGAGCATGGGAAACCGAAAAATCCTTGATTTAGGGTAAGTGCTACTTAGCAACAACTAAAATATCAGTGTGTTGTCAACATTATTCTCATACTAAATCCAAAATACAGCACTGTACCAGCTACTAGGAAGAAAATTAATGCTGTCCCAGCTGAAACCAGGGCAGTCACATACTCGTTCTGTCCTTGTGTCAACAAGGGTGATGACCTGGATGTGTCTTAGCTGGTTTGGGGCCACCAGATATGGAACTTTACTACTGCTTCCATTGCAGAGAACAAAAGAAAATTCAATGTACTATTTTGCACATTATCTAAAAAGTTTCACTTGGGAATTTGTAAAAAAGCATGAAAAAATACCTGACTTCAGCTGTCATATGGTTGGTATTGTCAGACCTACTTTTAATCTCACAGGTGCCAAACTGTTTAACAGCACATGATGCAGAAACAAAATTAGTAAATGACTTGTTGAGCTTGGTAGAGAACCCAAGGATCATCCTTCACAGAGGTCAGATAACCTACTTAGGGGAAGAAAGATCATTAGATAACCATCTCCCTCTTTAAAACAAGCACCTGATTATTCAAGTCGAGTTTGAATTGTCTCCTTTGTACAAGTGAGGTGTTATTTTAAGATTTGTTTCAGAGATTGTACTCTGCATTTAAAATCTCCTTTGTGTGTAATCTGCTATCTCCTTTGTTCTTGTCAGATGAAGGAAGGAACTCCTGCCAGCTTTTTTTTTGCTTCTCATTTGGCATATTGCTATAAATTGTACACGCAGGCCTTCATAAAAGCTTTTATTCACCATCTTTTATTAAGAATCTTTGTGCAAGTGTATGTGTCTGTATTTATAATCATCTCTATTTGCATAAAATGGAAGAGGCCAGTACCCAGAATAAAACTAAAAAAGAACGTGAACCTTAGCAGTCTAAGAATTCAGCTATGAAATTGTTAGGCTCATTAAAGAATTTGGACTAATTCAAGAGAGGTTTTGTCTTTGAAACTTCCCGGCTACATGTAATTGCTCACACAAGTCCAGCAAATCAGTTAATAAACCAGAATTCTCCAACAATCTTTCCATTCTTTCATGCAGTTTTCCAAACAGTCTGATATATTGAGATGTTCTGCATTAGAATTGAATGCTGTTCTTTGTAACTGTTATGCTGAGCACATTTATATATGTGTAGTGCACTTTAGAAATACAAGGTAGCACTATCTAAGTGCAATGTATTTATTCAGTGTGGTAAATATTCATGGTGCTTCTTATGTCAATAGAAAATAACAAATTATATTGTGCTCTTGGTTATGGTGATACTGATCTTTGATTATTCCACTGACTACATAGTGGTGCTCTAGACTTTAGTAAGTGTAACTAATACAGGGATATGGCCTATGTAAGAAAAGATGGAAATAAAAGAATAAAAAACAAGGCTTTTCAGGGTCTGTGTTAGTTCTGCTCTGAGATCTGACCTAGAGTTAGATGACAGGCATTTTGTAGTCAGACTTGAAACTGAAGCTTGAAGTGTCTGCCTTGGGAGAAACTGGAGGCATGTAGAAAAACCTTTGTGGATGTTGTTAGTCATTTCTAAGTACCTGACGAAGGCTGTTAAAAAGTCATTGCTGTTTGCTAATCTGAGCTCTAAACTTTCAGATAATGATTGTGCTAATGGATACTGACTGAATTAAAATGATTAATGTCAATATGACAGAATATGGAAGAGGAAGGAGAAAGGAAGGAAATGAGCAAACTTTTTGTCCAAACTCTCCAGACTGTCAAAACTTAAGTTAGTTAAAGGATACATTGCTGCTGTCATTTGCATAGCTGTAGGTGAGCACACTATTACTCTTTTTCAGTATCCCTTGCATTTAATCTGGAACTCTGCAGAGACTTCATATTTTAGGTATTGGAGCAGTCATATGGTCCGTTAGGAAGTGGCAGATGAATAATGGTAAGTCTGAGTCTCAGTGCTAATGTATATAGCTGGAATGCAAAGGTTTGCAGTAAAAGCACTCTGTAATAACTGTGACTTAAAGTTTTTGAAATCAAATAGCCTGACTATGGCTTTAATGGTACAGGGTGCCGACCTTAAGGTTGCCCATGATACCTGGGGGTTTAGGTAGAAGCTGGAAGAGCTGAGTCTGGGCACACACTGCTGACATCTGTTCTGGGGAATCTTTGCAGCAGGGTATGATGAAGTTACCTCTTGTTGTCCTCCTTGTCTTTGGAAAACAATTTTTTAAAAATTACATTAACAGAGAAAAAAATATATATTTTTGTTCCTTTTTCATTTTGAACACTGAGATGATACCCTACCTACATCTTCAAGAAAATCACTGAAAGAGATTTCAGTGCCTGGTTCTTAGTTCTTAACCTTCACCAATGTACATTATTGGTGCTGGCTCTTACTTCTTTATTATCAAAACTTGAAAAACATTGTAGTTTCTTGATTCTGAAAAAAAATGAAAAGCTGAAACTTTAAGAAATAGTCTACAAATTATGGTAGTTGTAATAACCGTGTAAATGAGCAATACTATTAGGTTCTAATGTAAATTGACATTGCCTGTGCAATCAGTTCATATTAAATTTTGTTCTCATTTCTTCATAGACTCTCTGAATTCTTTTGTTCTCTGAAACTCAGAGGTATTTTTTTTTCTTCTATAAAATAGGATTGATAAACTGAAAAGGCAGACTGAAGGTAGAAATTTCTCAGATATTTTACAAGTAGTTTATGGACTAATGCAAAATCAAAGGTAACAGTTCATCTGGTTGTAGGCGTTTATAAGCTGACCTGCTGCAGTAACAGTAAAGTCACAGGTCTCTCTGCTGAGAGCAGCCTGTGAAGGAATCTAAGGCTGTCTATCCTAGACACCTGTTCCTTTCATCTTCAAAACTTGTCTTAAATATTAACAATATCATAGAATAGTAGAATCATAGAATCATTCAGGTTGGAAAAGACCTTTAAGATCATTGAGTCCAACCACTAACGTAGCACTACCAAGTCCACCACTAAACCATGTCCCTAAGTGTCACATCTACATGTCTTTTAAATACCTTCAGGGATGGTGACTTCACCACTTCCCTGAGCAGTCTGTTCCAATGCTTGACAACCCTTTCGGTGAAGAAATTTTTCCTAATATCCAATCTAAACCTCCTCTGGTGCAACTTTAGACCGTCTCCTCTCATCCTATTGCTTGTTACTTGGGAGAAGAGACTGGCACCCACCTCACTACACCCTCCTTTCAGGTAGTTGTAGAGAGCGATAAGGTCTCCCCTCAGCCTCCTTTTCTCCAGCCTAAACAGCCCCAGTTCCCTCAGCCGCTACTTTTAAGACTTGTGCTCTAGACCCTTCACCAGCTTCATTGCCCTTCTCTGGACACGCTCCAGCAACTCAATGTCTTTCCTGTAGTGAGGGGCCCAAAACTGAACACAGGACTCGAGGTGCAGCCTCACCAGTGCCGAGTACAGGGGAACAACCACCTCCCTGCTCCTGCTGGCCACACTATTTCTGATACAGGCCAGGACGCCGTTGGCCTTCTTGGTCACCTGGGCACACTGCTGGCTCATGTTCAGGCAGCTGTCAACCAGCACCCCCAGGTCTTTTTCTGCCAGACAGCTTTCCAGCCACTCTTCCCCAAGCCTGTAGCGCTGCATGGGGTTGTTGTGACCCAAGTGCAGGACCTGGCACTTGGCCTTGTTGAACCTCATGCAATTGGCCTTGGCCCATGGATCCAGCCTGTCCAGATCCCTCTGTAGAGCCTTCCTACCCTCGAGCAGATCAACCCTCCTGCCCAACTTGGTGTTGTCTGCAAACTTACTGAAGGTGCACTCAATCCCCTCGTCCACATCGTTGATAAAGGTATTAAAGAGAACTGGCCCCAGTACTGAGCCCTGGGGAACACCACTTGTAACCGTCCGCCAACTGGATTTAACAACTTCATTCACCACCACACTTTGGGCTTGGCCATCCAGCCAGTTTTTTACCCAGCAAAGAGTACACCCATCCAAGCCATGAGCAGCCAGTTTCTCCAGGAGTATGCTGTGGAAAACAGTGTCAAAGGCTTTACTAAAGTCTAGGTAGACAGTTAGTTGTTGCTAAGTAGTGTTTAGACTAAGTCAAGGGTTTTTCAGCTTCTCATGCCCAGACAGCAAGAAGGCTGGAGGGGCACAACAAGTTGGGAGGGGACACAGCCAGGGCAGCTGACCCAAACTGGCCAGAGGGGTATTCCATACCATATGGTGTCATGCTTAGTATATAAACTGGGAGGAAGTTGGCCTGGGGGTGCGGATTGGTGCTTGGGGACTAACCAGGCATTGGTCATCGAGTGGTGAGCAATTGCATTGTGCATCACTTGTTTTGTATATTCCAATTATTTTTTATTATTATCTTCATTTATGATTCATTATTATTATTATCATTATCATCATCATCATCATCATCATCATCATCTTCCTTTCTATCCTATTAAACTTTCTTTACCTCAACCCATGAGCTTTACTCTTTTTTTTTTCTGATTTTCTCCCCAACCCACTGGCTGTGGGGGAGTGAGCGAGCGGCTGCGTGGTGCTTAGTTGCTGGCCGGGGTTAAACCATGACAACTGGTGAAGCACCTTCAGGATGCAAATACATGAGCTGGTCTATGTGTCCTCTTAGGCTTCTTGACCAATGGGGCGCCTGTGCTTGCTAAACTTGGTGGTGGTTTCAGCAATATGGATCCAGAGATCTCAACCTTTCCAACTCCTTATGTCCCTATTTCTTAAAACATAGTCAAAGGTTTAGAAAAGTAAAAGATGGGTCTGGTTGTTGGGACCAGTCCCCCAAGGTTTTGTCTGCACCTCCTTGGGAAATTAATGATCCCAAGGACAATAAACTGCAGTTTAATATCACCTTGGTTTAGGCAATTTGAGCTGCCTAAATTGCCTAAGGGTAATATTGTCTGGTCATAGTTACAGAGTCCAGCATGGGGTGGGTAAACAGAACTGCCAGGGCTGGAGGGGCTTGTAATAAATAAAGGGAGATCCCCTGCATTCACTGGCTGTTCTTCTCAGCACCATATTTCTCCTTCTTCATGGCATTATGTTTTTAGTAGCTAATTCTGTAAGCACCATTTTTATCTTGCCCTCAATATCTCGTGGCAGTGAGCCCCAGAGCGTGCTCTGTGGAGCAGTAATTCATCCTCTGCATTTTACATCTGGACAGAATAATTTCTTTGTTCTGGAAGAGTAAATAAGAATGTCAGATTTACCTTCCTCAGGTCATGTCTCTCTATATTGTGATTTTTCTAACTCTGCTCCTCTCTAAACTAAACAATATTAAGCTATTTCAATTTCTTCTATCATTATCCATAATGGACTTTCAGAGCTAAGAGAAGTGAGAATAAATATGAGAAGAGATCATTGTTTTTTCACAGAAAGCTGATCACATAACTTTTGTTTTACACAGCTCTCAACTGTTTACTTATTTACTGATTTAGCAGAAGAGTAGGAGCAGATAGTACTGATGGAGACAGCTACAGGAGAGGCTAGCATAGCTAAATGAGTTTGCAGAAGAGATTGGAAAGGAAGAAGTGAAATCACTGAGCAAACAGCACAAGGAAGACTGCAGAGCCTGATTAGCGTGGGGAAAAAAGGATGACAAAGGTAAAAGAAGGGTATAAGGGGCTGAACTCAACCACCTATAGGTGGTAGCACTAGCTGAAATATTTAATTGACATTGCTGGAGAATGTTTTGCTTCTTGTGATCCAAAGGTAAAAGGAAAATATAGACCATGCCAAAACCATATACCAAATCCCACTAATTATTAATATTAAAAATGCTTAAATATTTTTCCTTTGGAATATATAAATTATTTCACTAAAAATGTTATTTTGTCCAATGAAAAATCAAACCACAACAATTATTTAAAATCATTCTGAACCAATTACACCGTATGTTTTTAATAGCTGAAATGATCAATTCAAATAGTGGAGACACAAATAGTCAGACATGAATACCAAGCACAAAGAAGTGTGAAGGAAGTGAAACCTAAACATGAAGATTCCCTGTTTTCCTCTAATGACTTATCACTTCTTTATTAAATCTGTTAGAGTTTTACTCTTCCTTTCTTTTGTCAGTCTGGATTATTTATTTTTACAGTCTACCATGAAGAGCATGGGGGAATTCTGGAGTTCCCTGTGCTTTGGTAAACTGTACATTTTATAATCACTAGAGAAGAAGCTGATGTTCTGTAATATCATCAACTTTATAATCTCTATATTACAGTATTTCTGCATCAAAGCTGTCAGGACAATTTCCCCATAGGAGCCCCTGCAGCAGCTCCACAACAAATATGACCATAGAAAATATTTTATGTAGTTCTTTGTTTTAATGAAATAGTTTAAACAGAAGGGCTTTGGGAACTGGCTGACAATTTTGCTGAGAATGAACAAAGCAGATGAAGACTCAGTTTCTGCTTCTTTATGCTGAACTCTGTTCGTTAAATGGAATTGAAAACTGTAGCAAAAGGCAAAAAGCAGTTGCCAGCTCCCTGCCAGCCAGCAGAAGGAATAACATTTTGGCTGGTCAGATCACAGCAGCAGTGAGTGATTTGGGTTTTCAAGCTTAATATACTTAATAGGCCAGTTGGAAGAAGATGAAACCACAATGAACTTCCTACCTTACTTTGAAGTTACAGTTTGTGAGAGAGGGCTTTTTAGTATCACTTTTGCAACTCTTACAGAAGAATTCTGCACAAAGGCCTGCTTATTACTGTCATTTAATCTAGATGCTATTAAAATCAAGGGAACATTCAGACATTTAACTGTATATTTTCAATTTTTATATATATTACATAATCATAACAAACAGAGCTGGAAGTAACATACACCAAGGCAGTGTCAGTCACATGGGAAGTAAAATTGGAGATAATTTCATGGATTTGAAGGATGGTTTAAAAATCTGTGAGAAGACTTCTCTCAAAAATCAGACCTTTTTGTCTAGGCTTAAATGAGTATTTTAGGAGAAATTACAGTATCATCTAAAGCAGACTATGAAAAAGGATTTCTGTACCCTATACCCGGTTCTCTTATTCCTCTGCTATACACACTCAGTGACTTTATCTATCTGTGTTTTCTTCTCCTGTCACTTGTCTGTGCAGCTAAATTCTTTCTTAAGGGATTTATTTGCACTGTGTTAAGCATATGGAGCCTGATTGCAGTAACTGTTGCTGCTATATTATTTTTTAACAGTGCTCATGAAGATGCAGTGATGTTTTGTGATGCAATTGTCTCATGACCCTTGGGAAAAAAAGTCAACAAAAATGTTTTCAGATGTCTCCTCCTTCCCAACTATAATGCCAGGAAAAACTGGAGCATAAACTGGATGCATAGCCATAAATTAAACATTTAAATATCTAGGACAGAGTTTCAGGTAGTTGGTTGTTTTTTTTTTTTAGAAAACATGCGAGATCATTTCACTAAATGTAAGAGTGGAGTAATTCCACTTAAAATATCACAGCTACTCTAGGTTTGCATCCGTATGAAGGACAGTGCAGTACCCCATTCAGATAAGCCAGGATAAGTAGTAAACCCCCCAAATATATATATTAAAAAAAAAAAAAAAAAAAGAGAAGGAGCTAAAGAAACTTCTAGTTCAAGCTCTGGATAATATCACTGATATCTCTTTGTTTCAATGGAGCCTATCATAACACTTTGAAGAGCTATAAAGGGATTGGATACCACGAGTTCCAGTCTCTACACACATCCCAATCAAAACAATGTCTCAGGTATAGGAATAAACTAAAAAACTGGGTCAGTATCAGATCATAGGATTGCATCCAGCATATTCTGAACCCACTGTGGCAGAGAGCTTTGTGCAATCTGTATGCCCTGGTCTGGAATTACTCACTCTCACTTCAGAGTTTCTTAGGTGGTGAACACACAAACTATCAGCAGCCCCATCAAAGCACCTTTGTGCTCTGAAGATGGAGAGCAATTGCTTCTGCTTCCAAAATATCTCTGCTGAAGCCATTGCTTAATTAAAGGCAGAGGAGCTTCTGAAAGAAGCTGCCACATAGCAAAGAAGATCATGTGTGATACACCTGCATGATGATATGCTAGGGACCAGCCTGGCTCTCTATGATTTTCTTGTGCTCACTTTGCTGGTTTGGGTCAAAGCCTAAATTAAAAGCAGAGATTAGACTGATGTGTGGAGATTGAACTCATCAGCTGCTATTAAACACAGTGGTCTGAATGCAACCTGTTGCTAAAATGTCTTTGAAGTGCTGATTGATGAAGGCTGGAAGGATAGAGGCAAGGGAAGAATAACGTCAGATTTTCTGTTTCTTTTACTTTTTGTCAAGTATTCATACTTGGAGACAGAACCAGGATACGGAGCTACCACACTACTTAGCTTAACCCTTTCTACCACAGGCCATTCATATGAATCTCTTATTTCTTTAATTTATGTGAGCCAGAAAAGTCTCTTTTGAAGGTGATTGTGCTGAGTCACCTTGCATTTTAAGTTTGAAATTGAGTTGCTTTAGCACGAAATTTGTGTAAAAGAAGACATGGTTAATTCCACTGAGATAAGGCAGTGTGGGGAGGACAAATCTCTGTGGTCTAAGAAGCAGCTCTCTTTGCATAAACTTTCACATATCCATTAGTTTCAGTGGACATATGTGGACTAGGACTTGGAACCTACTACTTCTGCATAATCTGGGAAAATACATTGCATGGAAAGGGCTCATTATTTTTGCAAGCAAGCAGAGAGAAAAGTGCCAACCACACATCGTGTGTCTGTTCTCAAGCAAACAGAAAAGGTCTGTGGCATTTTTCTCTTCACATACCTAGGGACATTCTGCAGCAGCTTAATCTGTTTGTTTAGGGACTCATGGGAGATGTCATCAATCCATGCAGAACTCTACTGATGATAATAATGTTAATAACTTTCTCAAGAGCAGACAGGCTAAGACAAGGAAGAACATGGTAGTGAACTGACAAAAGAAGGCCTGGCAGTAGATTCACACTGCACCACAGTTCTATTAACATTTTGCTAACAGAGCATTTAATGATGGAGGGGAATGCCCAGATCTTTGGATCAAGTCAAGTTCTGATTCAGTAGTCTTCTCCTCAGGTTGCTGTTCTAGCATTGTCACCATAGTAGATCAATGTTGTCTGTTAGCGGAAAGGTGCCAAGCAGGTAATTTTTCACTTGCATCTTCTGTTCAGGGAATATGACCAGGGATGTTTTTATATAAGGACAACAGGATGCACTGTCTGTTTAAAAAGGAACAATTAAAGGAGTCTGAGTCAAGGACAAAAGTAGAGCTGAAGTCCAGTTGGTAACTGCAGGTGCTGCTGACCACAGAACACGACTTTGAGCAAGTTCCCAAGAACTTCACTGTTTCTTCCATGACTTTCAGTTTCTCATTCCAGTTAGCATGTGAGATCCTGATGAGCTTTTCTCTGTTCCCACATATTTGCTCTGCTCCCAATAGCTATGACTTAAAGAAATCCTCTCTTCCAGAGCAGTGAATGACTAAGAGTTTTGCTGGCTAGGTACACTCTTAAGGGAAATATGATGAAGTTTGCTGATTTGGAGCATTAGCTAGATCTTCTTAGAATACGCCCCTCCACACTGACAGTTTTGTAATGACACTGACAGTTTTGTAACGACACTGACAGTTTTGTAACGACACTGCCAGTCTCTCACCCAGTCTCTCACCTCAGTTACAGGCTCCTGAAAATCTGGTGACTAGCCATTCAGTCTTTGCGACAGGGATCATTTTACCAAAGAAAAACTTAATAACCTAAGAGCTGTATTCATCTTACTTGACATTTGCCATCTAAACCAGAGGTGTCCAGGCCAATCTAGCTTTCTAGTCTTTCCCTATATTCAATGGAGAGTGATTCAGAAGGTTTTGCTGTACCTACTTTATAAACAGCATATGCATCAGAGTCTGGGTAGGAAAAATCACTCCCTGAGTGATTAATGAGTGCTTTTCATTGGCTACAGGGGGAGCTGAGGCAAGATGCTGAAGCATTACAGGGCCGAAGTTAGCATACATCTTCTATCCTTCTGAAAGTCAGTCAGGAACAGGAACACAGCCAGCTCCTCTGTCCTGTTTCTTTGTTCACTCTGTAGCATTCGCTACATATCAAGGTGCCACGCTTAGATCACTGGTCGGCCCGGACCAGGGAAAGAGACAGATAACACACGCAGTGTGAGCGCCAACTTCCGCCTTTTATTGCGCAGTTAATTCCTTTTATACTAACAAGGGGAGGTGGGGTTACCGGTACATCACAAGGCTGCGACTAACCCTCTAACTTTCCGTGACAACGCGAGATCTTCCGAACGCCGACCCCTACACACTCTTCCCTTTTTTCTTCAGGAATATGAAAGAATAATGACATGGATCTGAATTCAAAGTGCTTGCTACAACTTTTAGATTTTGAATGGGATGAAACAAGATTTCCTTCCTCCAAAATAATAATAAAAAATGAAGATATTACATTTGGACAATCTAAGTGTCTGGCCTGTGCAATCTAAGATTCATTCTTCCTGTGAATAGAGGCAGACTTTCCTGCTCTCTTCACCACAACAGCAATATTTTTATTTATTCTGCCAGGCTTTTCCACAATTGCATAAAAGAAAAAAACACTTTCTTAGAGCTGTAGCAATCAACTGCTCAACTATTTTTCCCCCCTTCTTTAAAACATATCAGACAACTTAGTGTTGCAGTTGATTCAAAGGCAGGTTCACACCTTCGAAAGAGAGCACTGATGTACTGTGGCAGCAGCCCGTGTATGTCAGGGATAAGGGAAGGTAGGAGGGGAGAGAGATGCTTCAGCTGGTCTTTGGTATAAAAGAAATTTGATTTACTGCAATGAGCTTTGGTAAGGTTCTTAGTTTATCTACTTTTCTACTGCCCGTTCACTGCAGAACATCATTACTTAATGGGCCTCAGTGGTGCCCTTAATTGAGCATAGAGAATAATAGATACTGGAAAATTAATGGTGAGGAGGACTGAAGGGATGTTAGGGCCTATACTATCAATGAATCACTGGATTTTTGCCCACTGCCACCAGAACGGACAAAACATTGATGGAGTTGTTTGTAGAAGTCGATGATGATAATCAAGGGATATTTTAGGATTTCCTCCAGTTTAAATGATGCTCTGGAGCCCCAGAAGCAACATAAGATTCCACTCTTTCTGCTGGTCAAACTTTCAGATAAATAATCTCCATTTAAAACTGAAAGACAGGCTATTTCCTTTTCATCCAAGAAGTGAATGATATTGAATCCAATGAAATTCTTTCTTTTCATTTTAATAAAAACATTGTCTGTTTGCTTTCCCTCCTCAAATCCTCAAATTCTATTAGGAAGCATCCAGATTTTGGTAAGATTTTGTACACAGATTTTAGTGAGGGAAAAGAAAGTCAACAAAAAGGCACTTTTACATGTGGAGAAGACCCAATTTTATTATGGTTGGAAATACTTCAGAAGAAATAGCTTTTAAATGAAAATAATTTTCCAATTAGAATAATACAAACAAAATGCTACCATTCATTCTTTTTTTTTTTTTTTTTCCTTTTAAACAAGGTTTATTATAGGACTCCCTTGAAAGGTATAATGCAGTCTTTCATCAATGATCAAATCCCATCTCGAAATGTATCAGTCCTCGCTGGTTGAATTATAGTGAATTTTGGAATTTTACTTTGATGTAATGCTGCATGATGTGTGACTTGCTATTCAATATGGTTGTTAGAAGGACTTATCTGCAAAGCAATTGCTTCATAACATACCTGTAGCACAAGAGGGTATTTTTTTAAGCTTTCCATTTTCAAAAGAAATCTACTTTGTTTTCCTCATTTCAAAAGGCAATGCAAGGTTCTCTGAGTGTATGTAAAACTCTCCTGGCACCTAATGTATGCATAAAAGACTAGCTTCAATTTAGCTGGTTGCATCCCTCATTTCAATCTACTGCAGACTATTAACTCCAAAGTAAAGCTTTCTTATAGAAAGCTAGTGACCTTGCTTTCTCTCCCAGTAGTATAACCATAATTTATTTAGTACTTGGTGTTACATGGTACTTTGATCCTGTAGGATACAACATTGTTACTGGATACATTTTCAACTGGCCTTTCTATAGCTCAGAAAATGCTGCATCAAATACAGATGTTTGAACACACAACCTGACTTTTCAAACTACTGTTTTCACACTAAACCCATTACTGCTTGGAATCTGACTGGATAGCAAGTCATCCATTCAATCCCCATCAGCTTCATGGGGAAACCAGCTGCAATTGCAGGGATAGCACAGAAACTGTAAAAGCTTATTCAACAAAATACTGCCCTTGACTTTGGCTCAGTATAGGTCAGTTTGTCTCCTTTATAGTCTGGCCAGGGAAAAGGACAGTGTGCAGTGCTCCTTCTCAAGGACAGGTTATATTAGCCTTGGCAAACTGCTGTGCTAATCTTTCTGTCTACTACATTGAGAATTAGCTAAGGCATTTCTATGCTGTACTTCCGAAGTCTCAGCCACCTTCATGTTCAAGAGGTGTTTCTCTTGAGCAAGAGAAAAATATTTAATCCTTTTTCACATACTGCTGTTTTACACATACTCCAGGACGTGTTTCGGTGAAGGAACACCCACTCCCATTGTACAGCATCAGATGAGCAATCCCCACTGCACCAGGCAGGGGGCTGAGTAACAGTTTTTGGCCTCCCAGCATAAGGACCACATCCTATTTGAATGGAAAAACTGAGTCTCAGAAGTGAATGTGTAAAAACTTACAAAATCAGTTTTAAGAAGCTGGGGTACTTGTTCATGCGTCACCACGTATTTTGGCTGAAAGAATTCTTAGCAAGAAGAAAGGCAGTGCTGAGGAGAAATCATTTTCCCTCTGTGAGTGGCAGCATTATTAATCTGTGTGATTAATTCTGTGACTATTAAAGAAACTGCAAGGCACTCTCCATTTAGTTAATATCACTAACAAATACACATCTCTCACTCAAAATGCTGTGTACTCAGCAATGTTGTTCTTACGATATTAAATATTTACTGTTTATTATAATTGTTACTTTTGTTATTTATTGGCTTGCAGCAGGCAAAAACATGCCATGCAGCCTGGGGAAGAACTAGAAAAACATTTTCAAACCAGCCTGCCTTAATGCGAGGTGCTTAAATACAACCTTAGATATTTTGGCCTTGATTCACACAAGTCCCTTTCATCATATGTCTGAATTCTACAGGGTAGGTGTTAAGCACGTGCTGCACTTACTTGCTGGGGAGAGAAGGAACTAAGGTGAGTTTTGCTGGATCAGCGCTGTGGCCCACGACTAGAAGCATCCTCCTGCCTTTCGCTGAACAAGACCCTTTCCCCTTAGGTAGTGCTGAAAATGGGAGCAAAATTCGATGGAGATTCACAGATTGTTTTCCTACGGGGACATTTCTAGCAGATGGATCTTGGTATTGTGTTTACACATATTTACTTCTATTCTCAGCCTGAGTAGTCAGAAATGCCTGATACAAAACTTCCTCTGTCTGAGCAGCACCAATGGTCTGCAATCCATTCACAGAAGACCCCATCAATCCATTAATCCATTTAAAAAAACTTCACAGCCCTTGTATCTCTTTGGACCTATGATTCTGATAGCAGAAATTCAGTCAATAAGAAGGAAGCAGCAAACCAACTTATAATAATAGCAACTTAGAAGAATGCCTCTGATGAACATATTAATTTCTGTCCAGAATACATGCATTGATTTTGAGGTAGCTTTTATGAAACTGTTATTAAATTGTGGATGAGTACAACTATAGCAAATACTACTTATCATGTCATCATCTTCCTTTTCTTATGATTCCGAAGGAGCTGAATGAAGCTATGATAATAACTGCAGTGATGTTCAATTTCCATGCCTCAAAAAACAGTTGAGTTTTGACAGGTAGGATGTAAAATTGTTTAATTTTTCAGGTTCTTCACCTTGTCTGTAACTTCTTACTCAGGTGTTATTAAGTACAGATTTTAGAGAAACAAAACAGACTAGAGAGACCTAAATAAACCCTCATTCAAGTACTTTCTACAAGTAAGGAGTTTGCAAATTGCTAATGAAGTTGGGAAAGAAATTTCAAGTGCAGGAAAAACACACCTTCTATGTATTGTATTCTGTTGTTTTCTGCCTGGTGTGACTTTATTTTTCTGTTGTATTTGTATTGCATGTTTTTTCATACTGTGTAAAATCAAGTCAAACTGTGTTCTCAAAGCATTTCTTTCTCAGATTTTGATAAATGACTATATTTCCATAGACTTCACTGAATTGCCTTCAATTGAGACCATTTGTTATGAGATGATATCAGAGCTCAAGACCAATGGCTGGGTTTTCTCTCCACAATGTTGCTCCCAGCAAACAATCAGATAGGAGACTCTTCAGAAACATAGACCCTTTTTTAACTAGCAGTATAACTCACTAGTAAATATAGAAGGTTATAACATCTTAAAATAATTTATGGCACTGTCAGGCCTGAAGAAGAAAAGACTTCTCTTGGGAAGCAGTTTCAGCAGGAACTTCAAAAATTGTATGTTTGATAAATAGCACCACAACTAACAATGTTCAAAGTGCAAGGATCAAGGGAACTTTAAATTAGGAATCTAGACTCTCAGGTCCACATAAAACTATTATGGAGGAAGATGCTATGACCAAGCAAAAGACAAACATTTAATGTGTCAATGAAATCAACAAGAGAAACATATCTACTTATCTTTTGGGATCTGAGTTTTGACCTGTCTGTGTACCAGGATGTCACTGATAAAAAGTGTGAATTTTTATCCTAAAAATATAAGATTTTCCATCCATCTAAATTTTTTGAGAATCTTAACCATTTTTCTGTCTCATAATCAGGCCCAGCATTCAACATGTCAAAAAAAAAAAAAGTAAACAAATAATAATTATAGCTGGGAAAAATGAAATATTACTGTTATGTGATTTTTCAGTGCTTATCATTTTTATCTTTCTGAGATGCATTTTAGCTGATATTTTAAAACAATAAGTTGTTTAATTTGGAAATGGTTTCAAAATCAAACGCTTTAGTTTGAAAATCTTGATTTTATTCTTTTAAAACAAATTGCTCCAAGAGGTCCACTGAAGCAGAAACTCATGAGAAGTACTGCTTCCTACTAATTGGCATTTTCCAACGAGTAACATTTTATTGCAAGATTCCTGACAAGTTCTGTCCCTTCTTATAGGCTGTGGCTTTTGGAATAAATGCATTATTGAGGACCAGGTATCACTTGCCTTAAAAGAATGGTCCACTTACCCATACGTTACCTAAGGATGGATGAATACATATGCATTAAAATTAGGTCTTCTTGACAATACCAAGGTACATAAAATGTTAAGTTTTGTTAAGGCTTCCTTCAGCTCTTGTGGATATAACCACTCGCCCGAATTTAGAGGACATTTGCATTCTGCTACTGTTATCTTGGTTCCTTTGCTAGGACCATATGCTTTGACAGAGATAAGAAACAGAGGATTTGCTGTTTGTGAATACTCCTTATAACTGTAATGAATAAGATAACACTGATTAACAAAGAAATTAAGAGTTCTGTTCTTTAGAGAACAAGGTACGCCACTCCATCAATCCATTTAAGTACTCAACATTGAACAGGTGAGTCATTCTACTGATCCCAATTTCTTATAAACACCTGTTTTAATGTCATGGACCTTGCAATGATTCCACTTTTCATCAAAAATGTATTTTAAAAATAAAGCTAATCAGAAACAGGAAAAATATGTTTTGACAGATTGAACACAATCTGTCCATACCTTGATGTGTCTCAACAGTTGCATAAAATATTTTCTATATGTCCACATCTCTGTATATTTGTGCATTACCTTCTTTTTGAATGTAATGCTCTCTGAAACGTTTTACACTATGGTGTTTAGAAACTTCCTAATTTTCCATTTAAATTACTGTTTGAGTCATGGTACTGATTTCAGGATGTTTCTAATAAGGAATCACTGTCTTTTCACAGAGAAGAAATAATACAGACATAGCATCTCTGAGCTACAGATACCTGGCTGTCAGAAAGAGAACAGCAGTATCTTCCATGTCTAAAGAGGTTTCAGGCCTCAAACATTTCAGGAAGGAGCCCAAACCTGGGCCACAACAGTAGCTTCATGCTGGAATGGCCTAAATACCACACAAAAATATGGAATAGAAAATATTGCTTAAAAAAAGAGACCACTTTCCTGCTAATTCAAAGCTTTGGGATTCAACTAGTCCCCTGTCTAAACTCCCAGATACTCACACAAACATACATCTATGCCTCCATACATCTATGCCTCTCACTTCTTTTCTGTAGCGAGTCCTACAGAGGTGGAAACAGTTGTTGTCTTGCTTCTGATTTGCATAATAACCAGTCTCATCAGGACTGCTGTACTGATTGTAACACAAGAACCTTGGAATTTGTCTTTCAGCCTCGCTCTTGAAAGTGGCCCCAGCAATACGTCTGTCTGTCTCCTGGTATTTCTACTGAACTGATCACTGAGGACAGTTTTCCCAGATGTGCACAGGCGAATTACAGTGATGGGAAGACTGTGCGTTGAGAAGGGAGACCACAGAGTGGGAGTAACAGCAGTCCTTAAGAGAGAGGTTGCTTAATATGCTCTGCAAAGGTATTCCTTAGTAGCAACAAATATGTTGCCCCATGACCTGACTTTTCAAAGTCTTTCCTTTATCATCATAACTTCCAAGGTGGGAGGAGGGAACCAAAAAAGACGAAAACTACAAAAAAAAGGACAATTCTTCAGAAATGTATTTAACAAAGAAAAGCTTTCCAGAGGGGCTGGGACAACTGCTTGTCACACACAGGGCTCTTTTTGCATTAAGTTATTACCTACTCAGTGTCTCCCTTTAACTGTCTTGCTCTCTCAATAGTTGAAAACCATCTCAGGTGTTTAAAATGCGTGCCGAGGCCCACACTGTTACATGTATACAAAGCAGCTATGCAATGCTGAAAAGGCAGCCTGGCCTCTTCACTGTTGCTGCTTGTCAATTATGGTGCAATGGATCTTATTTACACCCTAAGTTGTACTCTTTTGAAGTTCCTTTCTCATATTGTCAGTTTTAGGAGAAGTTAACTGCACTGGGTAAGCTGTGATCCAAAATGCAATGTCAGGGAGCTGTTCCACCAAAACTACAAGAGAAACCTCATTTTAATACATGTTACCCTTATGTGCTCCCTCTGGGATCCAAGCAGGCTTCAGCTGAGAGTCGCATTCAGGAGTTTTGCTGATGTGATCCTTTGCCAGCTAGATAATCACCTCTTAAAACCAGGCAGGCAGGCAGGCATCTTTGTCAAACAAGTGCATTTCATGATCGTAAAGTGCCATCTTCAGAGTACTTCCAGACCCCACACTGTGATTGCAGGCTGCCTGCCCCCCCTTTAATTAAGAATCCCTTTCGTGCTCATGCTGGGACTGTTGCACACGTTGAACCTTGGCATTTCCAGATCCATTTCTCTTCTTTAAAGCCTTATTGCTTCTACACAATCTGCAGAGACTATTGCATTTCAAACAGATCTTTAATGCATTCATTTGTACACAACTTTGCCCCAGAAAAATTCACAACAGGAATACCAAGCTGATGTCAGCTTGATGTACACACAAGTATCAAACTTAGTCTGACTCCGGGTAAGTAGCCATCACCTTCAGAAAGATTCAACAAAGAGATAGCAAAAAAGAGAAATTTTTCAGCATATTTATTGTACCCACTTCCCATCTGTGATGTTCACTGTAGGTCCATCAGGCCAGGTATGGGGGAGGCTGTGGCACATTGCACTTAGTAGTATAATATTTCTACAATATTGCAGTCATTGAAGCAGGGATGAGGATGAGACACACATATAAAATGAGATGGAAGAGGAGAAATAGAGGCAATCTCAACAGCAAGCTCAGCCCTATGAGACTCTTCTCCCCTTTCCTTCCCCCTCCCATAGCAGGAAGGTCATCCCACCTCCTCTTTTGGAGTGGTTAAATTCACTTCTACTGATAAAAGGACTGAGTGCTTGGAAGATTTTTTAATCCAAAAAGAGTCAAAGTTAATCTCAAATAATCTTAATGTAAATTTTCTACTCTTGTGGTAAGATTACCTCATTATTCAAGGATTTCAAGACATGTCTACAGGTCTTTCAAACTGAAATAGCTTGACTTGTCCCAGGCTAGACTATTCAGCTGCCCATAGCCTTAGAAATCAAGATGATAAATCACATTTTTTTTATAAAGATCAAAATAAGGCATGAATGTACATATTTGTGGTCAGATTTTGTCACAGTAGGCATTTTTTTTTTCTTTTTGTCATTCTCCAGCAGTTGAAATATAACAGGAAATGATTTATATATCCCTTTTTTTCTCCTGATGCCATTTAATAGAGGGCTAAAGCTGAGCTAAAAAAGATGGGGTTTGGTTTTTTTTGTTTCTGTTTGGTTGTTGTTTTTTTTTTAACAGTCAAGTATCAGCAGTAGTGGCTTCTACAAAACAAGATACAACCTTAATAATTTATGCAGCCTTTGAGAAAAGAAGGGATTAGTGTGGTGTATCCTCAACCTAGAAATTACTATTGTTCAGAAAGAATAATAATAATGAAAAAAAGATTAAGCGTCCACATCCAGGCTAGAATAGCTATTGTAAATGAGGCTCTAGACTGAGGAATTGACCCTCTTAGACAGAACAGATGAATCTTTCTGTGAATTATGGGACGCCCCTACAAGTTAACATCTATCTACAGCCTGTGATGCTTCATACTAGCTAGAGAAATGATGTGCGGTGATGTGGACCTTGCTGCATATGTAATCTAGAGTGTGAAATGAACAGTGCTCTTATAAGTAGCTGAAATGTCCCTGACAAACAGTAGTCCCAAGGAAATAATTTTGAAGTCCCAGAACTCTGAATCTATGTTTTCATTCATCTTAGGGAATCAGAGAGGAAGCCCCATTGCCACATTCATCCTATCACCCTTTCATGGCAGTATGCTTTCTGAGATGTATCTTCTGTTTTGCTTTGACTTTTAGTGATGGAATAATCATTGGTCCCAGATTTTCTCTAGGAAGTCTGAGTTGCTGGGAAGTCAGGGAAATCAGTATGATGCCTGCCTCCAGGAAGCTTTTTTTTTATAATCCCAGGCTAAGTCTGCTAGAGTAAATGCCTGTAATTCTGGCACAGAAATACATATGCAGGCAAATGACATTTCTGTAGAAATATCATAAGGCACAGTCCTTGCTTGCTCTGGACAAGCCTGCAAAGCAGGAGTGAGGAAACACTTGCTTTTCTATCTGTTATGCAATGGCATTCAGTGAAGTATTCCCTGGTGGCAGGGTGATGACTTGGGACGTGGAAGATTCAGGTTCAGCTCCCTGGTTCACTGCAAAGGCAGCAGAAAGGAATAATATGTGCCCACATTTCATCTGCTCTAGTTCTCAGCCACGTATGAGAACAAAGGCACCTTCCTTGCTTAGCCCAGCAGAAAAAAGTGGTTAGTTTTAACACAGATCAGTTACCACACCATTGCTTGTAGCCTGGTTTGCAAAGTTAGGTGCCCCTTCAGAGGCTTGTGAGTGTCATGACCTAAACTGAAAAGCAAAGGATGAGCAAAATATAACCCCACTGAGCTTGTTTAGATGACGATGTCTGCGTTATTAAGCACTGGATAAGTCTCCTCACCCTTTGATTTCTTATTGTATCTTCAGATCTGTCTGTAAAGCACTGAACACAATTTTAACACTAGATAAATCATGGAAAGAATAATAGTTTCTGATCGTTTACACTATATGATTTTTTTTTTTAACCTGCCCTTTCTGACATTTCTCCATAGATTCCAGCCATGGGCTTGCATGCAGTTTTCAAATTTATGTACTTTTGACTGCAGCCTAGCTGTCTCCCACACAGCTAAACAATTATTCGAATATTGGTTCTTTGATGTTAATACCCACCTTTTATAGCTTCATCAATACTGAGCACAGGGTGAAATAGAGCCAGCTGCAACTTTTTAAGGCTTAGAGATCATGGTCATGAAGATGACAGAATCAAATTCACCTTGTCTATAGTTTATGGGTTTTGTGCTATTCCTCACACCAGTGATATTTTTTTGACTACAAAAGTGAAATACTAAATTCACTAAATGCACCTAAGGAGAAATGCTGCAAGTCCTCCTGATGACTAAGCATCAAGAGGCCTCAAACGAGTCACAACACAATAAAATTAGATGTGCAGATTTTCTATTTTGTGAAGTAAAAAAAAAAAAATTAAGCCTTTCCAGCAACACATTCAGTTTCATTTTGCTCCTTAGCAGATTAACTGTCTTTGTATATAAAATTTTTGCAATATTTTTGGCCAGATTCTCAGCTGGGAAATTTTCACCTCAGGTAAATGAGATGTTGAAATGTTACAAGGAAAGCAATTTGGTCCAGTGTCAGTAACAGTGCATGTGTTTCCTTATCTGGAGATTTAGTTGTCATCTTTTAAAAACAAACAAATAAAGTCTGAAGAATAACTTTGTTCCTTTAGGACTATCTGGGATTGCCGGTAACTAAAACCTGTTTGTGTGCTTATGTTTGCTGTGTTGCTTAAATGAGATATTAATGAGAGCATAAGAGGTCATCATTATCTGGTAATGCATGAAGCCAAAGATCAAGTACAGCAAAATTCTCTGGTACAAATCATGGCCTAACTTGTTTTAAATTAATATAGTTACCTGGCAGCTCTTGGGGTACAGCTGTGTAAGATCAGCTGACAACCCAGAAAAAGGAGCCCTAAGAGTGGAGAATAAAAGAAAAAGAGTTTGCGAATTTGCCTAGATCAAGCATTGCTTATCTGTCAAGCACTGCTCATTTGTCATCCTGTTACTGAAAAACCATTTACACAGAATAGTTAGAGAAATTGTCAGAACACACTGAGACTTTCCCCTCAGAAAAGGTAGCAAAATCACAGAATCGTTTAGGTTGGAAAGGGCCTCTTGAAATCCTCAGGTTTGATTGTCTTGGCTGGTTAGACAGGGAGTAGTCATACTCCCACAGTATTTAATAAACTCTGTCACTCAAATGAGATAATATGGTGCAGAAAGCATAAAACAAACAGGGTAGGGTAGATGAGAAAACACTGAAAATTAATTATGATTCCTGGTAAATGTTTTCTGTTGAAAATTTTTGATGGATAGTGGGTTTTGATTCAAACTAATATTTTTGCAGGTAGTATTTGCTTTCTGCATTTCTTAGCTTTTTTAAGAGAACCAACCACTCTGAAAGGCTTTTTACTTTGAGGAATTATATTTCTAAAGGAAATATATAATTAAAATTTTATAAACCAACTACATAAATATTATATATATATTAATATATATAAAACAGAAAATAATTTCCAAGTAACTCTATAATTAAGGATTGTCCTAGACCTAGTTACAATTTTCTTCACAGAGATTCCTGTTGCTCACATGTCCCAGATAGTCACCTTCTGGAAATACAAAAGTCCTCAGTCAACATAAGAGTTTCAGCAAAATGCCAGGGTGTGTTTAACCCAGCAGTATGGTAACTCTCCCTTTTTGGGGGCACGGTGTCAGCAGCGCAGCTTCCCACAGCGAGGACATATGGCAAGGGCAAAGGCAGCCACCTGTGCACGCATCCCAATCACTTAGCAATATTGCTAAATATGAGAAAACAGACACTCCTGAAAATAACAATGTAGAATGCTATTATAGCTTAGGAAAACCTGAAGGGGATTAAATGGTACTTCCCATAGGAAACAGAGGTAGTCAGTTCAAAGATACCATTAAAGGCAGTCACGAATGCCATGTTCCCATCCTTATCTATAAAAGGGCTCCTCTCAACAGGTTTTGATGAGCAAAAACGAAGGAATGGTTTATTTTCCAGAACTTCCTCTCAGCCATTTCTCAATAATGTGAGACGTTTCACTGGCCTGTCTCCTAGTGAGTGACTCCAGACACGAACATAACACAGTGCTGTCTCAGCTGGCCATATTTCCTACCCACACGCAGTATCTATCTGCCTTGAAGGATAGCACTGCAGCAAGAGACAGAAGCACTCCATGGGTAGGGAAGCAACAGCTGAACCATAGAGAATTAGTTTCAAGGTAGAAGAAACTTAGCAACATAATAATCTGTCTTTTTACAATGTTTACAATGCCAGGGGTTTGTTGATTTGTTCCTGTGCTTATTTTTGTGATACTAAATTTGATTAGAATGAACCTTCCCTCTGGGTGCATTGGCAAACCATAAAGAAGAGATACACTGAAGCCTATTATAAAGTCAAAATCTATAAATAAATTTAGAGTTACACAAAACAATGCTAGGCATACTGAGCATTTTATTATTCAATATGTCTTTTTGCTAGTGGCATATCTACTTAATTCTGAGAGATCTGTGTTTTACTAAGCCCAGCAAGCATTTAATAACTAGCACTTTACAGCAACTTCTGTATAAACAAATATTCAAAGGTGCTTTTCAAAGATCCTAGCTCTTTTCTTCAATAAACAAATGGAAATGTAAAGCTCTTTGGAAGGTTATGGACATTTTCTAGCTCATGAGTAAAACAGAAACTTGGATCGAAACAGCTCAAACTGAAACCTATGACTACTTCTGGTGGAGCAGAGTGTTTTTACACAGACAGATCTGTAAACTTACAGGCAGTTTTGACACCTAAATGAGATGTTTGCTCTTCCTACCTGAACAACAGAGCTTTCAGTTTACTAAAACTAGGGGTTTTCTCTATTCGTACAAATTAGCTCAATCCTAATCAAACCCCTTAATTTAGGTCCCTAATGCTGGAGGATGTAGATACCATAAACAGCTGAATTGGTTTAGCATGGCATGTGGGTCCCAGGATTCCCGAAATCAGTGGCATTCAGAAGTTGCTATGTAATCTTTGTGTGAAGAGAAGCTGTCCATTAAGACCTATTCTCTAGCTAAATCCACAGATTTGAAGGAGCATCTCTCTGTTTCAAATCCACAGCTATCTGAATGCTGGCAATTTAAATTCACAGCCATTCCCCCCATTTAAACAATGTTTTCTTGATTCATATCAAAACCAACCTACCATCATGAAATGCATCCATTTATACTCTCTTCATACTCAAAGTTAAATGACTAATATTGGAAGGGGTCCAATGTAGTATAAGACTTCCTCTATCACCATAATTTTTGAGCTACTCTCTACGAAATTGAAAGGAAGACACTTATTGTAATCTCAAAGTTCAAAGATGTTAAAATCAGTTGCAGAAATAAAATGAGGCATCAAAGATTTAATTTCAAAGATCATTATTTTCACAACTGAGCAACTTTAGTTAGGGCCTGGTTTTCAACTGACAACAAACAAATCATCTTGAAACAATGGGGTGGGATAAATGCTCAGTACTTTTGAGCATCTTGGCATTTTCTTTAGATCAGATACAGAGTCCCAAGTGAAGCAACCAATAAGTTCTCTCCTCACTGCTGTTATGGGGATGACACTGCCATTTGACTGGAGATCACCAGGAATCAAGTGTAATTTGTGCCTTTGAAACATAATTAAGTTGAGCAGGACATCTCTGCCCGTTTGTGGATGGATAACCCAGGTCCCTGTAATTCCATGAGAAAAGGAGAGTCCTGTCTCCAGCTGCAGGAAACCCAAGGACCAGTGTCAGGCTGTGTCAGCTGAGATTCTGCCCTATGGATTTCCCCCTACATTTTTATATGTGCTGAGTAAGGGCAGAGATTACCTCAGTCCTTACTCAAGCAGAATTTCTTCTGAAGTCAAACAAAATTTCATCCACATCAATTTGGTAGGAAAGTTTTTGAATGTTGCAGTTATAATTACACAGAAGCTATAATAGACTGTATGTTAATATACTAATTTCAAAGCCCTAGTAAATGCCAGGGGAAAATCAAGTAGAAGTCCCTGTTAGGTTTGAAGCAAGACGAGCAAATGATTTTCCAGGTAGAAGAGCAGTTGAATATCTGAATGATGGTCATGTTAATAGTATTCCCAGTTGAAACTGTCTTGAGTTCAGTAAGTTTCACTTTGTGAGCACTTCTAGACCCAAATGGCTGAGCCCTAAAGCTAAATATATAGTTGATCCATAGGTCATGCTAAGCACTAGACTTGCAATTCTTAATTAACTCATTTTGATAATACAGAACAAGTAGCATTATCAGCAAACCATCAGCTTCCACAGAGAGTTGTAAATGCCACTGCTCTGCATATTCAGCACTTAATACATTAAAATTTATTTAAATTTCAAATAATATCTATTTTTTTAATAATTCAATTGATTGTATTTTCTTTCTCTTTATACTTTTTAAATCCATCTCTCATCTCATTTTGTCGTATCCTTTACAAGATTTCCAACTTGTAAATAAATCACCACAGCCCTTTTTACTCCTTAAACTAACTTAGTTTCTTATTAGAGAGAAACACAACTCTCTCTTCTCAGAATGCTACCATATTTTATGTGGATATGGTGCATTTGTTGTATTTACTGTTCTGTATTCAGTGATGCATCTAAACATCTTTAAATCAAACACACCAAGTCAAATGCCATTAACATACATTCTAGACTCCAGTTCTGTTTCAAAAATCTCAGATACCCTATGGTTTTGAAAGCATCAGATCAGAGGTTAGGCATGGTCTGCTGCATGAAGAGTGGAAGAGGCTATTAAAAATAACACTGATAATTGCAACTTGATATCTTCTTTTGTCCTGAACTGTTGTAAATCAAAATCCCTTGTGAAAGAAGACAGGAATTAAAGAGAATTCCTTTATAGCAAAGATGCAATCCATAAAATAAGATAATATCTACCATCCATTGTATTTTTTTACAACTCTGGTTTTCTGGCACCCCAGAAGTCAAAACTGCAACAGCTTTGGTTGCTGCAGTAATTTATATTGATTTACCAAGCTGTAGTTTTCATTGTCATTGCTGTAATTGTGTCTGGATTTGTTGAATGAAATTAAAAAGTCTCAAGAGACAATTAGATTGCACCAGAGAGGTAAGTTGATAGACTGGAGTTGAGTTTTCTGCTTCAGTAAGGGTCATTTCATTTTTATGTGTTTAAGAATTTCTAAACGTTAGTTTTGCAGCACAAACTAGATAGAAGTAGCTATGGTTCTTGCTCCCTACTGAAGTAATTTGAAAAGAGTTTTCCAGTCTACAGAAAGCACTGCTGAATTAAGAATCTGTCCTTTCCCTGAGAAAATAAGAAAATTTAAACGGACAGTTTCCAGTCTGAGCGTGTCTGTGGTAGTACTTGAAATCAAATGTATCTGGCTGAGCTAGTGCAAGGCCTGAAGTTGCCTCGGTGGTTTTTTTTTTTCCCCGAGCATGTGATCATTAGACCGGATTAACAAAAGGAACTGCCCAGCTATGCTGACAAGTAAGTATATCTACAAATTCATGAGAGAATGTACCGGGTCTGGCTGAGATGGAGTTAACTTTCCCCGTAGCAGCCCTCATAGTGCTGTGCTTTATATTGGTAGCTGGAAAGGTGTTGGTCACACACCAGTGTTTCGGCTGCTGCTGAGCAGGGCTCGCACGGCATCAAGGCTGTCTCGCCAACATTTCCCCCTCACCAGTAGGCTGGGGGTGGGCAAGATCTTGGGCGGGCACGTAGCCAGGACAGCTGACCCAAACTGACCAAAGGATACTCCATACCATACGAGGTCTGCTCAGCAATAAAAGCTAAGAGAAAGGAGGAGGAGGGGCATTTGTTATTATGACGTTTGTCTTCCAGAGCAACTGCCATGCATACTGAAGCCGTACTTCCCGGGAAGTGGCTGGACATCACCTGCTGATGGGAAGTAGAGAATAAATCTTTGGTTTTGCTTTGTTTCCATGCACGGCCTTTTCTTTTGCTTTATTAAACTGCCTTTATCTTGACCCACAAGGTTTTTTCCATCTTATTTTCCCACCACCCTGTCCTGCTGTGGAGGGAGTGATAGAGCAGCTTGGTGGGCACCTGGCGTCCAGCCAAGGTCAGCCCACCACAGAGAAAAAAAAAGAAACTCTCATGCTGATCCTAGAAGGATTACCTCTTTGCCATGGAATAAATTTTGCATTACAGTGGGATGAGCACTGACTAAAATTTGTACTTTATTTTGAATATTTATGTTTGATTTATTTTTTTTTAAATATAGGAAGAAAGTGAACAATTGTGTCAATTCTGTCATCATCAGTGAGACAAACTTTCCAGCCACATGAACAGGTTGAGCAGCTCATGCAGCCTGTCCCCTCTTCAGTCATGTGCTATTTATAATTGACATTCACATTTATTTAAAGACATCTGAACACTGCTTTCTATTTCTCAGGCATCAGTGAATTAACAAATTTGCTCTATTGCAAATGAAAAGCAAAAAGCCTCAGACATTGAGGCCGAAGCCAGCAAACTTGCTGAGCAAAGTGTACAATGAGTTGTTTAACACTAAGGTTATGTGATTCTCCACCTCGGTCAAGAATCCTAGATCGCTTGTTTTTTACCACAAGAGTTATGAGGGACTGGAGCCTCCCCTGACATGTGACAGACTCCTTTGCAAAGGTTCACATGTGTTAATTATTCCCAGAAACAGAAAATGGTCTCCAGCCTCTTCACAATCCCAGTGAGCGTTACCTGCATTGCTGCACTGTTAGGCTGAGATCAACTCTCTTTCTCCATCATCTAATGATTTTGCAGTCAGTAGCGACAGCATATTCTCTTAGTGTCCAGTGGGAATCTTGCCATGGACTTGCAACGAAGCCAAGATTTTAAATGAAGTTGTCAGATGGTGAGGAAAGGAGGTATCGCTTTGGCTTTCTGTGAAAATGAGGCAGAGCAAATGTGATCCTGACTCACGCTGTAACCTCGATATGGCCCCGCATAGTGTGAAGTAGCTTCAGAGATGCTCATATACATGTGGAAGAAAATTTGGAAGTCACGGCAAGGAACTGTTTTGTCTGAAGACCAAGCTGTAAGCACTTAGAGCCTGACTGTACAGGAGGGCATGGCAGTAAGTGAGAACATTTTGAGGCAGAGACCTCTCAGGCATTGACCTACCTCCCAGCCCTGCCTGGGGCCAGGATAATGTGACTTACACAGACCCTCAGGACTGGCTGAGCCGTACACAAAGGCTCTCCCACTCAGAGAGCCCGGGCTACTGCCCAGCCTTCCCTCTCCCTCTTCCACCTGCTCTGTACTCTACAGACACTGTGCAAGGCTACACCCAAAGATAGTAAATGTATTTATTTGTAGTATTTGTGTATACCTGATGGCCTATGTAGTTGATAAATTTGCTGTCATGGACTCAGTGATGTAAAAAGACAGGTCGCAGATGGTGCAGAAGGTCACTGGTATCCGAGCGTTTACGCTATTTTTCCTGAAGTAGCCAAAATTCATCCTAGTACAGCATTTAGCCTATCAGATCACAGTGTTCTTTGGCTTATTTAAATGTAAATGACATGATATTTTTATCTCTAGACTTCTGCATTCTTTATCCCAAACCTTTGGGGTTGGGCTTTTGTTTTGTGGTGGTTTGGTTTTTTTTTTACTTTTGACTGATGTTGAGTACATTTGATAGTTTGATTTAATTGGATTTCTAATAGAAGTGAGGATGATAATCTAATGCTTGGCAAATAACTCCAAATTGCTATGTATTATTAAAAGAATAAGGATTTAAAGTAGTGCCAACATGAAATACTAATATCGGGAGAAAAATATGCCTGTTTCATGCCTTTGAAGAATCAGGCCTTGTCATCTCAGTATCCATTTTATCATTCTTAAGCATTTTTACTTTGTACAACTCATTTTATTATTTTTTAAGCATGTAAAAAATGAGGCCTAAAGGAAGTGCATAGTGTCCTATTAAGGCAAATCCTTATATTACATTCTACAGCTTAGGTTTTGTCTTGGAAAAAAACATTTAATGAGTTTTTGTGTAATGGTAGATATTATTCATGCAGGTACAATAGGAGAAATGGTTTCTTACATAGTTTATAAGGAAAGAAGTTCACTTGTAGGCATGTAATTTCTGAGGAAAACACATTTATTATTCACTTAGTGGAAACCTGAAGGAAAATAGAAAGGGAAAAAAAACGGTAGACTAGAGCTTTTTGGAAATGCTGCTCTCATCCTCTTCTCAGAGGAAATTTAAATTAAATTAGAACTAGCATATTTTCAGACAGCATTTATTAGCATGTTGATTTGGGGGAAAAACGATGATCTGTTTTGACTAATTATCAAAAACCACTTTAATTTTCACAACTATTCACAAAATTCAAGGCACCCACACTCAGAAGTACCTCTGGGTAACTACCTCACCCAATCCCCCGGATGACTCCACACCATTGCTCTGCATGTCACTGCTTACTGAGGCAACTAATCACTTCTTTTGGACCATGTTAATCTTTGACCAGATCAGCTTCTGGAAAATACTCCAGTGCTAACACAAGAAGGAAGGGCAGAAAACGGCAACTCAGATTTAAATTGGCTAAGCTGGCCCCTTACCCAGAGCAAAGCGGTAAATTCTGGTGAGCTGACCACGTGCCTCGGGAGGGCTACAGAGGAGCGGGGCAGCCCCTGGAGGTAGAGGAGTCAGTCCACTATTAGTATCAAGACAAGGAAGAGGAGCAGGCTGGCATGGTGTAATAGAAGAGCCAAAAACGGAAAAATTTTATCGATTTACAGTCTGTAGTATATGATGTTTCCATTTTGGAGAAGAGATTTAAAATATCAAAGGATAGAGAAATGCTGAAATTGAGGCCCTACCCAAACAGTGACCACAACCGGTGGAAGTATGCCCTGATTGCTGCAAGCCTTAGATCCATCACAGAGCCTTAGATTCCACCACCGAATATAAATTTCCTTGTTCTTAATAATCTTTCATTCTTCTTTTCCTAAGCCTTAAATCCTACGCATGAGCTGGTTGGAAGGTTTTTCCCACCTTGGTATCTTGGTATAGTTCTCAATAACTACATTCTCCCATTCACAATACATGAAGTTAGCTCATTTCTCAAGAAGAGGTAATCATGAAGTTTCTATGGAAACTTCATAATTAATAGCTCAGTGTTAAGCCTTTTTCATATGCAGATCTCTAAGTATTTTCCAGTGGAACTGCAGGCTTCTGTACAACAAATGCAAGCCTACTGGCCACAGTCTGTCCTTTCCTAGCTGCAGACCACTTGGAAACATTACATGAAAAAAACACTGACCTACTTCCTTCATGTCCTTGATTCCAACTCATTTAGGCTTTAGTTCAGTAAACAGCTTAGGTCCCAATGAATAAATATGTTATGTCCCATTAAATAAACATACTCAATGACTTTGGTTTCAAATATAACTCCTTATGTTAAATGTCAGCACGTACTGATATGTGGTTATGGATTAGGGCCTCAGCTGTTAAATCCTTTAAGGCATAACTGCTGTATTTGTACCACTTTCACACCCCAGTCTGCTGACACAACAGAAAAAAGAACAAAATGGTATTGGGCCTTCCTAACTTTTCTATTTATAACTGGAGTATACTTGGATGCATGAACATCTCAGATTTCTACTTCAATAAATTAAGGAGAGAATATTTATACCAAACATCACTGGAAAATTAATTACCTTCAGAGGTCCAATTAAGGTCTAAATTATTCCTGCTTGTCTGTGATATCAATGATCTTCATTTAGGTAGTAAATTTATTTTGTAATATTTAAAACCATTGTGCTGGCATTTTTAAAAATGAGATGGTTAAATGCAGAAAAAATTATAGATGCTCTGAAAAATGTGCTCATTTATAAAACTGAGCTTATTAACCTTGATTAGATCCATTGCTTACATGGTGCGTCCATTGTCTCATACTGAGTTCTTTCTTACAAGATTCATGAGAAAGAGTGAGTATGCAGGGGAGAACTTAAGAATAGCTCCTGTGAGAAAGATGCCATTCTGTGAGTCTAAACCACATTGGGCCCCAAGTTACCCCCACTTACAGAGGACCATCCTCATGACAGACATCAGTAAGAATGCTCTCTCATTAGCCACTTATTCCAGGACTACTTATTTTTAATTTCAGAAACATAGACATAAGTACATAAATGATTTCTTTGGTTTTATTCTTTTCATCATGAAGCACCTCATGATAGATATAGGAGAATTCAATCTTATTTTGCAGGGTTTAGCGGAAGGTTTTAGGTTTCTTTGTTTGTCCCTGCATCCAATTATAGAGTAGATGATAGGACGCTTAATAATTGAGGAAGAGAGAAGCATTACAATGAAAAAGTGTTGGGCACTTCCAACAGTGGAGTACAGAAAATAACAGCAGATTTTTCTGTCCTTAAATTCTTCTTGCCATGGCAGTTTAAGTAGGCACTACAGTTTCTGTCTAAGAAAATAAACTAAAAGTGTTTCAAACCATTTGAACCATCGTTGAAATGCCAGAAGATGGCCTATAATGCAAATGTAAAGACATTTATTCGAGGGATCCCCAGTTCACAGCCACATCACTTCCATAATGAGCTGTACATGATTTCTTTTTACCTTAGTAGTTGCTTTTATATATAGATTTAAATTATTTTTAACTTTAATGATTCGTTACCATAATGGGAGAGTATTTAATCAGAAGAATATTCTCCAAGTCAAATGCAGATTGCAAACACACACTCTCCAAAACTGGAGGGTTTTCAATGACCTCACATTCTGTCAGGCTCACCCACTTAGTTTAATCATGCAAGTAACTAATGGGGTTAGTGTAAGAGGAAAATTCAGGCTGAGTATCCAGAAGGGAAAAACAATAATCTGGACAGTGGACATGCACTGAGCCATGAAATTAGCCTCCCTGAGGGATGTGGAAGAAACAAGAAAATTCTAAAATACCAGAAAGTTGCTGTGAGGCAGGGAGGTAGACAGAGGGATCTGAGATCTCACACAGGCACCCTCTGTCTCACTCCTGGAGTGATTTAACATGTTATTGCGCTTGCTCTCCTGCCAGATGGGATCACCTCCAGAGCAGAATCAGAAGGCAAATGGGAGGTTTATCAACTTCAGTACCCAGCCTTACTTCCTAGGTTGAACAGCCGATAAAATGGGGTTAAGCTCATGGGTCAGGCTGTCAGTCAGTGAATGTGATGTGTAGGCTCCTTCTGGATTATGTCAAGCCTTCTACATTGAGTGGGGGAGGAAAGACAGGGGCAAGTTTAGGAAAAATAACATTTTAAACCTCCCTGGAAAGATTTGTCGGAGGACACCTGTCAGAGCTCTGACAGTTTTCATCTTTTTCTTCCATTTTTGACTCCCACAATAGCTTAAAACTACAAAAAGAATAGCAAGGAAAAAAATAGGCTGAGACACACATCTCCAGAGATAGAGAAATAAAAATAGATTTAAATAAGCCAGGGTAAATAAAACTGTTAAAGGCAAATTCACACAAATTATCTTCCACCCACTTCTGAGTTGGTCCCCCATATTTAAAGACTTTCCTCCATCCCAAGTGCTCTGGTGATGGCTAGAACAACTATTCTTGGCTCTATTTCCTTCCTTCACACACTTTATTGGGTAAGAAAAGCTGCCAAAAAGTGGGAGTTTTATGAAAGCAATCATAAAATGTTATGGGTAATGCTAAACAAATTATGTGTTACTCTAAAAAAGTGTCCCTTTCTTTGGGTAAAAAACAACAGCTGCCTGAGAGAGATCAGGTTACCTGTCTCAAAGCAATGATAAACCTACTATCAAGGGCTATAGCTGGCAACTGTGGAGGCCGTGTAAAGTCAACATTATTGAAGCTGCTTTCCTGACAGTCAGTTCTGAAAAGCTAATAGTGATTTGATGTCTTCATGTCCCAACCTGCAACATGTATTTCCACAGATAAATAAAGTCCAGTGTCCTAACCTGGGATTGAGAAGACCTCAGTTCATTGCTTGTTCTTGTCCCATAGCTGCTGGGACCTGTACTAAGACATTTTCCTCTTGGTCTATCAAGTTTATTACTGCTTTACTAAGTAGGAACCACCCCTATTCTCCCCCCTGTATACTGTCTGGCATGATGGGATCAATTAATAAGGACCACTACATGGTTACTATAAAAGATGCTGTTAACAATATTTGGGCTGCTGGGTGTTATGTTCCCCCCCTCCCCCATTTTGCGGGGAGGGGGTGGTGGTGTTTGTTTTTTGGGTGTTGTTGTTGTTGTTGTTTTGTTTTGTGTATGTTATTCAGGTATATTGCGGGCAGTTTATAAAGCTATGGCAAGTAGTTCAATAAAGTCCAGCTCTGACAGTCAGCATAAGCCCTTCCTATATGCAGCCTACCATTCTCCTAGACCATAACTATGACACTGCTATGGGCAGTTCTGGAGTATCATTCCTCTGAACACAATGGAATTTCAGAAATTGAAGTGAGACTTTTGCAGTTTTTAAAGTACCTGGGTGCACAAACTTAAAAACTTCCATGTAGCTGGCGCCAAAATTTGGAGGTGAAGTGGTTTCATTGCCTTAAGTTCTGTTTCTCTATATGCTAAGCTAAAAAATGCTTCCAGTCTGACTGGCACAAGGAGTATCTATTTCCTCAGCCCTTTGTAGTCCATGCATTAGGCGTTTCTCCAAGTATCACACAGAGACACCCAATTTAGCAAATGTTGTTGGGACACCTCTACCACACAGCAGTATACACAATAGGCACCCGTCTAAAGTATTCTCCAGTTACACCATGCAGCTGAAAAGAAGGGGACCTGGATTTAACTCTTCTTTTTGAGATGCAAATCCACTCTTCTTGAGAGTGCAATAACTACTGATCAACTGGCTAATGTGAGTTGGCATTTTCAATTTCTCCTGTAAAAACCTATTCCACCTTGCACAAAAGACTGGAGGGAACGGGAGAGAGTGCAGCAGAGCCTGACTCCATGTTCTCATGCTAGGCACTCACCTGGAAACAGAGAAATGTGGGTCTCTATCTTCTCTAAAAGTGCTGTTTATGCATTTCATTCCATGACTATTTAATGCAAAAGATATAAAATTAGGAGTCCATGAAGCATTAATTAATTTATAACCATTGTTCACTGGCTTTCCTTTTCTGAGAGTAGAACATTTTGTGCTCTGGAATATTAATGACAAGTGCTGTTTCCCTACCCTCTCTCTGTTTCCTCTGCTTCCAGTTTCACCAGATCACAAGCTCTTTTACCTACACTTAGACCTTCAGAGTGCTTCAGTGCCACCTTGTTTCAGGTTACCCTGTAAAAGCCAAGTGTGGAGAGCAAATTTGCAATAGCATGGCAGATAAATAAGAGGAGTTTCCAAGGGCAATGCTTCTGGGAAGTGACTTTTTAGAAGCACCATAAAAAGATTCAAGGTTCATCTTAGCAAATTTAGTATCTACCTGTGAAGCTATTAAGCTGTAACAAGGAACATCTCTGTGGTATTCCTTCCCTTCAAGGTAATACCTGCCATTGTTGCAAATTCTAAATGATTGAAATGATAAACATTCACAAATTCTGAAAAGCAGGATTCACCATGAAATTCCAGAGCAAAGTTATGTTTTATTGGCATGATGTAAAGTGCAGAAATACACATTGTTGTCAAGAAAAACAAACTGCTCAATTTTCCAAGCCTTTTCACCTTGCACTTATGCAACTACATCTATTCAGTGTAATAGTCTGTCCTCCTTTTCTGGTAATTCTTTCTGGCCTCTTCTAAGAAATGAAGAGAATTTTGCTATCTTTGCTCACTAGTTTGTATGTGTTCCTTCATCATTAAGAGGGGGTTAGGAGTGTTACCCTCATGAAAGACATATTTTAAGACACAGATCAAGACTTTAAGCCACTGAGTGACTGTTGAGAGTAAGTTATACTTCTGCCTCTAAAAGTTACCTTTGTAGACGAAGGTGTGGTGCAAGGACTATGTAAGGGACATGAATCCTTTAGTTTGCAAATATGAATACAATTTTGCTTTTATTATATAATCAGAATTTTAGCTTTTGCTGTCCATACAAGCACTGGAAAAAGAAGTAAATTAATTAATCTATTTGAAGTGTAGGAGCAAGGAAAAGTCAGGAATCATGCTACGTAGTTAGAAAACAGAAAAACATTCAGAAAGCCTCTATTTTATGGATTCACTCCTGTGGTGATTTTTAGTGTTTTCTAACTACGTAGCATAAAGCAGGAGATGCTGTAGGTTCTATCTGTATTTTAACTCTGGAAAAGTTATTTTGAAATGTTCCTTTTTCTTACATTATAGGGAAGAGACATTTAATTTTTGTTATTGCCTGCTTCATTTCTGTTTCAAGTTATTTGTTCTAATGTGTTAGTAATTCAACAGGAGCCTGTTCTGTGATGTTAAACTTGTGGAAAAGGAACACCTCAGTCCCACAAAAAATTTATATGGTGAGAAAAAAACTTTTGGCAACTGGAGGAAAAAGTCCTTTCCTCACCTGGCATCCTGCAGTGCTTAAGCCCTAGTCTCAACCAAGAAGAAAAACCTCTCTTGGTCTTCATAAACAGATTGGGATTCATTTTTTACTGCAAAGATTCATTTTTCACCCTTTCTTTGTGGATAACGTGATTAGAAACACATGTATGCTGACTAATAATTTGCACACACTGGAAGAGCAGTTATATCAGTCAGTGAGCAGTTAGCTACTGGTGGGTATTCAGCTGCACTCATTATTATGTGCAATGCAATGAATCTGCAGTACCTTATATTGGTACAGACAAGTCATATTGCCATTGTTTCTTTCATGGATTGATTAACATTTCCCAAACTTGCGAAGCCATCTGGGTAAGCAGCTAATTCTTTAACATCAATGACAGACAGAGGAAGAGAAAGTTAGGATAGAATAGCTATAAATTAGCAAGCATGTGAGGTATACTATGGAACACTGAGGCAGACATCACCTGAACAACGCTCTCTTGAAGACAACTGATCTACACTGATTTTGTCAGCTACAGGGTTGTGCTGCTTGACCCTAATGCAAACATACCAAATTTTTCAACTGTTTCAGGAACCAATTTATTATTTTAAACCACTACCTTTCTTCAAAACAAGAGCTGGAATGAGACATTAAAGATTTCTTGCAATGACGTATAAAACTCAGGTCTGCAAGTCCATTTTTTCTACCCACGTAAATCAAGCTTATAATGTAAAGATCAGAGAGAAGCTTGTATAGACATATTAGTCTTGGACAAACTGGACTTAAAAATAGAAGCAATAAATACAGTCTATGGAAATCAGCATGGTCTAGAAATCTACACATTTACCCAGGATCCTGGGTACTTTTTACAGCCCAGGCTGAATGCCACACTCTTTCAGCTATACTATTATTAATATTGTGCTAACATGTGGAAAACTATCTCAAATACAACTTAACAAGCAGTCCTACATTCCTTAGAAGCAACTTTAGTGAGCAGGGATTTGCAATAGTTTTCTTTTCAGAAATAGTTCTGAAATCTGATTAATACAGCCAGCCAGCCAGTTCTTCCTCCCACATACACATTTTGGGTAGACTGAAGTGCTTTGCTTGATCTGAAGGAAAACTTTCCTATTCTGAACATCCATTTATTTTAAAACTGCAGTTGCAGGACTTTCTAAATATGATGTTATTTCAGAGAAACAAAACCTTTTGATGTAGAAAACATTACACAAATTTGAAAAAAACTACATAGTTTTAAAAATTATAAAGAGAAATATTGGGCCTTTTCCAACATTTTCCAATTTTTCAGGTTCTTTTTCATGGGCAGAAATAAGTTAGCCCAATAGCAACTTTTACATTCAGAAATTCACATGTATAATCCATAATGACAAAGGACTGTAGCAGAAACTGTCTCTATTAAAAGGAATTTAAAACACTAAAACCATATCCACTAAATAATTCTGATTAATAGTTTAGATATTCTAAAGAGACTGTGAACCTGTTACTCATTTAAACCGAGCTGGATAAACCCCTCTAGCCAGCTCTGCCAGTGAAGTAGGAAGTTAGAAGCCTAAATTCCTTTGAGGGTCCTGGGCAAAGTTTCCTAATGTTGGAGAAAATCAGATTCAGTTTCTTAAAATGTCATGATTTTAATAATTCAATAAATGTCATAATTTTTTTTTTTTAGGCATAACAAATACTAAGCAAGAGCTATACTGCTCTTCCAGGACTCTTTTATACAATAATGAGTAAAAGAACTAGAATGACACTACTCTAACCCATATATCATAAATTCCCAAATAGGAATAAAAAAAATTACCCCAAAAGCCAAAAAAATACATCATACACAAACAAAGCCATAATATTGCCAGCAATATGAGGCAAGAGGTACATATAAAGATTTCCTACAGTGAGACTGAAATGATCTGTTAAATATTTAACTCTAATATCTTTTTTAACATTATTTTTTCAGGTTTTTGCACATTTGTCAGGGCTGAATTTGTTGCATTTTAAGAGACCCTGCAAACAACAGCAACTGTGCTTATTCTTTTTGTTCCGTCTCGGCTCTGTTAAAAAGAAAATCTACTCCCCACTTTCCCCTCTATTAATTTCTCAGCAGCTATGTGCAAACTTTCAATACTTTCACAAGGTATAGTTTACTTGTAGAATTAGTCAAACTTTCTGAGTGGGAATGGGAGTATTAATGAAGCCTTGTGGCTGTTTTTGCAGACAGTCATAATTTGTAACAAATACATTATTTTGTTACTGAATAATGAAGGAAATAGCTCACAATGCAGCACATATATTTCCATGTGTGTATGGGTGTGTGTGTTTCTGTGAGCATATAAAACTTCTGGTATTAGAAGCTAATAACTGATAACAGAACCAAATTCTAATCCAGACAGTAATGTTCTGCCTACCTGATTTCCCCTGCATTTGAATTTGAAATGCTGTTCTCCACTCACTGTCCCTACACAATCATGTAATGTGGATATGTTCTTTTAAATAAGTGGTATTTCAATTGAAGTTAAAAGGTCATGCATATTTATTTTCAAAAAGCTTTTGTGTAGATAATCAAGCAGTAAAACCTTTTTTTCCTTTCCACCATCACTCGTGAGACTGATGTGATTTAACTCCCTGTGGTCTGCAAACACTTTTGCGTTTCTTAGGAAAAAAATTTCCATTCAGCTCAGTGGAGGTAAGGAAGTTTTAAGGTGAAAGTCTTGTTTGACCACTGAAAAGAAAGTCTGCAAATGGAGAAAATGCTAATGTAGCCATTCAAAAACCCCACAATGCAGTGTGCATTGAGAAAGACCACCTAAGCACTTTCCAGAATACTCAGTTGTGGGTCCTAACATCAGAGATTCATTGCAGCAATTTTGTGGAGAAAGTTACAAGAAAAAAAATCTTAAGACAATTCATGGCTCTCACACTCTTGTGTCTTTCACTTCCCTACTTTTTTTCATCATGTTGGAATCAGACGCTTCATGTGAGATCTCAGCTGAGAATATAATCAAGAAAGACATTCCCAGCTTTGATTAACCTGAGGTCCAAATAGGATAATGATAGGAGTTGGTCACTTGTCTCATTTTATATAGAAAATCAGAGTGAAAGCTGGAAATAAAAGTCCATTTAAGTCCAAACCAGTTTACGTTGATAACCTTTGGACAGTGCAGCTTCCCACGTGACCTATTTGACAGCGGTGCAAGAGAGGAAATTGTGACACTCAATCTTCAAGCTGATACTATATGCCAAAGAGTTCAGTATTTGTTCATTTCAGCATGTTTCTTCTTTTATTGCCTCTTCTCCTTGTTACTTGCCACAGAGACTAGGGCATGTGCCCAGGTGTGTGCCTTTTGAGATAGTCCCTTCAGATGACACCAGCTGCACACTAAGACAAAAGCCAACAGCCTGTGGAAATAATTTGCACTACTGCATTGCTTACAATGATGAGCAAAGACCCTTGATCCCAAATGTAGCCGAGCACTGGACTCCGGCAATGTCAGTTCTGAGGATACTGAACATAAATGAGGCTGCGGCCAGTTATTTATTCCATTTATCAAGTTTGCATTGATCAGAAGGTAAAGATTTTGAGCTCCTACCTTTCCTTACAGTGGTGTTTTAAGGAATGATCCCTGAGCTAAATATACTGTTTCTCAACTGCTGGGCCGGAAAAGATGATCAGAGTCATAAGGCATTGGAAATATTATGAATCTGTAACAGAAAGAAAATCTCATTCTCAAAGTATTCATATCCTTCAGGGCCAAGTGTTCTCTGTAACGTCTTATAAACAGAGTTAGCATTGTTACCATGGACACTTTCTATTCTCCCCTTAATAAGAAATAAGTAAATCTGGAAACAAGTAGAAACAGAATTACATGATGCTCTTTTCCCCTGTTCTTTCCGTTGTGGTTTTTTTAATTCATTGCCAGCATTTCTATGTGAAACATGAAATACTTTCCCTCCCACCTTTTCCCATCAAATATAAATGAATACTAGTTAAGAAGGGGAAGTATATTAACACAGCCTCAGCAGTTTAGTGAAAGAAAAATCTCTCACCCATGTTGAGCAGCACTTCTAAAATCTCCATATGCAACAGGTTAGAATACTAAAGACCAAAGCAAGAGGAAAAGAATCCTGTGTTTGCAAATTTTTTTTCTGTGATGGCAAAAGCCAGGCTAGCCAGGCAAAAAATAATGTTTGCTACATAAAAACAACTTATTCATTTATAATGAAGAAGAGGAAACAACCATAGGAACAAACAACAACAAACCCAATAAACATGCAAATTCCTAACTCTGCCTTCAAAACATATTCAATTTTAAAACCTGTTTATTCTTTAGACCAGCTGAAGAAACAGGAGAGAGAAAGGAAAAAAAAAAAAAAAAGAGTAATCTCAGCTTTAAGAAATTGCTTATGGAAAAAGCTTAAGCTGATGAGACTATTGAGTGAACAAGATGATTTCATAATACAATTTGTGCCTGTTTGGTAATGACACTAAAGATGTAGAATAAAAACAAGAACAATCATTCAGCAATTCAAGCAAAGTCAAGGCTTACTTATTTATCTTTTTAATGCTTTTTTGCTGGTGCCAGACTTCTTCCAGAAATTAGGTGGACTGAATGAAGCTGGACAGTACAGAGTTTTAGTCTAAGAAACATTCGCACTTACATCCTCTTCCAGTGGGTGTTCAATTTTTATTCAAGTTTGGAGGAAAATCTTCAGAGGTGTTTTCAAATGGAAGCAGTGAACCAGGCTACAGACTGCTTTGCACCTGGGAGCTATGAAGGTACCTTGGCTCCTGCATGACATACTAGGCAGAAGCTGAGAAAGTGAATATGAACATTAAGTACATATTGAAATAATGAAGTTAGATCCAAACTGTACTTCTTAAAGGCTACAGAAAGAGTCAAAACTTTCTTTTAGCTGTTGAATGGGGTGCCTCTGCTTTATGGTATAGACATCTCCAAAGGATAGAGAGAGTCAGCTTAAGCACTTTCTGTTGGTTAGGGTTTTTTTTTCTGCAAATTCTGAAGTCTTTTGTGGTATGGCAAATGTTTCAGTAGGAATTCACCCCATCCAAATGCAATTGGTTAATGAAAAAAGCCACTTTCTGCAGACTGATTAGAGAGTGAGCTGAGACATGGTGGGACAGTCTTTTCACTGATGGTAGACACCTACTTTAATATGTGATGGTTCATTTTCTGTAATGCCTTTCTCTTTCCACTGACTACAACAGCAGATGGTTTGACAGGCTTGAACTGGACATCTTTCAGGCAGACGAGATGAACCCCCCCACACTCTTTGGCTCAGGCTGGATTTGATTCATCACGTCCAGCTGTAGCCAGACCTCACTTCACTTGTCCTTTACTTGTTCCTGCTAAGACTTGCACTGGCTTGGGAAAGCTTGCTGGGAGAAGATGAAGCCCAGGTGGAGAGACCTGAGGGAAGGATGAGTCCACATTGCAATAGTTTGGTGTTCATGCACTGGCTATGTAAGTGAAAGCTTCCCTGTGCTACTTGGATCTCTCCTCACCTTCGGTGGCTCCACGGTGATTTTCAGAAGGGAAATTTATACCCTCTTGGACTTGGTCAGTGGCTCCAAGGATTGATGCAGAAGAGAGATTGCTGTTGCTACGGTCTCAGGGAAGCCCCAGGAGCATGGCTATAGGGTCCTTTATAAGTCTGTCAATTTGAGGTAGAATCACAAAACTTGTCTAGACTTTCTTGTGTCTAGTAGCGGGTGACCTCTGGGCAAAACAAGCTGATACTGGAGGTAAATAAAATAACATACTGGTTATCATTTGAAGCATTCAAGTGATGCCACTTAGAATCCTGAGTAAGAAAAACTGCAGCCAAGAAAAGTTGTAAGACCAATTCTTAACTGTTAAGCACTAATACAGATAATATGGGGGCAGATTATTTCTGATCTTTCCTGGGTATTCCCTGAGGCCAGTGTTCCAAATTAAACTGTTTGCACTCCACGGAATATGTAGAGCTGAATCATTTGAAAGGATAGGTAGAGTGACTATCTACTTCAATATTTTATAATAGCTTTTCTATTAAAAGATAAGTAGAGAGGTCTGTGCGAAAGAATACAAAAGCAGAAATCATGCAGTCCTGGTTTTTAGACCTCATTCTTCCACTGACTTTTTTTTTCTTTGGTTTTGGGCAAATCACTTCAATTGCATCTCTTAATATCCCTAATTATAAACTCTAAAACTCACAGAAATAAGTGTTATCCTGCTTTCCTTGTTTCAAATATCAGTTACTGACTGTGCAGTGCATTGAAGTTAAAACGTTAACTATTATCTTGTCATAAATACCAGATCTTAATATTGATTCACTGAAATGGTTACTTTACAGCTGTTATAAAAGTTAGTTTTATTAGCTGACCTTATCTCTCTGCTTTTTACTTTTGTGTATTCTCTTTCAACACCTGAGGTTCATTCAGTTACATTTAAATTACTTCATTTCTGTGTCTGCAAGCAGTTATTCAAAAGGTAGATTATCTTTGAGTTTACTGAATAAATATGCTTAATATACTGCTGACAAGGCTTGACTCTTAAATTCTGGTTTTTAAGTTTTACATCTTACTGCAGAATTGCAGTCCTTGCAACAATCCAGCAAATACAGATTTCTGGGTTTGTTTTGACCAGACAATGTACTTTAAAGGGGGCTTATACTTAAATCTGCTATTCAGACTATGAGCAGCTTAATGGATTGTTGACAGAGAGTGTAGAGCTCAAGCAGGATGTAATAATACCAGGTGTTTTTTCACTTTTATAAAGTTTATATAACTTTTATTTTCATTCCATTCCTGGCTGTCACTTAGCACACTGCAGCAACAATGACCTTCATAGTAAAGACTAGAATTAGAAGAGGAAAAAGGAGAAAGAAATTGTAGAATCAGCACATACATCGGAGATAACATGCTTCTTGTGGCCAAAGGAGGTTGGATGTCTGTGACCAATTGCAATATGAAGGAAGTTCAGTAATGATTTATATTGCTTTCAGTTCCCAGACCTGCAAAGAGGCTTTTTCATGTCTATAGTTAAGACTCAACTTTGGTTTAATACCTGAAGTTATTAATTTTGAAGTTTACCTTATGAAATTTCAGAAGATGCTCTTTACAGGAGGAACAGCTGCATGGCTGGGCTAGATAGATACACTCACAGAGAGTAGACTGGTTTTTTGTCATATGTCTCCTAGACATATGACAAAATATGAAGACATATTGTCTCCTTGCTTTTTGTTTTTCCCCTTTTTTTTTGTGTCACTATTGCTTCAGTAGATCACTTCAGAGGAAAATTCCTAAGCCAGCAGAGTCATCATTAAGCAGGCAAGGTTTATTTTGTGGATGGCTACATATGCATATACATCTGCATATTGCACGCTGCCACCTTCCAACACATTTCGTTCCTGTTCCCCTCCACAAAGCCCCTGCAGGGATATGGTGGCTGAAATGCAAAGCTATCCATCCACTCCTAGATTCATGCAGACTGAGTACCTCAGATGATGCCCAAGGAAAAGGCCTGTAAATTATCTGAAGAAACCCCTCACAATTACATTCTTTTTCTCTGAATAAGATAGAAGGCAAGACAAAAGAATAGAGAAGATCTGCCTGTCCACCTTCCTATGACATTTGCTCTCAAAAATTATTTTTAAACTTTGTGGTCATTTCTCCATGCATTTTCCAGGTTTGTTCATACTAAATCATAATTACCTGAAATTGCCACAAGAGACACTCTAATACCACTAGAAAAATTATCATCTTACCCAGCAAGAGAAAAGTAGAGTCCTGCAGCCGTAGTACAGAAGCAGTTTTTCTTTCCTTACTTATTTGATTTTGGGTAAAGATGGGAGAGCATTTTTAGGAACTGATTATTGATCAGCTTTAAAGTCAGGTGAATTTATATTTTTTTATATATATATATATATATATATATATATTTAGTGGCCATTTTGTGTTTATTTACCTCAGGTAACAAACACCTGACAGCATATCTTGTACTCATTTTCTGCATTTCTGTTTCTTTGAAAAGTCAAACTGACAGCTTACAGCTTGTGCAATCAAATCAGAGCCTGTCAAAAAAGGAACTGCACTGTCTATACACTACCCCTGGCATGCAACAAAATGCATCCAATCCCACGAAGAATCAAAGACATTTTTGTCAAAATATTTATCATGACACTGGGAATTAATGTGTTAACAAAAGTTATCAGTCACAGAAAGCTGCAAGCCCACAGCTGGAAATCAGAGTTTGGTTTAAGAGAAAGAAGTTAGCTAGTTACTAAGAATGGAGCATCTCAGTCCTGGCCCCTCTTGCTTTATCTTTTTGTTCAAGTGTATTTGGATTCCAGAAAGTGGGTTCTACTAAAAACCGAATCAAGAAGACACCACAAGGGGCAGGTTTGCAGCCATTGCAGTTGGAGAAAAGCCCTATTTACCTAGCAGTTACAAAAATGGACTGAAATCCTGAGTCTTCGTAGTAAAATTAGTCCACTGTATCCAAAGTGGTCTTGAATTGACACCCAGGCCCAAATTCACAACCACTCACAGCCATGAGTAGAGTCCCTAAATTCATCATACCTTAGGGTCACTTTGATGGATGGGGGTCCTATAGTGACACCAAGTCAATACAAGGCACAGTGCTGGCTGCACTGTACTGCTTGTATTTAGGACTTCTCATTAGCATCGTCATTCTGATTTCTACACTGGTCTATTGGGTTCAATTGCAGCTGGTATGATGTTGACCATTTTAACACTAGCTGGCGCTGAGAGGATGTTGAGAATTCAAGCCCACGCACATGGGTTTATAAGTATCTGCAGTCACAGACTGTACGGTATAGACATCAAGTTTTTTTCTATTATCACTTTTCTCACTAAGGTTCAACTAAAGCCAACTTCTATTAATAGCTCTGCAAGCAAGCAGCACTATCTAGATATATCACTGGTAAATATGGGTGAAGATTTCACACAGTGGGGAGGTAAATTACAGGCAGCTATTTTTTTTTTTTTAAATCCTGCTAGGAGATCTGTGAGAAATTACATTTTCATTCTTGGATCTTTAGGTTATTGCAAAGAGACCTGAGAAAAGAGTGGAAAGAGGCATCTATAAATTATCTGGTTTTAGGGCAGAGTCCTTGCAGCCTGGAAGCAAGATGAAGACAAGGAGAGAAGGAATTCCAACCTTGCAGATGATTTGGAAGACAGATCAACTCGCTGACATCATGTCAGCAGAAAACGATGCAAGACAAATGACAAATCTCTTCTTTGCTGGTAAATTCCTCATTTGTTATCACTGTCTTAGCCAGTGGGAACCTCTGACTGGGAAAGCACTTCAGTGATGATTACTTGTATCTCTCTCTCTCTCTCTCTCTCCAGAAACGTACCTTTCCTCTGCTCCACAGAGCAGTTCTGAAGCAACTTATAGTAAAAGACAATGTGCTCAGAATTTCCAGCTAATATTTATCCTCACTTCTACACGTCAAATGGAGTTAGATAATTGAGATGCAAATGATATAATTCAAACATAGGTGGAATACAATCAAGGTCATGAAATCTCATACTTTGGAGATTTCAGGTATGCAACCTGTGTTGTCAGAGAGCAACTGTCTTCCTAATGTAAAATCAGCCAAAGTGCTTATGACTATATTTTCCTGGATTTCTTGATATGTTATCAAGTGCTGCCAAGCTCCCTTTTATTTGCCTTCATCTGGGTGCAAGACTCTCAGAGGCCTCAGGGAGCAGATGTGGTATTTGCAATTTTGTTCTGAACAATCTGGCTGTTTTGAAAATATTCACGGGAAAACACCAGCCACAACACCAGATGTGAATGTAGCAAAGCAGCATCTTGTGTTTACATTTTAATTTCTCCAGCTAGGAAGGCTAGAGTGCTTATGCACTGGGAACGCATAATACAGGCTGCATGCTCTAATAATCTATTACATTTATATGGTGCCATTCACCTCACAGTGCTCTGCAAGCCTTCTGTGTAGAGGACCCACCCACTCCAAAACTGTGTCCCCCCACAGGTCTGCAGCTGTATATTAATTCTAAATAGTAATAACCTTAGTGTAGGAGTAAAGGGTAAATGAGAGCTGCATCGAGCAGCAGCTGCTGAGAGGGCTTTAAGTTGACAGGTCTCTAGGTGCTTGTGTGTGTGTGTGATTTTTACAGCTTTTGAACATCTGCAAGACTCGCTACTTTACAGTCCTGCTGCAGACACCTCTAAATAACCAGGTCCCAGGAATCTAAATTCAAGGCACACAGAGTGGAAATCCCAGCTCATCTTTTGCCGTGGAAGTGGTATTTTTCTGTTCTGTATGTTTGAGGGAGCCAAGTAATACCAAAGCAAGAAACAAACCCACCTGGCATTGTGGCAGCCCATTTACTTGCTGCAGGCAGTAGCCAGGTAAAGGATCTGACTCTGAAATTCATGCCAGGTTTGAAGCGTGGCAGAGACACTGCTCTCTCTGACAGAAGGAAGGGATGACATTGCACAGAGCTCAGATCTCTGTATTTCCTAACAGTGGTTTCAGGATAGTGCTTAGTGTCTTCAGCATGCACAAATCTAGGAAGTCAAACCAGAAAACTCAAGTTGCTGTTAATGGGATGTGGTGAAGGCAGAGGTATGTGCTAATGGACAAAGGAGCCAGGAAACAAGATTATATGCACTGCCAGGAGGTCTCAGCAAGTTGCCGTGTTTGTCCTTTTATGTTTGTGCAATTAGATGGGAAAGGATTCAGCTTTGGGGACTTATAATCAGCGTGTGGCTAGTAAAGCCAATGGCAGTCAAAGATATAGAAGAGCTACTTAATCCAAAAAACCTTCTGGTAGCTGTAATAGAGTCCTGGCTATGACAGACAGCTCCTGCTCTGAAACCCAAACGTCTCACCAGGCTGGGGAAGGAGTGCAGCCCTCAGCAGAGGAAAGACTTAAGGGAAAGAATAGAGATGTAACTGCAAAGGCAGTATCCCTGCAAAGCCAATCTCTTAAATGCAGAGCAGGCCACCAACATCCTCATTTCATCCCACTCTGTTCCACCTCAGTCTTGAGACCAAATTTTTCCCTTTTAGTGAAGACCTCTAATGACAAAGAGGAGTAAATTGAAAACCTTTCCTTCTGATTAAATCAATGAATTCTCACTGTGGCTGTTAGAATAAATGTTCAAGGAGCCATAGAGCACTACGTCATTGAAAATAGGCCGAGTTTACACGGAACTGATTTGAGTCTGGTATTTTATGACTCCCATGTGAACTTGATGTGGCCAAATTGGCTCTCTCTTAGGACACTTTATCAAGGAGTTATATCTTTTGTCTAATTAACAGGACTCAGCACTAAAAGACATGACTGTATAGAGGATTTAATGTGCAGGCTACAGTGGCAAAGGAACACTTTACAATATACTGCTATTTGAGCAAGAGGCAGTGGTGGTTTTAAGAAAACCTCTCAGGGAAAAAAAGAAAAAAAGATGCTATCCTGTTTTTCCCGATATCATATCTATGTTTGGAAACTTCCTCCCTAAATCTTTAATGAAGGCAGAATAGGGTTTGAAAAACAGCTGGAGGACATTGATCTACACATTCCAATTTGTTTATGTATAAAACATGCATAAAGGATTAAATGCTGCTTAACAGTTTGTCTACTTTCAGCTGCTTTCATGCCTCTGCTTTGCTATAGTACCAATCCATGTCAGAAGATACCCTGGGGGGCTTTTAAATAATAAATAGGTTCCTTTGGAGGATGTCTTTTTTTTTAATCTAATATTAATTGGCAGACAAAATGGTAATTATACCTACTCTAGAAATACGTTGTGCCACTCATTCTTCCCTGGTGGATGGCATTTGCCCTGTCTCACAGTAGCTGTAGGAGCATGGGAGACCAGAACTAAGGCTGGAGAGTGACATCAGATTAAATTAAGTGCTCATGCATTTATGTATCAGCATAAAGCGATGCAAATGCATTTATAAGGTATGAATGATTTATCAGGAAGTCGTTTTGATGCCTTTCTGTTGCATGTGGCTAATATGGTGAACAAGTCAGTTCATTGATTCCAGTTCAGGATCCTAGTTTGTCTGTCATTATGAAGGGGCTGTTTCAAAAGCCTGAATTTTAAGTACTTTTCTTTTTCTTTTTTTTTTTTTTTTTTAGCTCACAGAGGTTGGTTCACCTCTATCAGTCTGAATGATTTGTTAAGCAAGAAATATGACTGGCTCTGCTTACAAGCTAAATGCTGAAAATGGTGTCTCCAAAATAATACATTGCATTTCCTGCTCATCTAATCCTATTTTACACAGAGGCACACAAAATAGATTGGAGAGGCTGGTAATTTTAAAAGATAGGCAGCTGTCCATGCTATGGGTGGTCACAAGCACAAGCTGTGTAGAAAGAACCAAATAAGTCACCTGTCACTCAGCTCAGCAGTGGCAATATTCTACTTCACGATGGCCTAAAATCCAAAACTTCAGCTTTTCTGCAGATACGCCACTGATAACTAACAGCTCTGTAGCATAGCATAAGGATAAGTTTGTAGATAAGATCAAAACAGTTCTAGCAGAGATATGAGCTTCAGTCTTGTGTTGGATATGCAAGATTTCTTATCTCCCAATGATATATCTGTCTCCAGCATTCTTGGTTCACAAAGGGAGCTATGCCAAGTTTCACAATTGCATCCTATAACACAGAAGAGCACCATATGGTCACATTCTTTATTCTTATCCCAACTGTCATCATGACTCCAGGGTCTTTTAGGATCCAGTATCAGGCAGTAAGATCAGCAGAGTTAAAACTGAGCACTCCAATATCTCTAACGGAGTATGTCCTGGCAATACATTGTAGTTCCAGGTTCTTATCATAATGATCCAACATAACTCACACCAGCACACTCCTAGAGAAACTTCCAAGGAATCAAGACCATAAACAGTTAAAAATCCACTCATTTAGCATTCTGTGTTACCTTTCTATTGAGGACAGACAAATGCTCTTTTAGCTTATACTGCTGCTAGAAACAGTCACAGAATACTTTAGGAGAAAGAAACCAGGTCTTCTGGGAGATATTCCCCGAGGTATAAATGTAAGAATGGAAAACCAGTGAAAACCATGGAATGCAAGAAGGATTTGCTAATGAAATCCCCAGAAAATCCCAGCACAGGCCAGACTTCACTTAAGTCAAGGCTAAACTAACTCAACTGATCAGATGTGCTGTCAAGCATTCAAGTTACCCACACAGTGGAAACAAATGCTTACTGCTGATCAAGTGACTGCGGCTTACAGTACAAATCTTGCCTCTTCAACCCTTTTTCTTATTTCCAGTTTAATGTTATTCCTGGCCAGCTTAAGCCAAAATTGTCTTTGCTTTCATTAATTAGCAGAAGAAACGCACATACATCCTGTCAAACTCTGTGACCAAAGTAGATTTAAGGGACATAAAGGAAGAAAAAGGAAATCTAAAACTCCAAAGGGACAAGAATGTTGGGTCATTCACTTGGTAAATGTAAATTGGCGTATTGACTTCACTAGAATTACAGGGGCATATGCAAGAAAGATTTTGGTTCAAGCTGTGCATCTTTTAAAAGCTTTATTGGGCCTTTCTCCTCCCCCTACCAAATGCCACCTAACAAACTAGCCATAGAGAAGTGAAATTATTTCTCCAGTGGCAACAGAAAGTTTGCAGAGGAACTTGGAGCTCAGGTCTTCCTACACTCACAGTCCTGTAACTGTGTCCTCTGTAACTCACCTAGTTACATAAAGGCTTTGCCTATCCAGAAAATAGCTAACAGGATTATGTCTGGCTCAGAAAAGCAGCTGAGTATTTTGGTTTTCATTTTCTACAAAATTTAGAAATTCAATTAAACTCAGTTTAATTGAAAATGAGTGCTAGTTCCTTTCCCATGAAAAGGAGATGACAGGTGTCATTGCTTTCTCATTTATATGATGAGATAATAGCTGCCTTAATCTTAGTCAAGATGCATTCATAACTAAGCTACAAAGAGATATTTTGGTGACCAGGGTGCATTCTTCCTCACCCTTCCAACCCTCTGTACCCAACTCTTTCCAGATAAAAGCCCCATAGTCATCCCTACCTGAGGATCTTCCAACCCTGTAGTTTTCTAGCCTCCATCCATGCACATTTCTCACACTCCACCTGCATAGTGTCTGAATTCAGTGCTGTTGCACACAACCTGATGCAGCTATTCCTTGACTCCAGCCCTCACCACTCCTGGGCACAGCTCCCATGGGTCTTTCATTGTACCTGCCAACCTTCAGCAGATGCTTAGGTCATCTAGGCACATATGTTTAGGAACCGGAATCCATTCTATGAAAAAATTCTTAAAGGCACTTAGGTTTGTGTCATCAATATTATCTTTTGAGGAATATCAGGTACTTAAACAAAAATCATTGCAAGTCTTGCCCTGAGGTCTGTCCCAGCCCAAGTTTTCTACTCTGGTAGCTTTGGATCTTGTCCTAGGTTAATTTGAAAAAGAAAACAAAATCATTATCTTTTTTTTCTTCATTTCAATGTACTAAATATAGATGTATAAACAAAATCCTCAGCTAGATAAAGATAGCAGCACACAGATGGCATAAAAAACAAAGCATTTAGCAAGCTCTGAGACAGGCTGTACCCATATATACTTTGTATTACAGCTTGTTGCCAGCTAATATATTTCCACAACAGTTAAAATCTCACTCAACCTTGTAAATTGTCTCACTTTATTAGTAAATAAATATTACAGATAGGTCTCTGTGACTCTTCTATGAAATCTGAGTGGTTTTTTGTCCTAAAATATTTACATTTTATTTTGTGGGCAAGTGGTTTCCTGCTTTCAAAACACTTTGCTGAATGCCTCCCCTTCCGGACGCATGCATTCATCCAGTATGTGTACTTGTTAAACCCGAGAATGTGGGGACTAGGGTTGCTGAGGTAGCAGATGTTTTTCAGTCTGACTTTATTCTGCCAGACAAATATCGTTATCCAGAGCACATTTGGGATTAGATGAGGGAGACAGCATTCCTTCTAGGCTTTCCAGAACTGCTAAGCTAAATTCTCCTATTCACCAACTAAACTAGCTATTCTTTTCTTTGTGCAAAGCAGACCAAAATGGTGTTCAGAGAAAGGTCTAGTTCTCTAAGTCTGTATTAAAAAAAAAAATCTTGACATTTTAATACCAATTTTTTAATTAAAAAAATATATTCACATTGTGAATATTTAATATTTTAACTTTCCTGATTTTAATTAATGAAAGTTAAAAGCAGAACCGTCAAGATATTTATAAAGAAAAAGAAATACTTATCAGATCTTTTTTTAATATACATATTATAGGTTTTGCTATTTCCTGCTTATTCTCTTCCCAGCCCATTCTCTATGGTAAATTGGGAAATATTTCAGTAAAAGAGGAAGGAAAAAAAGCAGGACAGGGGTAAGGAGAACTGAAAGCCAAAAAGGGAGAAATAGGAAAACTGGAAATATACTCTGTGTACTTGATATACAAAAATATTAACATTTCTTTTAAAAAATTTACAGGAAAAAAAATGAGAACATGTAAAACATCCATATTTTTTAAACATGTCTTTTTTTCTCAGAAAGCTCCAGGAGCTTATAAAAAGCTGGTAGGAAGCCATTATTTAAAAAATGTAAATGAGATTACTTGCATAATTACAGGTCTGTCAGGTTCACATTGATCCTGGGCAAAATATGAGAACAGTGGTATAGGACATAATAAAGAATTAACAAAAGTTGAAATAATTAATGCCAATGAAGAGTTTTATGAAAACAGATGTGATACCCTTCTATGATATTATGAGTTCCACTAATAAATGTAGGAGATTCGGGTAAGGCATTTCACTTGGTACCATGCAACCACTTAGCTAAAACAATGTACAATCAACACAGTATGTGTTCAGTGGATATACAATGTGCTAATTTATATCCCTGAATGATTATAAGCATTCAGCATTAAATGGTGTAAGATGACATAACAAAAGATTGGGAACACTGGGTCAGCCCAGCAGTCCACACAATCTAGTGTTTTCTTCCCAACAGTGGTTAGGAGCAAACAGCCCAGCTCCTCCTGGGTCTGCATGACTCTACAGGACTCATTTTTGGATCAGTACTAATGACATTTTTTAAACAGTGACTTGTGAGAAAACATAGATCTATCACTGACACAGTGCAGATAATGCAAAGACTGGGGGATTGGTGAACTGTTCAGTGGGCATGTTTTTAGTACATGAAGTTTAGAAAAGGAGTACAACAAATTCTGTGTTTCAGTATGGCCAGATATGAAATCACACATGTGGTTTAACCCCAGCCAGCAACTAAGCACCACGCAGCCGCTCACTCACTCCCCCCGCACCCAGTGGGATGGGGGAGAGAATCAGAAAAATAAAACTCGTGGGTTGAGACAAGAACAGTTCAATAGAACAGAAAAGAAGAAACTAATGATGATAATGTTAACACTAATAAAATGACAATAATAATAATAATAGGTTTGGAATATACAAGTGATGCAGAATGGAATTGCTCACCACCCGCTGATTGACGCCCAGTTAGTCCCTGAGTGGTGATCCCCCAACCCCTACTCCCCCCAGTTTATATACTGGGCATGATGTCACATGGTCTGGAATACCCCTTTGGCCAGTTTGGGTCAGCTGCCCTGGCTGTGTCCCCTCCCAACTTCTTGTGCCCCTCCAGCCTTCTTGTTGGCTGGGCATCAGAAGCTGAAAAATCCTTGACTTTAGACTAAACATTACTTAGCAACAACTGAAAACATCGGTGTTACCAACACTCTTCTCATACCTAGCTCAAAAACATAGCACTATACCAGCTACTAGGAAGACAATTAGCTCTACCCCAGCTGAAACCAGGACAACACATCTAGGAACAAAAGTGTTTATGTGCATGGGATTGCAAGTTTTGTCTCAGAAAAATAGTTTATGGGACAGGCTTTGAGTTTTTGGTGGCAATGAAATGAACATGAGGTATCAGTGACATGCCATGACCAAAAGGTATAGAAAGTCCTGAAGCTAAAGACAAAACATGAGTTGAGAAAAAGTAGGATACCCATACTATGCTGTAAATGGAATCCTACGACAAATTTGGAGATGAAATTCAAGGATGATATTGAAAAATTGAAGAATTAGTTCACTGGAAGATGAGCCTTACAGTGAAAAATGCAAAGAACTCAGTAGTATATTTAAGAGCGGATTGGGGGAATTTGTAATGGATTCACCATCACTGGTAATTCTAAAGTCCAGATTGGATTTTTTTTCCCTTGAAAGTTATATTCTCTTACAGATAGGAGTTAAATCTGGGTGCCTTGTCATTGCTAAAGCAAGATAAACTCAGTATGTCAGTGAGTATGTTTTATGAAATGGATATAGGCCTTTAGAAACCAAGTCCACAGTTTTTAAAATTTTGTTATATTTCTTCACTCTGTTCTGATAATTAGATGATACTCTGCAGCAGAAAGGAAAGGAGTGAAAATGAAAAGTAATGGAGGTGATGTAAGATGAGAAGTGGGCCAGAAGGGAAGGGAAAGGGAAGAAACTTAACTTTTTTTCCCCAAATCTTACCTAAACTGCACAATGGTACAGTGGGATTTTTTTTTGACATTTACATAGTAAAAGCCATTTACCTTCTCCCCCTTCTTACACAGACACAACTTTCCCAAACATGCATTCACTGCCTTCTTCAGGACTAAAGTGCTCCTCATTAATCTCTAGCTTTTTGGAGGTTATCACTTTATCTTTTTCTTGCTTATCTTCATTCTGGAACTCAATTATAATGACTACATTGGCATGCCATGAATCACACAGGCAGAACACAAATCAATGTAACTGGTACACTTAGTTATACTGGATGTTACAGAGAATAGAGCTAGTGAAAATCCATGAACAATTTCCAGAAAGAGGGCGGGCACGAGAGAGAGTCACATTTTCCTTCTAGAGACCCTTTTCCAGTATGGGAAATTGCTGTAATAACCTTTTCTCAGGCTTGACATTAAACTACAGTCCTTTACAGTGCATTGCCTAGGGATGGCTTTTGATACAAAATAATTTAATAATAACAACAACAACAACAAGAATAATAAATTATTGGATGGGATTGATTTCAGATTAGATAGGACAATTCAAGTCCCAAATAAAAAATGTCCTTGAAGTGCTGCTCAAGAGTAAGTACACCTACAGTCAGTTTGGATAGCATTGGTGCTACGCAGATGATTCAAGGTACAAAAGCAGTTCAGGATCAATTAGTACTGGCTGAGAGATGAACTCAAAGAACTACTTAACATTAAGATCAGACTTTGTCCCTTCACTGGAGTGGTTCTGAACAGTCTCAGTGAAGTTGATAATATAATCCTCCAGCATAAGGCCATGCTTTATTACTTTGCTGAGCTGCTGACAGTATTAGTGGAAGAGAAGTATGGTTTTCAAAAGGAAAGCTGTTTACTAAATAGGTAAATTATTTTCCTTCTTATTCTTTCACCTGCTGGAACAGCAGGAGAGTTTTTGAACCAAAATTGTTGTCATTTTTACTTTTACTTGTAAAAAGTGAATTTTAAATCTTTTCATTTGGGTGGTAAAAAAAAAATCCCTCTGCGCATTGAGAAACCCAGCCTAACTTTTCCAAGAATCAGTCAAGCACTTTTATTGCATTCCTCAAGTCTCCTTTAAAATAATTGATTAGACAATAAACATAAAAAGTACATTAATTATAATCTGAGAAAAATTTTACTTCAACCTCCAACTTGATACATTTTTCTTCCACAAAAGCTGCTAAATTGCTATGAAACAGTTTGATACTGCTTGTAATAAATTTCTAAACTTAAGCTGTATAGATATAAAATGACAAATTTAACTGCATTTATATTAAAGCAATTTTCTGCCTATCAGAGAGATGAGAAAATTAATATGTAAACCATTAACTTATAGTCAGAAACACTGTGCACTGCAACTGAAATAAGGATTTTTTGGATGTTATCACTTACATTTTATTGCTTTCTCAAAAGGAAAATGCTTACCAAAAATTACAATCACTGCATTTAAAGGAGGCTCATTAGAAGAATATATACTTTGAGGGAAATCATCCATGAATTATGGGGCAGTCATGTTTACAAACCTTTAATCTTTTTTTTTATTATTATTTGTTTCACTAGCCTGTAAGCAGCTCAGTGCATTTTCAGTGCAGCAGTCAGCAAACACTGGTACACAGTGTAGTGTTATCGCTCTGTCAAGACCCTTGCTGTTGACCAAAATAAAGCTGACTTGGAGAAATTAAAGATTTTATTTTAGAAGCTTGCTGTGTTCATCTTTTCTGCATAAAAAGCAGGTTTGTTCCTTCTCTGTGCTAACCCTCCCTCAGTCTTCATCCCTTCTCCATGCCATGGCATTCTTGTGGGCCTTAGCTTTCTCTTAGGTCTTCTGCATGCAGCACCACCTTCCTTAGGAGCTTGACATGACTCCTAATGAATCAGAAGCCCCTTGCCCTGAGCATCCACCAGCCTAGTGTAGGTCCCAGGGGTACAACTGTAGATCATTATGCCTTTCTCACCCTGTTTCACTCATAAGGAATGATCCAGCCTTTCCTGGCCTTGCTCACTACACACCTGCCCTCCTTCTTTGAGCTTTCCTTGCGACTTCAGCGTGGTGACAGTAAAGCAGGCACCCATCTGGGAGGTAGGCAGGGTACTCCATCCTTCCCAGGAACCAATTTTAAACTGGTCCCATGTGTGTTAAAGTTGCCCCTAGGTCTACTGCAACTTAATCTAATCAGAAGTCTAAAGCCAGAATGACATCCCTGAACTCTGGTTATCTTCTCTGTGAAGACAACTTCTCATCCTCATGTCCTCTCACCCTGCTGCCTGCTCTGTCAGTGCTGACTCTTTTCTCTCCCTTGTGGAAAATCCATCTTACCCTGCTCAACTGCTGTTTTGTCTGTCCAAACCAGAAAGGAAAATAATGTTTTAAAATCTTTGGGATCACAGTCACTGCTCTGCTACAAAGTATGCTTGCAGCTAGTCAGCATTAATCTGTCTTCATTGCCAAGTGTCTTCCCCTCTCCACCTCTACTTTGTTTATTCCACATACTAGTTCCTGCCTTTTAATTACAAATGCTCTAAGACAGAAGCAGTCACCAGCTACAGAATATATGGCATCCTACAATACTAAGGGACAGTATGTCACTGAATAGCTTCAAAGGTATAAGAACAAGTTGCCACATTCCTTCTCAGCTCCCCCCAGGAAGATGTTGCTTCTTTGTGGAGAAGGTTATTTTCCCTCAATACAGAACCTAGATATTCTGCACAGCAGGTGAATCATAGAATCATAGGAAGATTTGAGTTGGAAGGGATCTTTAAAGATCAGCTAGAACAACCTCTCTGCGATGGGCAGGGACATCTTTCACTAGATCAGGTTGCTCAATGTCCCATCCAACTTAATTTTGAACAATTCCAGTGATGGGCCATCCACAACTTCTCTGGGCAACCTATTCCAGTGTCTCACCACCCTCGTCATGAAAAATTTCTTCCTTATATCCAATGTAAATCTACCCTTTTTCAGTTTAAAACCTTTTCCCCTTGTCCTGTCACTGCAGACCCTGGTAAAAAGTTTTTCGCCATCTTTCTTACAAGCCCCCTTTATATACTGGAAAGGCTGCAATAATGTCTCCAAGGAGTAGGAAGTCCTCATGGCCAATCTTTCTGCAACTGATGACTAAAGAGAATAGACAGCAAGAAGATATAACCCTCTCCTCTCATCTACTATGGCTGAGATTTAAGATCAGTCTGTACAGGTAAGCCTTTTCACATGAAACAACAAGACCAGGCTTGAAAAAGGTGGATAGGTGGAAATCTAGGCACTGTCATGGAATAACAGCTCATTCGCTTTTAAGTCATTTCTTGTGTCACATCTGGGTATTTTTGCCTTTCTTGCAATAATACATAACTTCTGTCTCAGTCTGGGAAATCAGACTAAGGAATATCACTGTCAAGTAAGGAGATGTTGTGTACTATTCCTTAGTCTGATACTACTTCCATAGTGCTTTCTTAGCTAGTAAAATATGCAAAATACACCACTTATTTTAACAAAAAGCTTTAGTTCTAAACCATACAGCCATAGGCTGAGTCCCACTTCCTCATTGTTATCAGCCTGATTAATGAACTTCAGATTTTCCATTTACAAATTATAAAGCCACTGCACTGTCCAAGTGTGTGCATTCCTTATTGAAGCATTTAATGGAAAAAAATTCCACAACATGATATATTTGGATTTATCATAAAGGCCACTTCGACCCACTCACTTTGTCATGAAAATACCCCTTGGCAAAAGGTAATTTAACAAGCCCAGATATACTTGTGGGAAGTGTTTCTTACACTGATCAGCTGGGGCATTGGTCTACCTTGAGGTGAGAGGAATGAGAATTCCAGCAGGATTAAGTGAAGCATAATTTTTTTTTCTGGAAGAACTGGGCAGAATACAATGAATAGAGAAAGAATTATATATGTGTATTGTACTGTTCCTCAAGACTTTGAAATACTGCAGCTGTGTTCAAATCTAAGTTCTCTTCTTTTGTAATGCATGAACACTGAAAAGTACTAACCAGAAAGGTTGTTTTTGCTTTTCTTTTTTTCTGGTGCTTGGGGGTACATAGACTTGGACTATCCCTCAGAAAGATGGAAATCTCCTGGGATTCACATATTTTTCCTGTCCTTGGGGCATTTTCTTGCATCCATGGTTTGCAGGCACACAACATTACCTGTACCTTTGAGGTTCTCTTGAGTCTATTTCAATACACTTAAAGCAAAAGCAATGGGATTTTCTCTTACTTTGCTGCTATTGCTGGAATTGAGCTGAGTAAAGGGTTGTATTCTCATTGACTAAATTGAATACAAAATCACAAAAGTGCAAATTTCATATCAGTCAAACGACATTGCTTGAGTTGGATTACAACCTGCTGATCCAATGACCCTGTCTCTCTTACCTCAATTGCCAACTTGAGCCACCCTGGAAGGTGTTTCTCTGACTTTCCTATCAGATTCCACTGCAGCACTTCTCTGCAAGTCACAAGTTTTTGGTAATATCCATATTTTATTTTTTTTTTTAGTTCAAGGCTGTTTTCAACTGAAAAAATTTCACAGCATTTGTTGCAAATGCATTAACTAAAATCATGTACCACAAATTACTTTAGTTTTTCATAGAGAAGGCCTGTGTTGTGTCCCAAAGATGTTTTGTCAATGCTGGGGTCCTGTCCACAAAGGCACAAACATCCTCTTTTATCTGCTGGGGAGTCTTAACTCCTACAGCCACTGCTGTCACGGCCTTATCAATGTTACCTCAATATAAGACTTTGTAGTATTGGCAGAGAGTGAGAAATTACAGTAGCTGGTGTAATAAATCCTCACTGCAGGGTAAACTCAAACAAGCTGTGCTAATATCACCCTTTCTTACACCGGTTGGATGTGGAATGCCTGAATGGGAGAAAGAAGAAAGGATCAGTCCCTTAGTAGACTCCTATCAACAGCATGTCCATTACTCCCTACAAACTTAATCAGGTTCTGCGGTGATACTTTACCTACCTGCAAACATGATCCCTGCAAGAGGCTGTTCGGTGTGTGTGGTAGCTGCAAACCATCCCACTATTTACACTGAATTGCAGAACCGCGAAGCAGAGCAGAGGAGCTTGACACAGGAGACAGATGAGTTATACGAACATGATTTCTCCCCCCCCCCCCAAATGAAGGCAGCAAATTCAGCTGCAATATGCGGCATCAGGATATTTACTGCTTGCAGGTGTTCATGAAAATATATGAGAATCCCATGAGGTTCACAGATTTTAGAAGGAATTATTGTGCACCTGGAAATTTGTCCTGCAAAGTGTGGTATTTGTTTCCTGTTGTTATTTGCTGTCCGTTCTTTTCTAGTCACCATGCATTATTCATGGTTGTACTTGTAGGAGAGCCAAATTCTACAGATACTCTTCATCAACAAGAGGGAACAATTCAGATAGAAAATCCTCCTTGGGAAAGGATGACTTGTTTGTTTAAGAGATCCAGTACAGAGTGAATTTACCTTCTTGAGTTTTTCTTTTAAAGCTAAATTTCTGTAACCTATCTCCAGAAAAAAAAAAAAAAGAAAGGAAAAAAAAAAAAAGGAAGGAAAGCAAAGCCAGTAGCTTTAATATCTTTGCCATGTGGAACATAAAGCTGCCTTTGTACTAGGTCTATTGTGCTAAGCCAACCCTTTTATAAAGACTTCAGGAAGCTGTGTATAATTCCCTTTCCTTGGAAGTTTCTGAGAAAAATACAAACTCTTTTATGCAAAATGCCTGGTTACCTTTCTTTGCTGAGAAAGTAGAAACAGGGAAAAACATGCCCAGGTAAGCCTTTCCTCACACATCAAGGATCCAAACAATTCACAACCACCATGCAGGCCAGTTCTGTTAGCATAACACACTGTGAGGTAGGTCACGAGGTTTATTATAAGACGTTTCAATGGCAAAAGCTATGGTAAAAAATGTGACAGAATATACAGATGGTCCCCCTGACATGACTTTTAGTCAGATGAAAGGATTCACAACAGATTCTCAGGAATGTGCAAGAGGTGCAACCATTAGTGTAGTCAGAGGGAAGCCTATCATGTGTCTGCATTTTGGCTGAGGGATAAACATATTATTTGGGCAATTAATTTGGCATGTATCAACTCCCTTCAGCCTTTAGGAAAAGAGGTGATGATGCTCCTGTAGTTGCTTGGCCAGCCAGAATGGAAGCACTTTTGCAAATATTTAAAAATCACAAATCGTTTCCTAAAAGCAGGAAAAATGAAAAAAGTATCTGCAAATAGGAGGAAAGAAAAAATCAGATACTATCCTATACATTGCTGAGCTGGTTGACATCATCAAAATACTGAGACTGACACAATTTTTGTCAAGTTGCATTTTCAGAGAAAAAAGCTTAAACCTCAAAACATTAATAAAACATTTCAGGTTCTTCCTTTTTGTTTTTCAGTATTATCCTGTACTGAAATGTCAGCTTTTGAAATGTAATAAAAAATTGAAAATTTTGTGTGAAATAATGTGCATTTTCTTACTGTTTCTGTAACATGTATTGCTGCTTTCTTCAGTCCTATCTAATAGTTCATTGTTGTATTGGGTTTGCATGGCAAGGTTTTGCTAGTGTGGGGGCTACAGGGGTGGCTTCTGTGAGAAGCTGCCAGAAGCTTCCCCTGTGTCCAACTGAGCCAATGCCAGCCGGCTCTAAGACAGACCCACCGCTGGCCAAGGCTGTGCCCATCAGTGATGGTGGTAGTGCCTCTGGGATAACAGATTTAAGAAGGGAAAAAAGTTGCTGAGGTACAGCAACTTCAGCTGGAGACAGGAGTTAGAATATGTTAGAGGAACAACCCTGCAGACCCCCAGGTCAGTGCAGAAGGAGGGGCAGGAGATGCTCCAGGTGCCGGAGCAGAGATTCCCCTGCAGCCCGTGGTGAAGACCCTGGTGAGGCAGGCTGTCCCCCTGCAGTCCAGGGAGGTCCATGGTGGAGCAGATCTCCACCTGCAGTCCAGGGAGGACCCCACACTGGCAGGATCTGTGGCCCCGTGGAGATAGGAGCCCACGCTGGAGCAGGTTTTCTAACAGGACTTGTGACTCTGCGGGGGACCCATGCTGGAGAAGTCTGTGAAGAACTGCAGCCCGTGGGAAGGACTCATACTGGAAAAGTTCATGGAGGACTGTCTCCCATGGGAGGGACCCCATGCTGGAGCAGGGGAAGAGTGTGAGGAGTCCTGCCCCTGAGGAGGAAGGAGCAGCAGAGACAATATGCGATGAACTGACCATAACCCCCATTCCTCATCCTTCTGTGCCACTCAGGGCGAGGAGGTAGAGAAAATCAGGAGTAAAGCCCGGGAAGAAGGGAAGGGTGTGGGGAAGGTGTTCTATGATTTGGTTTTGTTTTCTCATTACCTTACTCTGATTTGATTGGTAATAAATTAAATTAATTTTTCCCGAGGTTGAGTCTGTTTTGCCCACGATGGTAATTGCTGAGTGATCTCTCCCTGTCCTTATCTCAACCCATGAGCCTTTTGTTCTATTTTCTCTCCCCTGTCCAGCTGAGGAGACGGACTGATAAGAGCAGCTTTGGTGGGCACCTGGCATCCACCACAATTGTTAATAAATCAGTCAACTGTCTAGAGTCATGGCTAAAATCGGACTACAGAAGACTGAGAAAATTCTGTATTTCTAACAAAACATTTCCTTTTTAGTATAATAGTAAAATGATTATAATTACAAAATAGAGCTCATTCACCCTCTTACAGCACAAGAGGAACAAGACAGCTTGACATAATGGAGGCAAATTATTAATGAAAGAATATAAAGAACTTTTTGCTTGCTGGCCTGTCCCAGTGAACAGCAGGGAGTCAAATGCAAAACCAAGTAACACTGCATCAGAGGAGCCAAAGTCCTGTGTATAGCTTCTGTGTTTTCATTCAGTTTTATACACCATACCATTTTATTTGAAATGCTACATTGTTAACTGTTCAGCATTGATCTGAATAAATCTCAGATCCATAAAGGAGATGGTCAGAAACCCTGTCAACTTGTCTACAACAATTCTGCATGGCTCAGCCTGCCTTTCTGTTTGTCTTCCCATTGTCTTCATCCCAGGTGTAAAACCTCCTTCCATTTCCCTTTTGGATGAGAGGGGCTGAGTCTGCAGCACTATCACCCATCTTCTCCTGGATGAGGGAGAACATCTCCATTCACTGAAATTCAATTCCCATTTTCACACACCAGCTTCTCAACTCCTATCTCCTCTTCAGTTTCATAACTCATGAGAAAAATAATTGTTCCATGACAACATTTCTGTCACTAGCACAGCAAAACAGGTCAGAGGCCTGTTCACAATTTGTTCTTCAGTCTGGGAGGGAAAGTTAAGAATACCCCTATCTGAGAACACGTGGAAAAGTGACAGCTTTAATTTTAAATGCTTTACACCTCTAGCAGCAGTGCCTTAGCAGTTCTGAGAAAATAATTATCTAGTGGATGTTTCTTTATAAAATTTATTTTAGCAAACATCCTTTAACACCAGCTCCAGATTTTCCTCTTGGACTTCCTGCTCCCTGCTAAATGACCATCAGGCACTATTAAAAATCTCTGCCTCTCTCTGCTGTTATTCTTACAATTTAGGCAGGGTGATAACAGTCTCTCTAGGTAGCTTTGCTCTCCTGTCTAGAGAAACAAGTCCAGGCCTTCATACTCTGAAACAAATAATGTTTGGAATGAGGCAGCATTGAAACTCACTAGAGGAATTAGATTAATTAGGAAATCAACAGCCTTTGAAAACCTTGCAGTAGAAACCTTTGCCTCCACCCCCATCCCAAGACAAAACCCACAATACACCTAGAAGTTTGCTGCATTTGAATGTACATTTATTAGTAGCAATAGAGTATTTCCTTAGCATGCAAATTGAAATTAGGACTGTACTGTGGTAGGTGTAAATATATAGGCAACAGAAACAGACTGTGCTGAAGATTTTCTAATTTAAATAAACAAGACAAAGGGTGAAAAATAAACCAGAATTCAGAAGCACAGAGATTCGCTTAGAACACAGGTCAGGAACAGAGCTAGAAACAATCTCAGATGTTTTGGCTCCCAGTCCAGTTATTCTGCTGAATCCTAATTTCTCCTTTAATCTTTTAGACAGAAAATAATAATAATAATAGTTTTCTTACTCATTGGGGAAAAAAACCCCCACAACCTCACACAAATTTTTCATTCCATTTGCTTACATGACTGGCCTGATATTTGCATAGCTGAAAACCTCTCCCTCATAAACAGTTTATTTCACAAGCCTAACTAAGAATTATTTTGTGATAAAATTGTCTGAACTTCCTCGTCATTAACTTCTTTAAATTATACTGTCTGAAGATGTTTATGGATTAGCTAAGTAATCTACTGTGGAGCACAAACTGCAAACCAAAGTGAAATTGAGTTCCCAACTGACTGAGAAGGTAATTAATGATTTAACTGCACAACTGTTAGCAGATCTATAATGCAACTTAAAAGCTAATTGAGAACTGTACAGCCAAAGGAAAGAGGAAAGCATAGAGCAGCCACAACACTCCTTTGAGTAGTATTTGGTCAGCCTGCTGTCAGAGAAACTGGAAAAATAGCTATCCCTACCTAATATAAAAATAAAGACACTATACAAAAATATGTGCTAGCTTTGGGGAATTGGCATTTTATGATCACCTCATTAAGAGGGCAAGTTTCTAGCAGAGCACTGAATTCCGCAACTTCCCCTTCTCCCTGGCCAGTAGCATTAACATGCTCCATTTGTCTCCCGCTCATAATGCATCAAAACCCACCCCAACAAACCAGCTACCCAGAAGAGCCAGGAAATGTTTTCTACTGCCATGTTATAGCCCCGTTATCTTAATTAGTCCCAGCTGACTGAGGAAGCCCAGAAATAAGGCAATAGATGGGGTTGTGCTTTTACCTGGAGGAACTTTTCCAGATTCGTGGCAGCTGCTACAGAATCTTTAAGGACCAATAGCTCTTTTGCCACCTCATGTCCGAGCAAGTGTTAATTTTTTCACAGTACATGTGAATAATTAGCATCCTACCACAGCCAAGGAGGAGAATACTGATTTCAGCTGTACAAGGATTTGCTCCACTCCAGTAACATGCAATCTGGAAGGAAGGCGGGCCATAGATTAGATTTATCAGAGAAAGTGTACGCCTAAATCTCACTGTCATAGCCCTCAAGCCCTATAACATAGATAGCATCCACAGATCCTGAATTTTTAGAGTAGCAATTATTAGTAAAGGTGCCAAGGCCAAACTGTGTAAAACTTGGCAGTACCAAAGCCCCATGTATTTTTCAGTGTGAGGCACTCCTTTCAGCAGCAAGTCAGGCTAGCACACATTTTCCACACCTATGTAGTAGTTTGGACACTGATACACAATGTATTTCAAAAGGACATGTCAATGTTCCCTTTTGTCATGCAGTTATGTAGTTAAAGGGTCACCCAGACATGATAGAGTTTTGCGGTCAGTCCAGTTCTCTCTCTGAAAGGACATGAACTGCATCATCAGATACCACCAAGGCAGCTGCCATAACCTGTACCTCACAAGTTGCTCTAAGAGTTAATCTGGGAAAGCAGGAATACATATGTAATAACATTTCCTCCAGTAGAAAAAAGGATTTCAGCTTGAATCAATACACTCTGGGTAGCTGTACTACCCAATCTTCCAGCACCAATCACTGCAGCGGTCTCGAGACATATTTTATAAGCCAGAGTGGGTGCAAGTGTGTCAGTACAAGAAATGGACCACAGATCTGGTTCCTTTTTGAATGTTGCTGTCTCCCCACAGGTCAGAATAAGGCATATGGGAGTCATGTCTCAGGACTTTCCCTCCTCAGCATCTCCCCTTGGCTACTTTTGGTGCCCCCCCCCACTCTCTGTGCTGGCACTGACAGAAATGTCCCTTAGCAGAGACTGCTCCTACAGATTTATAGATAACATTGATTAGGGCTCTGTATTCTATTAAGCAGCCAAGCCTCTAAAGGTGCAGCCTCTCAGCAATTGTGGATTTACCTGTATTGTTTTTTACTGTTAGCAGTAAGTTGTTCTCTCTACTGTAGACTTAGCCTAGTTTGAAAATCCCACTATAAACTACTATGAAAGTGTTACATGTGTCAACAGAGGAACAGGAGCAACAGACAGGTAAGATCCAAGGCCAGCTTTTCAGTAAAGAGCCGGTTACTGATTTGTTAGTTGGAAATACAAGAGACCATCATGTCTTTTAGATATGACAGATATGTAGCTTTCCTCAAATCTCTCTTATTTTGAAGTAAAAATCTTGGCTTAAGTCCTTCCAAGGGAAAGTCCAGTAGAATTAAGTGAGCGTGAAAGAGATTAGATGCTATTAGGGAATTATTAGTCTTTTATAATCACAAGGTCAGTGAGAACTGGAACTGACTCTGCACCTTACATATTTTTATTACCCCTTAATCTCCTTTAACATCCCCCAACTTACTTTAAATATTTCACTAAACAAATGGCAGGGATTCTGTATCTGATCTCATGTACATTTGATCCTAGATCACACACATTCAAGTGCTGTCTGTATATAGTTGTACACAGTGCCCAGTACGTATTTGCTTACTGGCTGCTTCCTCTTGAAACAGATAAGGGACTGAACTGGCTTTTTGCAGTTAGGAGCAGTATTTAAATATTTGTCCTTTACCCAGGTGACAACTTCTGTGAAGCTGTAGGAGAGAGAACTGCCTGCCTGACATATTTGGTTGAAATTCATCAATAAGCTCAAAAGGTATTGGATGTAATGATTCATTACAAAAAAAATCCCACTCAAAACCCAACGAAACCATATGAATAGAGAACACAGCCTTTGAATACCTAAGCTTAAGCTAAAACACTGACTGAAACCCATTCTGGATTGAAATCTTGGCCTTGCTGAAGTCAAAGGTGATTATATTTCAGTCCTGACAGTGTTTCACCTTACATGTTCTATGAGCCAACCTATGGAATTGTATATCAAAAAGACAGCTGTTTGTTTTGGTAATAAAATAAAAAGAAGATACTAGTAAATCCATCAGTGTTCTTCCCCTCCCTGATGAATATATTCTCCACAGTCCCTGCCTCTGAAAGGTTAGCTGTCTCCTAAAGGCAGGAGCAATGAAATCACAGCGTTCACCTTCCTGCCTTTCTGTTTCACCTAAAACTGTTTTATGTGGAGGAAAAGGCTCCTACATTTCCTAAAATCAGCACCTAGCTGTATACTTGAGCCCCACAGTTATAAGGTAACCACAATAGGTATTTGATCAGACACTAAAGTTTTCAAGCACTGGGGTTTTTTTTGTTATATGTCAATACAGTGCCTGACATAATGAAGCCAAAAGCTTTCCATGTTGTAACACTGTGCATAAATAAATAAATAATACTAATAAAATGTTCCATGCAGAACAACTTCAAGAATCAGAGCAATAGTGGTTTTCTTTTTTCTTTGTTTCAATCCATTTTGCAGGACGGAGTTACATTAGCTGAACAGAATGCAGAGAGAGCCTGTGGACAGATTGGCTAAAGGTACAGGTTGTTAATCCTCTAGAAATGGCCTGTTATCACAGTTAAATCCTTCTCTTTGGAAGAAAAGAGAAAGAAAACAAAAGTGCAACTCCTGTGCTTATGTTTGTGTTAAGTTATTGTTGTTTAATTGTCACCTTGCAATACAAGTAATGCTTTCTGCCCAGGACATTCACAGGAGATAAAAAAGGCTCTTCACCTCCCCTTGGTCCCTTATGATCTGTGTCCTGACTACAGCTGCTGAAATGTAACAGGTTTTTAAATAAATCAGTTTTAATTTTAATGCAGCTTGTTCAAAGCTTAGAAATGCTGTTGTTGTTGCACAGGTGGAAGGAGAGCTAAGGAAGATATAATCTAGTCAGAAATATTCCCTTTTGTACTTTCCCTGTTGGCAGTGTGATTTTTAGATAAAAGAATAAATCTTGCTTGCTCTATTTGGACCAAGGCCATTGAAGAGAAGGAGAAATGTTCTGCAGAACTCTGTCAATAAGAAAATTTCATCATCTGCAGACTTCTGAGTCCCTCTAAACAGTAGAGGTGAGGGTTTGCAGTAGCAATATACTATCAAGGCATGTTATAGGTATCTTAGAGCTATTAGCACATACAGATGAATGTAACAATACCTGTAGAAAATATCAGAGGTGCCTATATAGGATAGTAGTTATGAGAAAGCAACTGATGTGTCAGACTGTTCATTAACTGTGTACTAAAACATCTATTCTGAATTTAAGAGTTCACTACCAAGTCAGAACTCTCTCCGTAATGTGAAGTGTGGAGGAAGAGTATGCATATCTATATGTACATCTGTACAGTGACTGTACAATCAACAGAATTGAGATGATGTTCACAGTGAGTTGGCATCTCGATGTATGAGATGATACTCAACCTTATTGGATGTCTTACACATACTTTAGATCACAGTTCAGCAACTGAAATCATCTTCTATGACAAGTCCTGGATCTTACTTATAATCTTTCATGTACCCAAATATCAACATAGTGTTGTTGTAGTTACTCCAGGAAAGCTGTGTGTAGGACTTGGTCACTCTGGGTCAGAGAATGTTATTAAACAATCAGAAGCAAAACATTGGCAAAAGAAAATCAACTTTCTCATGTGCTGCTAATGCTTCAGCTCAGAGGAAAACCAGTTAAATTGTCCATTTCAATTAAATTAAGTATGTACATAACTACTTCACTAAAGAGGAATAAATACAGGCACGTGCCTTGGCACTGCTGAATCCAGGCCTGATATAGCATTTCTGCTTTTAAGCAGGCATTGGGAACAATATGTTCTTATGATATTAATATAACCCATCTGCCAGTTGCATAAAGGCTGGCAAATTACCTCATCGTTTTTCATCCTACATTACAAGAAGAAAAGTGAAAAAGAAACCCACTCCCAGTATTACTGGGATGCTGCAAAGCTATGGAGGAAAAACTTGATGCTTTCAAAGCAACCCTTGCCATGCTCTGAGCACAGACCTGTACTTCTAATTAAGTGTACAAATAATCCCAGAATATCAAAAAGTCAGGACGAACAAATCTGTGCAAGCATCAATGGTGACAGTCACAACTGTACTCTTGCTGTGCCTCGAGTCCTGTGTTCAGTTTTGGGCCCCTCACTATAAGAAAGACATGGAGTTGCTGGAGTGTGTCCAGAGAAGGGCAACCAAGTTGGTGAGGGGCCTGGAGCACAAGTCTGCTGAGGAGCGGCTGAGGGAACTGGGGCTGTTTAGCCTGGAGAAAAGGAGGCTGAGGGGAGACCTTATTGCTCTCTACAACTACCTGAAGAGGGGTGGCTGGAGATAGGATGAGAGGAAATGGCCTCAAGTTGCTGCAAGTGAGATTTAGGTTAGATAGGAAAAATTTTTTTACTGAGAGGGTTGTCAGACATTGGAATAGGCTGCCCAGGGAAGTGGTTGAGTCACCATCCCTGGAGGTATTCAGAAAGCAAGTAGACGGGGTACTTCAGGACGTGGTTTAGTGGACATGGTTGATGGCTGGACTCGATGATCTTGAAGGTCTTTTCCAACCTAAATCACTCTATGATTCTATGATTATACTGCTATTGATCTAAATAATCGCAGAAAAGTAATACTGAAATATCACAGAAAATTGTATTTTAATTATATGTATAGTTTCCATTTATGAAGAAGATTTTACAGAAGAACATTAGCTGGTATCAAACATAATCATCAGTTTTCAAGGTGAAAAGAAATCATAAATGTTAATCTTGACTGACCACCTGCAGAGCACAAGCCAAAGGACCTTACACATTTGCAAATAGAGCCATAGTTTTTGGCTGAGCTAGGTGTTAAGGAAATATATTCAAATAAGATACCTAGTCCTGATGAAAAGATACACAAATAAAAATCTTCCAAATGCCATACTGGGTCATTCCAATGCTTAATTTTCCTGATTTAAAAATAATGACTTAAAATTATTAATTTCATTAAAGCTATAACAAATAATACCAGCTGTGCTTTTGGCTCTTGACTCCAGTGTGCTTTGTATTTCATAGGAGTAGTTCTGTTTATTTGTATCAGTTTCACCATTGCTTTCATTACAAGGGCACAAATCCAGTGCAACAACTCTAGAGACGGGGACCTCAATACAGAAGACTACATAGAAAAACAGATAATAAACTTATTTTACAAGACTTACACAAACCTGCAATAAAGCAAGCAGTAACAATGTTTATGGATATTTTTATTAGCTTTTGTTTTATTTTCTTCCAGGAATTGTTTTAAATTTGAATCATAATCATTCATACCATGGCTCAAAAAGGAATGATATCATGTTGACTGAGAACTGGCTAAAGGATCATAAACAAGAGGTAAGAATAAATAATCATACATTAAAATGAGATGCTGTATTCAGCAGGAAGAAAGGGACTGGTGTTAGGCCTGCTTTTACTTAACAGCATTATTAATGGTCTTGAAGAGGAAACAAACAGGACATTAATTAAAGTCTGTGGATCCAACTGAATTGAGATATTTTGCAAACACCACTGAGAACGGGAAAATTATACAAAGGGAAAGAGACAGGTTAGAAAAATGAGCAGGGATTAGCACAGGCTTCACCTTGACCAAATTCAAGTAACGAGATGAGGGAAAGCAAATTTACACATACATATTCAATGGATGGAAATTTCCAGAAAGAAAATATCACCAGAGACATGATAGAAAAAGTGAAATAGAAACAAAAATATATTGCAACAGGACAATAAGAAACAAAACAACAAGTCAATCTGAAAAAGAATGTGGTAGTAAGGTCTTGACTCAGGAAAACATCCAAACTTAGCCACAGCTATCAGCAGAGGGAAAAATTCTGGTTTGGATCCAGACTTGTCTGGTTTGCATGAACAAGGGCTTCACATGACAGACCAAAGTAACACACCTGAGACAGACTCTGGAACAGTACTATTTTCAAATGCTAGAGATATACTGAATAAACAACCAGAAGGGTATTTGTGGGAAAATACAAAATGAGTCCCTAGCTGTCATTTTTAAAAGAGGTTAAATCATAGAGCTGTCAGTGCTTATTTTTAATCTCACATCAGTGTGCAACAGGTACAGCACATTCCTTTAGATAATGTATCATCTTGATATTGGCTTATCATTACGATTAATAGTTCCTACTAGTACCTGATAGACATATAGCCTCCATGTGAATCACACAGAAACTAGACTAATTCCTCACCTCTTACCTTCAAAAGATGGGAAGATTTAGAAACAGAAAATTTCCAAGATCTTACAACAACGAAAAGGAGTTAACTGCAACCTACAAAAGATATCAGAGCCCCAAACCAAGTAGGTAACTATTGTAATTTCGACTTTGCTAGTGAATCCCTCTGAGGTTTTGATTAACCCTTACTGAACAACTCACTGACTCAGCTCAGAGAACTGGCTCAGAGCTATGGTCCCGTGAGGTTAAGTATTAAATATCCAAGTAAGAATGAATGTTGGCATATGAGCAGTGCGAAATCTGTGGAACACTGAAAGGCAATTTTTAATGAACCCTTTAGCTGATCTAGCACTAAAACCAAACCAGGCCTTTTCTGTAGGTCTATACCGCCTTTTACCTGTTCACTGCAGGCTTCTTTCTCTAGGATAGATTGGCTGATGTAAATATTCATAGGTCCATTGCTATTTCTTTTAAGTTATGCCATTTTACACCATGTGAATAAGATGGTGTAGACAGTGAGGCAAAGCTGGTCTATGGCATGCTCTACAAACTCTGTCACCTTGATCAGCAATGTGACAAGTACACACCAACCGCATAACAGGTACAGAGGTCCTTGAACCTGCACTGTCAAAATAGTATGAATGAACTTGGATAAGCCACAGATGTGTTGCACACCCACAGCTGAATTAGTAGATCAGAACCTGCATTTTTGTGCACCTTTGGTAAGTCAGAATATATCTGTGAGGTTCAAGAATAATTAATGGTTACTTGGCACTACTGAAAGCCAGACCACATCCTAGTCAATAAAGTTGGAATTACATTCACTGTGGTGTCTAGGCAAGCCACATAAAAGTTAGGAATGGAATTAATGGAATTAGATACAGAAAAGGAGCATTTAAGGTAAGTAACGAGAAAAGTCATAGGTGGCAGATGTATTAGGCTTGAGAGCAATCTGCATTCTGCAGGGAGTGGAAGGAACCTTCATCACATGGGTCATTTAAAACTACTCTTAACAAATTATAGGGGAATATACATGAAGCAGCAATCAATATTTACTTGGAGACATCATGGCAGTGAAACAAGTGATCTAACTGGTTTCTTCTTACTATAGTTTTTAGGATTGACTGATTTCTCTACGTGTTGTTAGTTTCTGATTTTTAAAATTCTATCAGGTGGGTGCATTTGTTAATAACCATACAACACAAAATCAATACATACAGACAGCAAGAAAAAAACAAGAATTAGGAGAATTGCTTAAAAAGATTAAAAGCACTGAATAAAACCTAAAGGATTTTATTTTCTACCATTACATGTGAACACCTTTACTTTCATAAATCACAACTGGCAACTAACATTTTAGCAGCAAAACAATATTGTGACTGACCATAAATGTGCTGGTAAGAGCAACACATGAATATATGGAAAGTAAATATGTATTAGATAGATACCTCTGTTTAACAGCTAGTAACTCCAAGTGGCATGACAATCACTGTGGGAGATTGAATCACATTCTTTCTATGCCTTCCTGATGTAAATCTGGAATAACTCCATGCAATTCACTGCAAGGCCTCTGTATTTACTGTGGTACAAGTGCTGAAATTCTAAAACTCTGCTGTGAATGGCTGAAGTTTTCCAGTTTCTCAAATGAGCACAGAAGAAACCTGTATTTGTTTAAATGCAAGTCATGATAGATTTACAGCTGGAGGAAATGAGAATTAGCTTTGAGAGTAACAGAAAACAGAAAAAAAATCCAAAGATAAATTTAAAACAAGAATTCAGACTTGCTGTGTTTTACCCTCCTTGCCAGGAAACAATGACTTGCCTGAGATCTTGTGATTGATAAAGTGTTCTTTATTGCCCAGCCAGCGAGAAAGCTGGAGGGGCACAAGAAGTTGGCACAGGACACAGCCAGGGCAGCTGACCCAAACTGGCCAACGATGTATTCCATACCATGTGATGTCCCGTCCAGTATAGGAATCATTTGTACATTCCAATCCTTTTATTACTACTGTTGTCATTTTATTAGTGTTATCATTATCATTATTAGTTTCTTCTTTTCTGTTCTATTAAACCGTTCTTATCTCAACCCATGAGTTTTACTTCTTTTTCCCGATTTTCTCCCCCATCCCGCTGGATGGGGGGGAGTGAGTGAGCGGGTGCATGGTGCTTAGTTGCTGGCTGGGGTTAAACCACGACAGTCCATTTACTCACTCCCCCCCACCCAGCAGGATGGGGGAGAAAATCGGGAAAAAGAAAAAAAGGAAAATTAATATAACACTAGCACTGGGTGAAAAGGGAAGTATGTCACTGGTAGCATTTTACAGAGGTCTGTTCTATTAAATACATCCATCAATGATTTGGGAAGGAGAGAGATCCATGAGGTGAAAAAGGTTTGCTGATCATTCAGAAATTTTCAGGATAGGAGAGATGAGTGCCATGGTGAAAAATGGAGAAGGACCTAATGAGATTGGATGATTAAGAAATAAAATGGCAGATGTAATTCAGTGTAGATAAATGTAAAGTGATACACTTAGGGGCATAAATCTTACCTTTACGTGTAAAAAGACGTCTCTGAGCTGACCATTACTACCCAGAACTGAGATTTTGGTGTTGTAACATATAACGATGAAAATATCACCTCAGTGCTCAGTAGTGATCAAAAAGCAAATATTGCCAAAGAATAAAGAACAGAACATAGTATCATGATGACATTTAAAACTCTCAATTACAACAGGAAGGTTTGGTCTGCCATCTCTGAAAGAATATAGCAGCACCATGGAGACATAGAAAGATGATGAAATAATGGTCAAAACCATGGAACAGCCACCAAGTAAGGAACAACTTCATCCACTTGTCAGCCTAAAAAAGAGCTAATTAAGGAGAAAAGTGATAGACAGCTACAAAATTACAACTGAAGAGGGCAAATAGGAATACATTTTCACTGTTTCTGCCAGTAAAGAATTAAAGGACGCCAAAAGAAGTCAGGGTACTGGGTTCAAAATGAACAAACAAAACCCAGGTCGTTCTTTTCAGTGCGTGGATAAGCTGTGATCCTTCTTACACAGAATATTTTTGATGATAAACATTTTTTACAGCAGTTTAAGAGGTGATTGAACACCTTCATGGATCTGAAATCTATTGAGGGGTATCAAACACAGCTAAGCTGAACATTCTTGGAGAGCACAAGAATATTCTGAGAAATGTTTGCTCTAGTATTTTGTGTCTTCACAGGTTTCACTTTTACCAGTCACAGATGGATCTTTTGTCTGAGCAAACATTTCTGTTCTTATGTTCTAAGGTCATATAAAAATGGTTTTGCCCATATAGGAAAGCTGAATGATGGAAATTACTGGCTTTTCTTCTGCTGTTGTGGCATGTGGTAATTTATTTACTTAATGTCTAGCAGAGCATTCCATATCATTGCTCAGCAAAGCATTTAAGCACACACTAATTTAAGCGACAGGAACAGGATCTTCTGAGTTTTTATTCAGAAGAATATGAATGTAAAGGAAACTACATACAGGTTAAAAATTTGGACAAGAATGCTTGAAGAACGTCTTTTCATTTAGGGGAGTTCAAATACAGCTTGCTCAGAAAAAAAAGGGAATTGAGGATGGCACAGGTTCTTTTTCATATGTGAAGGCAATCAAAACCTGTAGCACTTGATCAACCTCCTTCCCCCCAAGACATTAGAAAACACCTTCATTATCTTTAACAGCCACAGGATCAGATAGATTTGGATAATAAGTTTGTTGATGACTTTTGCTCTGAATAATACCAGGTTAAAGGTCTCCCAAGAGCTCAAGTAGTCTGCTGGGATATTATAGTAGAAGCAAGCCAATTTCTTTTGTGGGTTGAGCCTATGCAAGAGGTCAGATCACCCCATCAGACTCAATATTAACCACTTACCTGAGACAGGGGATCAGATTCTCATTTAAAACATTGCCAGCTGGAGGAAGCTCTCCACATAAGTTCAAGTGGGCTGAAACTCAAATCTCTAGGTTTGTAACAAGATACCTTAATCATTCTGTTGCCAACTTTTTGCCTGCCTGGGGCTTTAGAAGAAAAGAATAAATATAACATTTTAAGGAGATCATAAAAACGCACCAAGGTGTGTAGCTGTTACAAGATAATTACATACTCTAGGGGTATAATGAGGGCCATGTACCTTGAAGATATAAGAAATGTTGGTACTTCAGCCGAGTACATTCCCTGGAGTATATAATTCTATGCTGAATATGGTATAATGGACTCTTAAGTGGACAAAACCAGAAAGGCTAAGTGGTTCTGAGCTAAGTATTGTCCCATCATCACACAGATTGGGCTCTTAATTAGTCAGCTAAATTACTTTCTCCCTCCTTTTCATTGGCTTCTGTTAGATATTGTTTCAATTTTCATTTTGCTAAGGTTGATCATAACCACAGAAGAGTACAAGAACTCACAGTAGTCTAATGTAACCCCCTAATTACCTGAGCACATTAACAAAAGGAATAAAATGTTACTTTGCATCAACATCACTAAAGTAATAAAAGCAACATCTCACCAGTAAAAAAAAAAGAAAAATAGAAAGCAAAGATGAAATAGACATTATCTGTAATGTCAGAGTCATGTATCCATGATAATAAAACAAAAACATCTCTAATGGTCTCAAATATCAGATACCATAATTATTCTCTCCAGGTAGGACACCCTGTTTGACAGTTCTTTTAATCCTCTTCATGATTCTACAACAGTCAAATTCTGATCTCACATATGCCAGGGCAATACACAATATGGCACCAATAGTCTTACACCAGCAGAAAGCAGAAGTAAAACAGAGAGTACAATTCCCATTGCTCCTCCTGCCACCAGCTGTCTCCTATCATCCATTCCCTCATTCTGTAAAGGCCTTTGAACAAGGCCTCTGAGATCTTCATAGTATTCTGGGTATTAAGATATTAAATTTTCTTGGATGGTTTATTCATCCCTTCAAGCACTCTGGCATCTAGGTTTTTAGCCTCATATTGTTCCTACAGTCCAATTAACTTTGACCAAATATTTAACAAAAAATATCCTCTTGATGGGGGCATATGGTTTTTATTCTACATTTTGCTAACACAAATATGTGCACAACCCAAATTTACCATGCTGCATCAGATTCCCAAGATGCAGAGCAATGTATTATACAAATTACATTTGCAAAACTCATTATAAATACTGTTACCAATACAAATTTTTATGATGGTGTAAATGACATGTCCAGGTCAAATGCCAAAACTTTGCGACATCAGATCTTGCATAAAAACAGATGCTCTCTGCTTCTGGGAGTTAATATATAAATAAAAGTGATCTTTGAGCCTTTGGTGGGATCTGTCTCACGTAGTTTCACATTCCTTCTAGGTCTTAATACCATTTGGTGTGCTCAACCAATGGATTCAACACATCTAACATGTATCTGTTTTGGGAATATATGTCTGGTTTGTGCCTCTCTATTATTGACCGATTGAAGAAGGATCCTAGACAACCAGCTCAAACTAATTGTCTAGATGGTATGTAACTAGAAGTTAGTGACTTATCCTGTGATCAAATCCGTATGTTATTATTTGACAAAGACCATCAGCTCCTTGGGCCTTTCCAACCATTAAGCTTCAACAAAAATGCTCAACTGTGCAACTGCATGCATTCTCACATACTTAGAGACCAAACTGAGCTCACAGTGCCAGCATGCACTCAAAACTGAATGGACAGAGAAAGCAATATTCCCAAATTGTAGTAGATTGTAACTATTTTTTTATAATTAGATACAAATCAGTATATTTTCTAACAGGACTCCTGAAGCAGTCTTCTAAGCTTGGCCATGTCAATAACATGACCTGAGAAGGATGAAGCGCTTAAGTGTAATAACATAAGGAAACCCTTTTTCTTTGTTCAAAGATGTAAAAAGATTTGCTTTTGCATTTTTGTATCTAATTTTATGTTTATTTCTGTACCACACTGTACACGTAAGATGAACTTTTTCAGGAGGGAAAATAAGACCCCATGTTATCTAGACATGATTTCCTATCAGTCTGGAGGAAAAAAAAGGATAATATCTGATGTGTTTCATTGCCTGGGATGTGGAGAAATATTAATTTGACTCATAAGGAAGTAATAATACATGCTAGAAATTTTTAAGGCGTAATTGGCATGTTTGGACATATGAAATGGTGAAATCACGATCCTGTTCCTACTGGAAATATCCATTAAGGAGCACATCTGCACCTGCAGACCCAAAGGGGTTTCCTTAGATCTCAAATTTTAATATTGTCTCTCTCTTTTCCAGGAATTCTCTCCAGCCCACTGAGTCATCAATAAATATTCTTGAAGTATACAGATCTGAAGCATTGAGGGAACACTCAAAAGCTTGGCTTGGCTCTCTTTTCAACTCTACTGCTTCGCTTTCTGATAAGGGAGGATTTGTTCCATTCTCGACAGAATAAATTCATAAGTAACAGTGGATAGCATTGTTTTATTAAATAGGTGTGGAAAAATCCCTCATAACCATACAATTATTTTCATTTTCTCAAAAGAAAAGGTCCATACAACTCTCATAACACAGGAACAGATGTTGAGGTAGCTCCAATGAAGTTGCTGTGATATCTACCAGGAAAGCATCCTCCAAAGGATTTCTGATTAAGAAAAAAAATCTTGCATTTCAAGAAAAAAATAATGCATTTCAATCCAGGATGATTAAAAATGAGAGATTGCTTATCTAGTGGCTGAATAAACATGACATATTTATACAGCAATAAATTTAATTGTGTCTCTCTCTTTCCTCCTGATCCAAGGAAGTAGAAATTGTAATATCTCATAATATGATTAATATTGTTCTTACTGTTCTAATCACAGAAGGCTCATCTACTACAATATTGCATTTCTGTCTACAGATAATTGCCTTCCTTCAGAGAGTGGTCTGAATAATAAGCTGGAGTAATTAAAATAAACTGGCATAATTTCAGAGCGTATTGCTACAGTACAAAAGTAACCAGCAGGCACATTTTGGGGAAGTAAACTTCAGTATGACTTATTCACTCACAGATGGCAAAGGCATTTTATGGCATCATAGTTTAATTCCTGGCAGTTGAGAATTCTGCAAAAATTTGCCTGGATATGTAGAGTTTGAAGAATGTGAAAGAGGAATGTGAGTTGTTAAGTACATGGCTGCACGGATGCATACAGAAAGTACCCTCCTCTCCAACACAGAATTGTTAACCTGTCAAAAAGCTGTGCGGCCATGTGAAAGGCATCCTTTTCTTTAGCTAACTGTGGCAGTGTGCTCCCTCCACCCCCAACCTGACCTGTGTTTCCTGTAACCCTGTTCAAGTGATAACCACCAGTGGCAACCATAATGGATGCGTCTGGTCACGATGGCTGCATCTGGCTCAAAGGGGATTCAGGGGAGACAGATAACAACACAATAGCCAAGGGCTAATTTGAACAATGTGCCCACCTAACCATGGTGCTAGTCAATACCCAACTCAAGCCAAATTTGGAAGAAACTAACATCTGTAGTCGGTATGTAAATACAACTATAAGTCAATTCTCTTACTCCATAAAGAGTGGACAGCCCAGGGCCTGTTGAACTCTCCTGCATGGCAGCAGGCTGCACACCAAGATCTTCCCCTGAGTAGGGATGCCTCTCAAGGTTACTCCTCAAGGTTGAGAGAGTCCTTGCTGCAACAGATTCTCGGTAACTGATTAATAGCATGCTAAACTTTGAAACCCTAACTAAGTGATAGAAAGGATTCATTGTGCACATATAATCCTTTAGGCATAAATCATTGACCAAGTCTGGGACTAAGTCCGGATCCAGCTGCACCTAAAATCCCCTCTGAGAAGGAGTTTAGAATGCAAGGGGGTCCTTTCTGAACTTTGTAACTCAACAGGAGGGTCTCCCTGACAGTTTGGTCTAACCCTATCCTCTGTGCAGTAAATATCAAGTGAACCATGCCATTGAATGTTGTTAAACCACTGTCTCATTTATTAACAAACTTTTTTAAATTGCTGTTTTATAGCAGTAAACATATTGTTACTTTCTTCTTACGAGTGAAGTGCGTGAGTCCATCCGCAACACTAACATGCCCAGGTTCAGCCAGGGTTACAACTACATGAAGAACTAATACAGTTCCATGATTCCTCAACCAGTTTTGGCATAAATCCAGCATAAATGATAGGCTTTAGGCTTATGCTTTCTCACACTCAAGAGAACTACAGGTGAAATTCTTTCTATCTAATTTTAGCCTTCTAAAACTTAAGCATGTAGTTACCCAGGCTCTCTGTGACCCATGGAGAATGGAGTATACAAAGACAATGACACAAGCCCAACCTAAACTGTTGCATCAGATAGATGGATGAGTCATCCTGAAAAGGTGTCAGTATCTTCCCATTGTCTATGGGGAAGAACCTAGAGAAATAGCATAAGTCTGGACTTCAGATTTTTTACAGGTTTAATATTAAGACAAGCAAGTTTCTGAACCCCGTTGCAATACCCAAGGTACATTTTTCTTCCCACCTTCCAGTTAGCATCCTGTCTCTCTATCCACTCATTCTCATTGATGCTGGGCATCCTTTCTAGAAAGGCTGTACTCTGAACCATACGCTAACTCGAGGTCCATAAAGCTTTTTCATTGTAAGACATTTTCCCTTTTCTCTATAAAATTTTATTATTTCCTGCATCTGCTCCAGTTTTGCAACAACCTACTAAAAATATGACCAGATGTAGACAGTTTTAATTTATCAGTCTTTTGGCATGATATATAAACCTAAAAATCACCTCCTTATAGCTACTGCTTCCCAGTTTATAAATCGAAAGATCATATTGTACTTTTATCTTCGGCTCAGCATCATGTCAGAAATGGAAGGAGAGTTTCTTGTTTACAGATTTTTTTCCAGGTATCTTTCCACACACTCTATAGAACGGCTTCCAGTTATGGCAACAAGGTGTGAAACTCTGAATCTGTGTTTATTAAAATGTATTTTATCTATTTCATCTTTGCCATCACTTGTAATTCTACCACCCTTCATCTCAGGTCCCAGTTTTAGCAGCAGCAATATTACACATAACTTACTGACAAAATTACTGAATAACATCAGGCCTACCGCTACTTCCAGCAGTGAGACAATTCAATTAGCCAATTCTTAATCAATTCAACATGTGCCCTTTTAACATTTTATAGTGGTGGGTTGGGGGTTTTTTTTGAGGATATTTTGCAGTACTTAATCAAATATCTCAGAAAAGTTTAAGAGTATTTCATCTTTTCTATTACTCTTCAATATTCTAAAGTCATCAGAGAAAAGAAATTGTTTGAGAAGATTTATTTTCCATAAAATAACTTTGGTATTGATTACATTCTGAGGCCTTAGTTGTTTTTTAATTGAATACTGTATCAGTTTTACATTATTTTACAGAGGATTGCTGGTAGACTAACAGTCCACAGCTACTCACATCAGTTACATTCCCTTCCAGGCTTTTGGCTTTTCTCCAGGGATCAAAGTTAGTGGCTAGCCAAAGATTTCCTCAAAAAAACCCTCCTGGGATTCCTGAGTGAATTCATCTGAGCTTGCTCTTTTAAAATATATTTTCCTTGTAGAGAAAATTTGGTTTGTTTTAAAGTTCTTAATTACTAGTGGACTGGGAGTTGTTTTATCATTTTCACCTGCTAAAAGTACATCCTCCTTCCCAGATACTGTACACAAATATTTATTGAACACTTTTCCTTTTAATGTATTAATAACTATTTTATTAGCTGCAGGCATAATAGTCTTACTCAAGGTTTAATATTTTTCCCCAATATGCTAAAAAAATCTTCTTTGTGTATCTAGTTCAACCAGCTCAAAACTATTTTCCTCGTATCTTTATCTTCCTTTATTAATGCCTTTAATTGCTCTGCCAGTTCAAGTAGATCATTTCCTCTTCCTTGTCCTCTCTAGGCCAAATTAAAGTGTTCTGTTACATGGGTAGCTGAGACTCCTTTTTGAGGTTATCTGCCACTGAAACCCCCCTTATTGTTCATCTTCCTAATACTTCCTTTGGGACATAAGTTAACATGAAGTTAAAAGTATCATCTCCCAGATCATATTTCCATTTAAAATTATTAACAGTACTTACAGGAGCAAAATCAGCCATGATCCTAACAGGCAGTGAAAAGGGCATTAGAGCCATGTGGATGCTGCTGTAAGCCTCAGGACAGAGAACACCAGACACCAGTTGGAACTGATAAGACTGACAAATGAGCAAAACTCCCTTAACTTTGCCAGCTCCTTACTAAAAAATATGCCTGATTCAACACAGGATGAAAACCTGAAGATACTAACTAAATTCAGTGGATAATTTTTAATTAATATCAGGTTTTCCTCCTGAATGTGACATACCTTGTCAAATTTCCATGTCATATTCCCTAACATCTTGCTGTTATATTTCCAAGCTGTAAACCCCACAGATGGTCTGTAAATTCTCTTGAGTTTCTTGCTCAGATGCTTTTTCTCATCTTTCTGTCTTCTCCTCTTGTACCACATTGGGCAAGACCTGTACTTTATAATTCCAAGAAAACTTCAGTTATCTGCAGAAGTCAAACTATTTGTTGCTTTAGTTGTTTTTGCCAGATAGTTTTGAACAGTTTCTGTGCATAATTCCACAAATCTCTTTGTAATTTAAATGGGTTTATTTCTCTCTGCCTGGACTGGATTTCTGCTTCAAGATGCTCCTTTAGCTGCTCATAGTTCACCTTCCATGTTCCAAACATTGCTTTAATCTCTTTTTATTGACTAGATATGTTCTTTGTATTTGTTTTGAGATACATCCAAAAAAGCTTTCATATGATCTTTTAATTCCTTTTAGTAGTGGTCTTTAACCTGGCATTCATACATGGCAAATTGCCAATGAGGATTCTTTGCTGTCGCTCACTTATAAGAATTTTGAAACCTACAACTGAAACCAACAGCAAGAGCACAATCCAATACCGTCACTCTACATGACTTGTTCAGCATTGTTGAAAGTTGGGATCACTGCTTATAGAATGCTTCCAAATACTCTTTTGATTAGTGATGACTAATTCTACTTTCTGCCAGCTACTTAAGCTATATTACCCATCTCTTAGTGATTTACTCTGGGAATTTCGTCTTCAGCCATAGTAGATAAGGAAGGTTTTGACTTTTGCATAGCTCACAAAGTATGCTGTTTTCATTGCTTTTTAAGGTAATGTATTCTGATCTATTTGCTCTCTGATGTTGGAACCCTAATTTGTTTACTTAAATCTGGAACAAACTCTGCGATTTCAGGTTGTGAATTAATGTTTATATTATGTGGACATATATTATGTTTATATTATGCTCGTGATGATTGAAATATGCCTGAATCCATACATAGACAAAAATGAAAACAACCCAAGAAGCAACAGCATATTGTGAGGTCACATCAAGCATTTTTGGTATATCATGTTTAAGCTACAACACACAGATACTCTCAATAGAGAAAGACAAAACAAACCTGTTTCTTTCTAACCTCTGTTAGGTACAGATGAAATAAAATCTTTTGTGAGCTTAACTAACTCTGTGCCTTCAGGTAGCAAACTTGAAAAGAGAAATGATAGAAACATTAGACGTTCCTAAAATAAATTGCATCTTTGGCAAATCTAAACTACGAAACTGCTCATTGTTATTGCAAATGATCTGACATGCCTTTTCTGTTTCACAAACAATTGACTCTGTCCACTAAACGAAGTCTCTGTTTAAATCTGGGGGGGAGTAGGAAACACAGAATTATTTGATAAATATTAATTCTCATTGCATCTGCTAATGAGTTAGAAAGAAAGGGAAAGCTCAAGTCTTCATTTTGTTCCTCCAACTTTGCAATGCAGTTGAATGCTGTAAGCAGTGGTGTAACACTGAATTAATCTTAATAAAGCAAGCCGAAAAGGAAACCGCTTAGTTTCTAAGGGTTTTGTTATTCTTTTTATAATTATTATTTAACTTAGTTTTGAATAAAGATAAACAAATTTGAAAATACTTATTCAGGAAACAAGCATATATGTACTGCAAGATTTGCTGCTGCTCAGTGGAATTAATACTCTTCTTAGGATCAGTCCAATGGTTTGCAGTTCTGGTTTGACCCAGGTTTCCAGGTCTTCTTAAATCCTGACTTCATATGCAAGAGCCCAGAGACCTATGTCTGTCTGCTTGCTCCAAGATGAGTGCATTCTTGGGTTTCAACAGATCCACAGGAAACCTGTCTCAGGTTTGGTAAGACACCTGAAAGGCAAAGGTGTCTCAACAAATTCTCACATTTTTACTTTTGCTAGGAAACATCTCATTAACTGCTCTGATGAATGAGATAGATTAATAACTTGCATGTAAGCTTCAATTTAGATTCAGTTCGGTCTTAAGGAAAAAATATTTAATTAAAAAATAAAATTGCTGATAAATGTATATTTAATGTACAGAACACACAGATGAGAATTACTCAAAAATAGCATGAATTTCTGTGGGAAATGTCAGCAGGAACAATTTTTTAAACTACTTTTTAATCTTTCTGCAGAACTTTCTCAGTTTCTGCACACCCACACAAAATAAGCAACCAAAAATATAATATGCATGTATAGAAAATTTGTTGAATTAAATCAGGAAATACAAAGCAGAACCAAAATTTTCTATGGAGAATTAAATATATAAAAATGCATTTTTAAATTAAAAAAAAAAAGTTCAGTCCAGAACTCCTACTAGCTCTCAGATGATCATCATCTTTTTACTTTTGAAATTAATACCCACTATGGGATAAGTTCTTAGCAGTGTCAAATTCAGAGAAAAGAAAGATGTCTGTGAGTCACTTCTTCATTCCCATGATCTAGTCTTTAGAAAGTGAAATGTTGGCAGCATTTGTGGTAGAGATTCTTAGAGGAACCACTTGGTTGTACAGTGGACCAGCTGAATTACAGTGTACACTGACTCTGTTTTCAGCAATGAGGAGAAGGAAGCCCCAATGCAGGTACAGTCAATCTGGCTTATTTTTTCATTATCTTTTTTGAAACAGCTTCAAATACTGCTGAGTGATTGGGTAGGACTACAGCAGCACTTCTCCCTCTTTGGTTCACAAATCCATGCACCCGTGCGTTGCCAAGAGGTCTCTCACTGCAATGAGTCTCTCAGGGACAGCAACAGGCAAAGCTAAACCTATTCGTGGCCCTCCTCTGGAAGCCAGGTCTTCTGACCCAAGCTGGTGAAGATACCAAAGAACTCTGTATTTCGGCCATTGTAAGCTCCACAGCTTTCACTGTGGCTTTTGAAAGCTTCACGTGTATTTTTCATTTTAGCTGGAGCAAGGGCAGTATTCAAGGTCAGAGAGCATCATCTAGTGGACCTGATAGTCTCTCTTCTGGCCATCCTCTGCCTCCAGAGCATATAAAACTGACCAAAGTTCAGCTGTGAAGAGTCAAGTGCTTCTTTCCTGTCAGATGAGTGCAGAACTTGGAACAAGGTGGCCTAAGAGCGGAGGCTTGAAGGCTAACCTTGTGGATGGTGGGTGAATCCAGTCTTGAAAGTAAGTCCACTTCTGCCAGGCTTATACAGCATGAAAGTCAGTGGTAGAGTCCCAGATGGTGTCTGCACCTCAACACAGCTGGCTGCAGAGAACCAGATGTGATCTAAATAGGACAGAGTAGGAAAATCCTGGCATGTTCCAACACTGTGCCTCTGAGTTACTCTAAGAGAGGGACAGGAAATGGGAATTTCTGATACATGATCCCTTGCTCAGGGCTGCACCTGGGGTTGCAATCTAGCTCTTAGAGCAGCAGCTACAAAATGTAGTGATGACTCCTGCCAGGATAATTACATAGCTCCAGTGTCACATCTTTCAAAAAGCAAAGTAATACAGAGGAACTGGGAACCTTAATGTGCAATATCATGTCATTGCTTCTTTAGGAAAAGAGGGGATAAGTGAGGGGAAGATTGTATTTCAGACATACAGTATGTGCACAAAGGCTACCAGGTCCTGCAGGGAATCCTAAAACAATTTTCTTTTGTCTGAAAAGCTCAGGGGTCTGGTTAGACCTCAATGACATTTTCATTTTCCTGGCGGGAAAATAAAATGTCCCCAGCAGCGTAAACGCACACTCTTAATAAGTAACAGGCTTTTTAAAGCACAATGTTATATGATGACATTTTATGCAGAGATCTAACTCATAAACTCAGAGAGCAAAGAAGGATAAAGAAAATGACAAGCTAGATACAGCACACATTAATATATGGCGGCAGTAAAAATCACAAAGGATGGATTGGCCCCTTACACACAGGGGTAAACATGGAAAAACTCAGTTGCAACCAGTAGGGGTACGCCAGTTTAGTGCTGGTGGGAAATGAGATCTGAATCAAGCCTCAATAGCTGAAAACTTACTTGCCCATAAACACTATTGTTTAATACAAAGGCAAGGAACATGTCTGAACAGCTGTAAACATATGTTATTCAGCTGCTATGATCAATGCAGTCATTAGCAACTTAAGCAGTTCTTGCTCTCAATGTAAAATCATTTATCCTTGCTACATATCTATCAGCTGGAGATCTAAAAGAGAGCTGGGTGAAGGCAGGTAGCAAGCATTCAAAAAAATCTAAAGGAAAAGTCCCTGTAAACATTTTAAACAAGAAAGCACTAGATTGTAATCCTCAGCTTAGCTGTATTTCTCTTCAGGCTAATACAGCGATGTGTTATACTGAAAATCAGTATAAGTGTGTGTAATGAAGACCTTAGCTGTGTAGTAAATAGCACATTTATGTATCATCCTCTTGTACTGCTTTCAATTGCAAGATTCTAGTTCAGTTTGGGGACTGGGTGTTTTCACATAGCTAAAACCATAATACATATGCAGAGATGTGTGTGTTTATATGTATGATATGTCTCACACACAGATGTATATTTCAAACAAAAAGTACATCTAAGTAAACTCATTTAACTTTGAATCTAACACTGGAGGTCTTCTCAACACACTCCATCCTGCTTAAAGCAGGGCCAGCTTCACAGCTTCCTACCTAATTTATTTAGTGGATCTATGATGTCTCTCTCTCTAAATATGTAATTTCATATATGTATACTTGTATGCATGTAATACAAATACAATGTGCTGCCTTTAAAGGAGAGATCTGGCCTGGATCTTGGAAATGGAGCACTGAGACAGAGAACCAAAATGTGTAACAGGTCTCTGGAAAGTCTCTGGAGGAAGAACCACGTCAGCACAGCAATGATGGGACACTGCTTCTATTCACTGGTGAGAAGTAGAAGGAAACTGTTCTATTGCAATATCCCAAAATCTCTTGATGTTTTCACAATTACAATTAAAATATAACTTGGAGAAGATGTTGATTATTCTTAAACCATGGGACGAATACAAAAGTTATTTCATAAGCTTAGAAGACTACAAATGGAGAAGACAAAGGCAGACCTCAACTGAAAAGTTTATTTTGCACCAGAATAACTTCTCTGATCCACAGCTCCTCACCTTGTTCAAGTTATTCAACAAATAGGAGTAGCAGAACAGATCACCCAACATCTCTCTGTCGGTCAGCATTATGATTAAATGAACAATATTCATTTAGCTCTGACTGTGAAGTCACTAGCACTTTTAAAGGCATCAACAGCCCTCACCTTCTGCAGTTAACCCTGGAAGTAGCACTCAGATCTGAAGTTTTAATACTGAAGCAAAATAAAAGTTTGAATTTCCAATACTTATGCCGCAGTGCCTATATCCTGTGAGCTGGGCAGACACACTCTATCCCCCAACATAATGTAAATCAGATGGTGTTAGTTTCTTTACCTATTAGGTAACTTAGTCCGGGTTTTGACTTCTCTGTTGAATATTCACCTTTCAATTGATTCCATTTTAGTTTAATGTAGTATCAAAAAATAACTATGTCTTTGAATATTTTGCTGAATCCCAGCTTCAACTGCTGTTGCAGTAATGTGTTTGCTTGCAGTCTACCATGCAGTTACTGGAAATGTCCTAGTGATAAAGGAAATCCAGGACTGGTTAGAGTCTTTAATAAAACAGAGGCACAAAGCTGGGGTTGAGCTGTCTGGAAGTTCAAGTGTTTTGCTGTATACTTTCCAAGGATTTCTTCTCCTCATTTGGTTTCCTCCTTTCTTTGCATTTTTAGTGATGCTTTTTAAAGGGCATTTGCAGAGGGCTGTATTTTATTTCTTTTTATGTACAGTCATGATTCCAAGGGCATTTTTCATAAGAGCATTTCACACCCATCCTGTGCCACCTCCTCTCCAACTTTATGCACATTTATTCTCACCCCTGTACCACCCATTCTTTATGCTGTTATATACATATTATATAGATGTTTCTGGAGGCTGGCAGGGAACCAGTCTGAGAGACTTATCCATGTTAAAAATACTCTTCCCACTTTTTTTTTCTTTTTTTTTTTTTTTTAAGGCTTAGGGGTTTTTTGGGTCAATTCCATGATTCACTTCTCTGCCTGGTCCCATACAAAGTTGCTGTGGCACAGCTGAAGAGGAGGTGTGGGAACAGGAACACAGGGTAGCTGAGGACTACTGCCGTTAGCACTACTTTCCAGAGACATGTCCATAAACACACTCCTGGGAGACAGTCTCTTCTCTTCCCTGTTTCTAAAGGTGGTTCTGATCCAGAACTGAATGATTAGGGGTACACTTGTAACTGACTGAGATGAGAGGTTCAAGGTCAGGCCCAAATATGACTTTTTAAGTTTACAACACATCAGGAATTGAGGATGTGAATGTGGTTGCAATGGAAGTAAATCAATTGACAGAGTGGTGGAGAGAACCCACTCATCATCCATGGAAGGCAGGTGATCCACAGAGCAGGCAGAGCAGAAATGCTTACCCTGAAGGATTTATGGTGCCTGCTAGACTTTGGCCTGGAGAGGGTAGAACTAGCTCAAGCACCAGAGAAGGGGTTTTTTACACCATTATTTTTCTTGTCGCCCAAGGACATCAAGGGAAAGATTGGCAGACAATCAGGAGAGGGTTTTGACAGGCAAAAAGACAGATGATGGTTGGAGAGGCCTAATATGGATATTCTTTGCAATAAACTTAAAATAAACCACAAGAGAAGGATACTCTAGATAAATTCAGACATCCTGGAATGGCCACACATTCTCACTGTATGCACATGTCAACTTTTGATTTGCTTCAGATATAATTAACAAGCATTTTAAATACTGTGTAGCTTTTTTAGAGAGATAAAATGAAAGATGCTCCCAATTTCCTTATTAAGCCATGGCAAATTCCTCTGCACTAAATGATAATGCATGCAGTGTTTACAATACCAGAAGGCTCAAAGTGCATGCAAGGAAAGAGATGGGAAAATACACACTGAGTGTTTTGCAAAATGGCTCATAAATAAATGATTCTGATTGAATCGTTGTGACTTGAATGTTTAATCCTTCAATCTATTTTCATTTGGGAAAAATTCTCGAGCAAGCTGTGGGTGACAATATCAAGGTTTGAGTCTAGGGATGCTAAGATTTTCTCGCTTCACTCAGACTGTTGAAAAGGTAATTATTTGTTACAGGTTTGGCTGGATTCATTGCATATATATGTTCAGAATTGTCTTTTTTTACAACTACAGGAGTCATACATTTCTTATGCTGGTGTGACAGTGGTGCAAATGCAGTGATTGTAAGAGAGTGACTTCTGGGCTGTGTCACTGTAAGTAAGAAAGACCTCACTTCATCTCAGAGTTTGCTCAAGAATTCTTATTTCAATTTTTTTGCAATTATTTTCTACAAAAAAAAAAGAATACACTAGAAGCCTAGTGGCTTGTTTTCATCCTTTTAATAACAACAGATGCATTCTCCTGTGTTACCTACAGAACTGCAACATAGCAATCAAACCTTTTTTATTTATATCAAATCATCAAAAGCATGTCTCCCATTCTTTTGTTGATGTTGCTGGTGCAATTGTGTATAGTGAACATACACTCCTTTGGCTAAAAAAGCCCCTGAAGTCCTGTAAGTTATAAATGTATGGTATTGCAGCTATCCTATTTAATTTCAATGTTGGATTAGGTGTATAAACCAAAGGGCCAGGTTTATAGTCCTAGCTAGACTTTATATACATATGATCTGGCATGCAGATATTTGGCTGACCTATGCAGAAGATAAAACACCAATAAGCAGTATGCACAGACATGTGTTCATGCACATTATATACAAAGAGAGTATAATAGGAATCTTTGTTTGCAGCAAGCTAAACAAATTCATTTCACAGCGAATCCAAACTTTTAAAACTTATTCTATTTCTAAATTGCAGGCAAAATGTTATACTTGGCCCTACAGCTGTCGTCCCACTGGACTTCAATTAGCAGAACCATTACAATACTCAGCTGAGAAAGCTTCAGAATAAAGTCCTTATCTGGTAGCACTTCCTCTATCAAGAACCTCCTTACCCACTAAACAGATTATGGGAAAAATGACTTCTCAGTTCTACCAATTAGTTCTACCACATTTGTCTTCTAGTCATTCTCTTTCTAAAATAGTGGTGATTTCAGCTGACACCAGCATGCACTTCTTAGGAGAACTGCATTCTCTTCTGCCACACGGACCTCAGAGTCCTTAAATAACACAGAACAAATAGCAATCTCTGCTATAAACTGCAGACAAGAGTCCTGGGAATATACCACAAGGTGGACATATTAAAGCATTTGTACAGTTTATAAAGCCACTATTAGGTGGAGAGGGAAATTAAGAAATACAAGCAAATGAGAAAGGATATTTAAAAAATGGGATTTGAAAAATATTGAGATTAAATGAAGTGGAGAAATGTTGCTTGAAGTACCATATTTTGTTTAATTTACTGAACACATACTCCTTCTGGAGCTGCTGTGAAAACGTGTGCACATGGATGCTCACACACACCCTTAAATGTGTGTGCACAAATACACAGCAGTACATACAAATACTTCACAAATATAAATATACGTGCACATGGAAAGTGAAAGCAAACTGAAACCCCATCACCAAGCCATAAAATGTCAGAGATATTACATAAAATTAATGATCCATGTTCTGAAGCCCTCACCCTGCAAAAGGAGTTTTAACAAAATAAGAATATCACGGTTTCATGCCAACTGCTTAATACTGATACTTGCAAAGTAATTTGAAAACCTTGATAGGAGGGCATAGAGAAGGTTAGAGTGTCTTTTGAAAGTGCTTCTGTTACATTTATGGATGGGAAAACTGAATAACTCAAAATCTTCAGAATGTTCACCTTCTCAATAGCTTCTAACAAAAGGGGTGCAGGTTCACTACATACAAATAAAAGAAGCAGCAGAGGCCACAGCCAGGTCTAAATTGATTACCTGAGTCAAGTTTCAGGTCACCTACAAGCCACCAAAGCCTGTAAGCAGTATCCCCTAATCAAATAATTTCAGCTGAGCTTCTGGGGATGAAGTTTGCTTTCCCACCACACTCCTTCATTTTCCAAACTTGCTGTCATGCTTCAAACTTTCAAGTGAAGCAATTCTGCCCACAGCAATTTTGGGTGAACAATCCCATAACACCTTTCTGACTTCCTGAGCACAGGCCTCTTCCTCTAGTTGTCCCTAAGCACAGACAGCCCCAGAAGAACAAACAACACATCTGCAAGACTTTCCATTTTACACATTCCAACAGAGCCTCGATACATCCTAATGTGTTCCAGAAATGAGTCACTGAAGACGGGCAGCCTCGGCAGGGACTGATTAATATGATGGCACGGTGAAAGCATAGCAGAAATGAGCACTGTTACTTGATTCATTTTTTATTGCAGCCTGGTTGGCTGAAAGCAGTGCACTGCTTCTAGCTATTCCAGATGCTGTATACCATCTTGGTAACTGAGGACAGTGAAGGGACACAATATTCCACCCAGGTATCTATTTTGGCCTGAATAACCAAAAGTCAGATTATTTTCTATGCTTCTTATATACATTTCGTATTGAGCAGATACTCTTTTTTTCTCCCCCATATGACTCCGCTTTCTCACTGCTAGCACAGACAGAACAAGCAAGAAAATAAAGGTTTCATTATGACTCTTTCTAAGTCACAACTGGATGTACTGATTCCTGGGACTCTGTGGGCAGTTGGTGCTGCCTCTTCATCAGGGCATGTATAGTGTTACTGTGTAGCCAAATAAGAGGTTCATATTAAAAACCCTCATTGGTTTAGTGAGCTAGATAAAACATAGTGATCATTTTTACCATACAGCTGTTTGGTGCTCCACAAAAGCGGGCTGTAAAAACCTACACTGCTTAGATAACTGGCTATCACTTTTGACCTTCAGAGGTGAGGTTATAGAAAACTGTATAAATATTAAAATTAGAGGTGAGGCTGAACTGCAAAGTTCATACTCAGATCTCATATCAAACTCGCCCAACACTTCAGTGCATTGGGAATGACTGATTTGGTTTGGGACCATCTCTAATTAAAAAAATATATGTATCTAATAATCTCACATCATTCCCACTGCTATTTTTGCTATGTACCTTGCCCTAGGTCTCTCTCACTTATTTCAGAAGCCTGAGTCATACATTTGGGCTTTGGAGAATTGAGAGTTACAGTACGAGTAACTCTAGCTTGTAATGAATATATAGTATCCTTAGGAGAGCCCATGCACAAGCAAAGAGCGAGAGAGAAGAAAAATACAGCTTGCAGTGAGAATCTACACAAAAGCTGGCAGACAAAAAATACAACTGAAGTGAGCAACTCTCTGTAGCTAGGAGGCAGAGAAAATGCAACCAAGATGTGCTCGTGGATAAGCAGTGGAAGAAACAACAATAAGCTGGAAAGGGGCATCCGAGAGGCATGAATGAGGTGACTAATTTATTCAAGAAGGCAGGAGAGAGTGTTACCTGTTTCTACCCATATGAATTTGCTGTGGGCCCATCACTTTGGATCTGTGTGCTTCTCCCCACCCTTTGAATCAAGAACTACCTCCCTTACCACAGGCCTGCAGCAGGGCTCCAACTTCTTGTGGGCCTGCAATGTTATGATAACACTGGGTAAAACAAAAAAAAATTTTGGCATATATAACACAAGTCCAGAGTTATGATTCAAAGCGATAGCACAGACTAACACCATTTTAATCAGTGGAAGAACAGTTAGGGAGCTAAACCACCACATAATGTAAAACCCCATGAGCATGAAATCAATTGAGTTCATTAGAAACATCGCGTCTCACCAATCTTTGCTGATGATAAATCATCTGCTGTCTGTCAATAGCCAGAGACCAAGCTCGGTAACGGAATCCATGACAGAGTAATTTTTCTTATCACCTGACAGTTCATCTAGATTTGAGGAAACAATTCCAATAATATGTGGAGCTTCACAAACACACTGAAAGCTTCAGTTAAGAGTTTCATCCTTAACCATCATGGCTAATTATTTTCTTTTCTACCCTACAGCCAATAGTTACATTTATATCATGAGACAGAATATCAAAATCAGTCTAGCCTAAAATGATAAGATTCACAGTCAAGATTACCACAAGCCAGACCCCTCCCAAATCAAAAAACTCCATTTATTTAACAGAACAGATTCACACCAGGTCAGGATCTTCCCTGGTAATTATTTTTATGTTACCTGAAAGCTGAAAATATCACTAAAAACATTCTCAATAAGGATGTTTTGGTGTCTTTAGGAAAAGGCAATTTATGTTTGAGGAGAATGAATTGGTCAGAAGATTTATTTATTTTTCCTCCAGTTTTGAGACTATTTTTTTACATTTCCCATAGCACACTGGGGTTTTTTTTGTGTAAACTATCCCAAAAGGATTTCAGTATTCTAAGAGAAAACAAAATCTTCCTAAATTAAGTATGAGCATTCTGAAAAAACCTCATAATTTTTTAAAAAACTACTTCCCCTTAAAGAAATTGATAAGAATTTTTCAAACCAATCCTAATACTGTGTAAAGAGAGCCAGTAGTACATAGGCAGCTTCTTGGAGTTTTTTCTCTACAGAGTGCAGTGTGTAAATGATCAAAAAGAATTGTAAGAGGGAGGCAATTCATGATTAGCTTACTGTAACACAAATTGATGATAGATGAAAGGAGGAGAATGTATGGTATAAGTAATAGGGCCCATAAAAAGAGTAAAAAAAAATAATATATAAAGACGCTGAATTTCAGCAGAGATAATTTGTGTAGACATGCAAGAAGTGTTCACTGAAATCAATGGAATGAGGCAACGGAGGTAAAGGACACAGAGGAGAAATGGAAAGTGTTCCTAGGTAAATTAATGTATACCCAAAGGGCTGTGAGCTACCTAGCAATAAATATGTTTTGAGTGGGGGGAAAGAAGCAAATGCATGACCTATGTAGTGAAAGGAATAATCAAATGTAAAGAAGAGGCACATGCAAGGAGTAAAATAACAGATCCAGAGGAAGGAGAAGATGATTATAAACGTTCAGGACTTCTACTCACTAAGATTATTAAAAGATTGTGGGAACGTGCTGATTGTTACATCTGCATAGTCAGGTAGGAAAGGGGAAACAGGGAAGAGGAGGAGGAGAAAAGCATTGATCAGAGTGAGAAGAATGGTGTCAAGTGACTGAAATGTGCCCAATGTTTGCTGCCAGCTTATTATTGCTGCAGTATTTGGGGTTTTAATACTGTTGATGGTGTAAAAGCCAGAATTCAATTCCTACTGAAATTAATCTTGCTTAGAACAGATTTTAAAAATGGTAAACTGTTATTTTGTCTTGTAAAATATAAAAGACTCTCAAGAACATACCACAGACATAGGTGTGGTGTTAGCAACAATTTTAACAGGAGGACACTTCTGCACATCCCCTTTCTGCTCTCCCACTCCTGCACAGTTTCAGCAATGGCTGTGAGGCAAGTACGAGAGGGAAATCAATGGGAAAAGTCATGTCGTTTTCAGTGGTAGAGGGTTGTAAACATCAACAGTTAATATTTTCCAGTCATGGCAGTTTATGCTAAGGTTTTTTACACTAAAATTGTAATGATGCTTCTGCATAGAAAGCCTCTGCCATACTAAATGTACAGGCAGTGGGAGCCATGTAGCTCTCATGAGAAGACTGGTGTCTTAGCTTAGTTGCATTGTGCCTTAGAAGGCTGTATTTGCTTCCCTATTGGCAAGTTACCTAAGCTTGCAGGCCCAGAGGCTGAGCAGAAACTGATCTAAAAGGCATTTCTGTAAGCAGTTTGATGTCAGTGTTTATGAAATGTGTTATTTTTTTTCTTTTTCACCTTAGGAATCTAATCTTTCTGTGTTAGGAAGGAAAAAAAAAAGGACAGCCTAAGCCCTCTAGGCGAAATTAAAATACTGGAAATAAAATAAAAGAAAATAATTTCTGGATGTGTTAAGAGATACAAAAGAATTTAGGATCAAAAAGAATCAGTAGAAATTATTCTACTTTTGTGTTAGAAACTAATACTATGTCAAGGCTACATAGGGAAGTTCTGGCTAGCTTACTACAGAGAGGAGTACTGGTAGACAAAGAAGAGGTGACATTGATAGGAATCAAAATGAAAGGGGATCAAACATTTTAGTTATTCAACAGAAAGTTAGGCAAATGGTATCTGAATTCTCCTGTTAAGTCACAAGTGTTTGTCAGCTTTTATACTGAAAAAAAAAAGTAGCAGAGATTATAACTTAGATAAATGATAGAAGTTTACTGAGCTGAACACCGGTCAGAATGAGAGGACATTGCTGAGCTAAACAAGCAAGTGTGAGATTGAACACCATGCATGTTCATAAGAAATGATGAATTAAACTAAATATGGTCTCTAAGAGCTGGCTGTACAGTACAGATTTCATGATAGGTCTGACAAGGTCGCACAAAATGTCTGTGATAGAATAGCAGATGTTCAGCTTCTCTGCATCCTGTTAGCCACAAGTCCAACAAGCAGCTTACACAGGTTTGGGGTCAGCCTCTCCCCAGTGTCACACACACATCCCAGAGCACTTCAAGGCACAGTATGTGATCTGCTCTCTTATGCACAACTCTCCTGCCCTGACTTGACCTATCTGGTGAGCCTCTTCCTCTCATCTGCTCACTCTGTTACTGGTCACTCAGTGCTATGGAGGAGACAGCTATCTACTCCACAGATGCTGCCCTCAAAACCAGCTTTTTGATCTCACTTTCACATCTCCCACCTCATCTTTTCTGCAATATCATCTGAAACCACTTCTCCCTCTGATTGGATCCCAGGCTGTTCATCCATCTGTGTTTATTTCATTCTTTAAAAGTTGCAGGCTCTTTAGTGATGATTTTTAGAAGTTGTTTGCAGGTTCACCGACTTTCCTCCTTCCTCATTTTTAAATCAATGTTTTGGATTCCCTCCCAAGGGGAATTTGACTACATTGTTTATTTATTTTTTCCTCATTTATCTTTTAGGAAAACAATAAATAGCTTTGGCTGTTAGGGGTAGAACAATCCCTTGATTTATGACCTGGATTAAGGGATATCTTGTAAGCAATATGTATTGCATAAACTCAGAAGGGAGAAAAAAAGAAGTGTGAATACTTGCAAATATATATTAACAATGCTTTTCAAAGCCAGTTCTGAATATTTTGATTTTTTCAGGTTCCAATGTGCAATGCCTTGAAGAAAGGGTTGTAGAGGGCAATCAAGTGAGGGGAAGGAAATAGATCCAACTGTCACTTTGGTAATTATTTTCAATCTTCATTGAAACTAAAGAAACTAATCACTGAATCAAAGAAACTAAACCAAAAAAAGCAAAATTGTTATGAGGTCAAAAATCTCCAAAGTTTCAAGTGAGGGTAACCACAATCCAGGTTAGTCTGCAGAAAGACTGATACCATACCTTGAAGAGAAAAAAATTCCCATTCAGTTAAATGGAGGAGTCCAGAATTCAGTGATAATATCTACTAAACCTTCTTTCATCAAAGCAGACAAGGAAGAAGAGATTGCAGCTTATCATTTAAATTAATGTCTTCCTGTGTTTCTCAAAGTTGAGAGTAAGATGAAGATGCAAAATATGACATGTTACAGTACAAGTGACCTGTAAAGCAGGATGTGAAATCTCATAAGAAACCACACCATAGCTAAAGGAAAAAGCAACTTAGGTTTCATACTCCTAAGCAGGATATTCAACTTCCATAAAGTGTTGTGCATCCAGCTTCTGTATCCCACCAAAGAGCATCTATTCATATGTTATTGCCCTACTGCAGAAGGACTTCCTATGTAGCTCTCATCATGCCATAAGCTCTCTCTCTTATATGGAAAATTAGTTTTTCTCCCTCTGTTGATACTAAGAAGTATAATGCTTACATTGTTTAATTCATGGTTTTGGAGGAATTTAATATTTTGCTGAAGAGTTCCCTAGAACTTCATAACTGTATGAAGAGATCAATCACTCATTCTTTGCAAGCTCTGGGTAGGCTTCGGGGGGGGGAAGAAAGTAAAAGACAAAATCAACATCCACTGATTCAATGGCTGGAAAAAATATTGATCAGCTGGGTCATTCTCTAAGCTCATTTCATTCTCCCTGTGAAAGAAAACAGCAGTATTCTAGGAATAAAAGATACTCTAAAGGCAGCATCTTAATGCATTTCAACAAAGGGGCATGCTTTAAATCCTTAAGGAGCACTTTAAGTCCTCATTTTTTAAGCCATCATTTTAATTCAGGTTTTGCATGGGCACATAATTATTGCTTTATACTGCTGTACCAGCTAGAAACAAGAAATAAAGTTCAGCTGGTCTAGGTGCTGTGCTAACATTAAGACATAGTCTGGCTTCCCACTGAGGGATTGTCAGTCTAAATAGCCAAAACAGGATAAAAAGAGAAGACATATTTGGGAAGCCATTTCACAGACATGGAGCAGACCCACTGAGAGGCTGAGTAACCTGCCCAGGTAACACTAGGGACTTGATTCCAGACAAGAATACAACGCAGATTTCCCAAGCCAGTGACTAACACGGAAAACATCCTTCCTTTCCATTGCAACTATGCTCACATTTCCGGTAACAGGAGTCAATGGCAAGTTAGATTTATAAATACCAGGCTGGGCCATAAAACTCCCATCTCTCTTATGTTTCACAGAAAAAACAGACATCCTCAGTGCAACTGTGATGTGTCATTTTGTCAGATGGTGTCACTTGGCACTCTGGAGCAGGCAGAGACTGTGTGACTCAGCACTGAAGCACAGAAGAGCACCTGGCAGTGCATGAAAAGAGGGAGGAATCTGGAGAGAGGAAGACACTTCATTTTAAAAGGACCTTAATATAAGCTTTTGCCTCTGGAAGAACCCATCACATGTCTTTCCACAAAAGCCATCTGACTCCCTCCATCCCCACGAAAGCACCCTTCTGCACAGCTGGAGTGCTAATTAGAGTAGTGCTTTCAGGTCCTAACTAACCACGTGTGTTGCGGCTCTGCCCCAGGAATGAGACATAATCAAGACCTAACTAATGCTTTTGAAATGTTACAGTCTACATTAACAAGACTGAGCCATGAAGCATAAGCAAGAAGAGTCAGGAATTAGCTTTGGGTCATGCAGTTGCTTTCAGAGGAAAGGTCTCCTGGCCTTCAGGAAAATCCTGACCTGCTTGATCATTTTGGCCAGGGAACGCGAAGGGAGAAATGTGACAGTGAGATATCTCTATTTCCAGTGGTGCCGCACAGAGTTTTTAGCGGCACCATGGTATAATATAAGTGCTGAACTGGAACATGAACTCCATGGTCATAGCATGCACCCTTTTAAAGTGGAAAGACAGGAAGGAGCATTTGTTAATAGTGTGTGGGAGGAAACCCTTCCTGAGAGTAATGGGCTCTCAGCTCTTCCTATTAAAAGCAGACCAGGGTCCAAAATATGCTTCAAAGCACCAAGTTCAGGGAAGTGTATCCATTTCACAGAAGAGCAGAGGAAACAGGAGGAAGCAGAATAAATGTGAAATTCCCCTTCCCCCTCAAGCTCTTCTCTTGCTGCTGCTCCCTGCAGCCATTAGTAGGGACAGGAACTCAAAACCAATCTCTCATACACATCCTTGTTAGGCAAGATCACCGCTCCTTGCTTGACTTTGAGAAACCATCATTTAAAATCACAGCTAGAGAGAAAAGCCATGATGTGATCTGTCCATCATAGCAAGTCATTCAGGAAGAAACTGCAGCTTTTGACATTTCAGCCACTGGTTAGATATTCTGATGCCTTGTGGCTCACATTGGTGGGTCAAAAGATTATGAGATACTACATTTTGGGTGGGTTTCTTGGCTATTCAGTCCATCCACAACCCTAAATCTCTGGTTCTTATTGAAATGGAGGAACACTATCGCTCATAGGCTCTGCTAGGGAGAGAGAGAAGTAGGTGTCTACCTATGCTGCAGTTCAGCACTGCAATTACAGGAGACACAATTTCCATCGTTTAGTTTGTAGCAGTAGCTATGACAATAGAGCAGCACAGGCTGTGGTGTGGTAGCAAGCCAAGAAAGCACCCAGAATCTCAGTGCTGACTTTTAGACTCTGTGCAGCTCTTCTTTCATTTTTGTTGCTACCTGCACTTGCTAAATTAGATCTAAAGCAAATATAACTCTACATGAGCTGCAATCATACCTTGGGAATGTGGAACGAGCATACCCTCAGGCAGGGGAATGTTGGGAATGAGAACAACCTTTGGTAGCAATGTTCGTTTCTAAAAATAAGTGCATCACAGCTGACAATAAGCATTTTTGCAAAGTATTGCTTTCAGATCCTAGATTGGAACAGGTGGATACTCACTCTTTTTGCCTGTAGAGTCAGTCTTTGGATTTCCAGAAACACCTAACCTAAAACCCATCAGCTACCGGAAAACTGACTGTTAACGTTTTTAATGTTTGGAAGAAATGCTTGCAGATTCATTAATTTCAAAAGAATTTTATCCCTCCAAACAGAGATAGGTGAACTTTATTCTGAATGTGTTTGTGAACATCTAGTCAGATTAAACCTGTGAAATTTTGCAAATCTGGCATTTTTTGCTTTCTTGTTTCCTTCTGAGGTTTTCAGTGTTTGCTGCTTTTTTTTCTGAACCACTTGGAAATATAGACAAAGAGAGAAAATATCAGAAGTTTTTCAGCCATGGATAATACTGCATTTCAGGCCTGGGGTGAAAACTTAGGTCAGTTCTAATTTCATCAGTTCATCCACCTCTATCAACAACCCAGGGCAGGGTAAGCTGCAATAGCCAGTATACATAGGAAAGGGAAATTACTATTGTTACAAACAAGGATTGTATCATAGAAGCCCTGGTTTTAGAGCTAAGAGTGCAGTGTTTCTCTGTATATGTACTTGCAGAGTTGCACTTTTGATTGGTAAGAGAATTACATCTATAGTCCTTGTTTGCTTGGTGCTGGATTGTGGGTTTCTTATTATTTCTCCAGCTTTGCTTGCACTCACAGACCACAATTCAGGCTGCAGTGATGATTAGCAATATCCACTTACACATGAGAGCTAAAGTGCTACAGACAAAACCAAATTCTGTGTTACAAAGTAAAGGAAAATATAATTCTTGTTACTACCATGTATTGATTTATCTCCTTCAGTTCCTTTATCTTTTTATTTTGGCGAGAAAAAGAATGCTTAAAAAGTTAAAAACAAGATTAAAAAAATAGTGAAAAATATAAAATAAAAAATGAAATTCTGTGCTTATATATAAACATAACCAAAGGCACACATATATTTCTTAAATATGCAAATATCCTTGGCATATCTACATATGGTATTTTGGAGATACTATTTTTATATGTTCAGAAATAGAAGGAAGTTAGTTTTTGTGGCTAGTCTTTTTTAATCTGTGGTGTTAACTAAGATACTTTTTTTACATTTTTCTACAATCTTTTGTTTCTTTTTTCTCACACCAAATCTACACGTAGCAATACTAGGCAGAGATTTTCAACATTGCTCTCAGAGCAAAGCCCCGGGACAGCTAATGCACTAAGCCCTTGTTTCTGTGTAGAGCCTGACACTGGGGCAAGCCATGCAGGCTGAAAAAATCACTTCCATAGGCAAAGTCCTTCTACTCCTAAGATGGTTGACCTGGTAGGATAGGAAGGATTTCATCAACATCGTCTGTGGGAAGCATGTCCTCTGTTGTGGAACAGGCTTTGATCTGCACAGCTGACAGCTAAGAGAGTTTGTGTAAACAATATTCTATAATTTAAAAACCTCATATTTGTGCAGTGGTGAAAATGCTATAATCTGTGATAGTCCTCCATGCTAGCACTTTGCCAGACATCAGACACGTTCTGGTATATGTGTAATGTCTACAGAACAAAGAGGTTTCAACCTGAAATCCTACATCTTGATTTCAAGCAGTGTGCATATATATACATGTATAATTAGCCTTGTTCGTTACTGTTCTTATTAAGGGGTAATTTTTCTTTGAGCAAAACAAACTAAGACTCAACATCCTTGCACCAAATTGCACCATTGCTCTCCAATCCAAGAGGTTTTCCTTGGCATATTTTGTATCCATCTCAGAAACAAAATTTTCTTTGATTTTAAGAAAGCACAGATTGTGCCATAGATGACTTCACTGTAGATGGGTGAGAAGAATCTGGTCCTTGATTTGTTCAAGCTTGGCTGCAGGTAGGATGCTACACTACTTTGGATGAGTGGTGTAGATAGAAGAAAAACAGTTTTCACATTGCGTATGATCCATGCTGTAGACTAGGACAGGACAGGCAGTGCCTGGATCTGTGACTCCAGCCCTTACTGTGGCTACCAGCTCTACTGCATGGTTATATCAGAAGGATTTTCACAGCCCTTAAAAATGTGTACAAGCCTCTGTTTTCTCATAAGCTCCCAGCAGTTAATGAAGGAATTTTGCCTAGTGTCTCCATGGTCTTCATAAGAAAGCGCAGTTCTTGCAACAAAATTACTTTTCTTAGAGGTCTAGTGTGCTCTTATTCAACTCTTAGCAAATCAGCGTCAGGGAAACAATACAGGAAATTATTTTTTATGCTTTGATTATTCATGTTTTCTGTAGGATCAGAATGATAATGCAAGACAATGCCCATTTATTTTGGCAATGCTCTCTTGATTGATGTCCCAATATTTGTAAAGCATCTGAATTTTCTTAGGCAGAGGTCCCTGACAAAACTTACTTCCATGAGTCAGACCAATACTGTGATAATGTTTGCTGTCACTTTTTTGTTGTTTTGAATGACTGCTTCGAATCTTTGAGTCACTGAGAGTCACCGCACAAATATTCAGCTATGTCCACCAACAATGAGGTGTATAATGTACTCCTATGCCATCGTAGTTGTCCAGTAAGAGCTGGATGTTCAAATGGTGTGATGAGTGAAACGTATCCAGTGAGTCCATTCCCACTTTATACATATATTTTTTCTGAAATAAAAACAGCTGAAAAAGCATACATGGTGTTACTTTGTGGTGCTTTCTTTACATTGTCACAATGCAGGTTAATACTTTGCTTCAAGGATAGGAAATTGCAATAACAATATGCCATCACATGGTTTTTGCATCACATAAATTGGCATCCCATTGTATTAATTTAAAACATGTATATATCACTGTGTAGGACTCACTTATGATAATAAACTTCCGTTGTTCCTTTGTTTCAAATTACAATTTTTGAAACATAGTATTTTTCTTTGCAACTTAAAGAAAAGAAATCCCAGGCTAGTGTAGTTGTGAAGGTTGAGGCATGGAGGTGTGGACTGAAATCCCAATAAACAGAGTAAGAATTTTTTTATTGCCATTCATAGGCTTTGGATCAGTTACAATTTGGGTTTCACAGGATATTATTTTGTTCAGAAACATTCTAGTGTAATCCACAGCTAGAGGCAAAAATGTCCATTATGAACCAATGTAAAGTCATGAAACTGATTTCCTGCTGTATTTTTAATGACATCTTTTGCAATTGCAGCCAGTAGCCTGAGCCATAGGGGCCACTGGTGTCTTAGGTATTAAGCAGAGCCACAGAAACAGCATATGCTAAAATACTCAGGCTCCAAATAAACAAGGCAGACATAAAGCCAGGAAGCTTAAAAAGTATCTTCTGGGTTCTTTGACCTCAAGCAATTAATACATAATAGTGACTCAATGATTTCAGACCCTAAAAATGCTTACTATGAAAGTGGATCCTTCATTTCTATTAATCCAGGTAGGAGCTGCAGAGATCTAGAGACTATATGCTTGATAGTTTCAAAAAGCTACTGGGCCACTGGTAAAACAAAATATGGGTCCGGTGTCTCAGAGCACAGCCAATAATTTAATTCAGGAAAGGTGCCTATGTGTGTATTTGAGGTCTTTCAGCCTAACTTGTACCTAACACTAGCCCGGAGACCTGTAAAACTTCCTCCTGTCATAAGTAACACTTGAAAGACTTCTTTGTTTATAACAATTTTTAAAAGATCATTATTGCCTTAATATTGCTGTCTATTTATTTACACCAGTTTTTTTAAACATTGAATTGTATTTAAGATTTAAAAACATTTTTAGAGAGCACTCCGCAGATAAATATACATATATATTTACGTTTACCTTGAAATAATAGGCTGTTTTGGTTTAGTACAAAGCACCATAAAAGTGCTAGAAGAACACAGTATTAATAAAATTGCTATTTGCATTTCTTTGGTTATCGTGATAATTTCTTTCAGCAAGTTTTCTTGTGAGATACTGATTAGATTATTCCCTGCCCCTTGCTAGTCATTAAAATGAAAAATGGTGATATGTAGTCACTACGAAGAAGGATTTCACAACCAAACTGTGAATTGTTTCCTGGTAGAGTTCTGTCTTAGGCAGGTCTCTTTCTATCATGGCGACTGACTTGACGGTTCAGATTCCCTTTAGGAAAGGGGTTGGTGTGCCATTACTATGGCTGGCCAAATGTAGTGACCAAAGAAGTTTCCTGGAAAGATGGAGGAATTTTTTAAATCACTGCTTTCTTCTCAAAAGGAAAAAGTCAATATCAAATATACATACACAAAGATAGATAGATAGATAGATAGATAGATAGATAGATATACAAATATATGTATGTTAAATGTGAAAACCTGAGACTAAAATGAAACCTTTCAAATGATGTTTTCAAATGCTGTAGTATAGCTATTTCAAAATGAAATATTTGTTCTTCATTTCAGCATTCGTGAATAAATATTACCATGACAATTGCTGATATTTAAACCTTTCTAATTCCATTTTGGGAGGAAAACATATGTCAAAATATCAACATTTCCCATGGGACAGGGATTTTGAACAGCTCTAATCAGTGTCATTTTCAGTAGCTTTTGCTCTGATGTTTGTATCTCTCTTCAAAGTAACTGCTGTTGGTTTTCTGTCATTCAGAAAAAAAAAAGCATGGAATTGGGAGATAAGGAAGGGACCTCATGAGTTAATCTAATCTGTTCTGCTACGTATCATGTAAACCTGACATATGTGTTTTGTTATCAAAAATTACTCTTTGCAACAATCTGCTTTTTCACAGACTGGGAAGAGTCATGGTGTATCATCCTAAATTTATACTTGCTCTTTCATCATCAAGTAAGGATTCACCTCACCTAATCTGTTGTTATCTGAAAGTTAGGCACCTAGTTGAAATGAATCAGCCATTCTCTGTCAATAATTACAGCAGAGAAAGAGTTGTCTATCTTTCCTCAATATCAATAGACACTGACAGAGAAAGATTTATCCATTGCAGAACACAGAGGACTCCCCTTCCCAGTGCTAGTTCTCTCTTCTGATTATCATTGGAAAAGTAGATGAGATTAGATGCTTACCTTGAGATTAATTCTCACTTAGGTCTTCACCTTGACATGCTCATTTTATGCACTGAAAAATGATATGACTTTTACTGTGGGGTTCAATATTAGCATCTTTTACCTTTCTGTATCTCCTTTCACCTGAGAACTTCTTAGTCCTTCATAACCGCTAACTGGGATTAAGATATGATTTTTTTTTATAGTTAGTCAGACCAAATATTAAATAGAAATGGCATCACGAAATTTTACATTCAGCCTTTTGCTACTGATGTTATCAGAGTAAGGGACAATTGAGGGAGAAGGAGACAATGGGATTAAAACACCTTGCATCACCTTTTACATAAGAAGAAATTAGCAAGATGTCCATCCACAAGCAAGTCTCCCCAAATAATAGAATTAACACTTTAAAAGAGAATGTTCATGAAACCTGAAGGGCAACAAGCAAGCAACATCAGTGAATATTAAGCTGTGAAACAATAACTGAGGGATGACAGGATGTGAAAGGGAGAAGTAAGCCTGAGTTTATAAAAGAAAGTTAGATCAATTCTTTATGAACATCAACATAAAGTAAGTGAACTGACAACTCATTCTGCTTTTGAACATCCTTTTCTCTACAATCCTGAGTCATAGAGGAAAAGATCTATCACAATGTTGCAAACTACAGCAGCTTTGTACCCTTTGGCTCTGTTCAATGCTAAACATATAAGTAGCTCCAGTGAGATCAAACAACGTTTAACAAATCAGGACTTTAGGACATGTGTTGTTTAGTATACTACAGAAGAGTCTGGACTGTAGGAAAACCATGAATTAATCAACTTCTTTTTCAGATGAGGCAGAAGAAAGAGAGGCAAAAAGAATGAAGACATTCCAGAATATTGAACCATATATGAGCAGATGGCTTAATGAAAGTCAGTGTTGATGGACCTGCATAAGAAGAATCAATCCTTGTCAACCATGCGGATTCTAAATTCAGGCTACACTAGCTACAACATATGAGAATGCATGAAGAGCAGAGTACTGTCATTTGATAAAGAAGTGGTGCAAATTGACCTATGAATCTGGGAATCATCTTGATCGCTGTACCTCACAAAGCAAAATACAAATGTCTAGATACTGGCAGTGAAGATTCCTAGATGTTTGATTTTTATGAGAGGAAAGATGGACAAAATTACTACTGGAAAGCTAAAAGTAAGAGGAAAAGACAGAACAGACTTCTATGTACTAATAGGTGGCATGCCCAGATTTCACTGAGCTGATTTTTTTATTTTGTTCTTTTTAGTAACATAAGCAGGAGTAGAAAACCAGTAAATATGAGAAAATGCATATTTTAAAACTGTTAAAATTGGGTTAATCTTCCATGCTAAAATTAATCTTCATGCATTTCTGCAATATGAAAATTTCTGTATACATGAGTTTTTCAAGATTCAGACAACATTTGGTCATTTATTTGGTCAATGAAACAGCAACAGTTAGAGATGCTGAGACAGAAACAAAGATCCATGCTTCATGGCCTAAGTCAAACACTAACCAAGTCTGATATGAAAAAAGAAAGAATGATATTTTAAAACAGTTTGGAGATGCTTAGATTCCTATATATGTTATACATGTACCACCCTATAATATAGGAATAAGTATCTTGATGGTGGTGGATGTATAAGTTTCTCTATCATTCTCTATCTCAGCCTGAAAGTTAAAAGAAAGCATTTAAGAGGAACTCCATTTAAGAGCACACCCCTTTGATGAATTTCACTCAAGTGCTGTTGATGGAAAGACATGTACTTTGTTCTTTCTTAGAAGTCAAGATGCTTTTTGTTTGTTTGTATCTTTTTTAAACCACCAAATTTAATTGTTTGCTTCCCTGGCTGTAATGAAATAAGATAATGAGTTTTTCATTGTTCACTAATTGTATACTAAAGATGAGACACAGTCAGCCAACTGTAAATTGCTGCTTTACTGTAATGTTTGGATATTTCAGTGCAAATAGTCACAAATACATCTGTTCTTGCATAAAGTAAAATGTCTGTGTTACGAAAACAAGCTGATGTAGAGAGCAATAAAAAATAACTATGATGACTTCTGTTGATTAGGATTTGCTGTATTGTTTGAGTTGCTTTTGACATCTCAGAAACACACTTGCATGTTTCAGCACCATAAAGACAGGCGATATTTTAGCAGCTTTTCTTGTTCTATAATATTTAGAATTGCAAGCCTGGAACTGATATTCACAGATAATATAAATCCTAAGATCTAAGTAACTTTGCAATGCAAAATGACAAAACCTGTTAAGGCTCAACAGGCACCATCTTTTCCTTATCTTGGTTGTTTCTAAAAATATATGTTCCCAAGGTGATTTAAGCATCAAAGTTATGTTAACTTTGAATTTCCTGGCATGTGTGTGTTCTCAATTCTTTTCTGTCTGTTTTGGGAATGGGCTAGATTTAACATTCTAATCTGATCCAAAGTTCCCTGAACGATCCAGATAGATAGAAATTTTAACCCTATTGAGCTTAATGGCAGTTTTAGTATTGATATAAAAGTGACTAGGATTTCATGTTAAAACTTTCAGTCAGATCATCCATAACATATAAGTTTCAGTTCAGTGGCAGAAAATGACTGTTTAACCAGCAAGCCCATTTCTCTGTGGAACAAGGAGGTGTCAGTAGGCAATGTTTCATAATGGACTTGATCCAAAACTCACAGAAGAGAAAGAACAGACTCACATAAGAAAAACAGGCTCTTGTAGACTTTTGGTGACTTTGACAATATTCAGTATGATCACTGTTCAGAATTATATCGCTTCTTCCTAACAGCTCAGCTCCCTTTAATAAAATACACAACCTACTTCATTCTACAGAGAAAAATGTTTAGTAGTTATTTAGTGATCACAAGATACTGTAGCATGATTTCATAGTACTAAAAAAGGTATCTAATTTTAATCACGATCTTTTCAAGCATTGTTTGCTCTGTCCAGCTTTTCCATTGGGAAATAATAAAAAGGACTGAACTTGAAAATAATATATTCTGCATATATTGTACCATGGGAGAGCATTAATCTTGGCTCCAGAGGGGCATACATCTATATACACCAGTTGCATTTGTCCTGCCATTGACCATTCTGCGACACAGCACGGCATGGCTGGTGGCGCAGCCTGGCAGCTAGTGGGGCTGGAAGCAGAGCTGACATCCAGCTGCCTAACAGGTGAGATATAAGCCATTCCACATGCTCTCTGCCTTCCCCTGTGAGCTTGTGTCTGCTCCCAGATCATCTGAGACCAGCAGAACGATTACTTGGGAATGCCTTGTGGGGATCATCATTGGTTAAAAAGCATATTTAAAAAACAAATTGATTTAGGGAAACTGCAAGTATAGTACCTTTCACTCAAGTTAGGTTGTGAAGTCCTCTGGTTTAACTGTTTTTTTAAACTTTTGTTATTATTTAAGTGTATTTTGAGTTCTGGCTATCTAACCTTACACAGACCAAACTTTATTTTTACTATGGGTCACTCAATTTGCACAAAACTCTGGGTGATTTGGCAATGCCTTGCATGCCATTGTTTATTTAATTTCTGAGCCCTTCCGCTTTTTTTCCATTTCATTAAGGAGAAAAATGAAAGCAGAGATAGTTCACAGTTGGGAAACAACTGTGTGATAAGCCCATGCTGACAGAACCATTTTTACATTTTCTATTATTTTACATTTTCATATATTCATATACATATTATCAATAATATGTATATTTTATTTATATTTAAAGGTCATATTTGTAGTCACTGGCATCTAGTGCATTGTTTTGGTGAAGAAGGGACTCAGGAAGGTCTGACTGAGAAGGAAGGCTAACTAGCTGACTGAGAATTATTAGTCTATGCAAAGAGTAGGTGTCTAAATGTTTTCAAGAATCAGAACAAACTAGGGGGCCAGGAGATCACTGCTTTATTTATTACTAGCCCTAACTGCAAAGATGGTCTTGGGGCCATCTCTGAGTGTGTTGTTGGGAAAAGGGGATACTACTTTTCCTAGGATTTATTAGTTCATCAAGGCCTTTCCTTTGAGTCCTGTTGAACTAATGAACATTCAGCT